>NC_141695.1:830322219-830961386 GCF_964263255.1 Lissotriton vulgaris
ACACCCAATCCAATTGGGTGTTAAAATACCGAATCCAGGTGTGCATGCACAAGTGTGCATGCACACCTATGCCATGTGACAGACAGACATGCCCTTAGGGCATGTCTGTGTGCCACATGGCACACAAGCCAGTATTGGGGGTGCTAGAGGGTGTCAAAGTGACACCCCCTGCACCCTTGCAGAAATCGGTAGTTACTGAATCGGTAAATACCGATTCGGTAATGCACATTGATTCCTATGGGCTTCAAGGCCCATAGGAATCAATGGGGGATACCGATTCGGTATTTACAGAATCGGTAAATACCGAATCTTACAGAATCGGTATTTACCGATTCTGAAATACCCACATCTCCCCCCCTCCAATTTACCACTTCTTAAATACCGAATCGGTATGATTCGGTATTTAAGAAGTGGTAAATTGGAGTTTACCTACATCGGGCCCCTATGTCCCTTGCTCACTGTGCATCAAAGACTGAAGAAATACCTCACTGATGAGGCCTAACATAGCCAAAACTGTCCTGGGTTTGCTTGTAATCCCAATCAAAGGAAACAGCACCTAGCAATTCGGGCTTAACTGTTCTTATTGGAGCAGGACCAAATCTGTTTGCATATAGATAGTTCGTGTCTGATTCATATAGTGTACGTATATACGACATTCAAGACATCAGCCCTTAAAAACATATGCAATATGTTTGTGATTATTTTAAAATATGGGTATCTGACTGAAATAACTGCTGCTTTACAAATACTGCCTGTGATAGAAGAATGAACACTACGAACAACATGTTTCACTCTCTCCACAATCAAGAGATAGCTCAGATGAAATATACTATGTCAATCTACTACATACATCATTTCTCTTTCTCCTCTCCCTTAAACAAAATAGCAAGATTTGCAATGACTGTCCAGCTAATTAACTTTCTATACTGACCCTTATTTTGTCACTATTGTTAAATTCCTCAGGTTCACCCAACTCTATGTACCACGTTAAATCCATGCCCAAGGGCTTAAGAAACCAAGGCCTAAATGTATCAACATTACCTTTTGCGATTTCTTAATAGCGATTTTTAAGGAATCACTACTAAGAAATCGCAAAATGTGATGTATGTAGGAAATCGCTATTTTTTAGCGATTTCTTATTATTCCTTATTTGCGAAATCGCAATTTGCGAATTCGGAAATAAGGAATAATTTCCCATTCATTCCTATGGGCCAGGAGGCCCATAGGAATGATTGCGAAAGAATTCTCAAATTGCGATTCACAATTTGCTAATCGCAATTTGAGAATTATTTCAAGGGTGCAGGGGTGTCTCAAGGACACCCTGCTGCACCACTGAAACTTACATGTGTGTGCATATGGCGCACATACATGCCCTATGGGCATGTATGTGCGTCACATGCCACCTTCAAAAATGCCAAATTGTGCATTTTGAAAGGTATTCGCAAATTAACACCAACTTCAAGTTGGTGTTAATTTGCGATTTGTTAACCAGAATTCGCAATTTTAAAAAGCTTCATACATGGCATTTAAGGAATCGCAAAATTGCGATTCCTTAAATGCTTATGCAAAATAAGGAATCGCAATTTTTTGCGATTCCTTATTTTGCAATCGCAAAAGGCTTGATACATCTAGGCCCAAATCAGGATGATATAGAATGTGAAACCGTGCCTTTCTAAAGCCCATATTAAGCTAGCTGTACAAACGGTGGTCTTTAAATTTGAAATTCACAAAGGAAATTCCTCAAAAACGAGTTGCATCTCTTAAAGATGCCCTTCACACTGCAGCTCAGTTTACCAGTAATGGTGACAATTTCGGTCAAATTATTCCAGCTTATGTCAATTCAAGCAGCTACCCCCCAATCTAGTAGAAACTATAAACAGCAGCAACTACTGCACACAAAGTAAAGCATATGAACAATTCAGCCAACTCACAAAGTAACAAATTAGGAGCGTGCAAAGTTTGCTATTTACTTCTGCATAAGTACATAACATTTCAAACAAATTATGCAAAATTAAGCAAAATGCCAATCCTTATAGCTACATTTTAGCACAAAATGTTTCTGTGTGTTCATTTTTGAAGGACAGACACATGTTGCTGTAAAAATATAGCGTGAAAAAACACAAGTGTCATGAAGTAACAGCCACTTGCGTATTGGCCGTTTGCATTATTCGTGAGCTTGGACTACAAAACATTACTGCGAACGGCACGTAAATATGCTATGTGGTGTACTGTAGAAATTGTACAAATTTCAATAAGTGTAACATGACGTTCACAAAATTACACCTGCATTTCACCCGGACCTAGTACAAAGCTCCTGCGCTATGCGGAAAATGATTTATATGTCCCCTCTTCATATCGAACCCCGAGTTCAGAAATAAAATCACTATCAAGCACTTATTTGCTGGCAAATATCTGGAAGTGGAAGCTCTCCCCCTCCCTTGCAATAAGCTAAGCAAATTTCATCAACCTTTCCAGAAAATGCCTCTATAACTTTATTTGTCATTAGCTCACACTTACGGACTATGTTAATTGATTTTCCAGCTATATACCTTAACTGTCCTTTACAGCAATTTGCACTGTACTTTGACTATTATTTTTCAATGTATTGTACACCGGCATGGCAAGGATTCTGATATATGAATAACTACTACACTAATTCCAGCAGAGATTATTTTTGGAATGTTATTTTTGGAATGGAATGCCCTGAAAGTACACTTGCTTAGACTGCTACCACGCTACTGGGTGGAATCACGTATCACACCTGTGCCATGTCCGGATAGCTTAAGCATTATCATTCAAAGCTTATGTGTGTGGAGAGTACGGGAGCTTCCCGCTTTCCCTTTGTGAATGATGGTGAGCTGGACTAGGGAGGGAGAAAGGGTAGGTGGAGGGGGTGCCACCAGCACGGTCCCAAAAGGGGGGGGGAGCAGGGGCACGCAGTGGCGAAGCAGGGCCCGGGATACATCTGGTCTGAAAGCAGAGTATGTGACAACACAAGGTGATATGCTTGTGACCCCGCTACACACCCCGTGTTTCTTGCCACAGGCACTGTTGCCCCCCACCCCCGGCCCAAAGCTGCTTTGCCAGGCTGTACTCACCAGCAGCTGTGCGGGTCATAGGCTCGCTTTGGTCCTCCAGTCACTTCACTTCCGCATCCCGTTGACTTTCTCAGGACTGAAAACCAAAAATAAGACCCACCCTCTCCGAAAGAAGCACACAACGCGAGCACGGACTACCGAAAGAAGCCCAAAGCAAGTCCAGCCTCCCAAGCTCACGAAGAACGCTTAAAAGGTGATGAACATCAAAGATATGTGTGCCAGGGTAGGATTGGTAAATCGGGCACTCTGGCCATGGGCCGGTATCGGAGTTACAGCTGTGGGCCGCTATTTTTTGGCCAGCGTGTCAGCAGACTGTCCGTAACTGCCGTAGCACTGTTGGCCATACTGCTGGCTGGCTTGTTGCGAATACCCCTGGCTCGGTTGGGAAGGATAAGCCCCGTAACTAAAAAGAAGAGTTGCACATTAGATGCTCTACATTGCGTTTGCCAAAATAGTAGCTCCCCGTTAATAGCGATACATCACAATAACGCCTCGAGTTAAATATCACACGGAAACCACAATGATAAGAACGTTCCCCCGCAGCATGCATCAGCGTCTAGAAACCCTTAACTCCCGACATCCTCGAATCATCCCACCCGCCCGAGCTCCATGAAAAAAATGGCGTCCGCAAACATCCGGGCAAAAAAAAAAAGTAAACACCCACAATGGGGGCCAGCGCTGCATGACGTTCTAAAAGGGGCGGGATGAGAAAAAATCTACGGAACGCCCACGAATCTGGTCAGAGAACAATGGACAGATCTCTCTTCCAATGGCTAGCCTCCATTTATGGAGCTAGCCAATGGAAGAGACAGGCGGGACAAAGCCCCGTACTGCCTAACAAAAGATTTCGCCTGCGCGAACACTGCTGCGCAGTGGACGCCAGGCGAAACCTAAAAAGACCCCGCAAGACCCTCTGATACCATGTCCTCTGCCCCGGGCCCCTGCATGCTGGTGAGCCACCGGTGCAGGAACTGGACAGGCTAGTCTTCCCGGTTCACTTCTCCGATCGCTAAGGAAGCCTTACATGCTGCTCAAGAGTTACTACAAATATGCTCTATGCAGTTCTTCCCTGACTGAGAACAGCCCCTCACAAGCACTAGAGTTGACAGGTAAACATAGTGTTAACTCGGTCGTCAGTATCAGAACCCATTACGTGAGCACCAGTTGCTTTACAAGGGGACGCATTCATTTATGGCACAAGAAGATACATGATTTGCCCAGAATCACAGGATGCTTGCGTGTCGGTGCCTGGACTCGAACCTGGTGCTTCCAGCTTCGAAGTCAGGCGCTCTAACTGTTCTGCTATGCTGCTGTACAACAAGGTTCACCCCCTCCTACCCGCGTGGCTCCGATGAAACAAGCTGAGGGGGGGTGACGCTAGTCCCCCTGGCCAAACGTCCTGGGAGCGGAGATCTATGCTATCATACCGGTGCCTAATGCACAGCGCCGTCGCAGCCCCCGCATGCCTGTTACTGCGCACGCAGCGTCACAATCTCCAGGATGCCAGAGGCAGCCTACGACCTCCCGCACCGGGACGCCGGACCGGACGATGCGCAGGGGGAGAGCGTAATGCTCACGCCCCCTCCCCACAAACACACAAAGATGTGTGCGCCTCGAGATGACTTGCATACCTACGCCCCCACTGAATGCCCCCACAACTGTTGAGCCGCTTCCTCCTACCCCCCTAATAACACGGAGTGAGCTCAATTCACAAAGGGGGGGCGGAGCCAACATGCGGTCCGAGGCCTAGTTATCCCGGCAGGGGCCTGCACCGTGGTACCCCCGGGCCCAAGAGCGTACACCAGAGTGGGGGGCTTATAGAGTGGCTTGTGCGCTAGCCCTTAAAACAATCCCTCACCCGGCACCTATCATTACTCCGGTTAGGCGAGTAAAGCCAGTCGATGGCTGCTCCTGGCCGCATTCGCCACTATGGCTCTCACACTGGTACGCTCCCCACAGCAGAAACGACAAGGCACAAGCTTTCATTAAAATTGGAGGCAAGTGAAACGCTGGCAAAACCAGACCAACCTCTGCCCTATTGGCCCTCATACTGGTGTGCACCCCGACACCACAAGGGGGCAGGGAAGCACCCCACTCGCAGATAACCCTCTGAGGTAAGTCGCTCCTATTCCGAGCCGGGACCCCGCGAGGATGCCGTGAGGCCCCATCAGAGCCGGCCTGGCCTTAGTGGGCGAAGCCAGTCACCACCGGGCCGAGTGAACACTACTGCAGCAGGCACCTGCAGGCCAAGGTATAAGTACCTCTCCCCCGCCTCCACCTGCCCGGAAGTGACGTTGGCATGGGGGACCCTCGAGGGTCCCCAACACTGCAAGGCTGACTTGTGTGCCATCCTGTGGCACTAAGGGGGGCCGCCCTCTTAGGAGGGCCCCCTTCGTGGGCCCGGGGCAGCCTTGCATTTGTATGGTGGCCTCACATGGGGGACACAGGAGTAAAGGGATTTATTAGCAGAATGAGATGCCTTTCATCATCCTCAAAAGTGGGTGGGGTTTGCACAATTACTTTTCATTGGATCAGCATGGTGCATTGCTGCTTCCTCTGTGCATGGGGCCAGGCCAGTTGGCTCCTTTATGGTGTCCTGCTGCCATCATAATTGGTGGTGTATGCAGCATGAAAGACTGCAGTCAAACGGGTAGGAGTCTGTCAGAAGCATACAATATGGCATCCAACAGCTTAAGGAAGCGAAGACGTGTGGGTACTGACAAGGTACTGAAGTGTGGGTCGTACATTCCCCATGTCCACATTGTTAGTAGGAATTCTGTCACCTGCCATGGACATGGAGGACGTTTCCCTGTGAGTTTCTCCTCAAAAGTGGCTTCCCCCAAGACGGAGGTGCCCACTATGAAAGTAAAAATAACTCTCACAATGTTTGAGAACTTGTAATATGGTGACTGTTCCTCTGCTAGTGTGGTAGATGTTGTACCTCTGGCACACTGACCCATGTTGTGTTCAGCATATGAATCCCTACCTAATATGGAGCAAGAGTTTTGAAACACACGTTTAATAAGTTGTGCTTGTTACCAGGAAAAATAATGGAAATACATAATAATAAAAAATACAGTTACAAGAGAAATATATATTTTTTTAATTTCTTCTTTTTATAGGGGGCATATTCAACTGATCATTATTGTCCTGGGGTGACATGGGGTAAGAAAAAGGAGACCGGCATCTTTGACTAAGGCTAATGGAAAATAAGTAATGAGCTCTTTGTAGTGGAGAAGTTCTCAAATGTAGAATCCTTTAAACTTTCCAAATTGTATTTGCCGGCTGCATTACCCAAAACAATGGAAGCGAAGTTGTAGAGGTAATCAGTGCTGCCAGAACCTATAAAATTGCATGAGTATCTCTCACACTTCCTCATCCATCGCCCCACCAAACATTTCATCCCATAACACATAACCACATCTCAGTGGACATCATGCACCTTATGGAAAAACATCCCACATATAGTCAAAGCAAAGCCAACACACTTCCAACCACACATCCTCCTGGAAGTAAGCGCTTGTGAGGATCTGGGTGTATTATATGATATGGCTGTGGGGCCTTATTGTGAACTAAACTTGCAAAACCTGTCTTAGGCCGAGTCAGGATTATTTGTAAACCTTCGACTCAACCCTGGGTAGCTGCGGCTTCGAGAAGCAAGGCTAAACAAAGGACCTTAGTATAAAGCCTTTAACATAACCAAACAACGGAATAATAAGTCACACAACAAAAAAGAGACACACAACAATTTATAAAAATAGAACATATTTGTATGAACGTTTGGAGTCCTTGAGCATCAAAATCCACCAGAGGGTTACAGAGATACAGATTTTTGAAGATATACATTCTTTTAAATGCAACTGCAAACAAGCACTGGTCAAACAAAACATTGCAAACATTTGAATAGTTTGAAACAGTTAATTTGGCGACTTTGGCCGAACTTGGGTGACCAAATCCAACAGGGTGGAGGTCTAGGAGTCCAGTAGGATACATTTGGGCAGTTACCTGGCCACCAAAGCCATTTCCAGACAAGTTCCAGCCTTTAGGAAATGATTAACATAGACGACAATAGAGTGGTCCTGATACTGTAGATGCAGGCAGAAAAGATGCTCAATGATACTCCTGGTGCTGTGTGGTTGGCGGGGGTGAAGTGCTGTTGATCCCTCGGTCCATGAGTGGGTTGAGGGGTCTTTGACCATGGCACTTGTGACCCCATTACGTTTTCTCTGCGACAGTAGAAGGCCAGCTGCAGCGGGACTTCCCATCTAAGCAGTCACAGCGAATGTCCTTGGTGGGGGCTTGTGTCCGAATTGGGCATGAATCCGCTATCTGATAGCACCTCCAGGTCCAACAGATATGGGCGTAATTTTTAGCTATCTCGGATTCTTGGCGTGCCCGGTAGTGACCAGCGGTGAACCCTCAAGAGTGGCTACAGCATTGTCGGTTTGGGCTTCCTGAGCTTTGATGTCACTGGTGCTATTCCAGGGGGGCAGCTGATCCTTCAAGTCATTACTTTGGTCTGGCTGTAGAGAACAGCATTTCCCTGCGTCCGGAATCACAGGCACAGTCCAATCTCACTAGCCCAAAGTGCAGCAGGTACAGTCCTTCAGACGGCGCATCCTCACTTCGTGCATCTTCAAAGCAAGCAGGACACTTGGCTTGGTCCTTTTTCCAAATCCACATTGTACTGCCACTCTCAAGGTGTCAGAACCTTCCCTGAGCTGTTAAGAGCTTGGTAGCTCACTTTAGAGGTGTGGCTACCCAAGAGCAACAAGCAGATGGGAAAACCTCTTTGGGAACGGGTTTTCCCTCCAGGGGCGACTGGCATGTATATGAACCAGTATGGCAGACAGGCTACCAAGTGGTGGTGGTGGGGGGCAAATAATAAAAAATAAAGTCACTTACCTTGTCTAGTGCACATCTGACATCCCACTCGGTCGGCTCCGTTGGCTCCAGCCTCCAGGAAATTCCACTAACCAATCCTGGTGCTACTCTCACCAGCATGAGAGCAGATTCAGGATTTGATGGGGAGAAGGGTTGGCCTAACGGCTAGGGCAGTCGACCTCACATCTGGGTTCCGGTCTCGGCAATGACGCTGAACATCCTGTGATTCTGGGAAAATCATGTAATCTCCCCGTGCCTAACCAAAATGAATGTGTGTCTTCATGCAACGTAACTGGTGCTATGTAAGCAATTCAGGTCAAGTTTGCGCTATATAAAACTCTGCAAAGAAAAAGAAGAAAAGATGGAGCATCCTGGCTGGATGATCCTTCAGGCCCTTTAGGACTGTGCTTCGTCTTCACTCAGCTGCAAAATGTCCATGTCACTTTAGCCAGCTCAAGAGAGCCGGCCAAACAGACATGCATACTTTGGAGGGTTCATCTTGCTCCTCCAGTCCTCTTGACTGCCAATCAGCAGCAGAGGAGAACATGCCCCCATTCATCACAGCTGGAGGGTGCTGCAGCTAAACGTAAAAAATAAAATGGCAATAAAGTATTTTCATTGCCAATTTATTTTTCATGGTTAGTGCCGCTGCAGCGGGTGAGAGGGTGACACCCCCTCGCCCTCATGAAAAAAACACTGCTGTTTCCCTCTCTGTCCCTGTCTCCAACTTGCCTACAGGAACAAAAGTCATCATGCTCTAGAATATTGTCACAGACAGCCCTTGAAAAGTGGCTTCCCCTTCGAAGCTTGCCTTTTAGGCTAAAACCCCGAGCAGCCTACCTGTGAGAGGAGGTCACACCTCACTCTGCGGCAACTGTCTTTGTTCCTGAGCGTGGGATTCATTCAAAACATCTCCCAGAGTGGGCAGGAACCTGTCTGAGTATCAGCGATTATGTGAGGAGACTGGACTAACTGGTGCACAGAGTGGCAACTTACTAAAAGTTGCTTAACTTTAATAGTGACATAAATCTCGACTTGGGCATCAAGTCGGATTTAATGCCACGATTAATTTGATACCTTACAGTCCCATTCAGAAGTTAGCCATGCTGGGGTGCCAGGCTCTAACACTGTGTTTGCCATTGTGGCTATTAATTTTTCCTCAGCAAAAAAAAACGTCTTTTAGGGTTTTCCTGCTAAGTCATATATAAAACTATATTTCTTACTTGATAATGTACAGCCCCCTGTCATAGGGCTCTCTAGACCATCCTTATGGAGACTTACATATAGTATTAAGGAAGTGCTGGCTTTGTCATGAATGGAAATGGCAAAGTCGAACCAGCAGTGTAAAACACTGCTCTTTTAGTCTGCAATGACCGACTGGTGACCATTTTGTTATTTGGCACATCAGAGTGGCACAAACAGTGCTGCAGCCCTGCGTGGACACTCTGCCTTGCATGTTCTTGGTACCCTAGGCACCATATGCTAGGGACTTATTAATCATTCAGTACCTGCCAATCAGGGACATCCAATTCCACATAACTTTTTCATTAGTTCAGAACACTTGCATTGAGGTCTGGACATCAGGCCTCAGTGCACTCTCAAGGCAAAACCACAGCAGCTAGTAGTTCACATGGGGGCAAAAAGTGGGTGGAAACCTGCAAAAAGGCCTGTTTCCTTACAGCTCTATACAAATGGTAAAATTCTTTTTTTTTAATTATTTTCTAACTCTTTTAATTGAAATTAAGGCATGACACATAGGTTATACAGTTACATGTGAGATGGCAATAAGTTTTGCACATGAAATGGTTCTTTAAAACAAGAGTAGCACAAAGTGAAATTGACAGTTTCAATTGTACAGAATAAGGTCCCACCTGTAATATCCTCCCTAGATCTCAGAGGTTCACAAATCTCTCCCCTGTGGACATTCCATTGCCACCATATTTGCGTCCATTTGTTCGGGCACCCCCTCGCTTCATAGATGGACTCTTCCGTAACCATACACCAATCAATATCTTTATCCCAATCAGCCGCATTCGGCGGGTTCAGTGCCCTCCACAATCGGGCAATATTCCTTTTTGCAACCATCAGCCCCAAAGTGACACATGTTCATTCCCTGGAGTTCAAGTCAGTAGGATCCCATATGTTCAACAAAGCCAATTTAATATTGCAATGGATCTGTTGCCCTAACGCTTCCTCCATCTGGCGCACCACCCCCTCCCAGTAACTCTGGATCACTGCACATTCCCAGAGAACATGGATAAAAGTTCCCTCCTGACCACATTGTCACACACAGTTACCATCCAACGTGTAACCCATGCTATCCATCAGGGGCACAGACAAGTAGGATCTGTGGAGATGCTTTAGCTGCACCAGGCGGAGCCGGGAGGAGATGGCCACCTCTCGAGGGGAGGCTACTGCCACCTGCTACTCCTCATCATCTAGACCAACCACATCGTGGTCCCATTTGACTCTCAAGCGGGTCAGGGGATCTGCCATGTTGTTGATGAGCCTTTTGTAAATGAGTGATATGGTCGCCGTCTAAGATCCTATCTTCGAGTGGGGAGGATTCAGGGAGCTCACTACCCCTGGGAAGGACAGCTAGCAAGGCATGCCTAATTTGGAGATATCTAAAATATTCAGGCTGGGCTAGATCCCATTCTTGCTGTAACCGGGGAAAAGGGACCACATCACCCGACTTCCATAAATCACCCACCTTGGAGATACCTATGAGGTCTCATCTATTGAAGCCCTTCAAGTGGATCAGTTTACCTAATTGCTCACTGTGCCAGAGTGGGGTGGCCAGTGTGAGTTTTCCCTCCCAGCCCAGACTCCTAGTAGCCACCCTCCACACGTACACCGCATGTCCGGTCGGGCCAGTGAGAGCAGGTTTCAAAGATAGTACATATAAAGCACCCTCGAAGCCGCCACCCGGGAGGAGCCACCTGTCGATCTGAAAGGCGGGGTCCCCCTGTGGTCTGTACGCGCATTGGTTGATTGCTGCGAGTTGCGATGCCCAATAGTACCTACTGATATCCAGAAGTCTAATGCCCCATCAAACCATTCTAGCGTGAGTTTGTCTGTTGCAATACGAGGTGGTATACCCTCCCACAGCAAGTCCCCAACGATACTGTCGATTTTCTTGAAGTATGAGGTAGCGACAGGAAGCGGGGTGTTCTGTAATGGAAAAGGACATCATTTTGAATAGGGCCGCTCGTCCCAAAAGGGTCAACGGAAGCGACTTCCAGTGTTGGACGTCTGATTTAAGACGCACTAGAGGCGGCAGGAGATTACAGTTGCAGTATCTAGATAGATCTTTAGAGACCCAGATCCCCAAATATTTAAAGCCATTGGCTGCCTCCGCCAATTGGCAACCCTGAGGGAGTGACGGCCGTTTGCCATAAAGGACGTAGAGCACCGATTTAGACCAGTTTATTGAATAACCCGCAAACCTACCAAACACATGAAATATGTCCAGAACGACATTGAGGGATGCCGCAGGGGAGGCCAAATGAAGCAAGATATCATCCGAATACAGCGAGATGCAGTCCTCCCACCCTGATATCCATTTAAGGCCTCTTATGACGGGGTCCTGACAAACCCATGTCACCAAAGGCTCTAGGGCCAAGGCGAAGAGAAGCAGAGACAAGGGGCAACCCTGTCTGGTGCCCCTACGACCTTGTAGGTCTCCCAAAGCGTTGTCATTGAGTCAACCGACCCTTCGTTTTCCTGAAAGTAAAGATCAGACTCGCTCAGGACCTTGTCCCTGATTTGGGAAGTCGTGAGGTACCAAGAGTTAATCGGGGCAATACGGTCGACGGTAAGCTCACCCACCTCTAGGCGACACTGAATGGGTGAATGATCGGAGATCCCCCTAGCTAGGTGTTGTATGTCTCTGACGACGTGGAGTTGATGCTCTAGTGTCAACACATAGTCTATATGGGACATACTGCCATGAGGGCCAGAGAGATAGGTGTAGTGTAGTTCGGTCGGGTACAAGCTTCTCCACACATCCACCAGGCCCATCACTCCCAGAAAGCTGTGGATCCGCCTGCTGGAGGGCGGCAGGGCAATTTGGAGCCATTGGTCGAGGGAGTCAGAGACAATAGAGTTGAAATCGCCCCCAACCAACAATCTGCCATCGGGTAAGTCCAGAAGGAGGTCCCCAACATCTATGAAAGCCTGAGTGTGCAATCCTGGTGGTATGTAGACAGAGAGGAGATTGAGTGTATGCCCCTCTCAGGTCCTAGTGACAGCCACAAATCTACCCAGGACGTCAGTGGGACCAAGTCAACAATCATGGGGAACGATTTCCGGACCAGTATACCCACTCCCCGGGAACCAGAGCCGAAAGCAGAGAGTGCCACCAGCTGGAAAACCCCATCCTGACAGGGCCTTGCAGGCATTCCCAAGCAGGTGGGTCTCCTGTAGGAGGATGACATCCGGGGAGTGACGTTTTAAAAATTGGAGAACTACACCCTGCTTAATCTTACCTCCCAGCCTGTTGACATTCCACAACAGCAACTTAAGCTCCTGTCTAATCGTCGTGCCCATCACCTCCTTGTAAGAGTACACTCAGTCTCGGAGGAAACCTGCCAAGAAGGCCCCAGGAGGAGACCATTGGACCTTCACAAATAGATATACCAAGAGCATGGAACCCATACCTGTCAATACCTGAGGCCTGTCAAATATGTCATACCTAAACAAAAGAAAAACAACAATAAAATTAAAACAATTCCCCCCAACCCGGCAAGAACCCGGAACTCGCTAACCGGAACCCCCCTCCCTGCCTCCCTGCATGGCGGTGTCAGAACCTTACCCCCACTCAAACTTGCAGAGTGCCTATCGCCCACCCTTCAAACTTGTGGGTGCGTGTAACCAACCGGGCCCCCTTCCCTGAGACATAAGCAACCGGTAATCACACATTTAAGCAAAAATAGTCCGTAGGCACCAATCAATACCAAAACACATCATGTCCATCACAGTAAAATATAGGAATCATGAATCAAGAGCAGTTCAGTCACTGAGAGGGTCCTGATTGCAACTCAGTCCTGTGGTTAATAGAAAGTTCCCCATCCCTCAAAGAGAATAACATACAGACCAGTCATTAAGACCCTCAAGTCGCCGCCTCCAGTTCCCCAGGCAGCGAGCCTCCGTCGGATCCATTAGTGCCCTTATCGCCCCTCCCCCCCCCGGGCACGGTTGCCCTTCTGGCCCACAGTGCACCAGCCATCCAACCAGTCCCAGGCTTCCTCCCTGGTGGCGAAGAACCAAGCCTTCCCATTTGATTCCACCCTCAGCTTAGCCGGGAAGAGCATGGCGTATTTCAGATCGTTTTCACAAAGCGCTTTTTTGACGTTTAGGAAGCTGCTGCGCTGTCTCTGCACTTTAAGGGTGAAGTCTGGAAAAAAGGTGACCTTGCTATTCTGGAAGTCTAGTGGGGGTGTTGATCTGGCCGCTTGAAGGATAATGTCTCTGTCCCTGAAGTTAAAGATCCTTGCCAGCAAAGGCCGTGGAGGGGCACCCAGTTTTGGCCTGCCGTCCGGCACTCTGTGCGCCCTTTCCACAGAGACGAAGTTGGAGAGACCGCTTGGTTTGAGGTAGGTAGTAATCAGTTTCTCCACGAACAGGTCTGCTGCTGGCCCTTCTGCCCTCTACGGGACTCCCAGTATGCAGACATTATTACGTCGAGACCATCCCTCATAATCGTCCAGCTGTGCCTCTAGTTTGTTAGTGTGGGCCCGGAGGTCATCCATCCTGCGCTGCAGGTCAAAGGTGTCCTCGACCAAGGAGCTCACTTTAATTTCCACATCCATCAGTCGGGTATTCTTAGTGGGCATATCCGATCGTATGAGGGAGACTTCAGAGGAAACATAATCAATCCATGACTCCAACGAAGTATTGACAGACTTGATAGCAGCGAGAATATCCTGCTGCGTAGGTTCTTTTGCCTCTCCTACGGACTGCAGCCGCCCCCGCCTCCGGATCTGCACCAGGGGCCTTGTAAATTTACTCAGCTTGGCTTGGACCGCCGATTTCGTGCCACAACCTCCAGCCATGGTCCAGCCGCCATTCACAGAATGTGACCAGGGGAACAGGGAAGGGACCAGGCCAACGCCCCCAACGAGCAGAGCCAGACGTCGGTGGAGCTCCCACTTTGAGGCTGAGGATAACGATGCGGGCCGGGAACAGGTAAAGTTGTCAGGCAGCTTGCAATATTGCTAGTGTGGGTTCCCTTCATCTGTTCAGGGCACGAAGAGTCCGCGAGGCCTCTCAGCAGTGTGTCTCGCAGCCTCAGGGACAAATGCTAAAATTCAATTCACTGTCCACTTGCAAATATTCTTGTTTCTAATAACTGGCTCATATCTTCAGATTGCATGCAGTTTGAAAAAGCCTCCTCCCACTATTTTCCTAATACCTTCTATAAAAATTGTTCCTGATTTAAAGCTGTTGATTGCTTCACTCTCCTTTCTTCCTGTTGAACAGCCCTCTCCTTGGCTTCCGTCCTCTGCATGCCTTCTCTCTGTGAGAATAGCCAATTTACTTCACAATGACCTGCCCTATTATCCTTTATATTTCTGCAAATTGCCCCACACCTCTTTGCATGAATCACATCTCCTTTTTTTTTTAAACCATATACATGCAATCTAAGAATACTTAATCTCCTCTAGCATACCAATTGACCCCAGCAGCCACCTCATGAACTCACCTACCGCCCACTCGCACTAATAGGATCAACTAACTCCTGTCAGTTTAACCTGCCACAAAAACGGCAGTAAATATACCAAATGGTTTCCCGAACATCACAAGGCTCATGTAAATGATCAACAATGTTCAGTAACTACTGAATTAGCCACTAACCTTGAGTTCCAAAGTAGCATTTAACTCCCCACAAATCACTTCAATATCTCGCCAACGCTAAATAAACGCTACACAAATGCATTTTTTAAACATTTTCTGCAGTGGCCTGTATGATAAATTCCCACCATGTTGGGTTTTTTTGCCTTGTGATACTGTGGATTAAATTGTGCATTTTAGAGCCTTAAAAGTATAATCCTTGTTGGAAAAAAAACAATCTTTATCCTGTCGTGCTGTTGTGTCTTTTTCAACTTGCAATGTTCTCAGCATAATTTAGCATTTTCCTGAGTACTAGCTGCTGCTGTTTAAAGGATTTTTAGGGTGAGCTTTATGAGTTGACTTGCTTTCATTGGTGCCAGATTGTTTTCAGTCTCTCTCACTGCAATGCTTATATTAGCTTTACAGATTCTTGACAGTTTGCTTTCCTTCCTCCATCGGCATTTAATTGTCAGCCTTTTGCCATACAGGTCAATGCTCTGCCTAACCTGCTTAATGCAATAGCGGCTTCACTCTTCTAGGGTTAAAATGGATAGGAGCAGGTCCAGTCAGTCTGAACCTCAGCACTATTTAAACTCTCTGAGGCATAGTTTCAAGTCCCTTGCATCGCCAGTGCACCACTTTTAATATGGCAAAAAGTGACGTGCTGGCGGCGCAAGGGGCTGGTAAATAATTCCCTCTGTCTTCCTAGGAGGTACCAATGATGACAACAGGGCTGTTAGTTACCTGATAGATTGGATTATACAAAAGTAGCTCGGCCAGTAAGATTGTTGGGGGCAAAGGGGGCTTCTGATTTCCAATCACGCTGGCACATAGGGATCTATTTACCAAATTCTCATGCAGCTGCAAATTTACAGAGATATGTCACTATCCCCCATCTCCCTAGAGCCGGCACACAATCTGGTAGACGTGTGCCATGCACACACTTTTGCACCATAGTGCAATGATATCTGCATGAGTCTAGCATAGGTTTTGTACTGGACGGTTAACCTTCCAGCACAAAATACAATGCTTAGACTAACTTTAAAACTTTTCCCACTTTGTATGTGGGCTCTAAAGGCAGCACACATGCAACGTTGGAAAAGAAAGGAGAAATAAAAGCATTTCTCCCTGATCAGTGCCTATTTGAAATGGGCGTTGTTTTTTCATGCAAAACTCAGTAAATATTTTTAAAAAAAAGGTTTTGCATTAAAAACCATGGGTTGCTTGGGAATGCCTATGTACCGCCCATGGACCACTCTTGTGGCGCTAAGTAATGTAAATCAGCTCTATGTGCTGCTTTGTATTACTTTCAAGTGAATTTTCAGCCCAAAACAAGTTTTGCACTAAAAAGTAAATTAGGAAAAAAGATTTTGTGTTGATTTGCATCGCTTTTGCAAGCAGAGGGAACATGAGGGGTTAAGGAGCAATGGAAAGGAAGAGTAATGCTGATTGGTAGGGGTACTAAGTGATAAAACACATTATTTTCTGAAAAAACCAATATATTTTTCATTCTTCTTACAAACAGGGAGAGGGCGAGTGTGTGCATTTTTAATCTGTGTGTAAACAATTCCTGGTGAAATCCGACAGACACCTCACCATACCTGACTGAAATCAACTGTACCTAACTATTTATCACAGAATACATTTATTAGAGGGTGTAACACCCCAAACACCCCACTGAAGCTTCGCCCCTCGGTACATTTTTCTTTCAAGTGATACACCATTCCTTTTAGTGAACCTACAACAACATACTGACTTTACTACCTAGGATAGGTACCTATTATAGCCTTATAGCCCGCCGTAGCAGGCTATACCGGCTATTGAAATTCCTCTCCAGCGTTAAAGGCCCGAGCCGAAGGGGAGGGCCTTTAACAAGGGAGAGGGACTTTAATAGCCGGTATAGCCCAGCTACGAAGGGCTATAAGGCTATTAGAACATTCTGCCACTAGAGGGTAGAATGTTCTAACAAATAAAGCAAAGTCTTAAGGGAGCCCGAGGGGATTGGAATCCCCTTATGCTCTCTGAAGTCTTTGTTCACAGCCAGAGCGGTGAACAAAGAAACATTGGAATGTTGGAGCTCCAGGTTTATACCAGCCATTATAAGTCAGGAGCTACTCCATTGTTTTCAATGGAGCTCCCAACATTCCAATGTTCTAATTCTTTTATACAGCATAATTGATGATGAAACCTGAAGTCGTTTCTCCAGCTGCCCTCTCATCAGATCTAGCTCCTAGCTGCACCTGCTGTTAATTTTTTTAACTCTTCGACCTCATTTTGGGCCAACAGGGTAAGTGAAGCCCTCTTACACACCCGCAGTAAAGGACAATTAGGGCTTGGGGGCATACAACAATGAAGTTATGCCTCCTGGATGAATTTGGGCCAGTGGTCCAGTCCAAAAGAACTGATGCCGCCCTTGAGCTAAGGTTGGACTAAGGGGATGGGGAGAATGTATTAAGGGCCATAAGCAGGGCTACCAGCCACCATTTTAAGGTAAACACAGTGGCTGATAATGGGATAGCTATGAGAATAAAAGAAACCATTTGAGGAAGAACTGTGTTTCTTTGAGGGGTGGCAACAGAGGACCCCCGCGTAACTGAAGCTGTCCGGCTCCTTCATGAAGCTGGCCACATGGATGACTGTGGCTCAACCAGGAGGAGCACAGGCGCCAGCCGAGTCTGCTGCGGCAGGCCTCGGAGGGCATGGCGGCAGTGGTGTTGGCCAGCTCGCTGCGCGTCAGTAGATTCCCAAGTTGGGCCTTACAGATATGGAATGGGCCAGAGATGAGGTGCAAGATCGGGGCCAAGGGCCCCAGCAAGAGAGAGCCGTGTGGTGCCAAGGCCCACGTTACTGGAATATGGTGCAAGAGGGAGGGGCAAAACCCTGGGCCCGGCTGCTACGGTGGGGAGTCCTGGGGCCTTGTATTTCGAATAGGATATTACTTTGAGGAGGGCGGGAAGTGGGGCAGCTAATGGCCTGGCTCAGAGGAGGGGGATTTGTGGCACAGGAGGACTCCGAGGGTATTGGGGGGCAGTGGGGTTTCTGGAAGACTCAAGATCGGGTGCACAGATTGCTAGTGGGTCTGCTGCGCCTATGATAACTGCTACTAGGGAGCCTGCTAAAACAGGTTGCCCTCTGGGTGAAGCTAGTAGTGCAGGTGGGGGGCTAGAACAGTTGCAGGGGATAAAGTCAAGCAAGGCGTTGTAGGGGGCCTAGTCCTGCCATTGCCAGGGCAAACCAGGTATGGAGTGCCAGCGAAGGTGACAGGGTTGTGGATAGGAGTTAGGAGGATCTAGACCAGGGAAAACTTGGCATTTCTGGCCCGCCTGGGGTGGAGTGCTGTCCCCCAATGTACAAGGCGTGGGGGACGGAGGCAGGGTGCAGTTGGCAGTGACGCAGAGTGGTCCTATAGCAGAGGAAGGGAGGCAGTCCTGTGTGGCTGATGAGGGGGTGGTCAGGTTGAGAGCCAAGAAGGGGGCATTCCGGTGTGGTGTAACAGGTGAGGCGTTTCCAGGTACAGGTAGTTGCGTTTGGGTGCCAAGTGAGGGAGAAAGGGGAAGGGTAGGCGTATGGCATGCCTGTAAACCACGCCTTCACACAGACCCTTTAGTTGCAGCGAAGGATAGCAGAGCGGATTTGTGAGAGTACGGCGTGGCTCTCTTACCCCAAGGTAAAGAGATGCATGGTCTGGCGATGGCCAGACAGAAGGTGTAGTGGGTTGAAGGCAGTGCTAGTGGAGGAATGTCTGGTGGGTAAAAGTTCCAGAGCATAAGTGGCAGTTAAAACAGTCTATAATGGTGGTATTTAAAAGGTCATTCCGATGTATATTGCAAAAAGATTAATCGAAGGCAATCCCATCTGGAGGCCCCATAGCCAAGGTACCAGTTGATCGATTCTAGCCCAAATTCTCAGCAAAGTCTAAGTGATGTGTGTGGCAGGTGCCGCTTACAGAGTGTAATACACATCAGAATGACCTTTTAAATACCACCATTATAGACTGTTGTAACTACCACTTACGCTCTGGAACTTTTACTGAGGGGTTTCCAGTTGTGATTCGGTTATTATACCTTTGCTATTTGATTTCGACAGGACCACTGTTAACTATCAATACTGACCGCTGTAACTGCCCTTTATTCCCTGGAACTCTTACTGAGGGGTTCCGAGTGGTGACTAGGTTATTACACCTCCATGAATAAATCGCGATAGGACCACTGCTAATTATTGCCCTGAAGAAGTTCTTTTGTAAAGACTGAAATGCGCTGGCGGATGTTTGACTGCATGTTTTACTATAAGGAATAAAAGAAGCTTAAAGGATTTCCCTATTAGCCGTTGGACTATTTTCCTGGTGCACCTTCCATTCCTTCAAAATCTATTGTCTGGTTTCCAGTGGAGTCCAACTGCAGCGGCCTTCGGAAGTGTTCTGCACAGAACATTTATATTTAAGTAATGGGGATTGAGGTGCTTAACTAAGGGTCAGCCGCAGTTTTTGGAGTTTGTAACGTATTTTGTGATGCGCACCAGTCTCAGTAAAGCGGCCTTTTCCACACTAAGAAGTTGTCAGTAGTAAATGGATGAGCACTCTCACCCAATTGCCAAGTTAAACGATTCCTACCCTCCTCGCTTGATCTCTTTTCCAAAAGTCCATGTGCTGCTACAGGGCAGATGCATTTTCGGCATAGTTGAATGCCAAGTGGGCCGCCATATTATATTTGAGACAGGTTAGTAATTCTTTGTGCTTTCTATAAATAAACCCTCAAGGTGTGTGTGTGGGGAGGGGGTGAAACAGAAGGTTCTGATAAGCAATCAAAAGAAGTGTCTGTTACTCAGAGAGGTATTTCTATTCCTACCGAGGCCCGCCAAGATACTGGGCATCGGCATGAAAAATTTGAGGCAGACGTTGCACCGTAAATAGGGTGGGGCATCCGTTGCTGTGACCTGGCGGCCCTGTGGTAGACGGGCTGCAGGGTCATCTTTACAAGAGTAGAGTCAGGTGAAGCTCTGCTGTCAGAAACCCAGCAGATCCCACACCTGCAATTAGAGTATGTAAACTGGGAGTAAAAAATAGAGTGCCTTAACTTTTTTATGGATAAGCTCCATGTAGGAGGATGGCTTAGTGTATGGTGCACAATTATTTAAGTGAAGCACCTTGCATTCATTTAGACAACCCTTATGGTGATTTTAGTGGTCTTACACAACCATAGAGAGGTCTCAAAGTGGTAGCTGTGGAGAGTAGCCTTCAGGTTTATTTTGAAGGAGTGTTAAGCAGCTTGTTTTACCAGATCTTATAATGTAGTGTAGGCTAAATTAAAAAGAACCACGGAACGTATATATAGAAATATGTCTATTTGTTACCCAACATTCACTAACGCATTGGAATATCTCCTACCCGGTGATATAAACACAAATACACAAGAAGATTTCAATAATAACAGGTAAGTAAGCACAAAATAAAGTGGTCTCAGGGGGGACCAAACTATATATTAAGAAAGTGGAATGCGAACTGCGACCGAAGTCGAGACTTGAACCTGGAGACTCAGAGGAGCTGGGGACACAAGAAACCACCAAAGGCAAGTGCGTAGGAACCCCAACGAGGCTGCGTGCAGAGTGAAAACACAGCCGCATGTCAAATAGAAATCAAGGGGAAAGTCGCAGTTGTCATTTTAAAGAAGAAGGACCCTTCCCAGTGGACCCTGAACAAGCCCAGTGGAAGACAGAAGGTTGCACAGTCACCATGGATACACCAGGAACCAGGATAGCTACACCAGGGAAACCGGGTGCATAGGTGCAAATTGACGTAGGAAACCGCAGTAGATCACAATGGAGGACTACAGTAAAGATGCTGCTGGAAAAGACTGTGCAAGAGTCTGTTGGAATCCAAGGGTGGAGTCTTGAAGAGGAGAACCTGTAAGCAGAGGAGACAGTGTCTATGCCACTCAGAGGTGACCAGGATGCGCGGAAGAGCAATGCCCACTGATGAAGGAGGTTCAAAGTAGTTAATGGTGACCATGTCACTGAAGCTGTGAGGACCAGATAATGCTGAGGAAGACCGTGAGCTATGCATGAGCTGTCCCATGTTGGGAGACGATAACCAGGGGGTCAATGTCTGGTGGGAGCACCAACAAGCTTTGGCAGCTGCATCAGGCATGGAAAGCAAAGAAGGAGCAACATTGGGAGCTGCGAGGTCCAAGGGACTCACTACCAGCAGGAGAGTCTGAGCAGGTCCCAAGCAAGCAGGGGAGCCCACTGAAGCAGGAGAAGACCCTCCTGAGGATCCACAGGCTGAAGGCACAGGAGTCGCAATATGACCTTGAGCAGCTTACTAAGAAGGAAGGCCCACAGTGCAGAGGATGCAGTGAAGACACTGTACTTGGTAGGAAGAGATGCTGGAGGTTGGAGCTTCTTGTAGCTCGAAGATCTTGGAAACGGCAAGTCGATGCAGTGCACAGGGGTTTAGTCTCAGCGGTTCCAATGAGGGATACTGGCCTCAAACTTGCTGAGAGGACAGGCCAGGCCTCAAGGGAGTTTCAGAACTACAACCTGTGTTGCTGAGCCTTTTAGAGTCTGTGGGACGTCAGGAGCAGCAGATCAGTCAGCTTCATTGCAGTGCCTGCAGATGCAGGGGAGTGACTACCTCACTCCAAGGGAGATTACTTTGGGTGTGCTTGATGTCCACAGGTCTGTTTAAGCACATACACAGACAACGACGAAGACTTACAGAACTGCGAGACCAGGAGCAGTAGGGGTCTTCCTTGATGCACTCTGGGTTCCAGCAGAAGTCCAGCAAAGTTAGAGTGCCCAGACAGCCGAAGAGTGATGTGGTTTCAGGCTTGAGTCTTAGCCCATGACAAATCTGAATAGCCACCCACAGCTAAGCCCTTAAGTTCCCCAGGAGAAGGGTCAGAATGACTATCCCAGAGGTGGGGCTGGACAGAGGTAGGGCTGGACAGAGGGTAGGATACCCTCATGTCCTTTGTCCAGTCTTGCGCCAGAGCCAAAGCCAAGGGCTCCCTAAACTGGTTCAAATTGGATTATTCAAGTAGGGCAGCAACTGTGCCACTCAAAGCAGTCTGGTGGCACTGGCAAATGCCCCCAACCCACCCAATAAACTAAGTCCTGTGGGGAGGTGGTCACACCTCCCTGTGACAAGAAACCTATTGTTATATCTTCCTTCCCTTGAGCTCAGCAACAGGAGGGCAGAATCATGTCTGTGGTTGGCAGCAGCTCTAGCTTGCTGGCAGACCCTGGAAGGCTGTTACCAGGAGTACTTGGGGCTTACCGGATGAGCCCCCCTCCAGTCCATTGAATCATAGCTCCAACACCAGTAACAGTGTTGGGGTATGATACCAGCATGTCTGAGACCAAATAGGACCAGGTTCAGCACAGCCACCATATAATTAGCTATTGCGTTGACGGATAGCCGCAATATGTATCAAAATGGCTGACCCCACTTGCAAAGCCTGGAGAACTGACTCAGGGGTTTGTAGGGGTGTCCTCCTCAAGCAGGGGCACCCGCACACTAATAACCCAGCACCGTGCCTTCAGGATTGAAAGGCCTGCCTTAGGGGTGACTTATAGGGTTTAAGTGTAGTGACCTCAGATATAAGAAAACGTATATCTTTCGTAAGTGGTGGTAGCACCAACTCACACATGCCGCAATGGCAGGCTTGTAGTCACAGTTTGAGTGGTCTCTCATGGGTGGCACAACAGGGTGTCACAATACATGTTGCATCCTATTTGAGGCCCCTGGTGTACATATGCCCTGAGTACCTCCGTACCATATACTATGACTTATAGGGGGTACACCAGTAGTCAATTGTGGAGGTACAGAAGTACTGTACCCTTGTCAAATCTAGGGAGGAAGCACAGTGACTGGTATCCTGGTTAGCAGAATCTAAGCCAGACCAGTCAAACACACACTGACACCAGACAAAAAGTGGGAATAGCCATGCTAGAAGGATCCTACCCTCTTACACTCCTTCTCTGCCAAACCTTAAATGATTCCATAATGCTGCTCTTGAAGATGCAATGTTATTTATTTTTAGTTTTATGACAGATTTGACCCCACACTCCATTTCTTTTCACATCTGTCCACATACCTCTTTGATTCCACTCAGCTTTGCTTTCCTTATAGAATGCTGCACCATTCACTCTATGCCTTCACCTTACCTTTTTAATCAAATCTATATTAGAGTACATACACCCTAAGCTTGGCCCATGCAGCTCCCAGGCCATGCTGGCATCTACTTCCAGTTTTCTGTTTATAACCTTGTGTTTCATTCTGTTGCTGCTTTACCTACCACCCCTAGCTCCACAACCCCCACCTGAAAAAGTAGAATTCCCATCAGTCAGAGATTGATTTGAAGTGCAAATACACTGCTGTACTACACTGGTGTAGTTATAGAGCAACCAGTAGATTACAAGCTATCGGTAGCTCATTGACACCTTCACAGTAACTCACAGCATTAAGTAAAAAATGTTTTAAAACAGGTTCACATTTTTTTTAAAGTTAAGTGAAGGCTGTGTTTAATTTACATTATTTTCTGAAGGCTACAGAGAGCCGGCCCTGATATAATGAGCAGTGCTGGAGTCATATTTATGAACCAGGGCACAAGGGTGAAGAACTGAGGCATGAGGTATTTAACTCTTAAATACAAGTCTTTGTCAACTAAGTTTTGGAGCATGAAAACAAAATTATGTTTCTGAACTATTTTAAATGATAGAAAATTTAAATGAAAAGTTACCTTAATGATGAAGTTAACTTTTCATTTAATTTGTTCCCATTTCAAAGTGTCACATTTACAAACAGAAGGCTTCTTTCTCTCTGTGGCCTGTAGACAATGTGCCATATTTATAAGTGAAAAATACAGATCTCTTTTTTAAATGGGAGTAATTTAAAGTGAAGAAAAATATTTCTATGAAACATTAAGCCTAAATATTTTTCTCCACTTTCAATTAAGCCAATTATGTCTTAATGTTTTATGAAGCCTGCTTCTTCATTTTAAATTTGTTCCATTTAAACACAGGGCTCTAGTTTTCTGTTATAAATATGGCACCTTGTTTACAGGCCATTGGGAGCAAGATGCCAAGTGTTTGTAAATGTGAAACTTGGAAATGGGATTACATTTAAATGATGAGTTTTATGGAATCTATATAAATATAAAGTTAACTCTGTTTAATTTTCTCCCATTTCAAAGCATTGCCTATACACACAGCAGGCATCAATCAATCAATCAATCAATCAATCAATCAGGGTTTCATAAAGTCCACTCCTCACTCGTTGGGGTGTCAAGGCGCTAGGGTGGGTGTTTGCAGTTCTTTTGGGGTCATTCGAAGAGCCAGGTCTTGAGGTCCAGCCAGAACTGGGGCAGTGTAGGGCTTTGCCTGTGCTGGAGGTCATTCCAGGTCTTGGCTGCAAGGTAGGAGGAGGACTTTCCACCCACTCTGTTCCTGGAGAAGGGTGTGATCATGGCCAGGGAGAGGATGGCTGAATGGAGGTTTCTTGGGGGCGTGGAAGGAGAACCAGTTGTTGAGGTATTGGTGTCCAACTTTGTGGAGGGCCTTGTACGTGTGTGTGAGCAGCTTGAAAGTGATCCTTCCATATTTGGTTACCTGTTCAAATTGCATTCTTATGGTTGCTGTCTCTTTGTTTATTGTGTTTGGTCTCTGTTCATCCTCTGTTCCTTGCATAAAAAATAAAATGTATAAAAGAAAAAAAGCAAAGAAAGTGATCCTTCTTTCTACGGGGAGCCAGTGAAGATCACGGAGGTGTTCGGTGATGTGGTTGTGCCTGGAGATGGCGAGGATTAGTCTGGCTGTGGTGTTATGTACGATCTGGAGTTTGTGGAGGAGTTTTTTGTTGATTCTGTCGTAGAGGGCGTTGCCATAGTTTAGTATGCTGGTGATGAGGGTGTTTTCTGGATTTGTAGGGGATCCATTTGAATGTTTTGTGGAGTATGCGGAGGGTGTTGAAGAAGGCTGAGTAGACAGCGTTGATCTGGCGGTCCATAGTAGGCGATGAATCCATTATGATGCCGAAATTGCGTGCATGGTCTGTCGGGGTGGGTGGGTTTCCAAAGGTGGGGCCATCAGGTGTCGTTGCAAGCTGAGGGGGTGGAGCTGAGGATGAGAACTTCTGTTTCCTCTGAGTTGAATTTCAGGCAGCTTTTCTTCTTCCAGGTTGTGACAGCTTTCATCCCTTCTTAGAAGTTGTGCCTGGTGGTGTTGGGTTCCTTGGTGAGGGAGAGAATGAGCTGGGTGTCATCGGCATAGGAGATGATGTTGAGCCTGTGGTTTTTGATGATGGTAGCGAGGGGGCCATGTAGCTGTTGAAGAGGGTGGGGTGAGGGAGGATCCTTTGGGCACTCTGCATCTGGTGTATATTGGTTCTGAGAGGTAGAGAAGGAGTCTGGCTCTCTGTGCTCTGCCTGTGAGGAATGATTGTATCCAGTCTAGGGCCTTTCCTCGGATGCCAGGTCGTGGAGTCTAGTGGCTAGTGTGTGGTGGGAGACGGTGTTGAAGCCTGCTGATAGGTCCAGAAGGATGAGGGCCGCAGTTTGGCCCTGGTTGAAGAGGGCACAGACGTCGTCAGTGGCGGTGAGGAGGGCGGTGCTAGTGCAGTGGTTGCTGCGGAATCTGTATTGGGAGATGTCTAGGATGTTGTTGGCTTTAATAAAGTAAGCTAGCTGGGTGTTAACGCCTTAATGGCCTTTTCGATTACCTCGGCTGCGAATGGAAGAAGCGAGATGGGCCTGACGTTCTTGAGATCGATCGGGTCTGTGGGGGGTTTCTTGAGGAGGGCGTTGACTTCGGCATGCTTCCAGTCATTGGGGAATGTGGCGGTCTCAAGGAAGCAGTTGATCGTTGGCCGTAGTTTGGGTGCAATGGCTGTGGCTGCCCTGTGGAAAATGTGGGGAGGACAGGGGTCTGAGGCTACTCAGGAGTGGATGCTCTTCATGGTCTTTCAGGTGTCTTCTGTCGTATGCGGTTTCCAGATGAGTAGGGTCTGTTGGGTGGTGGGTGGTGTTGCTGGAGATGGGAATTGAGGCGGTGCAGAGTTCTTGGTCATCAAAGTTGTCGTAAAGCGTCTTGGTCTTGAGATGAAAGAAGGTACAGAATCTGTTGCAGAGGTCTTGGGATGGTGGGACGCCTGTTGTTTCGCAGTCAGGTTTTGCAAATTCCTGTATGATGGAGAAGAGTTTCTTGGATTTGTGGGCGTTGGAGAGGATTCTATCTTGGAGGAAGTTCTTCTTAGTGGCTGTGATTAGTTGGTGGTGAGCTGTGGTGACTGTTCTGTAGGTGGTGCGTGTTTCCAGGGTTTTGCTGTTTCTCCAAGTCTTTTCAAGTCGTCAACAGGGGCACTTGGATTCTTGGAGTGCCGTGGTGAAGCAGCTTGCTTTCTTGTTGTGTCGCCCTGTAGCCTTCCAGAGGGAGGCAAGTGTGTCAGCGCAGTTGGTGATCAATCAGTGGAGGTTGCTTGCTGTGGTGTTGGCATATGGTGTGGTTAGGGGTGGAGTGCTGGAGAGGGCAGATGTGAGGTCTTCTTCAGTGGCTTTGTTCCAGCTTCTGCATGGGAGGCGGAGCGCATGCTTGTGTGCGGTGGGTTTTCTCAAGGAGAAATTGATTCAGTGGTGGTCAGTCTAGAGCAGTTCTGTGGTGTGGCTGAAGCAGACACTGTTTCCTCCAGTAAAGATGGGGTAAAGTGTGTGTCTTGCTGTGTGAGTTGGGATGGAGGCATCTTGCTCGCCGTGGCTGGTAGACAGGGTGCCATATTTATAACAAAAAAATACAGCCATTATTTTAAGTGGGAAACATTATAAGTACAAAAACTGTTCCATATCAGGAACATTTTTGATGAACGTTTACTGCACTTTAAGTTTCTCCCATTTAAAAAAATGGTTATGTGTTTGTATTATACATGTAACAGTGCCACATATGACAAAAGGTATTCCAGTGCCACAAGACATACGGCACAGGCTCTCAGTCACCCAAACACATTTATCCAATTCATATGAACACATGTTCATGTATCCCCAAAGACCACACTCTCACTGATTCACTTGGAAGTCCTGTCATAGTGCCCCTAGTCAAAGTATTTTGTTCAAAACGTAGTATCTGATTCTATGGGCATTAGGTTTAAAGTCAATTGAGCTGGGTGTGAGGGTGTTTCTTAACAATGCGCAAGATGCTTAGTATTCAGTAGCTCACGATGATTTTCGCTGATCAGAAGTAGCTCACACTGCAGAATAGTTTGGCGACCTCTGTCATAGAGTATATCAAAGTGAAAAGGGATTTAGTTGCATTGTATTTCCCTTTACTGCTAATTCACTGAGTCCGTAACTATTTGAGTTAATCCAACATGAGGCCTTAGACTCATAGAGTTACTAACTGGATGGCTTGGTCCCAGCCTGATTTACTCAGAACCACTCTGAAGCGTTCAGATCTGGCAAAACCCACCCAAATCGATTCAGATCTGTCCAGATTTGGCTTTCATACAGGACACATCCACTTCCCCTGATGCCAGTATGTTTCAAATCCAAAATGAATAGGCTAGCCATGCATGGTTTTCTGCTGCCCTGACAGTGCATCTTTCAGTATTATTTCATCTCAGTGGGATGTGGTGCCATCCCTCTGCCCTATGGACAATCTCATAGTGCAACGAATGGTGGAATCCCTTTCCCACTGTTTGGCCATCTCCGCGCCTGACTCTCTGGTGAATCCTGTTTGGTCAGTCCATTGTGTCATTTAATCCCCGGGTTTTCAGGCTCTGCTGTCCAAGATCCTCCCTATAGTATGAAAAGGACTATAGTGCCTTGACACCACCTGGCCCATATTCTTATTTTAAAGCGTTTGATATTTTTATCCCAGTGCCGAGCACTGTAGTAATTACATCTTGAAGAAAATGGCCCATGAGTGTGCATTACGCCAGTACTTCATCTATTCAATTATACTCAAAGAAATCCCGAAAGCAAATTAGGATAAGCCCCGGCCTAGGCGCATGGATGTGTCGGCGGCGCGGCCCAGCAGTGGGCTAATCCCCGCTCTGTGGGACCAGTGGCCGCTCGCTGATGGCTCCCACGCCTGCGGGCCAGAACCAGCGCGGAGGACAAAGGCGGCCTAAGCCCGCCATGGGTCAGAGGAGCGCGGACGAGGAGTGGTGCCGCCACACGGTCATCCTGTGCGGGGCCGGACAAGGGCAGGGATTTATGTCAATGAAAACATGTCAGCATCATGAACCGGTACAGGAGAGCTGTGGAGCGGAAGCGAGAGGGCGGCCTTGCTTTGTATCCTGAATAACCAACAGATGCTGCTTTGAAAAGTCAGCATCCGTCACGGACTCGCCGCTCAGGTGCTCACGGCCCACGCCCAGGCTGCTGGAAGCTGCTAGGTTTACAGCACTAGCAGTAAGTACCGTCCATCCCGGTTAGCCCATCGTAAGCCCCTCCTCAACAAAGGTCTCACGGCCAAAACTGCGTAACTGACGATGTGACGTAGCTATACCCTACTGACTGCATCAACAGGAAATGAGCAGGAGTGAGAGAGGAAAACCTGGTTCATTGCCCTCGCTTTTATTTAAAGACATGCTCTACAATTGCAAACCTTCGAGCCTAGAGCGTCACCTTAAGAGGCAATGCTAATTATTTATGCTGCGGAAATATAAAAGTACTGAAGGGCAGGGTAAGTAAACAAGGTGGTAAAGAACTTTAGCATAAAAGAACAGATGCAATATTCCAAGCCGTTTGCATACATTTGGCAAGGTGGCCTAGTCTGATAACCTACAAGACCCACTTGCAGGAAAGAGACTTCTCCGGGCGATGCTCTCTAATGTGTATGGCCCATCGCACTGTCCATCACCTAAGGAAGGTGACCACCTGCCATGCCAATAGGGCCTGTGCTGGGTAATAACTGCACTTTGGTGTAGCAGGAATGTCACGCGCCCTGATGCAGTGAATGATGAAAGACACCTGTTTCTTATGGATGGCACTGGCTTTTTACAAGGGGTCCTTTAATGCGCTGTAATCAATGAAAAACGTATTTGTTAAGTATGACGTAGCATATGCTTCAAGGCGCTACAAATAGCTCTTCAGCATGACCATACTTTTCTGACGGAATGTCCTTCCTGGTTTCAGCTCTTGACTAAGCTACCTTTAGAGACTTGTATTTCATTTCTCTGGTTGTGTTTCTCTTAACTATTTGTAACCTGTGGAAATACAGTAAAAAAATCAGAGAAAGGTTTCTCCGATGCGTCCTCGTGCATGGCGTCTCTGAACCCGCTGGTGTATGCGACGTGCGAATAAAGAATGCTGGAGAAGACTGCTGCCATTGCACTATTTCTGCAGGGCACTAGGGCCTGGATGTAGGTAATTTTATTTTACCACTTCTTAAATACCGAATGTTACCGATTCGGTATTTAAGAAGTGGTAAAATAGATGGGAGGGTGTAGGTATTACAGAATCGGTAAATACCGAATCGTTAAGATTCTGTATTTTCCGATTCTGTAAATACCGATTCGGTAATGCCCATTGATTCCTATGGGCATTAAAGCCCATAGGAATCAATGGGCATTACCGAATCAGTATTTACCGATTCGGTAAATACCGATTCCAGCAAGGGTGCAGGGGGTGTCACTTTGACACCCTCTAGCACCCCAAATACAGGCATGTGTGCCATGTGGCACACAGACATGCCTTAAGGGCATGTCTGTGTGTCACATTGCACAGGTGTGCATGCACAGATGTGCATGCACACCTGAATTCGGTATTTTACCACCCAATAGGATTGTGTGGTAAAATACCGACTCTTAAGGGCCTGTGGCACTCTTAGCACTCTTAGGAGTGTCACCTACATATGGATTTACCGAATCGGTAAATATACCGATTCGGTATTTTACAGAATCTGTAAAATTACTGATTCTTAAAATTACATGCCCCTACATCTGAAAACCCTAATACCGGTCGGAAACGGCCGAAATCGGCCGTTTCCGACCGGTATTAGGGTTCCTACATCTGGCCCTAAGTGTGCCATGTGAGGAGGCCTAGGGGTGGAGCACAAAAGGAAAGGAAGGGACTCACTCGGGTATGGAGGAGTCAGGACCTACATAAGTCACAGCGCCTGCCTTAATAAGACTGCTGTATTCCTGCACGGGAACTGATGATGAGTGAGTGCCTGTAAGATCTGGGATTCCAGAGTGGGGTTCTCTCCTTCAGACAGACAGCTGAGAGTGGGCAGTCTGCTTGTATGCTGCCTGTGGTGCAATCCTGCCAGATGCAGGTGCTTGCTAAAGGTAGCAGGAAGCATAGATCTCCCCTTTGAACACTAGTCTGAAGCGGGCTCCCTCCTAGTGGCTGGCTTGAACCCCAGGGATCTAGCGGCTGGAAGGTCTCAAAGTAGGCCAAGTCTGAGCCACCAGCAGGCAGATTCCACAGTGATATCCATGTCACAAAGCATCTCCAATGGCACTTGGCTCAGCAGACAAACAGGATTCACTGGTGTAGTAAATGAGTTATGCACTGAGGTGGTCATGTCCCAAAAAATAAGAATGATTGGAATTCTACCCGAGGAATTTCTACTGGTAAGACTATTTGCAAGCATTCCTCCCATCACCTTTTGTGTGTTTGATGTAATGCCCTAAGTGGCCAAGAGTTTGCTCAGCAGTGAGTTATGTGCTCATTGTGCCACTGAAACCAAGCTGCACCTGACTGAAGAGGCCTTACTAGGCTAACACCTGTCCGGGGTTCTTGTGTTCTGGTTCCAAGAGGACCTGCTTTGGAAGTTCAGGCTAGACGATTCCTATTGGAGTAGGACCAAGACTGATTTGCATATGACTGCGTCTAACCTGAGGTGGCATAGTATGCCTATTGCTAGGAATGATACACAGAGCGATTACCAGTAGCTAGACTATATGCGAGCATTCCTCCCATCAGCTTTTGTTTTTTTAGGGTTACACACTGAAATACACCACTGAATGGGCTACCACCCTCAGCCAGTAAATTTTACAGAACCAATACCTGCTTCAGTCGGGTAAGGCCTTGCTTACTACATTCTCCCACTCCCATGACAGATGCCTCATGTTTAATCTAAAGCAACCCAAGTGGGAGCCCTTAATTCTGACAGATAATTAGGCAGTTCTGGCGGTAGGAACCTAACACCCACTCAAGTATCCACTTGGGGCTAGATGTAGGTAACTTCTATTTACCAACTCAAAAATACCGAATTTTACCGATTCGGTATTTATGAATCGGTAAATATGAAGCAGGGAGATGTAGGTTTATTTTAATCTGGAATTACCGAATCGGTAACATTCGGTATTTACCGATTCGGTAAATACCGAATCGGTATTGCCCATTGATTCCTATGGGCCTTGAAGCCCATAGTAATCAATGGGCAATACGATTCGGTATTTACCGAATCGGTAAATACCGAATCCTGCAAGGGTGCAGGGGGTGTCACTTTGACACCTTCCAGCACCCCAAATACAGGCATGTGTGACATGTGGCACACATACATGCCCTAAGGGCATGTCTGTGTGTCACATGTCACAGGTGTGCATGCACAGATGTGCATGCACACCTGAATTCGGTATTGGATTGGGTGGTAAAATACCGATTCTTAAGGGCCTGTGACACTCTTAGGAGTGTCACCTACATGTGGATTTACCGAATCGGTAAAATTACCGATTTGGTATTTTACAGAATCGGTAAATTTACCGAATCGGTAAATTTACTGATTCTGTAAAATGATGGCCCCTACATGCCAAATCCTAAATACCGGTCGGTAACGGCCGAAATCGGCCGTTACCGACCGGTATTTTCTCTCCTACATCTGGCCCATAGTGTCTTAGGGCCAGGTGTAGGTAAATGTCATTTACCGATTCTTAAATACCGAATTATACCGATTCGGTATTCAAGAATCGGTAAATGAGATGTAGTGAAAAAATCGGAATTTATTACCAATTCGTTAAAAATCGGTATCGGACTTTCGGAATTTACCGAATCGATATTAATCGAGTCGGTAATTACTGATTCGGTAATTCCCATTCATCCCTATGGGCCAAAAGGCCCATAGGAATGCATTGGAAATACCGAATCGGTAAATACCAAATCGGTAAATACCGATTCGGTAAATTCCGAATCGGAAAGCAAGCAAAAGTGAAACTAATGAAAACAGCCAATCAGGTGCTACCACCCTCCCCCTCCCTACCAGGAAGTGGCTACCCAGGCAGCTGCAACTCATTAGAAGGTTCTGGAGAGGCAGTCAGAGCTGAGCAGAGACACAGAGCAGCAGGGAGAGTTTTTTGGGAGTTTACAACAAGAAAAATGGCAAGCAGCACTGAGAGCCAGAAGGCAGAGAGGAAAAGAAAAATTAAGTTCAGCAGCATGGAGCTGCAGGTACTGGTGGAGGAAGTTGTGAGAGTCCACAAGCAACTATTTGGCAGGCATCCCTCACTGTACCTGAGTCTGCAAAATGGAAAATGTGGCTTGCAGTTGGAGAAAAGGTCAATGCAGTGGGAGTCACAGGCAGAAACATTGAGGACCTAAAGAAACGCTTTTATGACATCAGGAGCCTCACAAAAAAGAAGATGTCAGAAATACATAAGCAGGCTGGTGTCACCAGTGGAGGCAGGAACCCAGCGCCCCCCCTGACTGACCTGGAGGAGTTGGTGGCCTCAACCATCGAGCCAGACAGTGTTGTGGGACTTGGAGATGTGGACAGCTCAGCCAGAGCTTCAAGAAAAGGTAAGACACATGCGCAGCATGACACCCCATACCAACCTGCTTCCCTTTAGCCTTTGTGTACAGGCCAACCCCAGTCCAGTACTGCTAGCACTATACAGTAGCAATGCATTATGGGAAATGCAGTCAGCTATTGTAGGACCATGTGTAAGTGCACAGACATCAGCAAGGCACTGAAAGTAATTCAGATAAATGAAAGTTAAATGTGCAAAGCATTTATTGTAGTGACTGTGATACAGTAGCACTCAGTTGACAAACGCTTATTTATACCTAGGGGCAACATCAGGCAGTCGAGCCACAGCAACAGAAGGGACTGCACTAGCGAGGGAGGAGAGTGAGGAGGCAGGGCCAAGCCATGTACAAGCCTAGCAGGAGGAAGAAGACACGACTGCCATCTCCAATGAAGATGAGACAATACAGACCACCGAGTTTCCGCACTCCCCACACCTTTCACAATCCCATCCATTGGTTTTCTCACCAGACACCTCTCCATCACTGTCCATGTCTGCACCTGCAACCTCACCAGCCAGAAGGAGAGTCGTGGCCCCACTGCCAGTAATGGAGGCAGCAGAGGGTGAGGCTCAAGCCACTGTACATGGGAGTCCTGCTGCACTGCAGTCTCCAATGAGTCAATCACCTTGCGCAGACGCCAACGCAGACCCAGCAGTGCAGGGGGACCTGGAGATGGCACTGTGTTCCGTGGGCTGGAGGGGAGCATGGTGCGCATACAACGGATGCAGGGAAAATCCATACAGGCCTACCTCCGCCAATGTAGAGTCCTAAATGAACAAGGAGACATGGGGAAGGGCATCAGAGACATTGTCGAAAGTAATAGGGAGGTAGCAAAAACAAATGCAGACATTGCAGCAGGAATGCAGCAAATGAGCAACTCCATCACCCAGCTCTGCTCAAAACTGGACAGCCTGGAACACACAAGGCGCAGGGATGCCCGTGTTCACAATAGGGCCATAAATCGTCTAGCCACTGCCACATCCCACCTATGCCGTAGAGGCATTAATATGCAGGAGAGCCTCACACAGAACACGGCAGAGGTCACCAGGGGCATGGCCAGGATCACTAGTGCCCTAGAGGCTATGATTATATCACACACTGCTCTAAATCTTGCCCTGGATGTGGCAGAGGCAGATGACAGCAGTAGCCACAACAGCTTGGCAAGCGTTGTAGTTGAGCCACGTAGGAGTAGCAGGCTCTCAGCTGAGGTTGCAGGCCATGCGGAAAGCAGCGACCAACATCCCAGTGGCTCAGGGAAGCGCGGGCGCAAGTGCTGGTGTGGCTGAGGAAACCCGGGACATACAGTCCCCACGTTTATTAAGTTTGTGTTGTTGCACTTCAGTGCATGAACGTTGTTGCAACATTAAATTACGTTCTTCTCATTCACAACCTGTCTGTGTCTCATTACTCACTCAGAAATAGTTGTGTGTAATCTCCTCACGTCTGTATCTGCCATCACTTGGTGTTGACACTCCAGCAGGTTGTGTTTCAGGCACAGCAATGTCGTCGTCATGATCCTCGGAGTCTGACAACTCCACCTCAGTACCCTTCTTCACCGCAAGGTTGTGCAACATGGCACAGGCAGCAATAATTTTACAGCAGGTGATGGGGGTATACTGCCTTGCACCTCCACTCTTGTGCAAGCATCTAAATCTGCTTTTCCAGATGCCAAAGGTCTGTACGACCACATTCCGCGTGCTTTTGTGGGCCCGGTTATACCTCCTTTGGCTGGGTGTTGAGGAGTTGAGGTAGGGGGTGAGTATAAATGAGCGGAGGGCATATGCACTGTCGCCTAACAGGAAAAGGGAATACATTACTCACATGCATACATGTACTTCTTACTGCAATAGGTATCATGGGGGTCAGACACTGTGTCTTACCTAGGAGGTATCCTTCACCAAATTCCCCTGCAGTCAGCCGTTCATAGATGCCGCTGTTTTGAAAAATATAGTGGTCATGGGTACTCCCTGGGAATTCAGCCACAATGTCAGTGATGGCGCACTTTGAGTTGCAAATCACCTGCACATTGATGGTGTGGGTGGACTTCCTATTTCTGTAGATATATTCTATGGCAGCAGGAGGATAAATGGGAATGTGCGTGCCATCTATTCAGCCAATTATATTTGGAAATCGAGCCATCTGGTAAAAGTCAGATTTTGTTTGGACCAGTTCAGCATGGGTAGCAGGAAAATATATGTAATGGTCCATCCTCTGTAACATGGCGTCAAGGAATTTGTGGAAAAACCTTGAGAGGCTGCTCTGGGTCACCCCACCCACTGCAGCAACCATGCTCTGGTAGCTCCCAGACACAAGCAGGTGGAGGCTGCACAGCACCTGCACATGGGGTGGAATAGCATGTGCCCTTGGGGTAGTGTTCTCCAACAGTGGTTGGAGGTAAGCATGGGCGGAAAATCCGTTCCACTCGCGGATTGTGCGGATTTTCGGTAAATTCGCGAACGCTCGCGAATTTACCGAAAATCCGCAAATTCGCACGCAGCTGATCTTTTTTTTCTTGGTGATACAATTTTGCGGCGTAAGTTCGCAATTGCGAACATGAAGGTGCGGCGGGCAGCAACAATCTCGCACTCGCAAAATTACAAAATTTGCAATTCTGCACAAGAAATCCACTAGCAAGCAGCATAGACCTTCTGAAAATGATGATTTTTATCAGAATAACTCTTCAGGTTGACATTTGCCTGCCCTTTTTTGGATTTGAGGCCTTTTGACTTTCTTTGGATCACTTTTGGATTAGAAATCAACTTTCACAAGTAAGTTTGTTTGGGGCATTACATTTGCTGTTCTGCAGAAAAACGAGTTTTGCTAAACTGAAAGCACTCAGCAGGTGCAAAAGTTCAAATTCATCATTAGTAACCATTCCCTGTAGTCCTTCCTGACTGGGGCCCCTCCAGAGTTTAGTTGCTAGTTTCAACAATTGCATGACCCTGCTCTGACCCTCACAGCCGGATCATAGACTAGCTACAAGTAGGCCACAAAGGTCCTGGAAAAAAAAATTGCACTGCAACAGAAAGCAAATTACAGATAAGGAAGCAGGTGCCAGACTGGAATTTTAAAACAGTGACACATTAATAAATCAACCCCAAATTAATTCATGTCAGTTGAAGCAGGGCAGGTGTGCTTGCTTTTCCCCCCCATAATCTACAGTGATGATGATGAACCAGAGGGTGGCATTGATGTACCAGAGGGTGGCATGGGTGAAACAGAGGGTGGCAGTGTTGAAACAGAGGGTGCTGTGAACCTGTGATGATGAACCAGACGTAGAAACAACATAGTTGCGACAGTTGCGTGCCGACAAGTAAGTTCGCAATTGCGAACTGGTACAAAATCCTCGCAAACTGGCAGAAACACTATAAAAACAAAAAAATCCGCAAATTCACAAGATTTTGCGGATTGCGAGTCCGCAAATACGCAAATTCGCGAACGCCATATTCGCAAAATTCGCCCATGCTTAGTTGGAGGTCCCTGATGAGCTCCAAGATGGTGTCTGGGGCCAACCTGTACCTCTGCAGTATCTCAGCCTCTGTGAGCATGAACAAGGTAACCCTCTGCCTGTAGACCTGCTCCTGTCTCTGCCATTCCCTCTCTCCTTCCTCCTGTAGCCGTAGCCGTCTTGCAATGACATAAAATGCCGCAATTGTGCTAACAGAATGGCATTTTGGGTCCATTTTTATAGGCTGCACCTGGTTACCACCTGATTAGAATCCATGGTAAATACCGACTCTTAAATACCGAATTTGAAGCAAATTCGGTATTTAAGAGCTTACCTACATCTCAATCTTCAATTTTACCACTTCTTAATTACCGATTCGGTATTTTACCGAATGGGTAAATTTTCCGAATCGGTAAATTTTCCGATTCAGTAAATTTAACGATTTAGCCGATTTTCGGTCACCTACATCCCGACTGCTCAATACCGGTCGGTAACGGACGAAAATACCGATTTTCGTCCGTTACCGACCGGTAAGGGGCTACCTACATCTGGCCCTTAGTGTGTAATGTAATGAACGGTGTCTGACTTCAAAATGGCGACCGTGTAAGACAACGCGACCCGCTTCAGTTTCTCTATCTGAGCATGTTGTATTAGGAATATAAAGAGCGGTGCAATGTCTGTGTCTTGTGGGGAGCGGTTCACTGCACACTGATCTTGTTCCCACCCTGGGCTTTACAGAGCTGTGTCAAGGTGGTGTGTGTGGTTTATTCTGGACCTCGTGGCTGCAAGGAAATGAGGGGCTGAGGCATCTTGGGCATATGTAAGATCTGGGTGAATGCAGCACATGAGCCTCTGGAACAGTGCTCTATGGTAAGGCTGTGCTATCACCGCCAGGGAACCTTCTTTCCTTTACTGCCACCAGCGATCTCTCCCTATGTCGTTTGGAAGCTTGGAGACCCCGGTTTCCTGCTGTCCTACCACTTTCTGAGCATCACATTTCGACCCTGAGGTGCCCATGGCCCCTCTACCAGTGCTTAATTTGTGCTGGAGCTTTCAGGTGCTTAGCACCAGCACTTTTTCAGCTATTGATTTTTTCTCCCCAGTGAGATGAGCCTAATAATTATTCAAAAGAAATGTACCTACCTGTCCTGTGTCTTGCATCACGTTAGTGAAGTCAGACGTGCACTACTGCCTTTCAAGGAGCATTTTCTTTCATATTGGTTAAATATTACGGTTGAGGGCGTGCTGATGGGTGACCTGCGGGCAAGACAGGCTGGGTTCTGGAAAGGTCCGGTTTCGGCAATAAACTTAATGCGACATCTCCGAAGTAATTAAACGTGAGTAGCTGCTTCTGTTAACAACTCGCTTGCACTGAAATGAAAACCCAGCAGAAGCAGGCCATAAATTATTCCTTTTGACTTGCATGGAATGCTGATGCTCTTGGCCTGGGCCGGAGGCCCACCAAAACACATTATTTGCCAGGATCTAATGGAGCCAGTCCCAAGGAGACTGCAGGTCACAGGTAAGAGAGTAGTAGATAGTACTCCAACAAATCGCTATTAAGTAATCTTGAGCAGATTTTTCATTGTGTGTCACCTTCACCAATTTCTTTGCAGAAAATAAATGTATAAGTAAAGTCTCAACTCTGCTTTCTCAATCTCAGCTTCTCGTGACTCCATGGCCCCTTCCCCCTGCCACACCTGACCTCCCAATTTATGGGTTCCCAGAGTAAATTGCCAGTGCCAGTGCTATTCCGCATATGTAAACTGGCATATTTTTCTTTTTGCAGAATCTGCAAATGAAAAAGGGCAGGTAACAGCACTTGTCTGCAGCTGCAGTACAAGTTTTAGGCAGAACCCAGTGACACACGTATGGACAAAAGTTCCTGTAGGCTATCTATGTTCATGTTTCTAGCGCAAAGTGGTCCACTGTAGGGCCCCTGTCTCTAGCATCTCCATTCTTGTAGTAACGCAGTTGAATGATTATCAGACAGGCCTTGTGCGTGAACACTCATAGATATTTTAAATTTGCGCATTCATCTCAAAGGCCCGGACTGTGTCATGTTTCACGTGGCAGTTTCCATCTGCACTGCTTCCCCGACAACACAAGGCAACATCAAAGGAATACTACACTCTCCATGCAAGCTGATGGAGAACCTCCAGGTTCCAGGGCTCATGGTGACTGATGGAGTTAAAATGAGAATGACTTTTTCCAAAAACAAGCGGTGATTTCACATTAAAAATGTTTTCTTTTGAGCATCAAACTAATTTAAACACCAGAATGTAAACAGTGCACATGCTATATTACTTGTGTTTAGGCCCAATAAAAAGCCAGAATTTGCAATGAAATAGGTCTAGTTTGAGCTATTGGTATTGTAAATGACAAATATTTTATTTATGTGTTGGTTTTGAAAATTGCGAAATTAATAGCTTTGTCATTTGCAATGCCAATAGTTTTAACTTTCGCAAATGAGACACCTATAGCATTTGTAATGCAATATGTGTTGCATTTACGTGCCTTAGATGTATTGATATTACAAATAACAATACAACCAAAAGACCAAAGGCAGCAGATCAGGTCAAGCACGACGGATCTTAAAGTTCTTGAGTTAAGGTGGTGCAATCTCTTCCAGCATCCGCTGCTGTGGGATGTACAAATTATCGCAATGCAAAGAAACAGAATGGAAGGTGCACTCAAATGAAGTCAATAGAGAAAGTAATTTAAATATCTTCTTCTTTATTCAAAAAAGTGTTCATGAAGCAAAGGCGCAGCCAACGCGTTTCGTTCCCATTTTTTGCCTTTTAGGAACTTCGTTCTGGGCAAGTTAGTATTCAGGGGGGCTGAACTCATAAGCCAGACAGAATTAAGCCGGAAGTAGTAGCAAGTTCGGTGGATCAGGTTTAGTTGCCTTGAATTGTGAGAAATGCACCCTGGTGGGGATGACCTCGAGTAGTCCCTGTCGGTGCAGTACAATCAAGTGTGTTCCAGATGCTAATGGCAGCCCCAAGAAAGAGTAACATTCAATTTAGTAGGGTCGTGGCGTCTTCGACAGAGGTTCTTATATTTGGGCGTCAGCGCGTGTAATTGGTCCAAAGTTTTAAAATTCCAAAGTGTAACAGCCGCTAGCGTAGCCTAACCGCCAAGGGTCCAGTAGTGACCCGTGTCAAGAGCCAAAAGAGCAAAGCCGCACCTGTGATAAGGTCCCGGCTCCTGAAACGTCAGCGAAAGAGGCGTCCTGCATGCTTGCTTCATGAACACTTTTTTTAATAAAGAGGAAGATATTTAAAATTACTTTCTCTATTGACCTCATTTGAGTGCACCTTCCATTCTGTTTCTTTGCATTACAAATAACAATGGCTTTTAATTTTTTTAAATAATACTTAAATAAAAGTTATTGTAATTTATAATGGCAATAGCTTTAACTTTTGTAAATAACTTTTGCGAACATTATGTTCATTGTATTTTATTGTGACGAAAAAAATCCAAGAACAGAAGTGAAATATTAACATCTTTTTCTGACATTTGTAATAAAGCTTGAAACATTGAGAGAACTTATATGAACCAGTTGTTGTTGAATGGTTGCACAGATTGATGCAGTGATGGCGCTGAGTGATGTTGTGGTGGCGACGAGTGATGCTGTGGCGTTCAGTAATGCTGTGGTAGCGCATAGTGATTCTGTGGTGCCCCTGAGTCATTCTGTGGTGGTGCTGAGTGAAGCTGTGGTGATGCGATAGATGGATAGAGTGAGTGCGATAGACAGATAGAATGACGGCGATAGCTAGATAAATAGAGTGAGGGCGATAGATAGATAGACAGATGAATGAGGGCGATAAATAGATAGATAGATAGATAGATAGATGATAGATAGATAGATAGATAGATAGATAGATAGATAGATAGATAGATAGATAGATAGATAGATAGATAGATAGATAGATAGATAGATAGATAGATAGATAGATAGATAGATAGATGGTTGTGTGTGTTGTTGTTGTGTGTGGTTGTGTGTGTGTGGTTGTGTGTGTGTGGGGTTGTGTGTGGTGTTCTGTGTGTGGGGTTGTGCGTGTGGTTGTGTGTGTGTGGTTGTGTGTGTGGTTGTGTGTGGTTGTGTGTGTTGTGTTTGGAGTTGTGTGTGGTTGTGGGGTTGTGTGTGTGTGGTTGTGTGTGTTGTGTTTGGGGTTATGTGTGTGGTTTAGTGTGGTTGTGTGTGTGTGGTCTGTGCAGGTCTGAGAGACCTGCACTGGCTCCCCGTCAACAAGAGAATCACCTTCCGTCTCCTCACCCACGCACACAAAGCCCTACACGACCAAGGCCCGAGCTACCTCAACAACCGCCTCAACTTCTACGCTCCCAAACGCCACCTCCGATCGACCAACCACGCCCTCGCCGCCGTCCCCCGCATCCGAAGAGAGACAACAGGAGGAAGGTCCTTCTCCTACCTGGCCGCCAAGACCTGGAACACCCTCCCTCCCGACCTTCGCCTGACCCAAGACCACCTCTCCTTCAGGAAGAAACTCAAGACCTGGATGTTCGAGCAGTAGCGGCACCGCCCCCCCCCCCAAGCGCCTTGAGACCCTCCGGGTAAGTAGTGCGCTCTATAAATGCCTTGATTGATTGATTGATTGATTGTGTGGTTGTGTGTGTGTGGTTCTGGGTGTGTGGTTCTGGGTGTGAGGTTGTGGGTGTGGTTGTGGGTGTGGGTGTGTTTGGTTGTGTGTGTGTGGTTGTGTGTGTGTGTGTGTAGTTGTGTGTGGGGCGGTTGTGTGTGTGGGGTTGTATGTGTGTGGGGTTGTGTGTTTGGGGGGGTTGTGTGTGTGTGGGGGTGTTGTGTGTGTGTGGGGGGTTGTGTGTGTGGGGGGTGTTGTGTGTGTGGGGGGTGTTGTGTGTGTGTTTGGTTGTGTGGGTCCGTTGGCTCAGCGAGACCTAAAAAGTAGACACTACATGTAAATCGTTTTTTCCGTTCTTCAATCCGAGATAAATAATCCAAACTCCAATTTGTGGGGTAATGCTTGCTGGGTGAAAATAGAGTACCCTTTCCTCCCTGAAAAAAACGACGAATGGTAGGATTCCATCGTTAGATACAGTAAAATAATCAGAGGAACAGGAAGGATTACTTCTAATACAGCGAGAAGGGCAGACGGACTAAGTGTTGACATGACAAGAATGCTCTTTGGCAGATGGTCAACGCCTTTAAAAAAAATCCAGGTCAAAGATTGAGATAGGCACTCACAATATGCGACGGGGTTGTATCTGAAGGGAGGCTCTCTTGGAGGGGGAGGGTAGGAGTAGAGAAGATGTGAGCGGTAAAGTTCCATAATTGATACGTTTTATTCTGGCGCTGCAATAGTGTGCACATTGTTTCAGAAAGACATGATCCAATATAAATCAAACTAAACTCTAGCATTATCTCAACAAGAGAGGGGCATACAATAGACCTGCCTAGTGCCATATATCCTCTGATGGCGCTATAAAAATACAACTAACATCTGTATTAGGCATGCTTGTAAATTGTATAATAGCTCACAAAACAAAGGAGTGCTATGTGACACCTTCAGACTCATTCTAACACTTTGAAGTTTTGTATTTTCCGTTGCAGGAATAGGCTTTTAAAAACATGTTCTATTGGGTTAAAGAAAACAGGACTGTCTGCATGTGTCTCACCTGTCAGGGAGCATTCGACATCAATGCAGAAAGAGACATGAAGCAGCAGAAAGAAGGACTGCATAAGAAGCTTTGAGAGCGGGGGAAGAAAGCAATGCAAGGAAATGAGAACAACAAAAAAAAGGAGATGGGATAAAAAGAAGAGAGAGAAAGAGGAATAGTGAGAGATAGGTAAAAAGAGAACTGGAGAGTGAGAATAAGGATCTAGGGACAGGAGCAAAGGAGAGAAGTAAAGGGGGGTACACGAGAGAATGAAGACAGTGCGGACACTAGGGAAAAAGAAAGGAAAATAAAAACGGAACACAATGTGGAAGGTATGGGAAAACACCGAGCCATAAAATAAATGGGAGAACGGAAAAGGAGAAAGAAGTAGAGAGAGGCTAGTGAGAAGAAAGTGAGAAGTTGGGGAGTGAAAAATAAACTAGCATAGAAGCAAAAACAAATTACAACACAGGGTGGAAGAGAAACAACATACATAGAAAGAAGGACAAGCATGGCAAGGTGGTGGAAGCAAAATAAAGCAATTAAGACAATTGGGGTAAGAAAGAGCAGGAAGGCCAAAATGTCCATTGATCCAAGGGGAAGAGAAATGTGAGGAGGGGGAAGAAAGAGACTGAGGGTGGGCCATGAGATGGGGAAAAAAGAGGATTTAAGGAAGAGATGTGGTGCAATAGGTAGAGGGGGTTGAGAGCAAAATACAAAGTGGAAGATGGTGGAAACTTAAAGAGAATATAGAAAGACAGACTCAAAATGGAAGAGAGTACGATCGCTAGAAAAGAGAAGATAAGGAATGGAAATAGTGAGGGATAGTGAGCAGGCGAGACAGCGCTTTCGCACTGTAATCACCAGGTGCTACACCTAAAAATGGAAGCCTCTGAAGCCTGAAGCAAATCAAGCCTAGCCGGGGTTCACATTAAACATTGTATATAGTTATATTAAGTTATTTGGGGAGAGGGGGGCTTGTTACGCACTACTTTCCATAATCATAGCACTTAAAACGCATTTCTATATGAATGCAGCTTTCTTGACCCTGCTCACTTCCGCCTGCATTGTCTATTGCCACTGTCAGTGCTGCCAACTACAGTAACACAGCTACTAACCAATCACACTCCTTCAGTCGTGAACGTACCGTAACAGCGTATATTAATTCTCTCTCCTACTAATGTATTTAGATAAATTCAAGAGAAACATCCGCAAACCCGTCTACCCCATGACGAAGTCGATGATTCACTCGCATGGATTAAAGTAGTCTTGCAAAATGTTGACTTCATTAGGTCATATCAAAAACCCAATTTTAAGGTTTCGTGCCCATGAAGTATGCGGAAAACTCATCCTACGAAACTACTTTCAATGTACACGGTTCAGTGCTGTACTCAGACGCCGGCCATGTGAATCTCTAAAGTGCCCATGCTTGCTTGTTAAAGAAATTAAAGTATTAGCATGGCATTAATAACTCGGATATGGTACTACTAGAAACTTTTCTCAAAAAATACTGTGTTGTTTATCATAAAAGTACAAAAATGACGCGCGCTGCTACTCTGACAGCAGACCAGTATTAATGTCCGTAATGTATGGAACTTTCTTATCGTGGCTGCTGTTGCGCCCATATTTACATTAAATAAAGAACTATATTTTTCTTTTTATCGAACACGGTCATGTGCTTAGACACAGAAGGTACACTAGTGCACACAAAGTAACTAAGTGCATACAAGTGGCATGAACCAGGTTCCAATTGCAAATTCAGAAGTGAAAGCAAGCAGCAGCATGGCCATGTCAACCAGCACAGCGCGGAGCTCGGAAAGTATGTGGAAACGTCAAAAGCTCCTGTGGTGTATTTACCTTGCAGCCTTAGCTGGCCCTCTCAAGCCCTTGGTTTCACCGCCACTGTCAAGACAATGAACAGAGCCGCTGGCCTGGGCTGCAGACCTTGCACAAGCACACCAGTACCAGTTTTTCAGTTCATCGCGCTCGGCCATCCGACACACACAAGACTAACGTGCCACCGAAGTGTAAACTCTGTGCCTCCCCTGGGGGCATACTTCTGGCGCATGAACCCAACACGTCGCACTAACCCACATGCTGCAAACAGAACTCATGTCTGTCAAGTGCACCTCAGACGTGGCGTGCACCGAGCTTCACAAAGTAATGGGCTTCCACCGACGGTCAAACTTGAAGCAGTTTTTACAAAAAGCGAGGGTTGCTGAAAATGTTAAAAACAAATTACAGTTAAATTAATCCTAGGTCAGATTTTCAAAACCACAACTTTGGTAGCATGTTCGGCAATATGCGATATCTGCATTCTGCAGTGAAAGACAAGAACATACAGCTGCATGAGGAGGCTTTACGTAATCGTGACAGCGTACCATTTGTAGGTGTCGCGTGGAGAGATGCCTATGTTGCTGAGCGGATTGTATGCCTTGAGCGCCCTACAGGCATCATTGAGGCCCAGGCGAGGAGGAAAGGGCTGAAAACACGGGGGGTCTTGGCAACAAGAAGCTCTGCGGGCACGAGACACAGCTGTGTGTCCAAGAAGGCCTTGGCCTCACTCACCATAGGAGGACCCCTCATGTGTCCCGAGCCCAGTGATAAATAGAAAGAGAGTAACAAAACTCCGGCATATTGGAGTCCGTGAGCCCTCCCTGGTTCCGGTGCCTGAGCCACAACAGCAGGTCAGAAGCCATATGCAAATGTAGAGCTAGGGGAGAAGGAATCGCACTAGCTGTCGCAGAGGAGACACTGATCAAAAGGTGCAGGACTATCGCGCCTCGAAGCAGAAGCGACATGCCGCGGAAACTGCAGATTTCTCCTAAACAAGTTGACACAAGGCTGTGCCTGCACAAGATCGCATGCTTTACTTTGTAATATAGTTTGAAGTCACGAAAGGCAGACATTTTTATATAGCGACGTGTGGCACCATCGTTCTACTTTTAGAGCACAATGTGAGGTTTCTAACAGATAGATAGAAAACAAGCATAAACGAGTCACGTTGGAGGGAGAAGAGCGGGAGGGGGGTGGGGAGCAGAGCCTTTGAAGAGCGGAGAAGCATAAACGAGTCACGTTAGAGGGAGCAGAGCGGGAGGGGGGTGGGGAGCAGAGCCTTTGAAGAGCGGAGAAGCAGATTGCCTTCAAGGCAAGTGTGAAGCAGTGGACGGGGAAGCACAAGAGCAAATGGTAAGGTCGGGTCTGATGCAATTATGGCAAGCACGCTGGGGAAGCCTGCGTAGGGAGGCTGAGGCTTTGATGTGGGGAAATGCGCGTGCTTGTGGTCACGTGATTTCATGTGAACTGTTGGAAATCCGCACTCGCAATCCGCCTGGTTTAACTTTCTGGTTTCACCCCAATAGGTCTCTCTGCGAGACCTAATCACTCTTGCATGCACATTTTTAGCACACACTTTGTGCCCCCTTCACGTAATTCACACTAGCGCATTCACTGCTATCTTCTGGCTGACCACTTCATCATTTGGCAAAGGGATGAATTAGTGCTGTTTCTGTTTGAAGAAATTTGTACCTGCTTAACTTGGGAATTTCTCAGGGGGCTGGAAGGAAGAGGGTTGGCTTGCTGTTGCCTTTTTCTCACAATTTACCCAATTTGAAGCTTGGGATGGTTAGAGGAGACTGGAATGTTTTGTTTATGTCCATATGAAATAATGCTACACAAAACCGGACTTGCATGTGGATGAACAACTTAGAGGACCTTATTAAGCAGGAAATAAAATATGAGCAGCAAATGCAAATAGAGCTCAACTGCATCTATTATCTATGAAGTATTGGTGCGGTTCACCTAAAACTTATAGATGGTATAAATATTATATATAATATCACAAAGAATCACTTCTTGATCTTTGTGGTAGGGATGAGGCTGCTGCTGTATTTAGGGATCAGGGGTTGTGAGACAATACTGTATCATGGGATATTGCAAATGCGAACCTGCAAATGCATTGTATTGATTGATGCTTCATTTTTGGAGGATCCGGTCCGGTTGCAGCAAGGGAGAAGGGGTTGGGCAGTCAGGTGTGAGTAAGCGACATTCCAGAATAAGCATCATCAGAAAGGAACAGTAGGGCTTCAATTTCAGAGTTTACCCGGGTCCACCCGCTGCCAACACTGGACTGCTGACAGGAGCTCTGTCTTCGCATTGCTTTCTACCCACTGTTGGGCACCTGCACTGGTTCTGCAAGTCAGATCCTTACAGCCTGTGTATTCAGAAGCTAATGGGCCCTTGATGGGTTTCCTGTGGACCAGGGATGTGGAGGTTAGATGTCATGGGTGTGTGGTGCTCAGTCTACCACCTCACTGGGTGGATGTGTGATGTTTTCAGATTTACACCCCTGTGTGTGACTGCCACCTCCTCAGGATCTTGCTGTGCCACAGCTTGGCCCTTCAGTGCTTCAATGACACACGTCTAGTGACTGACCCTCAGCCACAGGTGCACAGTACAGGGTATAGACTATTGTGTCATGCATCCTTATGGCCATGCACATGGCTCATTTCCTGACCTTTCAACCTGGAGATTTTGGTTCTAACCCTTGTTATGGCATGTTCAGCTATACTAGTTCTGGATGTGGGTGGATGGAGTCTATAGGGTAAGTGGGTGGAGTCAGTGGAGTGATTGGGTGGAGCCAGAGGTGTGGCCTCCTTAAATAATTTGAGCACCTGCACTTAATATTTTGCAAATTAAGCACTGACCTAAACATCATGTGTTAAAAGTAAAACCCCACCGAAAATACATAAAAATGCATTGGAATTGGTTGTACATGAAAAGAGCATTTGTGCTGTACACATTTAAAATCAATGTTACATTCAAAGCATATAGATGACATTTGAAAAACGCTATCCAAATGAATCATGAAAATACATTTATGAAATGGCTCTTAAATACAGAAGAAAAAGTCCAGACCATTCCATGGCAGAATATATAAACTGTTTGAATGTGGACAAGGTCAAATATTGTCTCATGGAAGTTTTCAAAGAAATCTAGTTCTCTAGGAATAGTTCTACTTTAAGCAGATTACTTTGTGCCAAAAAAAGGTACAAATTTGAACAAAAGTTTGATCATAAAAAAATAGAGTTCCAAAGTTAGAAGCTTGTTTTGAAAAGTGAAGGTCGAATTCAGAATCTCACAGAACACTGTGTGCTAACTTCAACAGTCAGTGTCATTGTTTGAAGAAAACATCAAATCTTCTAAGCTTGTAAAGAATTTGTCTACTATTGTAGGTGAAAGTTGGACTATCTCGTTGAGCAGAATAACCGCACATAGATGAGAAGCATCGCCGTCAGAGTCAGTCGCATTAGCAATGTTCGAAGTAGATGGTACCTGTGCACCTGTTGCTCCTTGTATTTCACCGTCTGCATTTTGCGTCTGTGAGATCTCAATGAATGCCGTCATCAGAATTGGTAGCCGCTGGGGACAACACAGTGCACGAGCCATTACCGGTTCAAGCAAAGTATCAACTTCCGTTGGCAGGACTGTTGGGAGTGTCAGACAGATGTCTAGCACGCATTCTTCTCCACATAGCTAAGCATGGGCGGAAAATCCGTTTCGCTCGCGGATTTTGCGGATTTTCGGTAAATTCGCAATCCGCGAGATTCGCGAATCTCCCGCAAAATCAGCAAATCCGCGAGCAGCGGATTTTGCTCGCACTGTTCGCACTGTTCGCGTGAGTTCGCGCCCCGCGAATAAGTGCAAAATTGCAGAAATACGATCTTAGCAAAACTGAAAGTAACTACTTACCAGGTTCAAAAGTTCAGGCTCATCATTAGTAGCCATTTCCTGTAGTGCTTCCTGAGGGGCCCCTCCAGAGTTCAGTTGCCAGTTGAAACTATTATGTGACCCTGCTCTGAACCTCAGAATAGTTACACATATGCCACAAAGGTCCTGAATTACAGCTAAGGGAGACAAGCAGGAGCCAGGCTGGAAGTTCAAATCCATTAATCAGCCCCTAATGCATTATTGTCAGTTGGGACAGGGCAGGTGTTGTAACTAATTTTGCAACAATGAAAGCACTTAGCAAGTGCAAAAGATCACTAATCAGGAAGCACTAAGGAAGCAGGTGCCAGCTAAAAAAATATTCTGTGACACATTAATCAGCCCCAAATTAATTCAGGTCACTTGAGGCAGGGAAGGTGTGCTTGCGTTGCCACAATAATGTACACTGACTGGACAACCAGAGGGTGCTGTGATGAAACAGAGGGTGGCATGGGTGGGCCAGAGGGTGGCATGAGTAGTCAGAGAGTGGCAGTGGTGACAGAGAGTGGCAGTGATGAAGAAGAGTGTCCCAAACAGGCTGGACACGTAGAAACAACAAGTTCGCGAAACTTGCGACCCGACAGGTAAGTTCGCAATTTGCGACATTGTAAAAAACCCTCGGGAACTGGCAGAAACCCGCGCAAACACACAAAAAAAAAAATCCGCAAATTCGCGAGAATTCGCGGATTTTGCGGATTGCGAGTTCGCAAATCCGCAAAATTCGCGAACGCGAGATTCGCGAAATTCGCCCATGCTTACACATAGCAGATATCGTAGAACAGGTAAGATGCAATCTTGCCTGATTGGTCGGAATGATAGAAACCACATGGTATTCAAATCTCTTTAACGAGTCTATCCCAGTATTTGTGTCATGCGCTCACGACACTTAATTGCCAGGAGAGTGTTCTCCAAGGTGATCTGGGTGTCGATGGTGACTTGCTTGCCATATCGGAGCAAAAGGAGCAAAAATAGTATCCCTGCTACGAGTCCCAAAGTGAGAGGCAGGCCGCCAAACACAGAGTGCATGAAGTTTGGAAATATCCATAGTACTGCTTCAAAGGGTGCTAACAGTCCCCAAAAAATTGTCTTAAATACATGTACAATACAACTCGTATCAGACATGTTTAAGATACGACCTAACATTTCTGAGAAATGTACAGGGCAGTTTGTCGATAAAAGCGCATGTATCTCTGCAGAAGTCCTTGCAATTTACAGATCATAGATCTCTTTGGCCGAGGTCAGTGGCACAGTTTTTTGTAAAAGAATGGCTTTCATTCTGCTTAAAGTATCAATTTGCATAGAAGAGATGTTCAGTGAAGGCCATAATGGTGACTCTCAGTCTGTCTTAGGTTTAGGAAACAAAACTTGCATACAGCAAGTGACCCTTGCTGACACAGTTACGAGATAGGGGGTTCCTGGCAACATGTCACAGAAGCTGTGATCATTCAGTATAATGTAACTTCCATTATAAAGCTGCCTAAAAATAGGATCAATCACTGCTGCTGGAGAACCTTGCAGGTGGCAGGATAAGTTGTTCGAGGAACCATCACAGGCACCGTGTAAATTAATACCCTGACATAGGAGTGAACCTCTTAGTGCATTTTCGCAATTTGTACGACTAAGAAACACTACTTTTCCCCCACTCCAACACTTGTGTGTATAAGGTAAATCCAAGGATGTTTCGATGTATTCTTTACCCAACCTTTCATATACGACTGCTGTTATATGTTTTAAACAATACTGAAAGTGAAAATTTTGTAACAGGCAGAGTGATTGTGACGTGTATTATCCATTCTGTTGCTGGTTTCTCAGAAACAGTTAATGGTAATCTTTCCAGTTTTTCAATGCTCAGCACCGTATAGTCTACTCCCCTCTGTGCCAGTGTGATTTGTTTATCTGTAGGGTTAAATTCAGAAAACAATGATGTGGTGTTGATTAGACGCCAAGACACATAGCCAGAATGAAGGTTTTGTAACGTCCAGCCCAAAAGCATTATAGAACGCAATTGTGACTGACCATGTTGTAACATGCAAAACAAAAAATAGGAGGGAGAGGGAGGTTAAACCAAACTAGGTCGGCCTCCAGTCAATATCAAAAATACAGGAACACAATTTTTCATGTTGTAACATGACCAAGTCCTGCTCCGTTATGTCTATGGCAGAGGATACTATGCTGTCCAAAGAATATATTCTGGATGACGAGTCGTTAACCCATTGTGAACTACAGAGAGAGATTTCTCTAAATTTATACGATCAATTTCTTGTATTCGTTCTGCAGTCTCTGCTTGCATAGTTTTCCAAGCTTCATTATAAATGGCATAGATACCGGCATATATAAAACGTTTATGGCGCGGTGTAGTAGGTCCTTGTAAGAAGTCCCTCAGATCAACGCCATCTTTAAGTAAAGATAAGTGTTGTTTTACTTTTGTAGCCACTCAAGGCACAGTTTTCCCACATTGTATGATGTTACTATCCCTGGATGTTGTCTCTGGACATATCTTGGATCTGGCCTAGTGAATGTGAACCCTTGTGTTTTATTCAGGAATCTATCTTGACAGTTGTTTGTGTCTGTGGGCCAGATTAACCATTTTTTCCAATCAGGATCTGTTCAGTTGTGAAGCAAAATAGTATGTACATCGACCACCCCTTCTGTAGTGTTATTACTATCCGGTGCAGGTATTGGTATGGACGGTTTGTTTAAATCTTTTATCTTAGCTAATCTAAGACAAGATGTCTGTTGAACAGTGTCATTCAAAAACATTATTCGTTCTGGATAATGCAGGCTCTAAATAAAGCTTCTAATCCCTGCACCTGCCAGTCTTTTGTGCCCCAGACAGTTTTTGTCTCAATGTTGTCTTTCCAAAAGTCAAAGCCTAAAGTAGACAGCTGAGCATAAAAGGCTGAATATTTTTCATACCTGTCTTATTTATATTTTTAAAGTAAAACTTGAAAAGTATGGAAATTTGTCATAAAATGTTTTTGAGCTACCTTTTGGTGGCGTATGACAATGTTCCCATTGGTTATAAGTTAAAACATTTCTAGGGTTTGCAGATTTATGCAAGAAATGATGACCATAGTGATTATAACAGTACATTTGTTCAAAACCCGATGAACCTTCTAAGTATTCATGATTTGTAAATTTTGCAGACATATCTAAGTCTGACATCATATTATTAACAGTCTCAAAGTCCCAATCATCAGAAAAGGTGCTGGGTGAAACGAAGTCGTTAAAGGAAACCTTGAATTGGTGTGGAATCTTCAACAGCTCTGCAGGACCAAAGATGTCATAATCAGTTCTGTCCCAAGCTATACCACCAGGTATAGGAACAGCTGTGACGTTCACTGATGACAAGTCTATTTGTTCACAATGGGCTGATTTGTGTGGCTTGTGGAGTAAGTTGATGTTCTTACTTGCTGTGTCCTTTTTACTATATCTCCCATTGATTAGCATTCCTTGGGTAAATACCAGAGTAAACCAAAGTAGAAGAAAAAGTACACCCAACACAATCCATACTTCAATCCATGGCGATACCAGATATGTCTTTTCCAGATGATGAAAAAGTTCTGTTATATGTTCTTTAAAAGTTCTTTGAGCTGGCATTGTTTCGGGTACGCTGGGATCCTCGGAAAACGTATCAAAGTTAATGAAATAGCCAGAGGCAGTTCTGTCAATTGTAGGGATTGCTTCGGGATTCGATTAAATCGCTGGAACTACTTGATCACTTGTCATATTAGTATAGTCAGATGCTATTTCCTTGTAGACAGGCGTTTCTTGACGAACTGTTATTTGGGTCTCAAGAGGCACAAGTTCCATGGCTTTGTTGCATAGTCCTTTATTCTGTATTGCAGAGTCTTCGAAGATGATGAGTCTCTCAGTTTGAACCTCTTGGATTGTAGCCGGATTGGGGCTTCTGCTACATCTTTGGAGTCCACTTGGCCTACTACTTATGATTGGCCACTTAATGTGGTTTCACCAGGTCGATGAATACGAACCTGTTCGCCTTTCTTCCAGCAAGGGGCGGCAGTAACACTGTTCTTGATCCGTGGATTATCTGTAAGAAGGCCAAAATTCCTTCTTGTCCGTGATCTTTTCTCTGACTAGATCTCCAATCTTTGGAATCCAGGCAGGCCTTGCTGGGACGGGTGGTTTCTCTTCAGTGGTCGTTGGCTTCAGGAATATGTTGCCTTGACTTTTTCTTATTTCATTTAAGTCGTGCAAAACAGCCAAACGTTCTTTGATATCAAAATGTTTTTGTTCTACCACTGAAGTGTGACGAGGTCCTGGACAATCCTTCTAGTTCCCAAAAGGATTTCATATGGAGTGATTCCCCTAGAGAACTTCTTGGCAGATTGTTAAGACTACGTTGGACACTCATTAGATGTTTGACCCACCCGTCACCCGAGCCTAATACCCTAGCTGTTATAGATTGCTTTATGTCCCGTTTTTTTTCTCACCACAACCGAATTTCCCTCAGGATAGAATGGACTAGAATACCACAATGGAATGCCCAGATTGGCCATTGCCTCCTTTTAAGATTTTGAGTTAAACGCAGGACCCTGGTCAGAATATAGCGTGCCGACTGCGTATGTGCTGATAAAGACTCGCAAATATTTTATAACAGTTCGGGCATCAGCCGTGCGCTGAGGCCACATCCAAATGAATCTTGAGCACGAATCCACTGTGACCATGATATATATTCATAGTTACCATCCCTCTGTAAGGGACTGCAGTGATCTAGGTAAACACAAGCTAATAGTTTATCTGAAATTAACAGGGGCATCTGCGCAGGACGTTTCACTGTAGAGACTTTAATCTTTTGGCAGATTTCACATTCCAAAACATAGTTTCTGGTCTGTTTCCTCATACACGGCCACCAGTATCTCTATTTTAATAATGATACTGTAGCGGATACGCCTGCGTGTGCAGAAGCGAGCCCTTCAAGTGCAGAAGCGAGCCCTTCATGTGCTGCTAAAATTAGTCCTAATCTATGTTCCATGTTTGGAATGACTCAATCCCCACTCCAGGGATTCGGGCAAAAGAAACATTATTGCATCAGTTATGTATGAGTATTTGAGTGGAAAGCTTTTTGGTACTGTTTTACCACTGTCTTTGCTTGAAGCATTGACAGCTTGCATTATTTCGCCATCTATTTTCGTTTTTGAACGAGTGATTGCAGCTACGGAAGCCGTTTGTACAGCTGCCTTCGCGGCTTCATCAGCCAATGAATTCCCTGCAACGTGAATGCCATCACGTTGGTAACTCAGTGTATGGATCACGTGAGCTTTTTGTAGTTTTTGTTGTAACTGAACTACCTGTTCCCAAAGCAACTTATGCTTGATTGTGCCACCTTTCGCATCTTTGAAACCGTTTTCAATCCAGTTCTGCAAGCATTCATTGTAAGATTGAACGTAATAATAGGAATCGCACACTATGAGTGTGGGGAATTCGCGATCAGTATTTTCAAGCACCATCTTGAATGCTTGTAGTTCAGCTCGCTGAGCTGTACAATATCCTAGAGATTGCGTTTTAGTGACCGTAGGTCAGAATTTACCATCACGCCAGCCACCTTTAACTATCGTGCATGCAGCACTATAGGCTTGTTTACCCCCAATTGCGGGTTGTGCTGAACCGCCTGTGTAAATTATACATCCGTTCTGTTCTAGAGGCAGAATCTCAGTGGGCATATGACATTCTTGTTCGTATCATAGAAATTCTTGTGTTTTTCACATAGGGGTCAAAAACGTATTCAACGTCTGTTGCAGCAAGAGAATTAACCCATTGTACCCATCTCGGATGTAAAGCCTTTGCATTTGGAATGCTCGCTTTTGTCACTGCCTCTATGGCAGGTACAGGAGTAACGACCATTATGCACTTACCCTGTGCAAGGGCTCTCTCTTTTGCTACTGCAGTTTGAACCGCTGTCAGTATTTTTTCTGTAGAAGTGAATTTCATTTCTACTTGTGTACAAGTATGATTTATAAGCAATAGGTATTTTTTCTCCTTCATTTAAGATTAAGTACGTGAATCCACATCTTCCTGGAATGATTCGGATCACTAGGTTGCGTACACGTTTTTGTAAATGTAAAATTTCTGTGTGTTTTTTAGTCCAATTAACTGTTTTGAAATCAGGTTTGATTAATTTGTAGAGAGGTTTAACCCTTTCTCTATAATTTTGAATTAAGTTCTTCCCAAATTTAGGAAACCTACAATTGACTACGTTTTTCAGCGTTTTTGGGGGTTGCAGTAGCACACAGTTCTCTAGAAACTTTGCTGCCAGGCTTTTGCCCTCACTTGATCATTCATATCCTAGAAACAGGATGTTGAGGTGGGCAATTCGTGATTTTTTAAAATTGACTTTATACCCCTCAGAGCCGAAGCCCAATATTATGGTGTTCACCCTGTTCAAGTGCCTATCCAAGTCATTGTCTGTTAGATAGATGTCATCGACATATGATAATACTTCATCATCATACGTTTGTAGTAACTCTGTTACTCTGGCTGAAAATAACCCTGGACTATTTGTGAATCCCTGGGGGAGACGACAGAACTGATGCTGTGTCCCCATGATTGAGAAAGCGGTCAAATACCTACTTACATGTGTTTTTTTTTTTACAGAAGAAACCGTTAGAAATATCTAATGTGGTTTTATATTTTTACGCACAATGTTATTCATTAGTGCTGCAATGTGTGCATTTTATACTGCAAAGGTTTTGCAACAGGAGTTTAAGGCCTAGATGTAGGTAATTATATTTTACCACTTCTTAAATATCGAATTTTACCGATTCGGTATTTAAGAAGTGGTAAAATAGAGGGGGGGTGTAGGTATTACAGAATCGGTAAATACCGAATCGTTATGATTCAGTATTTACAGATTCTGTAAATACCAATTCGGTAATGCCCATTGATTCCTAAGGGTATTGAAGCCCATAGGAATCAATGGGCAGAACCTTGGTTCGGAGGCGCCCTTTAGTTTTCACCATCTCTTCATGTCTGGCATGTGCCAATTGTATTACTCGATCAACCAAAGAGGCCGGGATATATAGGTGATGGCCAAATAACAGGCACCCATTAGGATCAGCACTCACTTCCTGTCATACCTGGTACAAGCTTTCCAGCACCCCTGTGTCTCTGGGGAGAGAAGAGTCCATTGGCTTTTTAGCAGATGCCACTTGTTTGTCTGTCTTTACGGCCTCCAAAGCTTTCTGCAAACACTCGTCTTGGAACGTGGCTTGACGCAAGTCCTCCAACAAAATTGGCTTGGAGCGAGACCAGTCCACCGCATAAAGCACGTATTCTTCAGTCTCTTCCGAATCCTCTTCTTCGCTGGGCGTGGCCGGCCGAGGATGTCGGGACAGGTAGTCGGCAGGGTTATTCGCCCCAGGGTGATACTCAACTTTACAGTTATACTCTTGCAGTTGAAGCATCCATTTTTGTATTCTGGGTGGAGGTTTTGATGCAGTCCTCATGAACAGAGGTATTAAAGGCTTGTGATCGGTTGTGACACATACAGATGGAAGTGGCAGCCTCCTTTTCAATCTGAGAGTACCTCTGCTCTGTTTTGGTCAGTGATCTACTTGCGTAGGTCAGTGGAACCCATTCTGCCTCCTCGCTTGGCCGCTGCATTAAGACAGACCCCAGCCCTCAAGGGCCAGCATCCACTGCAATCAGGGTGTTTTGTTTGTTGAGGATTGAAATATCGCAGGGTGGTCGAACTGGAGAGGGCGTCTTTAGTAGCTTGAAATGCAACTTTTTGTTCGGGACCCACAACCATGGAATGGATGTCTTGATCAACTCCTATAAAAGTAGCGTTAGCGAGGAGAGATCTTTTATGAACCGGCCACAGTAGTTGAACATACCAAGAAAACTGTGCATCTCGGTCAAACTGTTGGGTGCCGGGGCATCTTTGATATCCTTCAACTTCTCCGGATCCGGGGCCACACCCTCTGAAGAGAATATATATCCAAAGAATTGAAATTTCTGCTGGATGAACTCACATTTGTTGTGGTGAATAGTGAGTCCCGAGTCCTGAATCCTTTGAAGCACATGTCGAAGTCTGGCCTAATGCGTGGATCAGAATGTTGTCGCTGACAAGAAGGAGGTCCTCATCCTCGGCTCCAAACCTTCAGCCTGGGATGACTCCTGGTGGCCTACGGCACTTGGAGCAGCCCCGACACCCATCGACCACGCACACAACCTGGGAGTCATCCTCGACTCAACACTCTCCATGACCAAGCAAGTGCACGCAGTCTCCTCCTCCTGCTTCAACACCCTCTGTATGCTCCGCAAGATCTACAGGTGGATACCCAAAAGATACAAGAAGAACAGTTACCCAGGCCCTCGTCAGTAGCAGACTCGACTATGGAAACGCCCTCTACGCGGGAGCCCAGGCCAAGCTCATCAAACGACTGCAACGCATTCAAAATGCCTCTGCACGCCTGATCCTTGACTTACCACGCCACAGCCAAATCACCCCCCACCGGAGAAGCCTGCACTGGCTCCCCATCAACAAGAGGATTTCCTTCAAGCTCCTCATCCACGCACACAAGGCACTTCACAATACCGGCACAGCCAACCTCAACAGATGACTCTTCTTCTACATCCCCAACCGCCAGCTCCGTTCCGCCGACCTCGCCCTCGCCACTGTGCCTCGCATCCGAAGAACAACCACCAGCAGCAGAACCTTCTCCCACCTCGCCGCCTAGACCTGGAATACCCTCCTACTGAACCTACGACAGACCCAAGCCCTGCTGACCTTCAGGAGGCTACTCAAGACCTGGCTGTTCGACCAGTAACGCCACCCCTCCCTTTTTCCCCCCAGCGCCTTGAGACCATCACGGGTAAGTAGTGTGCTCTAAAAATTCTTAATTGATTGATTGATTGATTGATTGACGTTGACCTCCCCCGGGAGGTCAGCAAGGAGCTCTTCGATGGTTGTCTGGAATACTTCAGCAGCACTTGACACTCCGAAGCTCAGCCCCCGGTATTGCCGCCATGGGCGTCCGCAGGGGAGGGCAAGGGGGGGCACTTGCCCCCCCCTGGAACACAGGTCCGTCACTATTGACAGCCCCCACAGTGGTGTTTGTCTGCAGGGCCGTCAATTTTAAAAGCGTGCCCTGCTAGATGAGCGGGAAATGACTGCTGCTGATGGCAAGAGAGAAGGTCGGGGCCTGGCTGCTCCCACAGCTTGAAGCAGAGGCGCACCTAGAGTCACATTTCGGGGAGGGGGGCACATTTTTCAAGCTAAGGAAGAGTGGAGCTGCTGCAGCCAGGGGCCCTAGGAAGGGGTGAAAACCATCAAAGCCTCATTAACGCCGGCACCGAATTACACAATTCGCCCAGAGATGCAATGGGTGCGTCTGCCGGTTTTTTCCGAGATCAATTGGAAAGTCCTTCTGTGTACTCGTGATTTATTCGTACTCAAGCTATATTCCTTTCTTTTGTTGGTGCTACTACATCCTGGTACCTGGGGCCTCATTTATGAAAAGTGATGCATCGCTGCGTGAAAGCAGCGATGCGTCACTTCTCAGTGCGCACTCCTTGTGACATACCTGATGCGTCATATTTAATGTATGACGCATCATGTCGCAAGGAGTTACAGATACGTCAGTATTTCTGACGTATCTGTAAGCGTAAAAGTGACGCATCGCTGGAGTGTGTCACAAAAGTGACGCAACTCCAGCAATGCATCCTTTCACATGGGGCAAGCCCCATGTGAAAGGACCTGCGTCAGTCTTACGAATGCTGTGTGGAAGGCGCAAGATTTTGACGCAACGGCATCCTAGAAGTGACGCAGTGAAATCTCATAGATTTCACTGCGTCATTTCTACGAGGCTTTTTACGGGGGAACGTCCCCCCTGCATACATTATACCTGACGCAGGTATAATGTTGCGCAGGGGTTTACAAAGTGACGCATCTGCTCATATGCGTCACTTTGTAAATAGTGCGCAACAGGAGGCATGTTTTACGCCACCGATGTGTCACAAAAAGTGATGCATCGGAAGCGCAAAACTGACACATGGCCTCATAAATGAGGCCCCTACTCTTTAGGTGCCCTTTCGTATACCATATAGTGTGTGGTGCAGACACTTCTGTTCCGATGGATGTGTGCACTTTTCAGCGAACATTAAAGTTTCATCAATTTCTTTTCCATGGTAATAATCAGTTTTAACTCTTTTTCAGTTGTCAACAAAATATTTTAATTCATATTTTGGTTTCCATTGTTAACTGTTGTTATACGTTTTTTAATATATCCATGATTTCTAAAATAAAATAATGGATGTATTAAAAAACAGTTAACAATGGAAACCAAAATATGAATTTAAATATTTTGTTGCCAACTGAAAAAGAGTTAAAACTGAACAGAAGTGTCTGCACCACACACGAAATGCCTGTTTTTTGCACCATAAGCACTAGTATTACAGAAGGGTCTGCAGATGAGATGGATTAAAGAGTTTATGCCTTGAGCTCCAAAGGGGCCGTCCCTCATGTTCATCCAGTGTAGCCCCTGGACCACTGTCTGTACTCACTGTCGCCTGCCATGATTCCCGAAGGGAAAGCTGTCCCACAGGGACAACTTTTCGTTTCTGAATCATATACCAACTGCAGCTCAGTGTTGCTATCAGATCAATGGTTTGCGACTGCCATTGCGTTTGAAAACCATTGATATATATCATTGTAAATTGCAATTTGAAGATAGCACCATTTCCACTGCCCCTCCAAATTCCAATATGAAGCAAGATGCAGAACCCCTTTTGTCAATCATGAAGGTTATACACAACTCTAAAAATGGGTTTTGCAGTAGCAACCACTGTGATGCTGCAAATTGTAAGCTTTATGACCACAACATCCTTTTGTATTTGAGGGCCCTAGTTATTTAGATAAAGCAGGATGTGCAGTGAAAGGAATGACGTTACAAATGAGTAGTGCCTTTAATGCTCTGGAAATGCTAGGATCTCCAATCTACCTCTCAACCTCTCTCTCTCTACCATTCTCTCTGCCTCTCTCTACCTCTCTATCTCTCTCTCTCTACCACTCTCTCTACGTCTCTCTCTCTATGTCTCTCTTTATCTCTACACCTCTCTCTACACCTCTCTACCTCTCGCTATCTCTCTCTCTATCTCTGTCTCTCTCTACCTCTCTCTCTCTACCTCTCTCTCTCTACCTCTCTCTCTACCTTTCCCTCTCTATCTCTACCTCTCTCTCTACCTCTCTCTCTCTACCTCTCTCTCTCTCTCTACCTCTCTACCACTACCTCTCTACCTCTACCTCGTTCTCTACCTCTCTCTCTCTACCTCTCCTCTACCTCTCTACCTCTCTCTCTCTACCTCTCTCTACGTCTCTCTCTCTATGTCTCTCTCTACCTCTACCTCTACCTACCTCTCTACACCTCTCTCTACACCTCTCTACCTCACGCTATCTCACTCTCTCTCTACCTCTGTCTCTCTCTACCTCTCTCTCTACCTCTACCTCTCCCTCTCTATCTTACTCTCTCTCTCTCTACCTCTCTCTCTCTACCTCCACATATCTCTCTCTCTACCTCTCTCTCTACCTCTCTCTCTCTACCTCTCTCTCTCTACCTCTCTCTCTCTCTATCTCTCTACCACTACCTCTCTACCTCTACCTCTCTCTTTACCTCTCTCTCTCTACCTCTCTCTCTCTCTACCTCTACCTATCTCTCTCTACCTCTCTCTCGCTCTCCCTCTACCTCTCTCTCTGTACCTCTCTCAACCTCTCTCTCTACCTCTCTACCTCTACCTCTACCTCTCTCTCTACCTCTCGCTCTATCTCTCTCTCTACCTCTCTCTCTACCTCTCACTCCCTACCTCTCTCTCTCCCTACCTCTACCTCTCTCTCCCTACCTCTACCTCTCTCTCTCTACTTCTATCTACCTACCTATCTCTCTCTACCTCTCTCTCTCTCTACCACTCTCTCTCTCGACCCCTACCTCTCTCTCTCTACCTCTCTCTACTGCTCTCTCTCTACCTCTACCTCTCTCTCTACCTCTCTCTCTCAACCTTTCTCTCTCTACCTCTCTCTCTCTCTCCCTACCTCTCTCACTCTAACTCTCTACCCCTCTCTACCTCTCTATTCCTCTCTACTTCTCTCTCTACCTCTCCCTCTCTACCTCTCTCTCTCTCTCTACCTCTCTCTCTACCTCTCTCTCTCTACCTCTCCTTCTCTACCTCTCTCTCTACCTCTATTACTCTACCTCTCTCTCTCTACCTCTCTCTCTCTCTCTCTCTCTCTCTCTCTACCACTCTCCTCTCTCGCTCTACCTGTACATCTCTCTCTACCTCTCTCTCTACTGCTCTCTCTCTCTCCACATCTCTCTCTCTCTACCTCTCTCTCTCTACCCCTCTTTCTCATTCTACCTCTCTACCTCTACCTCCCTCTCTACCTCTCTCTCTCCCTACCTCTACCTCTCTCTTTCTCAACGTCTCTCTCTCTCTACCTCTCTACCTCTCCCTCTACCCCTCTCTACCTCTCTCTACCTCTCTCTTCCTCTCTCTCTCTACCTCTTTATCTCTTTACCTCTCTCACCCTCTCTACCTCTCCCACTCTCTCTCTACCTCTACCTCTCTACCTACCTCTCTCCCTCTACCTCTCTCTCTCTCTACCTCTCCCTCTATCTCTATACCTCTCTCTCTACCTTTACACCTCTACCTCTCTCTCTACCTCTCTCTCCCTACCTCTACCTCTACCTCTTTCTACCTCTCTCTCTCTACCTCTCTCTCTACTTCTCTCTACCTCTGTCTCTCTACCTCTCTACACCTCTCTCTCTCTACCTCTCTAACCCTGTCTACCTTTCAACCAGTTGAATTCCGGGAAGCCCAAACCATCAGTATTTCAAATCTGCGCATGAAACGTGGGTAGGATGAGCCGTGCAGCTCAGAAAGGGATATTCTTTTTACATCATTTGTATTTAATAGAATTGGGAAACAGGAGAGCAGTCTCACAGTTGAGATAGAGATTAACATACACTGGTGACAGCTTTTGAATTGGCTTTAAAACCATTCAAAGATGGCTGCAGCATCTACGTGGGATGTGGTGGACTAAGTGGCAGCCGGAGCCATATAGCACTGCTTGCCATTTAAAAAAAACAGCATTGACATAGCCAATAGGTCTCCCCTTTGGGACCTTATAAGTGTTTAGTTGTCTAGTACAATATCCTTGGTGAAACAACTTCAAGTGTTGCATGGCTAAACACTAATAAGGTCCCAAAGGCGAGACCTATTGGCTATGCCAATGCTTGTTGGTTTTTTCCTCTGTTTCATTGTGGTTGCCAGGTAATCTGCTGTGAAGCCTCACATGATTTTTCTCCCACCCCATGGGTTTCTTTGTTTATTTAGGCTCTTTGTCTTATTAGATTGTTTTACTTGTTTATTTAATACTTGTGCTCAATCATGTCGGAGGATGGTGATGAATTAAAAATGTTGCCCCCCCCCCGGAAAAATTTCTGCGGACGCCCATGATTGCCGCAGGCCTTCGTGTGTGGAGAAGGTCATTATCTTTAACACAACAAAATGTCCACAGGTCTAACAGACTTATTGAGGGTCTGAAAGCCTATCGCACAAGTAGAGACCTTTAATTCTACTTAAAGGGAATCCTTTAAGAAGGACGGAATCCCACCACTCACCAAAGTGACATAGTTTCTCATCTTGTGTCTTAGTCCACTGTCTTATTAAGTTCATAGTTTTATCTATTGTTGCACTGATTTTTGGTACTGACCCAAAATGTCACTTGTTAGCATAGGAATTACAGATGTTAGGTCTGGTTATTACCTCTGCTTTTCCTTTTCTATAGAGCGGGCCTCAAGTCTTGAGCTGTAGCCAGGTGAGGTGAGCGTGCTTTCTCGTGAATTCCGGGTAAGCAATACTTAGCACATAATGTTACAAGTACACTATTAAGGTACCAGTTACGATGGGTTGTTAGGATCCACATATTACACAAGTGTAGAGCACAAGTGTTTGTTCCTTTTTTTATGACGTCACCTTTCTTCTTTTAGGTGCCACCAGCATTCTGTAATTCATTGAGAACCTAGATTCCAAGTTTTAAGGTTGTATTCGTGTTTTGTGATAGAAATTTTTTTTTCACATATTCACCACTACGCAGTAGCATAACTACATCTAGGTCCTGAAAAAGGCCTCGATTCCACTAGAATCACAATGGCTGAAACATGTAGATCTTGTTTCTGGACGTATGCAGTCATTATTTCACAAATGCATCTGCACTGTTTTTAATATGGACATCAGGAGATAATGAATAACATTGTTTCCTCTCATGTTAGCCCATTTTAACTCTCACTTCCCATTTCACACACATGCACATCTGACGGATCTTAGGAAATCCTACCAACTATACTCTCTTTGAAAACATCCCTGAGCTCCTCTGTCTTAGTGAGGGGGTCATAGCCCTTGCTTACACTAGGTTTTGCAACCAAGAGGAGATCCCAGATGATGAAGCATGTCACTTCGGTGAGTGATTGGATACTGTACTTCTTAAAGGATACCCTTTGAGTACAATTAAAGGTCTCTACTTGTGCGATATGCTTTCAGACCCTCAATAGGTCTGTTACACCCGTGGATATTTTGTTGTGTTAAAGTTGTATTTGGGGAATATATCCGTGCTGGTCTTAAAATGTTCCCTCAGACTCCCACTACCTTTTTTGTATATATTGAAGGTCGTTATCTACCTTGACTCTTCGCCCATTACTCACTGGTGGTATCCAGAGCGGAGATCAAGTTTAGAAAACCAGCTGGCTCCACTGTGTTCACCAATGAGGTTATCAATGGTGGGAGTGAGATGCCTTTCCCTTTTATTTGCGGTATTAGGGAGGCGCATGTCCACGCAAATCCTCACCTCTCCGGGTGGCTTGGGCTTCTGTGCAACAACGATGGGCGACACCCAGGAGGTGGCCCCTTTCACCTTCTCTATGATGCCTGCTGCTTCCAACTTGCTCAGTTCCTTTGCCACCAGAGGCATGAGGTGAAATGCGATGCGCCCGTGCCGACAGGCCACAGGTTATATAGATGGGTCGATGTGCAGCTGTATCTGTTTTCCTCATATAAATCCAATGCCATTAAATACCTTAGGAAATACGGTAAGGATGTGACTGATTTCTTCTTGGTGTATCCCAAAGGCAAAGGTGACAATGCCTAGGGCCACCGCTGACCGGCATCCTAGGAGCATGCCGTTTCCTTCGTCCATCACATGCACCTTAGACTCGACTGAATTTTGTTCATACATGAGAGTGGTCTTGAACTGGCCTCTGACAAGCGGTTGCTTCTGCCCATACTCAAAAACGTTGATTTTGGCTGGAGCTAAGGACAGCGGCGAGTTCATGTTTCAGTAGACGTCTGAAGGAATTATGTTAATACTAGCCCCGTGTCCACTACCACTGGGTGTTCGCCTACTAGTATGTGGCTTTGGGGTAACTGACTCGATGGCTGGGCCACCGTGCTAATGGTGAAAACTGAGTGGACAGTGTGTTCTTCACTATCATCATCGTCTATGTCCCTGCTTCTTTCATGGACCTCCTGGATGTTGTTGATGGTGGATCATGGGGTTTGTCCTGGAGCAACATACCGTCATGAAGTGATTCAGCTTTCCACAAGCCGTGTACTCTTGCCCCTTGCTGGGCACTCAGAGGGGGGATGGGATGGTCCCCCACAGTATCCACACAACCGTGTACTTCGGGTCCTTACCCTGCTTGACTGTAAGGGGGTGTTTGCTGTGATGGCATTAACTGGCTCTGTTTTGACAGGTTTTTGAAGGGCATCCTCCATGTGCGCTGCCCGCGCTCTCGATAGTTCTTTGGTCCTGCCAAGGGTAAGAATGTCCGCTAGTGATTTTCCGGACTCTTCCAGGATACGTTCTCTAAGTTTAGTAGCAGAGGCACATCCTTGAATTATCTGCAACCTTATCTTTTCTGTCTCATCCTGAAAACCATGCATGAAACACATCAAGGGATTCTTCTGGCTGTTGCCTCGCCTGCCTGAATGTGAACGTTTCATAATCCTGATTGGCCAAAGGTTCAAAGTGAGCTGTTAGAGCAGCAATGATGGTGAGGTGTGTATTGGGTGCCCATTCCATTACAGTCTTGGATATTTTGTAAATGTCCCTCCCTCCTAGATGGAGCAGCATGGCTTACTTTTGCTTGTTGTCAAAATTGTAGCTTCAAAAAACAGGAGAACTTTTTCCAGCCACTCCTTCCACTTTGTGACTTGTGCTGATGGGGCCCCTTTCAAGATGAAAGGCTCTACTGGAGGAATCTGAGCCATTTAGCTGCTCTGTGTGTGCTGCCCCTTCGTGTGCTTTGCTTGGCGTAGGGATTCGCCATGTGGCCCATGTGGCCCTCTCTCCTTACGTGGGTGATACTCCCTTATGAGGTGGCTGCACTCTATATACGTTTCTTGTCGCCTCTTTGGTGTTTTGTTTTTTTAGTTCTTTTTGTTTATATTGTCTGAAGGAACCCTCAGCGCCACTCACAGTTCGCTGTCCCTGTCTCTCTACTCCAAAGGCTACATTGGGTCACCGTTGGCCGTGGTTTACTGCAGCCTAGACCTGGTAAGTCTCCTCGTGGGCGGGGCTTTCACCGTAATAGACCGACAAGCTGCTCTGGTGAGAGGCCTGTTCCAACGTGGTGAGCAGCGCAGGAAACCTCTCATGGCTTGATTGAGGGCATGGTCCTCCACCGCAGCATGAGCACCGCACACATGTGGTGATGGTGCACAGCCGCTACGGGGCACGACGGCTGTCTGAACCACCCTCGTCACCAATGTTGTGTCGAGGTGAATGCGGGCGCCGCACAGGAGGGCTCTTTGCTAAGTACAGAGAGTAACATGGGCCCTGGGAGTGGGGCAGGTGAGTGCACGCTTGCCCTAATGACAGAGACCACACCGTGATTTTAGCTAATCACTGTTGCATGGGGTCTCCTAACTGAGAGCCCACGGCTGTGCACTTTTATTTTACACGTCCACGCAACGTGGGGTGACCAACATCATACACGCCATGCAGTAAGCCTGAGACTACCCCCATCTACATATAACACTTGCGGGCGTCCTGTTAAAAAAGTATAGGATGGAAGATACTACAAGTGGAGGGGTAGTGTGGGTACCACCTACCTGTGGCCCACTGCAGAGGAGGCGCAAATAGGTTGTCCATTTTGTCAGTACAATGCACGTGGCAGCGGAGGTGCAAGCGGATTCAGGTACAGTGAAGTGTGTTGGTGCAGACATGGGTGTCGACGGGGGGCAAGGGGGAGCACTTGCCCTCGTCCCCTCCAGCCCCCCACCCCGGATCACCACTGCGTCCGGTGTGGGCAGAGTCAGGGTTGGCCCTAGTCCATCATGCTTTTGAAATAGTGCCATTGTTCCAGGTGGCAGCCCCCTCCATTGGGTGTGAAGGTTGCAAGGGGGTGGAAGAGAAGGGTGCAAGGCAGAGGGGAGAAGGGTGCAAGGCAGAGAGGAGAAGGGTGCAAGGTAGAGAGGAGAAGCGTGCAAGGCAGAGAGGAGAAGGATGCAAGGCAGAGGGGAGAAGAGTGCAAGGTGGAGGGGAGAAGGGTGCAAGGCAGAGAGAAGAAGGGTGCAATGCAGAGGGGAGAAGGGGGCAAGGCGGAGGGGAGACGGGTGCAAGGCAGAGGGGAGAAGGGTGCAAGGCGAAGGGGAGAAGGGTGCAAGGCAGAGAGGGGTGCAAGGCGGAGAGGAGAAGGGTGCAAGGTAGAGAGGAGAAGCCTGCAAGGCAGAGAGAAGGAGGATGCAAGGCAGAGGGAGAAGGGTGCAAGGCAGAGAGAAGAAGGGTGCAAGGCAGAGAGAAGAAGTGTGCAAGGCACAGGGGAGAAGGGGGCAAGGTGGAGGGGAGAAGGGTGCAAGGCAGAGGGGAGAAGGGTGCAAGGCGAAGGGGAGAAGGGTGCAAGGTAGATAAGGGTGCAAGGCGGAGGGGGAGAAGGGAGCAAGGCAGAGGGGAGAAGGGTGCAAGGCAGAGGGGAGAAGGGTGCAAGGTGGAGGGGAGAAGCGGGCAAGGCAGAGAAAAGAAGGGTGCAAGGCAGAGGGGAGAAGAGGCAAGGCGGAAGGGAGAAGGGTGCAAGGCAGAGGGGAGAAGGGTGCAAGGCGAAGGGGAGAAGGGTGCAAGACAGAGGGGAGAAGGGTGCAAGGCAGAGAGGACAAGGGTGCAAGGCGGAGGGGAGAAGGGTGCAAGGCAGAGCGGAGGAGGGTGCAAGGCGGAGGGGAGAAGGGTGCAAGGCGGAGGGGAAAAGGGTGCAATTTAGAGAAGGGTGCAAGGCGGAGGGGGAGAAGGGTGCAAGGTGAAGGGGAGAAAGGTGCAAGGCAGAGGGGAGAAGGGTGCAAGGCAGAGGGGAGAAGGGTGCAAGGCAGAGAGGAGAAGAGTGCAAGGCAGAGGGGAGAAGGGGCAAGGCGGAGGGGAGAAGGGTGCAAGGCAGAGGGGAGAAGGGTGTAAGGTGAAGGGGAGAAGGGTGCAAGGTAGATAAGGGTGCAAGGCGGAGGGGGAGAAGGGAGCAAGGCAGAGGGGAGAAGGGTGCAAGGCAGAGGGGAGAAGGGTGCAAGGTGGAGGGGAGAAGAGTGCAAGGCAGAGAGAAGAAGGGTGCAAGGCAGAGGGGAGAAGGGGCAAGGCGGAGGGGAAAAGGGTGCAAGGCAGAGGGGAGAAGGGTGCAAGGCGAAGGGTGCAAGGCAGAGAGGAAAAAGGTGCAAGGCGGAGGGGAGAAGGGTGCAAGACAGAGGGGAGAAGGGTGCAAGGTAGAGAGGACAAGGGTGCAAGGCGGAGGGAGAAGGGTGCAAGGCAGAGCGGAGGAGGGTGCAAGGCGGAGGGGAGAAGGGTGCAAGGCGGAGGGGAGAAGGGTGCAATTCAGAGAAGGGTGCAAGGCGGAGGGGGAGAAGGGTGCAAGGTGAAGGGGAGAAAGGTGCAAGGCAGAGGAGAGAAGGGTGCAAGGCAGAGGGGAGAAGGGTGCAAGGCAGAGGGGAGAAGGGTGCAAGGCAGAGAGGAGAAGGGGGCAAGGCGGAGGGGAGAAGGGTGCAAGGCAGAGGGGAGAAGGGTGCAAGGTGAAGGGGAGAAGGGTGCAAGGCAGAGAGGGGTGCAAGGCGGAGAGGAGAAGGGTGCAAGGTAGAGGGGAGAAGGTTGCAAGGCAGAGGGGAGAAGGGTGCAAGGTGGAGGGGAGAAGGGTGCAAGGCAGAGAGAAGAAGGGTGCAAGGCAGAGGGGAGAAGGGGGCAAGGCGGAGGGGAGAAGGGTGCAAGGCAGAGGGGAGAAGGGTGCAAGGTGAAGGGGAGAAGGGTGCAAGGCAGAGAGGGGTGCAAGGCAGAGAGGAGAAGGGTGCAAGGTAGAGAGGAGAAGCATGCAAGGCAGAGAGAAGAAGGGTGCAAGGCAGAGGGGAGAAGGGGCAAGGCGGAGGGGAGAAGGGTGCAAGGCAGAGGGGAGAAGGGTGGAAGGCGATGGGGAGAAGGGTGCAAGGCAGAGAGGAAAAAGGTGCAAGGCAGAGGGGAGAAGGGTGCAAGACAGAGGGGAGAAGGGTGCAAGCAAGAGAGGACAAGGGTGCAAGGCAGAGGGGAGAAGGGTGCAAGGCAGAGCGGAGGAGGGTGCAAGGCGGAGGAGAGAAGGGTGCAAGGCGGAGGGGAGAAGGGTGCAATTCAGAGATGGGTGCAAGGCGGATGGGGAGAAGGGTGCAAGGTGAAGGGGAAAAGGTGCAAGCCAGAGGGGAGAAGGGTGCAAGGCAGAGGGGAGAAGGGTGCAAGGCAGATAGGAGAAGGGTGGAAGGCGGAGGGGAGAAGGGTGCAAGGCAGAGGGGAGAAGGTTGCAAGGCAGAGCGGATAAGGGTGCAAGGCAGAGGCGAGAAGGGTGCAAGGCAGAGAGGAGAAGGGTGCAAGGCAGAGGGGAGAAGGGTGCAAGGCAGAGAGGAGAAGGGTGCAAGGCAGAGGGGAGAAGGGTGCAAGGCAGAGAGGAGAAGGGTGCAAGGTAGAGATGGGTGCAAGGCGGAGGGGGAGAACGGTGCAACGGGGAGGGGGAGAAGGGTGCAAGGCAGAGGGGAGAAGGGTGTAAGGTAGAGGGGAGAATGGTGCAATGTACAAAAGGGTGCAAGGCGGAGGTGAAGAAGGGTGCAATGCAGAGGGGAGAATGGTGCAAGGTAGAAAAGGGTGCAAGGCGGAGGTGGAGTAGGGTACAAGGGGGAGAGGAGGGGAGAAGGGTGCAAGGGGAAGGGCGAGAAGGGTGCAAGGCAAAGGGGAGAAGGGTGCAAGGCAGAGGGAGGAATGGTACAAGGCAGAGGGGAGAATGGTGCAAGGTAGAAAAGGGTGCAAGGAGGAGGTGGAGTAGGGTACATTGGGAGGGGAGGGGAGGGGAGGGGAGAAGGGTGCAAGGGGGATGGTGATGAAGTTAAAAATGTGCCCCCCGGAAACATTTCTGCGGAAGCCTATGGGTGCAGATGCTAGTTGGTGTGTTTTCAATCGGTGTGGTACTATGCCATTATCTATGTGGCAGCTGTTGTGACTTTTCAACTGTGCGCCAGTGTGACCCCACCCAGGAACAGTGCAGTACAGGCATCAGTGCAGATGGCACCGGGTGGTGGTGCAGTGGTCAATTGTCATTGCTTTGCCAGTGGAGGGGGTACAGTCACATGTCAATCAATGAGATTAGAGGATAGGTGTCAGTAAGCGTGGATGCATTGCAGACACAAGAGTGAGAAGACATCAGGCAACCACTGGTGCTGGTGCAGTGATAAAAACCAGTGAGTGTGGATGCAGTGCAGGTGCGAGTGGGTGATGATACAATAACTTGCCAGTCGGTTCACGTTTCTAATACAAACTTAAATAACTTAATGTTCTGGCTGGACTGTGCACCAGTGCAGCGCAGTGTAGTGTCTGTGCTATTGACTGTGAGTGCAGTTGGCGCTCACTCATTGTGGCAGCCTTAGGGCCACGTCAAAAGGTCACAGCCTGGAAATGTCGTCTGCTGCCCATAGAGGGGGCTCCTCTACTAATTTCTGGCACAGATTTAAATCGCTGTGCGGGTGCAGTGCAAGCACTGGTGTACACCAATGCAGTTCCTGTGCCGGTGTCAGTGTACTCCTAAGTGCCCTCACTCAATGTGGCAGCCTAAGCACCCCTTTACAGGCCGTAAGTACTGATGGAGGGAGGGTGGATGCTGACGAAGCCCCTCCAGATGGAAAAGATGGAGGAGGCCACAGTGATACCACAGAGGGAGAGCTGCAGGTAGAGGGTGAGTGGGGCACCACTTAGCTCTGCTGCTTTTGTCTAGATTCACGCTCTGTAAACACTCTGGGCCTTATTTATGAAGGCCTTGCGCCGCCGGTGCGTCACTTTTAACATGGGAAAAAGTGACTTACCGGTGGCACAAGGCTTTCATAAATGAGGCCCTCTGTACATACATCCTTTAGTGGTAATTCATGTGGGCCGTATGTGTTGTACGTTTTCTAGGCCCTAATGTGTGAAGAGTCGTATTTTAGGCCTTTTCATAGTATTTTCCAGAAAGGATCTTTCACCTACTAGTGTTTCGTGGAAGCGAGGAGGATCTTGAGCACATGAAGGGGTATTTGGGCAGTTTGTTTTGGAATATTTATGTGCCAGGTGTGTAGCATGCTCTGTGTGCAATGCATAGGGCTTTCAAGAAGGTTCTTTTGAAACTTGGCAGCCAGTAGAGCGTGTCCAGGGTGTGGTGTCTGGTACTAAGACGAAGTGGTACCCAGGCCACGTGTACATGCGCACTGGAGTCTGCACATCTGGTAGAATAGGAGGCCTAGACGTAGGCATTTCATGAAATGTAGGCATTCATTATTAATTTTAAGAGTGCCATTGCCTTTTTAGGTCGAGTCTACCGGCAGCGCGCATGCGCTGCTTGCTCTGCGAGGCATGCTGTATTGGAGTATGCACTGGAAGACCCGCCTATAATTGTCATTGACTTGTGTCAATGTCCTTCGTAAATGCTGGCTTCTGATTCGTACATAGGCTTGTTAGTCCCTCCATAGTACCGCCTTGTCTGCATTTGTTACCTCTCATAACGACTGGACCTTTTACTTGGCTTGTTACATGGTCTGCATTATAAGTTGTTACGCACTATTTTGTTTATTGACACTGATGGGTACAATGGGGGCTGCTTTTTGTATTTGCAGTGTGCCCGCAAAGGACAATGGCAGCCGCTTTCTTAATGGAGTGCTATGCCGCTCTAACTGTCATCTTGAACGCGGCGCCCACTTTAGGGACACCGAGCTCCATTACAATTTTTTTTTACTTTCATGTTGAGCGCGGTGCCCGCTTCAGGGTCACCATGCTCTGTTTCATTTTTTCTTGAAACTTTAATGATGAGTGCGGTGCCCACTTCAGGGACACCTTCAATAACTCAAAATCTTGCAGTTGCAAGACCTATTGCATTGTAAATCTTGTTAAAGTATGCCTGGTAGGGGAAGATAAACCTAAGCAAACACAGGGAGGAGAAACAGGATTTGACTACAGCGTTCACTGTGGTGTGAGGGCTCAGTCTAGAGTCCAAGCCTGCATTCACCCCTTTCGATAAAATTGTCAGATGCAGGGAAGGTCCTGTGACTGTTGGCAGGATCAGCACTGAGAAGACAAGGCTCCATGGAACAGGGTTGTGTTTCGGAAGCAGTCTCAGTTGTGGTCCACCCGGGGCTAGTCTGCAAGGTTTCTATTCTATCAGTATTAATGGGTGTCTCTGTGTAGTCGTACCGATTGTAAGTTCCTGATCCAGGTGGCAAAGGTGGTCATGTTTTTATAGAAGAGAAGGGAGATGGTGACTCCGGTTTGCGATGGTAGCGGGGGAAGTGAAGTGAGACACTCTGGTTGGGAGAAATTAAGCTGTGGCTTGATTTCAAGGCCACACTTCCGGTGATGTCCCCCCGCTGATGCCTGTAGTGACTTCTGTTCCTGGGAATGGAGTTGTTGACTGTGTGGAGGTAGCTGAGATCCTGGGCTGCCTGCTGCTGCTCTTAAGTCGACTTCCTTCTCTGCCTCAGCCCGGCCTGAGGACCACCTGGGCCCCGTCTGAGCGTCAGTGTGCTTTAGCCGAAGTGGTGTGTTCTAGTAGTGCGGCTGGGCATGGAGGCAAAAGATGGGTCTAAGTATGTGCTTCTAGGAGGTGTTTCATCAACTTCACCCCCACCAGTTTAAAGAGCACATCCTTAGACGGAGTGGGTCTGACACCTTACAATGAGCACTATGTGCCAGTGGCTAACATTAGCTCCCCGCACAGCCCGAGAGCTCCAGGGGGCCCCCTCATCACAGTACACTGACTGGGTCTGGGAACAGTTGGTGTTTGTTTGATACCCTCGATTTTTTGGCAGTAGGGCAAAGTGGTAGGTGGTGGGCACGGAGCCCCTCCATGTGCGGCGCAGGAGTTGTGCTCTTTAAGTCCAGGGCTCGGGGAGCTGTTATTTATTTATGCGTTTTTATATAGCGCGTACTTTACCCAGAGCCTTCCGTGCGCTTTACAAATTACATAAGGAACAAGAGTAACATGGTAATGGGTACCACTAAATTTGAACAACAGTTACTCTTGGTGTGAGTTACAGATTAACAAGTTATGTATTCATTTAAGATTACATATTTAAGTAAAGGTGGAGTGATTAGGGTTATATAATTACAAAATTGAGACAATCGTGGTAACAATCAGGGTCATGGCCTAGGATAAGGGGAAGTGTGCCTGAAGGAGAGCTTGGTAACTGCCTTTGGAAGAGAAGAGTTTTAAGATCTGCTTTGAAGATCCTGAAAGAGGCAGTGGTGCAAGGTTTGAAGGTAGCGAGATCCAAATTCTAGCCACATTACCTGGAAGGATTGCACCATCAGTCTTTCCCTTTTGAAAGTTGTAGGTTTGAGCAGTAGATTTTCAGCATTGCGTGCAGGTCTGGAGCGCCTGATCGTTTGAGTTTATTGGCCAGGTAGCGAGGGGTGGAAGTGTGTATGGCTTTATGGGTGGAATGAGAGGGAGAGAAGCGGGTTAAAGCGGATGGCTATGCTGCTGTGGACGGTGCATACATTTGAATGATATATAGTTTCCTCAACCACAAGAATCGGTGATGTATGGGAAAGGATTGTTCCAGTGTTATTTAATGACTTTTGCAGACGTACGTCATCTCTCATTAATTATGTACAGCAAAGAATGATACTCCCCTGCATGCAGCAGTCTCACCGGGACGAAGGAAATTCATCCCTGGTGATTGCAGTTAAGGTCTTTATCTGTTCTGCACAGGGCTTTAAGTGGGATAAAAACTGGTGGTGCTCTAAAAGGGACATGGCAAATTTCTTTAAGGGTGTGGCCTATCCGAGTAGGGGCGTGGTCTAAATCAAGATAACTAGCATTGTGTGCTTAAGAAAATCATGAAGTCGCATCCAACAAAGGATAATAAAAAAGGCAAAAAAGTATATTTATTAAGTATAAGCCATAAAATACCAAACACTTTCAAAAAACATGTAAAAATGATTTACATTACTTAGTAATCTATTGCAGGATTTCCGAAAACCCTAGAAGATATTCACTGTGTCTATTTTGTAGGGGTTTCTCACAACGATTTTCTTCAGCAAACCTTCTACCTTTTGTCTCCGCGTTGCTGGGGGAAACCCTTGTTGCTGTGACCAATCCGAGCGCGGCTTGGAAATGACGATCCCGGGCCGGTGGTGGTGAATACTGGCAGAGTGTTTTCAAGGATCCTTCTCAGAGCTGCGAACTCGGCCTCAGACACACAACACAGCTCGACGGGTGGTGGTGGAGTCAATGAGCACACAGCGCTCGGGGGCAAAGCAGGCGCTCCAAAGTTCCTCAGCGGTGCGTTAACCTACACAGACCGGCGTAGCTAGGGAGGTGCGGGGGCGGCCATCCCCAGGCGGCACTAAGTTGCAGGCTGCGGCTGAGCAGGATATTGTTAGGGAGTCAGTCGGGACTGACAGGGACAGTGATGTACACTTCTCAATATGGAACAACAACAATAATATTACCGAAACACTTTGACCTTTACTTATGAGTTAATATAACAGATTGAAAACGCTTTTCCGTTTGTTCTTTTTTTACACCTGTCAGTTTCTCAGAGTTTTACATAAACGCTAAGCACATGGTCCTTGATTTGTGACTGCTTCATCCACTACAAAACATAGCCAAAGCTCTTTCAGTGCAAACTTCCATACAACACCAGATTTTCCCACATAAATGTCAAGACAAAGACAAATTCCTGCCTATTTATCACAGGCAGTGTTTCACTCCTAGTCGTTTAACAACCAGCACTTTTCAGGAGTTTTACAAACGTCCAAAGTTAAGACTAATCCCCGAATGCTACTTATTATTGACTTAACAACAGCCTATACTTGCTTAAGGTGTCATACTTGAAATGGGGCCACTTAGCTGCTGTTAAGTGTTGGAGTCGTACAAAATACGTTACTTTTTCTTTACACGTAGTTGATGTGGGATAAATGTGTTTTTAACCTTTGAGGCTTGGTATTTTGTTGAAAAAAGGTCACATACAGTGACAACCTTGATGTTGATGAGCGTTTGAAAGCATACTGGGTGAGTGCACAGTTAAGCTTTCTTGCACAAGGCACACAACTAACTAAATCGACTTTTAATGCTTTTGTAAATATTACTTGGGATTTCAGTCATGGTAGAAGTTGGAAGTTCTGAAGCCTTCTTCCACAGGAGTGTATATGCTTACTCTACTCAAAGGTGTGCATAAGTCAGGAGAGGAGTTGGCCTAACGCTAGGGGGATCGACCTCGAATCTGGGGAACTGGGTTCGAGTCTCGGCAAGGACGCTGAACATCCTGTGGTTCTGGGCAAATCACTTAATCTCCCCGTGCCCAACAAAAATAAATGTGCCCTTATGTAATGCAACTGGTGCTATGTAAAGCGCTGATACCCCATTTGGTTCAAGTTTGCGCTATATAAAACTATAAAATATGACCTCATTATAATATTTACATCCACGGGTCATTAACCTTCACTCTAACCCTGACCAATATTAAGCATTCTATCATATTCATATTAAGTACATGTAAGTATACTAACATGTAACATCTAGAAATAAGTATGTTGAACTTAACCAATGTTGCATACCTAATTGTCACAATTAAATTAAAGAAATGAACACTTACTATAAGGCTAATGTTGGGTCTAATCCTAGTCAATTTAAATATTTATTATATTAATTAAATTAAATCCAATGACATTTAAAAAAAAATAGCCATTACCCTAACCCTATTCCTTGGGAAGACCTTAATACTAACCATAACCAAATATAAAAAATATGATATCAATTAAATAAAACTACATTCAGTTAACCTTTACACGAGGTAATATTGCTGACTGTCATGGCAAACAAAGACGAAGACGTGGAAATTGTCGAGGTAAATGACATTGCAAAGGTGAAACAAGGTAATGTGCTCAAGCTAACAGTATGTCTCCTGTGTGTGGTTCTTCAAGTCCAGGGTTGTGAAATATTGTTAGTTACTACCTCAGGTCTAGCAAAAGCTGCTACACGTATCATGGGCCCATTGGCAGCCACCGGCAGGTTACCACTGTGGTCTTGGTCATGTAGAAGAATTGCTTCTGCTTCAGGGCTATGAGTCGTCTGACTTACTCATGGACTGGGGGTATGTAAAGCATTCATGTGAATACTGTTGGTGCCACAATCAAAAGTAAGTGCTATTTTGCCTATTGTACATCAGTTTTCTCCTACTGGAACCCCTCCCTCTCCCAACCCAACAAAGAACGGGTCATGTTTGCAGGTGCCACTTGTCAGGTAGGGGTGCTGACGGAGGCAGCTTGATTTATGGTAGGGCCTGCTCTGCTTGTGTGAATTGGTGTTTTATTATAGGACGATATGGTTTGTGTGCGAGTAAGAATACGCACAATACGAGGCAGAGCTTTTCTGGACCCGCAGCTTTAGGTAGTGCGAGTATAGGAGTGTGAAAGACCTATTTATTAATCACCTGATATGCTGACATCAAATTGATTTGTTGCTTTTCAGTAGCAGGCTCATGGCCTCTTCAAGAGGCCACAACCCTGCTACTGAAAAGCAACAAGCCCTCTGGTGTGCTTGTTTGGTAATTTAATGCCTGCTAGTCAGGCCTGACGTTACTTGTACAAGATGACTCTCCTTTCTAGGCTCTATCACCTCGCCATTGCCATTTCCACCGGCCCAGTGACAGATGCTCCAAGTGGAGATGACTTGTCTCGCGTGGGTTACTAAATGTGTTTCCAGTGCTTTGAAGGAGAGCTGCCAAAAATAGCAATTTTCTGAATGTGTGAAACATGTCATGCAGTAGGTACTGGTGCTTCAGAGAAGTTAAGTACTTATGACGAAATAATCACACAGTGCTATCTTCAGGTGAATAGTTTACGCACTTTAAACAATTGCTGGGCTTTTCAGAATTAGTTGTGTTTGCAAGGAGCACTAACTGTTACCTTGCTTTTCGGTTCCCCCAGTTTTGAGTCTGCACTAATCCTCCTGTTCGCCTTGTGTATTGTGCAGCAAACAAAAGACAAGAAGGCTAGCTGCTTGCAGAATGCGTATGGGTTCTTATTCCAGCAATTCTGGCATTTTTACTTGTAATATCAAATAGGTTAAAAGCAGTTAAGGACCCAGAAGAAGCACAAATGTGGAACTGCTAATGATCCAGAACTTGGCATGTAGACTATTCCTAAATAAAATAAACCACAACCACGTCACCCGGGCACTGATGCCCCGCATTTATATCCAGAAGCAGTAAAACAACCAGTTCCAGGGTTTGTGTCCCATTCATGCAGCCTTTCATTGTAGAGGCAATTGCTACTTATACGAAATGGTCACACACTACCCATGAGAAATCTGTTATCCAGAAATGCTGCCTGCTCTTACTAAAATAACTCCAGGTAACGGAAGCATTGATTAAAGCTCTGATGGTTATGGTCCTCCTCCTGTGAAATTAGCTAGACTTTGTTTATGAGTTAATCTTCTTTCAGTTCAGTAAACACTTTAAAAACCTACCTCTTTAAAAGGCCCTGGGCACTTTGTCTGAACCGGACACCACCCTCGATCCCATGGATTGGGCAACTCCATCAAATAGGAGGACACTTCCAAGATCACATTGTTTGCAGGGAAAATGTAAGGAATCTCCCAGTTAGCTGGAATTCCTGGACTAAACAGAAAGAAAAGCCTAGATAGCAGCCTGGAGTGTCTGAAATCCTGCCAATCCACCTCCGCTGCTTGTCGTCCTTTTTCCCCCGCATCCCCCCTGCCCAAGTACCTATCAGGGGCACCAATCTGAGGGATAGTCCCTGGTGCCAGAAGCTCTAGCTATGCCCCTATCCGCACAGAGCGTTAGGAACTCGATCCTGGGTCAGATCACGCTTGAGGCAGACCAGGCATCACAACCTTACGCCCCAGCTGTGTGCTGATGAGCACACCAAGACATATTTCACAGGGGGCAGCTTCACAAAGGCACAGCGCAGAGACCCACTCAGCAGCTGGAAGGGTGGGTGCTGGAGAACTTTTGTAACCCTGAGTTCCCAGCTCTTCTCAGGTCCTTGGAGATAGGCAGGCTTCAGAGGGGCAAAGTACACAGCACAGCTCCTCTTCAAGGTAGGGGGACACGGCACACAGGAGTCAGTCCCTTGGTCCTCTTCCTCAGCAATCACAGCAACTGTAGGTCAGTTCCCAAACACTCAGCATGGATTCCTTCTCGATCACGAAGTTTCCTAATCTATTTTTACTGGGGCTCCAGTCCAACTTTTATACCACAAAAGTCTGTGTTCTTCTTGTGTGTGGGGCCTGCACCCAAACTAAACCAGTTCTGGGTGCACTCTGCCAGTGCACCTCTTCTTCCTTTGTGAATGTGGGCCAGGGCCATCAGATGCACCGCAGGAGGTGGAGCCAGCATTGTGGCCGGCAGGCACAGCCCTATTGAGACCCAGGTGCCACCCCTTCCACCACTCTACATGCAGATGGGTCTATTCAGCCTTGTGCTGACTCAGCCAGCCTCCTGGTGCCGCCCCCAGCCCCTGTCACTCACAAACCAGACAGTCAATACACAACCAGGCAGAGGCACACAGAAAGGTTGAACAGGAAAATAGCCACTTTCTAAAAGTGCTATTTCCAAACTTAGGATTTAACCCTTTCGATGCTCATGACGAGCTCAGCTCGTCATGATGCAAAGTTGAGCTGTGCTGATGACGAGCTGAGCTCGTCATGAATAAAGGAGATTTAGTGATTTACAGCACAGGAGGGGGAAAACGCCTAGCAGCCAAGGTGTTAAAAACCATCTCCACTAAAGGATGTGTTAATAAATTCTGAGTTCAGGGATACCAGATTCCATATGTCTATCTTGCCGTTATGGGAAGATATGCTGGTAAATGTGTTACATTCCCCATGTTATCCTATGGGCAAAATAGCCTTTCAATATTGAAAAACGAAAATGGCAGTATTTCACTATCAAGACATGTCACCCACACGGATCACTGAAATTATATCGACCTCAAAATTATTGAGTTGCCATAATATCGTTGCTAAAATATCAATGGACAAAATATCGACTGGCTATCTTTAAACAGGTAAGTACTAAAATATTGACTCTAAAATATCGAGTTACTAAAATATAGACTGTAAAAATATTGTTTTTTAAAATGTCTTTAAATTAAGTTAAAACTAATGTAATAATAAATATATTTATTATAAACTTACTTAAAATTATTACATTAATGTTATATTAATAAATAAAAAAAATTAAAAAAAAACATATATATTTATATAAAAAAAATTATTAAATAAACATATATAATAATTTTACTGTAGCATAGCAAAATGGTTAAAATTTATTGTAACAACTGTAGTGAATTCTACAACAGCTAAAGCGTTGGATAGCGTAGGGGTTCAATTTACTATTCCCACTCCAGTGGGTGCTACAGTAGGGAAAGCATTGGATAGCGTAGGGGTTAAAATTACTATTCCCACTCCAGTGGGTGCAACAGTAGGGAAAGCGCTGGATAGCGTAGGGGTAAAGATTACTATTCCCACTCCAGTGGGTGCAACAGTAGGGAAAGCGTTGGATAGCGTAGGGGTTAAAATTACTATTCCCACTCCAGTGGGTGCTACAGTAGGGAAAGCGTTGGATAGCGTAGGGGTTAAAATTACTATTCCCACTCCAGTGGGTGCAACAGTAGGGAAAGCGTTGGATAGCGTAGGGGTTAAAATTACTATTCCCACTCCAGTGGGTGCAACTGTAGGGAAAGCGTTGGATAGCGTAGGGGTTACAATTACTATTCCCACTCCAGTGGGTGCAACAGTAGGGAAAGCATTGGATAGCGTAGGGGTTAAAATTACTATTCCCACTCCAGTGAGTGCTACAGTATAAAAAGGCAACACTTCATAATTATTTATAATTTATAGAAATATTAGTACCAACTAAATTTAATTTCCTATACCAATAACTTTTATTTTCCAATTATTTTTAATTTCATGGACAATTATTAATTAATGAAACACTTTAATTAATTAACTTAATTAATTAATTAATTAATTATTGCTTAACTTCCCACCCTTTTCCCCTATAAACCCACAACCCGCTACTGAAACTAATTTACTATAAATTAATTGTTTATCAATTAATCAATTATTATTATTTGAAAATTATTTTTTATTTTATTAACTATTATTAATTATTTTACAATTAATATTAATTTACATAATTAATTATATTTAAATTACTTCCCATCCTATTCCCCTATAAACCCACTACCCGCTACTGAAACTAATTTACTATAAATTAATTATTTATCAATTAATCAATTATTATTAATTACCAATTATTCTTTTTTAATTACCAATTATTAATTTTTTTACAATTATTAATAATAATTACATAATTAAATAATTAAATTTAAATTACTTCCCACCCTATTCCCCTATAAACCCACTACCCGCTATAGATTTATATTACACAATTATTAAAAATTAGTAAAAACTTACCTTATTTTCCATTTTCTTTTGTCTATATTCTATCTAGTCGATATTATGTCTAGTCTATATTTTTGATTCGATATTTTGGCTATTAATATCGATATAACTCGATATTTTTGTAGTCTATATTATGTCTGGTCGATATTTTGTCTAGTCTATATTTTTTCCTCGATATTATGTCCAGTCTATATTTTGGATTCGATATTATGTCTGTTTACCCGCCCACACTAGTAACACCCAACAAACACCGGGACGTCTTGTGATCCTACCTTTGACCTTTGAGTTCTGACAATAGAGCCCCCTAGAGCCCCCTTTGGAGGCCCCCCAAAAAACTGGGGGTCTCAGACCACCACAGACCCCCTTCTCCCCCCACTTAAAGCCCTGGTTCTGCATTTTTAAGAGCGCCTTTTCCCGTATAATGCATGCTGGGCGCTAAACTGCAGAATGTGCTCCCGCCTTGGTGACTCAAGAGAGTCGAGGGGAAGAGAGATGGAGAAATGTGCCAATAATATGCACAAATGCGGACTCCCCCTCCCCCCACTCCCCTTACCCCCTTCTACAGTTAATGCATCACTGGGAGGAGCTATATAACACATTGACTGCATTCCTTAAATATGTCCTCAGTAGGTGCATCAGTTTACCATGCTATCCCTCCCAGCTCTGTAGACAGCGGGGATCTGAGGCAGCGTCCGCTTCTCGTCCCAACACTAAATTTATGGCTTTCTAGAACCTTCCTCCAGATGTGAAGGAAGAGGCAATACGCGTCTCCAAATGGGCCCGACTCTGGGGAGCAACATCGCTATTAATCAGAGGGGGAGTATACAGGGATTATTAGTTTCAGAGGCAGAGGGGAGGGGGGCGAGTGGACGAGACAGCGCCCTGCCATCGCCCCCTCCCATTCCCCCACTCCCCCCATAGTCCTACTGACTGACTTGGCGGAGACCCACATTATCACAAGGAAAATCAAAAACACATTGCGCGTGGCACGTGCTCAAGGTACTTTTTATAGATCCACACCGTGATGAGGCTCGAGAGAGGGCCCGAAAATAACTGGGAGAGACCACTGTGGAGGAACAGAGGGGGATTCAGAAACACCTAGACTACATTAATGGATGACAGTTATACACACTAGTTGTCGCCACCTTTTCCAGTAAAAAACACCGACCATTTGTTCATGTTTTGAAATTCTTCAAATGTCCAGACATGACTTTTATATCAAATCGTCTGTATTCATTGTTATGATGGCCTTTTAGCAAAACACACATTTGTATGTATCTACACACGCACACACACCCACGCCACATACACCAGACTTAAAAAACACAACATAAATGTCAGAAACTCAGGCATTACAAATTGTCTCTTGCTGCTAGTCAGACCTCTTTCATTTTAAATTCTATTTCTCATGCCTCCTCTCCCCCCTACCCCCCTCAGGAATTCGATTCCAGGCAGTCTCCGATATCACCAATCTGCCCGATATCAAAATTATTATTCCCACTCCCAAGTTGTTTGTGACAATTGTTTCGCTTTTGTTCTGACAAGATCTAGAGATCAAGGCCACTTGCGACTGTATTGCTCAGCTTCTGGTTTCATCCTGTCACATGCACCATAATTGCAAGTCTTCACCCTTTGTGCCACTCATATAACAGCTCTCCCATTGCTTAAGGAAGAGGAGAAGGTTTACTCGTTGTTACCTCCCTAAAGTCGGGGTCCCCAAGTTACATAAGTCCAATCAGAACTATACAATTGTTTCGCCTGCTTACCTCCATCCTTAAATCTTGTGTTTCACTAACACTGTCTCTGGTGGACGAAAGGGAGGAGTCCTCTGACCCTTTTTAAAGAAGCCAAGCTTGGGGCACAGGGCAGGAGCTAATGATAGGGAGGACCACTGGAATTATATAATTTGGCAGCGGCAGCATTTTCCCCATAATTATGACTATCACACATTTAGCACATAAGAGATCATTTTCTGCGTAATCTCTTAATGTTTTAACAAAAAACGTTTCTACCTCATACGGATTAAAATTCACTAAAACAGTGACACATAGTGGAAGACCGTGCCCAAACGTTGACACAGGCCGCCTTTCTGTTGCTTTCCTATTGCTGTATTAGTGTGTTAAACTGTTACTAATGGAGTGGAACTTGTGTTTAGAGAGCGAAGTTTTGCACTAAAATACTTTGGAAATCATCTTCTGCTGTTAAAGTAAGTCTGGTTCTGTCAAAAGCAGCATCACTCTGATGTTGTGCATAATTGATTTTAATGAAAAAGCATTACACAATGAAAACACTACTTTGCGCACCACTTGTTGCAGGGTTACAATGACAAGATGGTAATCATGTTGTCTGCTTGGTGTCCCTCTTGTGCCCCATTCAAGGGTGTCCCATTCGCTACCCAGGCCAGGCTAATTGCTGTAATTAGCATAGACATTTAGGTACAACCATTTTAGAGAATATGGCCATCTTCGTAAAGGAATTTTGTACAAATTCATGACAAATGTTGCATTTCATAATGCACATTGCCACATCAGGACTTATTAATAATATTGAATTTTGAATGGATTTGACACTGGGCCTCATTTATAAGTTGGCGGACAGCCCGTCATTCCGCCAGGGGCATAAAGTAAATTACTCCATTTCCCTGGCGGAGGGACCTCCAGCAACATTTATAAATGACCTCTAATAAGGTTGTCATTTATAACGCATTGTCAGGAACCACCATCACAGCAGCTCCTGCTAATGCATCTCGCTGTTTGGTGCAGGGGTGCGTGACCGCATGACACAGCCCTGCACCAAACTGTTTTCTTTTTTCATTTCAAAAAGAAAATCACGTGGACTTTCTTTTTGAAACTAAATAATGTCATGCTCCCCTCGCCATGGGAGTCATCTTCCATGGTGCAGGGGGCATTATTAGTATTTTACTGTGTCTCATCACCAGGGTTTGCCTCACATTGACAGACATAAAAAACAAAAATGGCAATATGTCTGCTCATCCTGATTGGGTGGGTGAACATGTAGCCGTTTCTCCGACGACCCGTACTTCATCAGGCTGTTGGAGAGTTTTAGATATGCTGGGGACGTAGTTGTCTATATGCGAAACAGTTGTTCTGCCACTCTTAAAAATCTAAATAACCTTTTTTGCAATTGTGTCTTCCAAATGGATGAGAACAGTCAACAAATGAAAAAACAAAAGAGAAAACAAAATGTACCTTGTGTCCAAACCCAAAAAGCGCAAAACACTTGTCTTATATTCCAGTATATACTTGTATCAATTTTTAGGAAAATCAGTGTAAACTTATTGCAATACATATATTAACATACACACAGAACAGTTCTTCTGAACTAACATTTAAGACTTAGATGTGCACAGACATTTAAAATATTTACATGTCACAAAACATTCCACAGAATACATGGACATATACTACATGAAAAAATTATATTTAAACACAGCACAACATTTTAGAGAAGGAAAATATCAGCCCAGTAAGAGATTAATCCAATTATTAGTTTAGTATCCTGGGTGATCATCAACACTTGATAATAAAGCGTCGACGTTTCGACTCCTGAAAAAAGCACGAAATTATAACCGTCTTGGTGGGGTCTTCCTCAGGACTAACTGGAAGATCTGTGTGTAGCCTGTATGGGGCTTCCACCCTATCATCTATTTGTGGCACTGTAGTCCTAATAACGTGCTGTGAGTGATCTGTTCACTTCAGATTATAAAATGGTGAGCCATTCCTCCGGCGTCAGGCGCACAGGGCTCCATGTGGATTTCTTTGCAATAATGGGAAGGTGACTCCGAGGGGCCTTCCGCCTCCTCAAACGGGCCTTCTATGAACTTCAAAAGCTAATTATTCGCCTTTTGAAACTTGGAAAACAATGTTCTCTTCGGAATCAGAGCGACGGGCAGCCCTCGTCCTCTGTGTCCCGTTGGCAAAGACGTAGTTGTCATCACCATAGCTAAAGCTATTGTCCCTCCACATCCGAACTGGACATTCAGACCATTATGTTGGTGTTAAGGATTTCCATCTCCAAAATATGAATTAGCCCCTATTGAGATCATGTTTTTTTTATTACAACATATGTAATTAAGTGACATAATCTCTATTTTCATTGGAGTTGCGTCTTTCTAGGACATTCTATGTGTTATGTAGCTTGAATGAATACCTGTTTTCTTTGCATGCTAGAATACCATTAGTTGCAACGTTATATCAAGACAACCACCTTATTTGACAGCTCTTTAGGCCAGGAGGCTTCCTTCATGGATGTAGCTCAGTCATCTCATATAAAAACTGCTCAGTGTGGGATGCTATGTCATTATTTTATTTTGATTTAGGATAGTGCAGATTCCTGCCATAGTAACAGGTGGTAAGGTTGCCAATTGATTTGCACTCACTTATTCATTCAATCACAGGAGGAATGTAAGATGCATTAGGAACCAAGCTTGCGAATTGCCAGTCACACATCCCAAAATCAAGTGTGATAACCCACTAAGCTCAATATGACGAGACTTATATGCATGTGGGGGCTTCAAACAAGCATATGTTAGGACGTCCCCAAAAGCATACTGAAAACATTTCTTTGGTCAACAGTCAGACAGCAGCGCCTATCTGAAGATGGAATTAAAAACATTTCATGAGCTCATTCTCATTTTACAGAAGGATTTTTTAGAACATTGACAAAAAAGTGTTGTCTTGAAACATTTTTGTGAAAACTGGTTCTAAAGTGCTTTGTACTGAAATCTGTAGAAGCTGCTTTTTAGTGGTCAAGTCACTCAGTTGCCTTTTAAAAATCTCTGTCGTTAGCCTATTAAACATTGTGAAATCTACTAAAACACATAATTTTAAATATTAAGACACATTTGTTGTATTCATAATAGGCTTGACCAATATGTTTAAAATGCTCTTGTTGTTGCTTTCTTGTATTGGCTGTAAAGATAGCTCCGCCTTAGCGTCTGAAGTGTTGCCCGTTTCCATTGGTTGACCTGTTAGACCCGCCGACCCCCGTCAAAATTCGAGTCTGGTTGCACCCCAGATTTAGACAATGATTAAAGCAAATGCGACTCTATGCCAAGGTTCCTTTGGAGCCTTGTATGTTAGTGTGAGACCTTCCCCCATTTTCTTCAGTATTTGTGCTGGGACTAACAAAGCATAGACCAAGCAAAGAGAAAACGGAACACCACACAACAGAAACACAAATGTAAATAAATGTATACTTGTAAAGCGCACTATCACCTTTCAGGCATCCTGGCGCTGTATACTGCTGTGGAACCCTTCCTGGTTTTCCCTGTGAGCTGCCCCCTACTGGGCACCCCCAAGGTGAAGCCAGGCATCCCAGCGCTTTCGGGGCCGTTGTGGAGATTAAGCAAGCTATTGCCCAGAGTTGCATAGTGGGGCCCATGATTAGAGTAGGCACCGAGGTGAGAATTATCGAGTCCGTGGACATTGAGCTCAAGACCCTGCTGCATTGGGAATTGAACCCTGGTCCCTGATCAGACCTCTGCATCATAGTCTGCCGCTTCTAACCAGTGAGCCACACTTCACAACAAGTGGCGCATAGGAACTGAGACTGAAAAATAAGAACTAATACCACTATTTCCCAGGGAAAGCCTTCCATTTGCTGTAAACGCCTTACACACAGTCCAAACACCCAAAATGAGGCTTCAGACTTCTCTGCTGTTATGTAAAAGCCCTTTCAAGCAAAAATCTATCAAGTCATATTTTCTGATTACTTTTCGTTACTGCACACATGGCAAAAATAAATCACTTTTGTTTAGTTTAGTTTATAAAGCACAGCATAATGGAAATTCAGATTAGTTGAATGAATCCACTCTCAGTATAGGATACAAACCTTTGATAACTCATTGCCAGCTAAGATAAAAGTATCCAAGACGCCAAAGGCCAAAAAGGAAGTAACAAGCATTGGCAAAGTAAGTAGGTTGTAGAGAAGTCAAGGAAGGACACGAAGAAGGTTGAAGTCGGAGACGGAGTTTGTTAGATGCTCACGTCTTAAAGTTACAGCTTGTAATGACACACCAACAGATGCAGTACAACCGATAACATTCTGCATGTTCAAATGATAACATGTGGTAACATCAACACGAGCTTGTCACGAGCAGCCAGACACGCCTGAACGCTCGTGACAGCTCGAATCAACAAGAATACATTCCCAACACACCTTCCCCCCTTAAAAGAAAAACAAAAACAAAAAAAAAAAAAAACAAGATCAATTCATCACAAAATCATTAAACCTAACAGGTAAGCGATGTGAGCGTAAAGCTCTAGTGTTGTCAGAATCACACACAGCTTGGGGACATTCGCCATTATCACTCATTCTTCCAACATCATAAAAGACATTGCTGTCCGAATCTTCCACCGATTGACAAGGCCCATTAAACAAAGAAACCCTGCTCAAGTTCCAGACAGAACCACCATCAAGCCTGACCGCATTTCTAAAAACTTCAATGACCTTCTTAGGATTCGACCAAACAGGAAAACCCTTACTCACACCCTCTTTCTTTTTGATGCGAACGAGATCACCCACTTTGATAGAACGACTAGACGTAGAACCAATCCTTTTGACCATATCGCGTTTCATCCTTTCCTTATATGACTGAACCCTGTGTAGAACAGCTTCAAAATCAACTTTAGAACAATTTTCAAAACCAGCTAAATTTTTTTTTAGCCACCAAGGAACTAACTTGGTGCTGGGCTTCCGCCCTCTTAGAAGCTCAAAAGGGGTGACCAAAGTCACAGAATTGGGAGAAGTTCTATAAGCCAACAACATGGATTGCAAAGCATTCCTCCAATTTAGATTACCTTTAATAGAAAGCTGTATGGCCTCTTTGACCACACGGTTGAAGCGTTCAACCTGACCATTCGCCTCAGGATGGAAAACTGCAATCTTCCTATGGACAATACCACATTTAGCAAAGAAAAGTTCTATCTCCTTACTCACAAACTGTGGACCGTTGTCAGTCACAATTTCCTGGGGAATCCCTTCCCTGCAAAAAGTCTCATCTAAAAATTCTATAACTTGACTCGAAGTAACTTCCCTAACCATTTTGACCTCAGGCCATTTAGAAAAATAATCTATGAGTACAATGCCGAAAGCCTCCTGCTTGGGTAAACAACTGAAAGGCCCAATGATGTCTAACCCCAATTTCCGCCAGGGACCTAAAGGTAAATCAATGGGGCATGGCTCAGGACGTAAAGCAACTGCTGATTTATCGCTGTTAGAACACTGGGTACACTGTCGCACAAAATGCTCTACACAAGAGTCAATACCTGGCCACCAGAAAGACTCCTTCAAACGCCTTCTGGTGAAAGAAATCCCCAAATGTCCTTCATGCGCAATTTCAAGGAGAGAATTCCTGAGTTGAAAAGGGGGAACAATCTTATCGCCACGAAGAATCAAACCATTTTCCACAGCAAGTTCCTCTTGAACCTTGAAGAAACCCATCATGTTTCCAGACAACTTCCTCTGTTCAGGCCAACCCTGTATAAGGTACTTCTTAACACTGCTTAACTCCAAATCTTTATTGATCTCTTCCATCCAGACATCCTCTTGCAAAGAAAATCGTTCGCTACACACAGAATTGACATCTTTAAAATTGAAAGCAACCTCACACTCCTCTTCATGCACAACTCCCGAAACATCAGATTCGGAAATCAATCTGGACATGCAATCCGCATGAACATTCGCCTTCCCTTGAACATATTCAATTGTATATTGAAAAGACTGCAACCTAGAAGCTAACCTTGCAAGGCGTGCCGACATAGTCCTTCCTCCACCTGGAGCCATGAGGTACACCAATGGCTTATGATCGGTTTTTATCAAAAATTTAGTGCCCCACAAAAAAGGTCTGAAATGTTCAGCACCCCAAACACATGCCAGTAGCTCCCTTTCTATAACGGAGTAATTCTTTTCAGCATCACGTAGGGCCCTAGATGCGTAGGCCACAACCCATTCTTTCTCACAATCTTTCTGCAAAAGTACTCCACCTAAACCGGAGGAACTGTCGTCCACCATGATGATGCATTTCACGCCAATGACAAAAGGTTTTAAGCAAGGAGCATTCACAATAAACACTTTTAAGGATTGGAAAGCTTGTGTCATTTCATCAGTCCAAACAAACTTTGCATTTTTCTTCAAAAGACATCTGAACGGATCAACTTTTACTGAGAAATTTGGGATAAACTTAGCGTAAAACTCGATGAGACCTAAAAAAGCCAATCCCATCCTCGTCGCCAGTGTAGAGAAGTCAAGGAAGGACACGAAGAAGGTTGAAGTCGGAGACGGAGTTTGTTAGATGCTCACGTCTTAAAGTTACAGCTTGTAATGACACACCAACAGATGCAGTACAACCGATAACATTCTGCATGTTCAAATGATAACATGTGGTAACATCAACACGAGCTTGTCACGAGCAGCCAGACACGCCTGAACGCTCGTGACAGCTCGAATCAACAAGAATACATTCCCAACACAGGTCGCCCCTGTTAAAACTATTGCCTTTGATAATGTTATTTAGCCAAGCTGTACAACGTCACTGCTGCTATGAACAATGGCAAAGAAAAGCATGAGGCGGCCACCACTTCATTTTCTAGTGCAAAAATGTTTTTTTGTAATGAACGAGCGCGTTCACAGATGCTGAAGCAGACTGTGGAGTGTACAAGGGTCTCATGCAACACAGGCGAGGCTGGAGAAGCAACAAGAGAGCAATGTGTAGAACAGGGGCAGAAACACACAGGCGACCCGATTGAGGGTGGGGAAACAGAAGCACAGGGGTAGAGAGAGCGCGGTAAGCACACGAGGGAGACAGCTGGCAAACATATGCACTCTCATGTAGTGCTTAGGCAAAAAATAAAAAGTAGTTCCTTAAAAAGGAGGAGAGAAAGCATATAAGCCAGTCAATCAAATGGATGGGAAATAGACTATGCTCCATGGGAGGGACAAACACAAAAGTGACAGAAAACACATCAAATATGAAGCAGCCAAATGAGAGTGACAGGAAAGCCAAACAAGGGTAAGCAATGGGCAGGTTCCAAGCATTTATATGTTCTTGGTAAGCACACAATTTGTCTTACACCACCAGGCAGCTTGCATTGTCTGAAAGATTTGACCTAAAACCAAGCTGTTCCTGTAATAAGGATACATCACCAACCATCCTTCTTGAGTCCACCAACTCTGGCCCCTGACTAGGTTTACACTTACTCTGGGTGAACTAAGTAATAAGATCTGTGTCTGATTGACTGCAATCACTGCAGACTGTAACATACCTTTCTCCCCAGTCAGGTCCTGCAGAAACAATAATGCCAGGGAAACCTGGAATCTGAAGGCCAAAAGAAGCCTATACTTTCAGACATACTCCATCCCCTCTAGAAAAACACACACAATACCCAGAGGTCATGTTTCCAGAGAACAAATAGATATGACACCCATCGCTAGCACTGATGCTGCAAAAAATTGGAAACTGGGATTAAGTACACCTGGCTGGCACCTTCGATGACTTAGATATACTTCATCCCCTCTGGTCCCATTCTGGGACCTCTGACCAGGTTTTTCCCTCCCTTCTGCCCTGTGCGCCAGTTCCCCCTGCCCCCGCCGCTCCCGATCCGGCCCTTTCCCGCCGCTGCTTCCCTGCGGCCCCGCCCCCCTGCACACCCATTCGCCTCCCTGCTCCCGCCTCCCAGCTGCTCCTCCCTCCCAAGCCACCTCATACACAGGCCGAGAAGCGGCCGTGCAGCAGGCGCGCCCCTGTCGCGCCGAAGGTGCACCTAAGGCAAGCCCATCTGTGCCCGTCCGCGCCTGGACCGCACCCAGCGCCAGAACCCCTGGACCCCGCGAACGCCACAACACTAGAATCCACTACGACGCCAGCACCCTCCACGCACTCTATGCCAGCCGAAACCACACCTGCTTCCAGGCCGCCCCAACACGGACGCACGGATTCTTCTCCTGCCACACCTGCAGCTTCACCTGCAACAGAACCACCAAACCTCCAAGGACTGGACCAACCACCTCCGCTGCATACTCCTCAACACCTGCTCCGCACGCAAACAAGCCGTCGATCTCTGGGATCTGCTCGACATCTCTGCCCCAGACGTGGCCTTACTGACCGAGACCTGGTGGAACGACCCCTCGGCGCCCGACATCGCCATAGCCGTCCCAGACGACTACAAGATCACCTGAAGGGAGCCAACGGAATCGAAGGAGGAATAGCCATCGTCCACAAGTCCACCCTCAAGGTCGCCATCCACGCAGACGACACCCTCAACACCTGCACTTCTGGATCCACACTGACCCCAACACCACCCTCAGAGGAACACTCATCTACAGACCCCCCAGACCCTGGGCTCGGTTCAGCGACTCCATCGCCGACCTCGCCAGCAACCACGCACTCGCCTCCACGGACTACATCCTCCTCGGGGACCTGAACTTCCACCTCGAGAACAACAACGACGCCACCTCCGCCACCCTGATCGACAACCTCGGCAACCTCGGCCTCAGACAACTCGTCACCGCACCCACCCACGCCGCTGGCCACACGCTGGATCCCGTCTTCTCCACAGGCTCCCACGTCGCCTTCGAACACCACAGAACTCCACTGGACCGACCACTGCTGCATCCATTTCACCTTCAAGAAACCAACCACGCACCACCGCACCCAACAGCTGCTTCGCCACTGCTGGAGCAAAGTCACCAAAGACCAGCTGATCACCTCCCTCACCAAGAACCCACCCACCGACCCCACCGACCCCACCAACCCAGACGCCGCAGCCCGAAACCTCTGTCAGTGGATCGACGACTGTGCCAACACCCTCGCCCCGCTCAAGAAACCCTCCAACAGCCACGTCAACAAGAGAGCCACCTGGTTCACCGTCGAGCTGCAGACCTCTAAACGCGCATGCCGGAAACTGGAGAAGACATGGCTCCACAAACGCACACCGGACAACCACGCATCCCACAAGGACGCCACCCGCAGACACCACCACTGCATCAGATTAGCCAAGAGATCCTCCTTCAAAGACCGTTTGGATAACAATGCACATGAAAGCAAAGAGCTCTTCGGCATCGTAAGGGAACTCTTCAACCCCAGCACCAAGGCCAATGACATCCTGCCCTCCCAAGAACTGTGCGACTCACTAGCCATGTTCTTCCACCGCAAGTTCGCTGACATCCACGACAGCTTCAACACCAAGACCACCCGACTACGCCAGACTCCACCTCCCCTGTGAACACCACCAGCGTCAACCGCCTGACCTCCTGGTCCAACATCAACGACAACGAGACACGCAAGGTCATGAACTCTATCCACTCAGGATCCCCGTCTGACCCATGCCCACACCACGTATTCAACAAAGCAGACGCAGCCATCCCACCCCAACTACTGAAGGTCATCAACATCTCCTTTGAATAAGTGACATTCCCGCAAAGCTGGAAGCACGCCAAAATCAACGCCCTCCTCAAGAAGCCCAAAGCGGACCCCAAGGACCTCAAGAACTTCTGGCCCATCTCCCTGCTCCCGTTCCTGGCAGAGGTCATCGAGAAAATCGTTACTATGCAACTGGCTTACCACCTGGAAGACAACAACATTTTGGACCCGTCCCAGTCCGAATTCAGACGAAACCACAGCACCAAGACAGCCCTCATCGCCGCCACAGACGACATCAGGCGCCAAATAGACAACGGTGAAACATCAGCCCTCATCCTCCTGGACCTGTCAGCCGCCTTCGACACGGTCTGCCATCGCACTCTAAAGACACACCTCCTAGAAGCTGGAATCCAAGAGAAGGCTCTTGACTGGATCACGTCCTTCCTCTCTGGAAGAACCCAGAGCATCCGCCTCCCACCCTTCCGATCCGAAGCCACCAACATCATCTGCAGCGTCCCCCAGGGCTCATACCTCAGCCCAACGCTGTTCAATGTCTACATGGCCCCCCTCGCACAAGTGGCCCGCCATCACGACCTCAACATCATCTCCTACGCTGACGACACCCAGCTCATCCTCTCCCTCTCCAAGGACCCACACACCACCAAAACCAACCTCCCCAAGGGAAAGAAGGCAGTCATCGACTGGATGAGGAGCAGCCGTCTGAAGCTGAACTCAAACAAGACGGAGGTCCTCATCCTCGGACCCACCCCCTCAGCCTGGGACGACCCCTGGTGGCCGACCACACTGGAAACAGCACCAACACCCACTGACCATGCACGCAATCTAGGATTCATACTCGACTGCTCCCTCTCCATGTCTAAGGAGGTCAACGCCGTATCCTCCTGCTACAACACCCACCGCATGCTCCGCAGGATCTACAAGTGGATCCCGACCGAAACAAGAAGAACTGTGACACAGGCCCTCGTCAGCAGCAGACTGGACTATGGCAACGCACTCTATGCAGGAATCCCAGCCAAACACCTACGACGATTACAACGCATCCAAAACGCCTCTGTCCGACTGATCGTCAACATCCCCCGCCGCAGCCACATCACCCCCCACCTGAGAGACCTACACAGGCTCCCCATAGACAAGAGGATCACCTTCAAGCTCCTCACCCATGCACTCAAAACACTCCACGAACCCGGACCAGCCTACCTGAACAGTAAACTCAGCTTCCACACCCCCACCCACCAGCTCCGTTCCGCCAGGCTCGCCCTCATCGCTGTCCCCCGCATCCAATGAGTGACCTCCGGCGGCAGATCCTTCTCCTACCCCGCCGCCAAGACCTGGAACACCCTCCCTACCCACATACGGCAGACCCAAGACCTACTCACCTTCAGAAGACTCCTCAAGACCCGGCTCTTCGAGCAGTAGCAGCACCCCCCTCTCCCCTTAGTGCCTTGGGGCCCTCACAGGTAAGCAGGGCGCTTTACAGGTACTCTGATTGATTGATTGACCACGTTACAGCATTTTGAATCCTAGTAAAACAGCCGTCCATCCAGGCAGACCTCTCACGTCTTTCTCTCTAGTCCCCTTCATGATTAAACAAAATGGTGGCCTGGCCTCTAACTCCAGCAACAAGCATAGTGTGCAGTCATTCACATAAAAAAAAACTCACCGGGGACCTGTATAACAACTCGTTGCAGTCAACTAACGTAAATTATGTGTGCTTTTTCTCCCAACATTTTCTCCTCCACCCAATGTTAAATGCACTGATCAAAATAAGAATAGGGCACTGTATCCCAGAACCCTTCCCACGTAGGCCATGCTCTCTCATAACTAGTGTGCTACCTGCCTGACAATATGCTTTGATTCCTCGCAAGTGGTATAAAGTGCGTATTATACCAATGGAATTACAGTTACAATAACACAAACAAATAGAGATAAAAAAGGAGCACAGCTGTTTACATTTTTTGAGGATCTGACTGAAGTAAAGTCCCACCCTTCCTGGTGCCTTCAGCTGTGCAGCTTTGCAAGTGAAGAGGCATAGAAGACTCCAGGAACTGTTCTCTTTACTGTATGGCCTCTGAGCTCTACAGTTTGCATCTTCAGATTGCGTAGAATCTAAAAAAAGGCTCCTCTGTGTTCCCAGAAAAATTGACTTGGCCTTAAAAATTCCAACTGTTGCCTTCTTTATATTTAAACATTTTCTTTGGGAATTTTAAATAGCGAAACCTCTTTTTTAATTTTTTTTTATTGAGCAGAGCCAAAAGAAAACAGCTGTTATTTACACATCACAAAAATGTTTGCACTGTAGACAAATCGCATCCTGATTCAGCACATAATAAATACATATAACAACTAAAAACAATAAGGACACCATTATCAAATTAACAATCAGCAAAATAATCCCAAACCCTCGAGAATTTCTTACTTGCCCCCGCCCGCTTAGCATAAGCTTCTTTAAAACATTTTGTACGTTTCTTTTTACTCAACCATTTCTCAAACAAAGGTATTTCCAGAGATCTCCAATTTTGTAAAATGAATGAACAGGCAACCAGCATAGCAATAGCAAGAAAACGTCCCTGAGATTTGGAGAGTATAGCCTCCTTAATACCTATGCCAAAAACAGCACCTTCTACTGAAGGTTTATACATTTTCATAATCGCACCACTAAAATATGCAAATAGTTTCTCCCCAAAAACTTTTAACTTAGGGCAGGAATAAAAAATGTCGCCATCTTAATTCTGCTAAAGTACCACAGCGAAAACAGCTATTTATCACCTCTGGATGTATTTTATTTAGTGCTTCTGGAGTGTAATATACCATCCAATTGGCAAAAAATGCCATTCTTTTATAATTAGCAGCTCTCTTATTACCTAAAGATGAGATTTTTTGCCATTCTTGATAAGAAAAAAACGCACTGTGTATGAGCTTCAACTTTCTCCAACATCTTTAATACCAAAGGAGACTAATCTTGATAATTCAATAAACAGTACCAATTACCTACTCCAGATAATCTCGTAACATATAGTGTGTAAGCAATTTTATCAGGGGGGATGTTAAAAATTAAAATATACTTTTTCAAGAAATTAATCATTTGGATAAATTAAAAAAAAGAAGGTTTATTGGGACACACACTTCTAGGCTGAACTTCTTCCCAGGTAATCAGCCTGCCCTGAATGCCCAATTTATTCAAAACCCCTAAACCAGAATCGTTCAATTTTTTCAATTGAGTAGAATGAATATATAAACCTAAATCTCAACACTCGATTAATTTGAAAGAAAAGTACCCTGAGAGATCCTTTTGTTTAAAAACCATACGCAGGCGATTTGAAAAATTTTAGAATGTTTTATATTGAGTTCTCTTTGGGAGTTTCGAAGTCTTTAAAAAAGTAGAGTGTTGAGTTCCGGCCTATTGAATCATCCTGCTGATAAAAAATTATCAGCCTGATAAGGTTTAGACAACAAACATGCTACAAAATCAAAAAGTGATACATCATGGAGGAGGAGCTACGACACCAACCAAGATGGCCGCATAGTCTCCCGGCTCTGCTGACCCCCGTCCTCCGCTCGCTTATCCTGTCGAATATCCTGATCTCCTGCCCCGGATTCGTGTGGGTGAACTAGTCTGCATCCCGATGGTGTGATCGCAGAATTTTTCTGATGTTCTGGTGTGAAGTAACATCGAAAATGTTTTGAGGCCTAACCCAGACTGGTAGCCGGGGTCTCGATTTCTGGTCTACCCGGGTCCAAAGTGAACAACACCGGACTGCCGAGGGTGGTTGGGTCCGGTCCCTGGAACTTTCGAAAATTTCTCTGAACTACTTTGCAACCATCTGCTGCCTGGTGCTGTACCTGAGGTGAGGCGACGGGTGGTGCGCGTTGCTGCGTCGCGGGGGGCCCCGGCCCGGAGGCCCGGCACTAGCATCGCTGGTGCCCCGGGGTAGGGGTACCGCCGCGCATTGCTGCTTGTTGCTGGCCCGTCCCTCACGGCCTGTTTCTGCACCGGCGTATCCTGCCCCGGAGAGGGAGCCTCTCCGTGGGGATCGTTATGCCTGCAGCCGAATGGAACCCGGCGGAACGGACTCAATGTGGCCCTTCCTTGCGGATGGTAATGGCGGAAGTTGCGGTGCTTCACGCGATGGTGAGGGCCCAGGTCAATCATTGGCTGTCGGCAACAGATGGAATCATAGGACCGGGACCAAGCCCTGACTTGCTCTTTGAGACCCGGCAGCCGACTGGCCCCCTGTTGGAAGCCCTACTGGTGTGTTTGGACCCGGTGCTGGAAGCTGTGCCTGCCCCCGAAGAAACGGAATTCATCGTGTGTGCTGAGATTGGTGACTCTCTTAAGTTCTCGGAAACATCGGCATCGGTCCTACAGTTATCGGAGCATTTCACTGCTTTCCCCATCCTGGACACTGTTGGCCCACACTTTGATCTGTGTCGGAACGAGTCGCACTCTTTCCCCAATCGGTCTCCCAATATGGCGGATAGAATGATGCTTGGCTTCGGGGACGGGGAGGGACATCGTTGGTGCAAGCTGTGTGCATTGGGACCTGCTATTCCTCTCCTAATTGCTGACTCAAGCCAGGCTGCTTCTGTGTGAACTTTGACTTTCCGGGGATGTGGCTTTTCTTTTCCGAGGGACACGGCAACTTTGTTAGACGGGGCCAAGGCTGAGATTGTGTGTTGAATCGTTTACGATGGATCTATTGGTAACGGGACTGCTTCATCAACAGACGGATTCCGGGGCGGGGGTTTGTGGTTCCCCCTGGGGTATTTTTGTATGGTGGACAACTTTACTTGTGTTGGCTTAGGGGAGCCCCTTTGATAGGGCGGGGGGGGGAGAGACCGGGAGCGCATAGACTATCGCCCTCCTCCGCTTCCCCGTTAGGTGGGGTTTCCTTTCTTTCTCTTTTTCGCTTCTTCTCTATATTTCGGGCTTGGTTCTCGGGCGACAGGCACACTGCTGGGGGTGGGGGGGCCGTAGTCATCTGCAGGGGTGCAGAGTGGGGGGTTGGGGGAGGAGATCTTTCGTTTTTATTATTGTTTCTATGGCCCTTTTTTTCTCTTCTCTTATCTTTCTTTGTCTTTTTCTTTTCTGGGTCAGTGCAGTGGGTTTCCTTTGGTATCAATCCCTGCTTTTTCATCTGTGCCTCAATTTTCGTGGTGTTTTTTGGGTCTTAGGGCAGGTAACTGCAGGCGCGAATTGACCGTATTATTCCTTCACATCCTGACCTCTTGTTTCAGTGCCATTGATTTGATCGATTACTGTTTATTGTCGATACGTTTACTATTCTGCCTGCCATTTTCGCTGCTGGGAAATTGTTCGGCACCTGATCCTTCAATCTTATATTATAAAATGAAAACCTTTTATATCCTGTTTTTCTAATTGTGCTGTTCAGTGGCCAAGAGTGGGCTAGCTTGGAGATTCTGCTCCCCGAGGCGCTGCATGTGATTAAAATTGCTCTCTGTTAATCTAACTGCTTAGCGGCCGCCCCCCGGGGTTGTATGCCCATACTTGTATTTGGTTTAAATGTCAATAAAGGTTTTTTTTTGTTTTTTTAAAAAGTGATACATCATAATATAAACGAATATTTGGGAGTGCCAACCTGCCCAGCTGAGTATCTAATTGCAGAATTGGCAGCTTAACTCTAGCAGTCTTTTTATTCCACACAAATGATCTAATCATAGCGTCGATCCCTTTAAAAAAACTAACGTTGACCATAACCGGAACATTTGTGAATAAAAAATCAAAAGAGGTAAAATAGACATCTTAATTAATGCCACTCATCCTATCAAAGTCAAAGGACTATTAGACCATTTATTCAAAAAATTCTGAATCTTGATACTGGTGGTTTCATAATTATTCTTGACCAATTCCCTATAATGACCTGTGACGTATATTCTCAAATACCTAATGGGATCAGTTTTTCTTACTTGTTGTTTTAATTCTTCTGGAAGGCATGCCGGCCCAGAATTTAGCAATAAATTTCAGTTTTGGAAGGATTAATTTTATAGCCCCCTATTTGTTCGAATTTCCTGAATTCCACCAATGTTGACTGTAAATTCAACTTTTCTGGCTCTAGATATAAAATAGCATGGTCAGCAAAAAGTTTCAACTTTGCCATTCCTTCAATTGGGGCTCTAATATTCTTATTGACTCGTAATCTAATAGCAAGAGGTTCGATAAAAAAGTAAACAAAAGAGTTGATAAGGGATAGCCTTGCCTGGCCCCACGATTTATCTTTACTAACCCTGCTTGATCCCCGTTGACTATAATCTGAGCCTGTGCCCCCTGGTAAATATTTGTAATCAAAGTTATTACAGATGATGGAAAACCAAACTAGAAAGTGCATAAAATAATGAATCCCAATTAACTAAATCAAAGGCCCTTTCTGCGTCTACCATCATGATACAGGCAGGAGTCTTATTTGTATTAAAAAAATCAAGAGCTTGAATCAAAAAGCGGCTGTCGGAGGCAAGATGGCGGGCGCAACTTTGGCCGAGTGAGAGGAGTGAGAGGAGAGTCCTACCTGGGGCTGACCAGAGCGAATGCAGTTGTTGCCTCGCAGCGGAGTGGATTTCGAGTTCTCGTGCGGTCGGCGGCAAGCAGAGAAGTGAGCTGGTGACTGGCTGTGGCTTTTTGAAAGAAAATTCTCCCGTGCTGGTTTGTAGAAAGCCGAAGTGCGGTAAAGGGAGGCGAAGGAGTGGAGTGGCAGAGGAGAGGAGGTGGAGCCAAGCTGAGCAGGGGAGCAGCGGAGCAGCGGAGGAGTTCGGCGGCTCCCGCTTATTGACTGACTGGGTGCAGGTGTGGTTTTGCGGGTCTTGCAACGAATGCTGCTGAACCCTATGGACGACTCAATCCTCAGGTGCAGGTGGAGAGCGGCGTTGTGAGTGCTTTTTTTTCCGTTTTCGTAGCGCTGCATGCAAACTTCTGAATTGCGAGGACATACTTCGACTTTGGTTGCTACTTTATATCGGATACATGTATGCAGCACCACTACCGGTAGGATAAGATAGCTACTGATTATCCAGCAGTCGGTGGTGTACCGAGGCCGTATTTTCGGTTTTTGGTTTTTTTCTCGATCGCCTTGAAACACCTGAATACCCGCACCCTCAGCTTCTACCGGACCTGGTATTTTCTTTCGGGCGACATCATGGCTCCGAAAGGCAGGGGAGCTAAAGTAAAAACTGCCAATGCTGCTAATGCCGCTGCAATGCTGCTAATACCTCTAATGTCGCAGCAGTCACAGTCACAGCCACTACGTTAACAACGAATGTGCCGGTGCCAAATGCTGGCCTTGATGCAAATCAGAATGTTGGGGGTACTCTGGATATTGGCTCCAATACACGTACCCGGAATGGCAGCAATAGAGAGCGGATAGTGCCGGACCTGTTTAAAAAAAAACACTGCTGCGGCTGCAGTAACCACACCTAAGGCTCCTGCTCAGATTTCTTCTATCTCTGGTAACCAAGTTAGTGCTAACTCACCAGCTCTAGGGGCAGTTCCAAAACAACGCCCACTGCCGAACCCTCCCCAGTCTCCAGTAATACCTGCAACCGGAGACTTGGGGACCCATCATGAAAAGGATATGGATGACGTGTTGGCGGAACTTTGCCAGGCCATAGGAGAAGTCAGAGTATCGCCCCCGGTCACCAAGTCTGAGGTTTCTGGTGGGCCTGTGTGTTCTGATGAAGTTCTGCACATAATTAAACAGCACCCCAATAAGGAGAATAAAGGGGCAGATGCAGTGATGATGTCCTTGAATGATGGGGAGTCAGTAGGCTCGGGGGGGCCAACTTTACTCAATGTCAGATGTCTCTGTAGTGTCAGAGGGGGAGAACGATGATGATAATGAGAACAAGAGGATGTTGCTCTTAGGTGACTGGGCAGAAGAGGGTAACTTTTCATTGGAAGATGATATTCTAAATCCAGAATCTCTTGCTAATCCAGAAGCTATGGGCACAGTTCGGAAGAATTTAGAAGCACAGAACTCTCTTTGTAGTAACACCCCAAGCTTGATGAATCAACCTGAATGGGAAGGGGACTTGGCTATGCAGGACAACCTGGGTGGCGCCCTGGATAATTTGGAAGCAGAAGGAGAAATTACCTTGAAAGCAATCTATACGCTGCAATCATCCATGTATAAAATCATTAAGGCTCATAGAGAGGAGACCAAAGCGGAGGGGCTCAGGACCCAAGGAACAGTTCGCAAAATACAAAATGTCGTCCGTCGATTAGCCAAGTCCTGCACTGAAGCCACTACGAGAGTCCAGTAAGTGGAAGAGCGGATTACCATTGTTGAAGATGAAGTTGTTACTTAAAAAGCGTCAATCAATGAACTGCAAAAGATTGGTCATGCCATTAATTGGAAGCTTACCGACTTGGAGAACCGGGAACGACGAAACAATTTGCGCATCCTGGGGATACCAGAACTTTCTGAGGGAAAAGATGCCCGACGATTCGTAGTTGAACTTTTTACAACGGCCTTCCTAGATCTCAAGGATTGGGACTGGGATAAAGAGATCATCAGGGCTCATCGGTTTCCTTTCACTCAGAAACGAGATAGGGCTGGGGAGGCGGGGAAACCCAGGGCCATTTTGATTTGCCTGCATCACTCTCTGTTGCGAGAAATTTTGTATGATTTGGCCAGACCCCTACATCCTAGGAAGGGTATGGGGTGTGAATTCTTTGTGCGGCCTGATTTTTGTCAGGTAACTGTGCAACAAGGCTGGAGGCTTAGACAGCTATTATCACTGATCCAGGCAAAGGTGGGGGGGGGCAGGTATTTTTGTTAAACCCTGCAAAGTTGAAGGTTCTTTATGAAGGGAAAACATCCTTCTTTGTTTCTGAAGTTAAAGCGCAGGAATTTGTCGATGCAATGTAATCCTTACATAGGAAGATGTTACTTGTAGGTTTAGGTAACCGAATATGGATTTCTGTTGGATGTCGATGTCTTGATGGGTGAGCTAATGATAAGGCGCTAGTTGGCACAGGTGGGGACGCCGGGCTCACGACTTCTCACCATCAATGAGGACTTTTGTCCTTACGCCTCTGTTGGGAGGGTTCTTTGTGGGTGCGGGATGAAGGGGAGGGGTGGGGGGAGTAGGGGGGAAGGGGGAAGGGGTGGCGTTTGGGGGAAAGGAAAAAAGCAAAGGAAGTGTTTGTGTTAATTAAGATTGATACTGAGACTCAAATTTTGGTGCTCTTTTTGGGGTATCATGGCTCTAATGCATCGGCTTCACTTAATGGTATCCCTGGTTTGTGGGCGTGCGGGGAGCTTCTACTGAGACAGGAAAATGGGTAAAATTAGTATATGTTCATGGAACGTGTGCGGGCTTAATGACAAAAGAAAAAGGGGCATAATGGGCCAAATATTGAGAATGATGAGAATGGATATATTATGTATTCAAGAGACCCATCTGCCCTGGAAGAACAGAGGCTGGCTTAAGGATCTTGGGTTAGAGGTTGTGGAATGCTCCAGACAGAGCTCTACCATAAGAGGTGTTGCAATTTTGAAACGATTTGGGCTGAGACAGGTTAGAAGAATTAAAGAAGATCCTTTGGGTCGCTAGGTAATAGCGGAACTTAAATTTGGTACTGCAATATTGACTATCTGTTCAGTTTACGGTCCGAACGTTGATGACACTTCTGTCCTAGACCAATCACCTCTGTTAATGCTCTGTGGGGATCTTAATATTCATTTGGAGGAGACATTTGACATAGCTAGTAGTAACCCCTATGCTGGTAGGAAGAACAATCAGCCTGATTCATGAAGTAAAATTGCGCCCGCAATCGCTGCAAAAATGCAAATGCGGGCGCAATTTCCGTAATCGGCATTCAACATCAAAATAGCGAAATCGCAAACACAGAATAGCGAATTCGCTATTATATTCGCAGAATCCCGGCAGGTGAGCATTAGCGAATCGAAAAATGCGAGAAACCACGGATTCTGCGAAAATAATAGCGAATTCGCTATATAATCGCAATCGGTATTCAAGAAAAATCGCTAATAGCGAAAAACCCAAAAATCGCATTTTGCACCGCGCAAAATAAGGACAACTCAAAGCAGGTGGTAACCATAAAAGCCATGCAAAAAAAACTTTCAAAAAACCGTTGTCCAATCACCAACAGGTTCTGGCCTGACCAATCACACATAAGGACCATAATCATCAGCAGCATTAGGAGTCCCACAATGCCAGGAATGTACATGGTGGTGAGGCGTCGAAGGCTACAGCGATTAGCACGGAGGAGACGCAGGATCCAGGACAGGATATTCCGCCAGCGGGTCACCTTGCTGGGCCAAACCAGAGAGCAGATATATGCTAAATACAGGCTGAATGGGGAAATGATAATGCAGCTAATGCAGGACCTTGACCCTCTGATGCAGCACCCAACAAGCCGTACCAATGCGGTGCCTACACATGTGCAGGTATTGTGTAGCCTGCACCTCCTGGCCTCCGGGAGTTTCCAGGGGATAGTAGCGGCTGCTGGGGGGATATCCCAGCCCACCATGTCATGCTGCCTCCACACTTTTGTTGACGCCATGCTCACCCAGCTACACCGTCACATCAAATTCCCCGCCAGCCAACAGGAATTGGACATGACCAAGCTACAATTCTACAATGTAGCCCATTTTCCACATGTGCTCGGATGCATAGACTGTACCCACGTCGCCATCTGCCCACCAGCTGCCATGGAGTATATGTTCCGCAATAGAAAGTCCTACCACTCCCTCAACATCCAGATGGTCTGCAATGCTAAGACATGCATCACTGACATTGTCGCACAGTACCCAGGGAGTACCCATGGCTCCTTCATATTCCGGCACAGCGGCCTCCACACACGACTGGTCAGGGGAGAGTTTGGGGAAGGACACCTACTTGGTAAGTACACTTTGTTGAAAATGTCACATTGCTAAGATGTAACAGCGCAGCACAGGCAATCACCATCTGCTCCTCTCATTCAGGTGACAGTGGCTACGCCCTCCGTGAATACCTCCTGACCCCATACCTCAACCCTGCTACACCCCAGCAACGGCACTACAATATTGCACACATACGGACAAGGAATTGCATAGAAAGGACATTTGGCCTGCTCAAGAGCAGGTTCCGCATACTGCACAAGACAGGTGGGGCCATGTATTACAGTCCTGCAATGTGCTGCCGCATTGTGGCTGTCTGCGCAATACTACATAACATTGCAACCAAGCGCCGGATACCTGTTAACATCTCTGGCAGTGAATCTGAGGGGGACAACCGGCCACCTGCGCGCCATGCACAAGGGGAGAACCCAGCAGAAGGGCACAGACGTCGCAACCACATCACAGTGAACAGTTTCTAGTACAACCTCTTCCATCACCCCACAAATCAACAATGCATGCAAAATGTAATGATGACACAACGCTAATGTGTGTAGCAAAATAAATGTATTTGTTCAATTCACAAAAAATAAATAAGGTTCCAGTACAAATAACTCCCACTAACAGTATTAGAGCATACTGCTGTGTATTGGAACATGGCAGGCTTAACGTCAGCCTGTGCCAATGAAAGTCTGAAGTTCTCAGGTGCGCCTACTGTGCGTTGCGCCCAAGCGCCTCTGAGGGGCATCCTCCTCCGGGGCTTCAGGACCTGGCGTGGGCCTGGTGCTGCGGCTGTGTGGTGGGATTTGTGAGGCTGAGTGGCTGCTGACGCTGGACGCCCCCTCACTAGCATCATCACCCCCCACAGTGGATGGTATTGCTGGAGGGTGTAGTGCCATGACGGCCGTGGTGAGGTGCTCCAGGACCCTGGTCATGTCCTCACTGCACTGGACTAGTTGGTGCTTCTGTGTCAGGGAGCGCCGCGCCAACAGAGAAGTTGCATTTGCAGCTACATAACTTGCCCTGCTGTATGAGGCTAGCCGGCTCATAAGTTGACGGTGGCGGCGGCGTTCTGCACTGCGCTGTGTGGACATCGCAGCGGTGTTGGCCTCCATGGCTGCAGCCATGCGGGCCATTCCCACACCCACACCTGCCATGGCTGCAGTCATGTTGTCTAAGAGCTCCCCCACACCTGCCATGGCCGCCCTCATGCCGTCCATGTGGCCTGCAACTGTGGCCACATTGCGCCCTATCATATGGAGCTCAGCTGAATAGCTCCTTGCTGTCGTGCCTGGCGCTGGTGTATCCGCAACATGCGTCTTTCAACGCTGAGACGCGCCAGTCCCTGTCCATTGGCCCGCCTGCTTGCTGGAGTGGAGTGCTGGCGTGACCTGCCACGCCTGCCCTGCTGGCCTGAGTCTGTGGCTGGCCGCTGTGTGGCAACTGGTGCGGGCCCGGATGTTGTGGCGACAGCTGCTGGGGGTGTGACAGCTGGTGTTGCTGGTGCGCCAGATGCAGGGGGGACACTGCAGGTGGATCTGGCTGCTGGTGTTGATGCAGCGGCAGGGGCTGGTGCCTGGGTTGGTGGTGGCACCTCCTCCTCCTGGACCTCCTCATCAATTTGCAGCCTTTCACTATCGCTGCTTTCGCCACCTGTGGGGGTAAGTGGTGGATCATTAGTTGCATGTATCTGGCAGACGTGCAGTTGCTACATGCATGCTGGGTGACATTCCCTGAATGGCTGTGGCTTTGTGTGCTTTGGGACCTGTCTGGCTGCATTGTGGTACTACAACATTGTGGCCAGACTACATCTCCCACAATGCATCAGGACATTCCTTGATGTGCAACTATGGCATGCCTATGGGACATTAGGGGAGCCTATTTGGTCATGGACATTCATAGGGGGCAGGGTCGCAGTCGCATGCCACTTACCTTGGGTGTCTTGGGTGGTGCGGGATGAGTCGAGTCGTGTGAATCCTATACAGGCCTCCTTCTCCAGGGTGTCCTCCACCTGGTCCTCCATGGCAGTATTGGGTGGGACAGTTGGTCCACCTCCTCCAGTGCCCGACGACTCTCCAAGGCGCGCCGCCACCTTCTCCTTGGCACGGCCTCGGAGGTCATACCAGCGTTTCTTTAACTCCTCTAGGGACCTGTCCGCCACTCCCACGGAGTTCACAGTGGAGGCAATCCCCTGCCATATCCTGCGTTTCTCTTGTTCAGGGACCCTCCTGGAATCTTTTCCAAACAGTTTCTCATGGATTGCCACCACCCCCTCTATCAGGTGTTCTAGCTCCTGCTCGGAAAATTTTAGTTTCCTTTTGCGCCCAGACGAGCTGCTGGTGCCGGGTACAGGTTCCTCAGACATTGTAGCAGAGTTGTGGTTCTGTAGTTCTCTCCTGTATTGCAGCAGCTCTCCAACTTGCTCCCTCTCAGTCAGCCTCACTGTGAAGAATGGGGGTGGGAACTGGCAGCTTCCTGGTTGTGATGTCATCACTGGGCTCGAAATGCAACTTCCCGTTTTCCCGATCTCGCGAGTTTGCGATCTCGCAAATAGCGATATCGCAAATAGCGATATCGCTATTTGCGAGTTCGCAATCCCGGCGCGGGTAGGCGAAAATAGCGATTTTTCTGCGATTATTGGTAATCGCTAACGGAATTTGCGATCGCGTGCGAATCGCTTTTTTTATCGCAATTCTTCATGAATTCGGATTTGCGATTTCTGAATAGCGATTCGCTATTTTTCGCTATTACAGAATCGCAAATGCCGATTTTCATGAATATGGCGGAATGTGTTTGGAGCTATGAAAGGCATGGTTCAAGACTTTGGATTAATAGACGTGGGATATTCTAGATCAGGGGGCACATCGGGGGCTACGTTTCTTTCTGCCCCTCATCAAAGGCATTTTAGGCTTGATTATTTTTTCGTTGCTTCGGGGCTTATCAATATTTCTGGAAATCTAGAGTATAATGTATTACCTAAAGTGGTCTCTGATCATAATCCCATTGTTATGGGCATTGATGTCAAGTTCCCACAAATTACGAAACCTTGGTCTTTTGAGTGAAAACTTCTTCTCGATCCTTGTTATATTGAGCACATGAGTAAATGGATTCCTGAGTTCTTTGAAAATAACAGGGGCTCAGCTCAAGTCCAGATTGTATGGGATACATTTAAGTGTGGGGTACGTGGCGAAACTTTGCGTTATTCTTTGAAGAAACAGAAGGAGATTTGGAAGAGAGAAGTAGAGGAGATGAATAGGTTGAGAGAACTGGAGATACAATTTATGCAGGTATGTAGCGGGGGATTGGGCACTGATAATATCTCTAGAGAGTTATTGGTCCAAAAGGTGAAGATTCATCACAGGTTTTCCACGCAACTTGCCCGACAATTAGCGGTATTTAGATCAGAAGTGTACGAAGTTGAGGAGAACTCAGGGAAGCATTTGGCTAAGAGATTAAGGCAGAAGGCTGCTTTTTCTAGTATAGACAAAATAATGGATTGCTCAGGGAAAACTTTTAGCAACACTACAGAGATACTGGAGGTGTTTAGGGATTTCTACTCAATAGGCAACATGCCCCTATTAGGCGTGTCTACTTTATTGGATAACCCTGCGACATTCCAGGAGAGAATGGAAATTACTCCCGGAGTCTCTGATGTACTATTGTTGGCTGGTGACTGAGAACAATCATGTGCGAAGAGTTTGCCATATTGTTGAGGTGGGGGAACGTCCAGTAGAACGCTGTTCAGTTTAGGGCTATACAATATGGGGGGGCTATCTTTATCAATCATATGGGATTCAGTTTTTAATGGCTTTGGTGGGCTGGTGTCGCGCGTACCTGGCCCTACTCTAAATTTGTGAGCCTTCGCCTGGTTTGGTGTTGGAGAAAGAGTTAGACCACCCGTGTGTACATTTGATGCAGTGGGAGTTAATGATGATTGACCCATTGAATGGAACTGAGAGCTTGATGGAATGGGTGTTGAGGGTGCGATGATTGGCAAGTGTGGACGTCAATCCACCTCCTCAAGACACCCGTATCTATTGGAAATCGGTGCCCCATTCCAGCCGCCGGGTGCATCCGCCCAGTAGTTACTTTGCCCTCCCCATGTATAGTTCCTCTCCGGGATCCTTCTCCAGTTCCCCCCCTGGGTTGAATGGGGGCGGGGTGGGTAAAAGAAAGTGAGGGGTCTGGCTACTATTGTTGAATTTGAGCTATGGTTGATCCAGGAGTAGATGGCATGTGCAGTATTTGGATCCTCAAAGGAGACAATCACGCAATCGCCACTGCTGGACTTTTGCGTGGTGCCTACCCAAGGTACCCTATGCACCATGAGGATTTTGCTCCTTAGGTGGTTGGGTATTGGCTTATTGACGTCGAACCAGTGGATCACCTTGTTCTTTAAGGAGGCAAAGTTTTCCTGCTGGTTATGCGTCAATTCTGTGACCCCTGTCAGCACTACAACATAGGAGCTAACCTCAGGGGGAAGATCTACATAACCCCTTGAGCGTATGTAGCTGGTACTAGCTCTCTGAGATGTAAGATGGTTAGGATTCTGGCCATTTTGCCTCGAATTTAGCTGACCTGTCGAGGATGGTACCCTTTGGCCTGGCGTAACTGATGGAGGTGGCGGAAGATTTTCAACCGCCGGTTGAATGGTGGTCATCATTACCCTATTCAAAGGATCATTAGTGTTTACCTTGCTCCGAGGTTTTGGAATTGGTTTGGCCTTAAAAATAGCAGTGGAACTGGCAGATGAAGGTACAGCAGGGGAGGGAAGAGGGGTAGCGTTGGTGGGTCCCAGGGACTTAACCTTCGTAGGCGCCATCGAGTTGACAGCAGCTGGGATTGCAGGAATGGGTGGTGCTATGAGAGGCGGAGTTCCATGTGGGCAGGTTGATTTGTTGTTCTGCATGGTAATAGTTGCCAAATTTAAAATACTTTTTTCGATTTCCAGGAGCTGTGTTTCTATATGTGTAAATCTCACTTCCAGGGGGGAGAGAAGTTTTTTAAGTGTTTCCCAGACGATAGTCAGAAACTCAACGTCCTTTCCTTTAATAGTGCAGAGCGGAGGTCCGGTGATGTCACCTTCTATTGTGAGATCATTATTTTCTTGAATGTCTACCGAGTAAGGAGGAATATTTTCTGGGCTCGTTTCCGAGGGAAAGGAGGTGGTCATTGGGGAGGGAGCTGGGGGAGCCTGAGGTGGTGCCTTAGTTAGTAACTGCGCCTTAGCTATTTTGGCCTTTTTCCTTGAGTATGCCGAGGTGTTTTTACGCTTCCTTTTGTTATGTAGCCCATTTTGTGACACGGGGGAATTACCACCTTTTGGTAGCGTAGGATTGTTGATTATCGCTTTGGGGGATAAACCCACCTCGGCTTCCTTCTTTTTCTCAACGGTTTCACCCAGATGGAGTTGTGGGGAAAGGGTGGATTTTGGTGTGGATCCCCCCTGTGATAAGGGAATACTAGCCGTTTGCGGTTGATGAATGTCAACCTGTGTGACGATCAGGGTAGGATCAGTGCCATGTGGGCGCTCAGGTGTTTTGGCCCATGCAATAGGCCCAAGGGAGGATTTTTTTAGCAGCAGTTAGCTCTGTAGACAGTCTTCTAGCGGCTTCTAGTTCTATAGAGACCCTATGTTGCATTTTAGTTATTTCATTGTCGATTGCAGTGTGGGTCCTAGTGATAAAATCGTCCAAGGTGCCATTTTTCAATTTCGATTTGGCCGCTCTGTCTCTGAACTCGCGGGTTGCCATGGTGGACACAAAAGGGAATCCTCTCGGGGGGTAAGTGTGGGGAAGAGCGGTAGGATCAAATGGTCTGGCCCAGTCCAGTCTCTACCTGCCTCTAACGGCCTAAAACGGCCCGCTCTTTGCCCGGTCTTCGCCCCGAGCTGCGTCCCGCGTGCGTCCCGCGGTGCGGTATGAGCCACTCTTTTTACACAAGAAGGTTGGGGCGTGGCCGCCGGGGGAAGAGGCACCAGCTGTGTGGAACTGAGGCTGCTGGTCTTCGCAGTCCCCCGGTAGGCTCGCCACGCTGTGAGAGACCCGCTGGACTCGACCTGGGAGCGAGATTGCCTTTCCACCGACTGTGGACGCTCACACCAGGGAAGACGGGGTCGGGCTGAAAGTGAGCGGCACCCGTGGAGCGGGTGTCGCGAAAGGTGGCCTCAGAAACGGGAACAGGCAGCAGGAAATCCACTTGCAGGCGAGGAAGGTATGGCCAAGAAACACCCACTCAGGCTGGAAAGCACGGCGTTTAAATCGCCGAAGGGTGGGGGCATGGCCGCCGGGGGAAGAGGCACCAGCTGTGTGGAACTGAGGCTGCTGGTCCTCACAGTCCCCCGGTAGGCTCGCCGTGCTGTGAGAGACCCGCTGGACTCGACCTGGGAGCGAGATTGCCTTTCCACCGACTGTGGACGCTCACACCAGGGAGGACGGGGTCGGGCTGAAAGTGAGCGGCACCTGTGGAGCGGGTGTCGCGAAAGGTGGCCTCAGAAACGGGAGCAGGCAGCAGGAAATCCACTTGCAGGCGAGGAAGGTATGGCCAAGAAACACCAATCAATATAGAATGACAAATGTGTTGTAGAATGTACCATTTTTCCCCTACTTTTCTTGGTGGGAGAGCGCCCAAAACCCCGTTTGTAGTGGTAAGGCTCACTCGCTGCACTTGGTGTGCACCGTGCGGGACTAGTCTGACACATTCACCAGGGCTGCTTTGGGTTCCCAGTCTGGCCCTGGAAGGAGCAGGAGCCACGTACTGCAAAATAAAACCAAACATTGAAAAGTTAGTCACCAAGATGCAGCCCCAACCTTCTCATTAAAATGTTTAAATTTTTGCAAATGTTTTCAATATGAAATACTAAAATCTTAAGGAATTTAAGTATTTGTTTGGTGTACACACGTGTGTGTTTATTCGTTTCTAATTACTGTTTTAATGTTTGAAATTTAAATCATACAGATTGCTTGCTGGTCCCCAACTTCCAGTAGTGACTCAATGGGGGTCGTCAGGAGTCAAACCATTGGGAGCCACTGCCCTACATTGTATAGTATGCTACCTGTAGTGTCTTGTGAGTTAGCTATGATGACACTCTTTTGATTCCTGACGGAATCCACAGTACTGTGATGTAAGTGCTTTTGTATGGGTAATAGAATTCATTATGTAGAATGTTCAGTTAACAGTTACATGCTGAGGAATAAAAACGTCTAATGCCAAGCTCCATGTGTGGTGTGATCATTTGCCTGTACCTGGGCTGGGGAGGACACTACAACTGTTGCTGAGATAGTGGATTACGTAAACCTCGCAAATCGAAGAACCAAGAGTGCTCTTCCAGAGAGTTTGTTGGGTTCCAGCAAACTGCTTGCACGTACCACGTGTGCCTCAGTTGAAGTTAAAATCGACTGTTGGTGAATGTGGAGTCAAAGCGCCACTCCAGCCAGTGTAAGGCCTGTGAAGAATCTGAAGGCCTTACATAAAGTTTGTTTATTGCCTGCCAAAAATTTGCTGGTAAGGTCAAGACCACAGCCCATCATAAAGCTGTCATTCATACAGTAAGACAATGCAAAAGGCAGTGACAACCAGGTACAGAGAAGCGTTAAAACAGTAATAGCTAAAAAAATAAAATAACAAAAAACAGTGATAGCTAAGTGCAGGGAAGTGCTAAAAGTGAAAAATATCTGATGCAAAGAAATGCAAAAGGCAGTAGAAAACAAGCACAATGCAAATAAGTGAGAAAGGTGAAGAACTTGTGCAAGAACCAAATCTGCTACTCACCGCCAAAGAATAAAAACGCACCTCAGAGACAGAAAGCAGGCAAGACTACCCGGGTGGGAGCACATGGCTAGTGCTTGATGAACGTGCCAGTACAAGCAGGCAGAAAGAGTGAGTTCCACTCTCAACAGCAGAAAGTTACACTGGTTATGATGATGCTGCATTCTTAAAACCATTGCTTCCATTTGATACCACCAAAAAGCAAAATATTGATGACAGATGGACTGCCTGGATAGAAACCTTTTATTATTTCATTGATGTGCTGGAAAAAGCAAATGACAAAAAGATCATTAAATATCTAAAGAATTTAGTGGGTGAAGGAGTAAAAGAAGTGATAAAGAAAATACCACAAGGTGATGAAATGGCTTATTGTCAAATCAAAGTGGTGTTAAACACAAAGTTCATTACAATGACGAATATCTACTATGAAAGCCACATTTTGAGTCAAGAAAGGCAGTGAGCTGGTAAAATGATGGATGAATTTGTAGTCAGACTTGATTCGCTCATTAAACATTGCAAATTCAACAAGTTCAATATTGAAGAGGACATGTGTCTCATAGTCAGAGATGTTTGCCTCTAGTATTCCTTCAGACAACAAATGCTGAAGGAGACACTCAGCTTGAAACAAGTACTCATGGCTGCTAGAGTGGAAGAAAGAGCTGAGAGGCAAACAGCTAATATGGAGGCCTTAACTGCCCAAAATGGATCAGTGCTGAGTGTGAAAAGTTAGTCAAATTACAAGGTAAAAGGCCATAAAGTAATGTCTTCAAAGAAAAAGAAGTAGTATTTTTGATGTGGATTTTCCTTTCCACATGAAGGTAAATGTCCCGCCTTTGGACAGATATGCAAAGGCTGCTAGAAAGAAAACCCATTTTGGAATGGTTTGCAAAGTGAGGTAAAGATAAAGTGCATTACGTCGAGAAAACAAAATGGATGCCAGAATGTTCCAGATGCAATGCTCTACCCACGCCCACAAGGTCAAGCGGCCATACCAGGTATGGCAAGTAGAAACTGAACAACGTCAATTGTCATCAAATTCCTCATCTAAAAGTTTGTCACTGTCAATGTCAAGCAACAGTGAGGAAGATGTGTGAGTGAAGTTGATGTTGACTGCTGGACAACGTGTGCATGTAGGATTAGCTTTGTGCGCTGAAGAATGTCGGTCGAAGCTAGGTCGACAAGTGAAAGTACAAAAATGATTTGGACACTATCCCAAGATCACACTGAAAGTGAATGGGTGCCACATACCTTTTATCATAGGTGCATTGATAAATATTATGCCAGTGGAAAACCCCAATGTACTGTATCCAGTGCCCCGTTTGGCCCCATCGAAAACCAAAGTGTATACGTAGGCTGCTTCGACGCCACTGCAAAGTCAAGGTTCATTTATAGTGACTGTGAAGCATAAAAAGTCAAAAGTACAAGCAACAGTTCATGTCTTGTCAGGCACTTCATCGAGTACATGTTTACTCAGTTTCAGTACTGCTGCTGATATGGGGCTAATTTCTGTAAACTATAATGTCAATGCCTATCATGAGATAGTGAATCAGTTTCCATCTTTGTCTCATGGACTAGGAAGACTTAAGACTATGAAAGTGCAACATAGCATAAATGAGGATGTCCCTCCTATTGTTCAACAACAGTACTAGAGACTGTGAGAAAGAAATTGAGACACTCTTAAAGGACAACATCATTGAGTGATCCACTGATCCGACACCATGGGTATCACCAATAGTGGTAGTGCCAAAAAAGGATAGGGGAGGAGCTGTTGCAACTAAACAAGCTCTACGGGACGAGTGTGGTTCCCTTGTCTTGATGAAAGAGTTGAAAAAGAGTGAAAGGCATGTCATTTGTGCAACTACTTGTCATCCAAGACAAACCTGCATCCGTTAATCATGCCTGATCTTCCAAAGCATGCATGGGATCAGATTAAAATAGATTTCTTAGGAACCTTTGGCAACAGACATCATCTACTAGTAATTGTTGATAAATAGTCTCATTTCCTCCTTGTGGAAGATCTGTCTTCAACTACTCATGACAGTCATTGAGAGATTAGAAAGTATTTTTGGAAAAGCTTGAACTCATATCAGTCCTTCAGTCTACACTTTATGCAAACAGATCAGCTTCCCATTTTACCATGGGTGAAAGCCCTGCCACCTTAATGTTTGGGAGAGCCATAGGAACCACATTGTCACAATAGACCAATGAGCGATCTATTGACATTGGTAAACTTTGCACTACTGACTTGTCTCGCGAACACAAAATGAAGGCCTATGTGGATAGACATGAGTGTGCTCAGAGCACTGTGTTAAAAAAAGAGGAGACCAAGTTGTCATCAAGCAGAAATGAAAACACAAGTCTGATGCTCCTTTTGATGCTGTCCCACTGAGGGTTGTGACTAATAAAGGACACATGGTGACTGCTCACCATCCTGGGAAGTCCATTAAGTAAGATTCTTCACATTTGAAGCACCTGACTCGACCTTCGCCAGCTCCAGATGTCAGAAGTGTGACTTAGCCAACTGAGAATCTGGAAAGCCCAATGACTGTACCATTGCCTCTGTCACAAGTGCCAGCCATGGACACTTCTCCTGTATCCCCGCAACCTCATGTGGCCAGATCTGGGCGATTGATTTGAGCACCAAAATGACTTATTGAATAGTTGTGATAAACAAATTTATTATTTTTACTTTTTATTTAACAAAAGGGAAGAAGTAGTGTCTTGTGAGTGAGGGATTTTTTGGTGCCTGGCAGACTCTGTTGAACAGTGACGTAAGTGCTCGGGTGTGGGTAGTAGAATCCATGATGTAGAATATTCAGTTAATAGTTACACGCTGAGGAATAAAGACATGTAATACAAAGCTCTGTGTGTGGGGTAATTATTTGCATGTACCAGGGCTGGGGAGGACACTACACTACCTATGTAGGCAAGTGTTCTAGCGTCACACATACAAACAGTAGGCATTATATAAGCTGCAAATGTGTACCGGTTGGCAGAGAAGCTAATGGTGGATATAATTAATGCACAGGAAGTTAAAAGCCTTGCAAAATGTGAAATACCTTAGTAAAGGCTCTATTGGACCGCTCTCCAGTTCATAGCCTCTATCCTTGGGGACAGGATAAGTTAAATACCCTTAAAAGCTTCTTTCACTACTTTCACTTCTACCCAGGCTCTGCAGTGTAATGCACAATAGAAGATAAGATCAAAATACTACAGACAAAGCTCTTTCCACCACACCATTACTAAACTATGGAGGCTAGTAAGTGAATAGGCAAAGAGGTCGCCAATGATGAAGGCCACTGGGGCAGTTGTCTTTTAGTACCAACTCAAATGACCACAAGAGGGCACCATATTGCAATAAATATATACTGTGTTGGTATGGAAAAAGGGGGCCCCCAACCTGATCTAGTTTTGGCTCTGCCAGAGCTCCAAACAATCCTTGCACCAGAACTGGCAGTGAAAGCTCTGTCGCCTGCACTTGTTAGCAACTGAAGTGGCAAAGGCCTTTGACGTAATATTAAATAAACAATATACAGTAATTGTGGTGTACGTGTCAAGAGCAGACGAAATGGGCTGGCAGCCCTTATCTGCCATCAGATGCCCTGTTTCTATGACGTGCATCCACTTAGTCCAGGAGCTGGCAGCCAGACTCCAGCTCAGTCTCTGGCTTGGCACGCATGCTGGGGGCATGGTGCACCCTCTCTCCAGAGGGCATTCTTCACATAATTCACATGTCCCCATCTTTAGCTCCAGACCAACATAGATAATGCTGCAGTGATGCTAAACAGACTCGCTTAAAGAAAGGCCAGCAGGACGACAAAGATCTCAGGAAAGAGGCCACTTTGAAGATCAGAGAATTTTACTGAACAAGCGAGCAGTAGCAAAGCCAATAGGTCTTGCTTGTATTTCTTGACATGTCAAAAACTTTAAACAAGCATGTACAATGCAATACAGCGTTTTGGCTATTGGCATTGTAAATGACATTGCCTTTTATTTAGGTGTTTTTAAAAGCAACACATATATAAAAGGCATTGTTATTTTTAATGCCAAGAGCTCAAACTCTCGCAAATGCATGGCCACTTTAATGGTGGCTGTGCACCTTTTTTTTAGACGATGCTTGCATATTCATGTTTCAGTGATCAGCGTCTAAACAAAGGGGTGCAGCCGCGTTAGATTTAATCATGTATGATAAATAGACAGTGGTGGCTCCTCCGCTAAGGTGGAGGAGCGTCGCCCCACTACTACCAGAGCAGTGAAAAGTTAAAAAATAAAATAACAATAACAAAGTTATTTTTGTTTTCTTTTTTGTTGCTGGGGGGCTGGGTTTGGGCGGGGTGGGCAGGGTTGGTGGCTCATGGAGGAGGTGTGGGCTGTTCACAGTAAGTGCACATGACTGCTTGGATGGACGTTTTGGCCGGCCAAGCAGTCATGCGCACTTTGTATATTCCCCACCAGGCTGCATTACACAGCCTGGTGGGGTGCATACACAGGCTCCCAGGCCTGATCTGAGTGCCAATCCACGACACTCAGACCAATCACAACACTGCATTGCGCGTTGTGATTGGCTGGGGAGCCTGTGTGCCCTGGAGCTTCCTGCTGCTTCTTCTAGACTGGAAGCTTTAGCAGCACCGTTATAGATGCCAACAAGCACCATCAGAATACTTTTAGGGCGGGGCCCTAATCGAGCACAGACCCACAGCCTAAAGTTTTTGTGGCTCAGGCATTGACAAAAGAAGAGTTAGCAGTTCATCTACCCCTGAGATATCACTGTTTTGACTGTGGAGCCAGAAGGCGCACATTTTACAGTGATCTGGCTATCTTGACCACGTTGTAGGATTCTGGGCAAATCGCTCGATCATGCACCGCATCACTCACAATATCTGCCAAAACCTGGAGCCCCACAAAAATTGGACCAAATCTAAAATTAACCGCATCGCTGCGGCGGTTATTTTTGCGCTGTGCGGCTTTTTTCTAAAAGCCGCTTTACTTGACGAGCTCAGCTCGTCTTCAGCACATGACCACCATGGCTGATGACGAGCTGAGCTCGTCTTCAGCAGCGAAGGGGTTAAGAAGGTGCATACCAGTGATTGAAGTGCATAAAAAAGTTTGGGAACATTGATCCTCAATGCTATGGGGTGGGGTCAGTGGGGGTGGAGTCAAAGGCATGATTAAAAGGAAAGTATTCTGTATCTGTTTAGTTGGTCTTTCACTTTCAGTTAACTGCATATAAAGTAACTGACTCACCTTAAATGAAAAATAAATTTAAGTTACATTAATCAGTGGTAAACGCAATGGTAGGAAATCTGAGATGTCTTTGTCTATAACCAAATAGTCACAGGATTGAATCCTGGTTATTGTAGTGGGTAAAAGTAACTTGAGTATTTATATTGCTACACTGTTCCAGTCTGTAACCGAAAGTATTGTGAATAATTAAATCAATATTTTAAAATTGTAATCCGTACAATATAAGATAGGCTGGTGCAAAAAGATTGTGTTTAAGACAAAACAAGTGCTTTCAAAATATATATTTTAGTATTACACAATCAGACTTTGCCTAACACATTTTTTTTTTTATAAATGTTGCACTCCAGAGATCAGCTTGTAATATATTTTGATTACTTCTGAATAAAGAATAACTCCTTGTCACCTTGAAGCTTCAAGCGAGTACATCAATTGAAGCGCATGCTGGCTTCCAAGCAGCCTTTACGTTTGCTGATTAACTGATTGCACATTTACATTTGTTTCAGGTAGCAGGCACCCTGGTGAGAAAACGTGTTTGTCCCGTCTCAGTTTTATAGCAAAGGAGCCCTCCCCCCTCCCTTACTACATCTAGGTTGGCAATAACCGTCTAATTATGGTTGATTTTCTAAAAGTATGGGAACTGTTTTTCTAATAGATAAAAATGGCATGATGTTCCCCACTTTGACCTTTGGTATATAGATAAATGGACGTATAGGCCCACATAGTAAAATGCTAATGACCAAAATAAGTCTGGTGAAATGGGAAAATCTGCCAAATTAATTCTCAATTTACTACTTGCCTGACTGAACAGGAAATGGCAGAGCCAATAGGTCTTGCCTTGTTTATCTATTGGCTTTGTCAATGCTTTTTACTGATGCTATGCAGCATCGGCAAAATGCGTAATGCTTTTTGCTGATGCTGTGCAGCACTTGTAGGAAAGTGCCCATTTTTGCATGCCTACCACCCACTTTTTGCCAGATATCTGATGCATTTTAACTGAGTGTGCACTGGTTCAGGCCAATAAGTTTCCCAGTGCCTGTGTTCTTTCCCAAAACTGTACCTTTGTTTTCAATATTGGCACACCTCTGGCCCACATGTAAGTGCCTTGTCAAAGCAACCACTGGTACCAAGGGCCTTGTGACCACAGGAGTTTCTAAGGGGTGCATCATATATTGTGCCATGCTCAGAGACTCCTCACGAAACACATCCACCCTGACATTGCAGGTTGTATGTTTTGGTACAGTCAAAATCTAAGAGTCGAAATCGCACCCATCCCCGTGACCAAGTAAGTGATAGAATGCATGCCGTCTTTTGCTTATTTGTTCCAAGTCTCTCTAAACACAAATATCTCTCTCTCGCGTGCAGACTGGGCCAGTGCCTGTGCCCCAATTGCACAAATGTATCAATCCATAAGGTATGGAGTGCAGTTGCAACCTCTTGTCAGTCGCACAGTAATATTCATAAGTATTCAAAAGACTCCATTCTTGAGTTGGTAATCAATTTTAATCCGTTTTACTCCATTTTTGTTAAATATTTTTTCTTTCTTTCTCCATTCACATGCAAACCTTTATGTTTTCCCATTGCTTCATATGCTACAGATATGCCTAACCAGGCCTCTTTCTGTAGCACGCATAAATACCGAGTTCACCCATTGCCAGTCTTATTCTCATCAACCCAATGCATTTCGGGCTCAAAAGCCCATTGTCAGGGGTAACTATGAAGTTCAAAATCACCATTTGTTCTATTGCTACATTAAACATGCAACTAGAACCTACATCTCTTATTCTATTTTGCAAACACTCCATGCCATGCATTTAAAAATAACTCTTCATTTGCTGACCCTTACTCCCTTTTCTCACAAACGGCGATATCGCCCTCAAACTGTTCTACACATATCCCCCCGGCCCCTATACCTTGTGTATCTATATACATTTGACTTCACACAAATTATAAATCAAATGTTCCTTCCGTGTAGCCACATCACACCAAATGTATTCCAAAACCACCCCAGCACCATCATCACTGCGAAAAATGAAAAGAGCCTGATTGTGTACCTGCAGAATCCCAAACCTATGCTTCACGGTGAGTCAGCCCCAGCTGATTCCCTTGCCTCCACTATGAAAGTGCTCAACCGCCAGCTAACACGTGAAACTCCCCATTAAATATCCCCGAGCGTGGCCTCTCCCTCTTACATTCATACCAACTTTTTAAGTGACTCTGACAACCCATTTAAACACCCTAGCACTTTGTTAAAATATTACAAAAAATACAAATACTATAAACCACGACGTCCCCTCCACCAATGCACTACTGCATGTACTAGAAATGTTTACAACGTTTTATACTTTAACTGAATCAATGTTTTGCATGTCAATGATCACATATCCCTGTGCCATGCACCCAAACCACTGCCTGAGGCATAGGTAAGTCACCCCTCTAGCAGGCCTCACAGCACTAAGGCAGGGTGTACTATACCACAGGTGAGGGCATAGCTGCATGAGCAATATGTCCCTCCAATGTCTGTGCCCATTCACAGACGTTGTAAGTGCAGTGAAGCCATATTGAGTAAGCATGGGCGAATTTTGCAAATTCGTGAATTTGCGGATTTGCTTCAAGGGTCAGAGCAGGGTCAGAGAATAGTAGCAAGTAGGCAACGAGGCACCAGGAAGCAATTAGCAGCAGGTGTCCAAGTTGAAGTTAATTTGTTTTTAACCCTTTTGTAAAAGGTTACAAAGAAATCAGGTTCAACTTTTGCACCTGCTGCTGTAACCCTTGCTTGGCTGAAAATTCGTCCCCGCTGATTCGCGGATTTTACCGCGATTTTGCGAGATTCGCGGATCGCGAAATTGCGGAAAATCCGCAAATTTGCCAGCGAAACGGATTTTACGCACACCCTTAATATTGAGTACATGGGCTGGGAGTTTGTCATTACAAACTCCACAGCTCCATGATGGCTTTACTGAATGCTAAGAATTTTGATATCAAACTTCTCAGCATAATAAACCCACACTGATGCCCATGTTGGATTTATTACAAAATGCATTCAGAGGGATCTTAGAGATGCCCCCTGAAAAACTACCAACTCCCCCATGCCTAGCCCGAATGGTCTGCACCAGCCTGCCACACACAGACATGTTTTTGACCCTCTGAGGTGAGAGCCTTTATCCTCTTGTGGGTCAGGAACAAAGCCTGCTTGGATGGAGGCGCTTCACACCTGCTTGCTAGCAGGAACAGCATTCAGGGCGGTGAGCCTCAAAGGCTTCCTGCCCTTTGTATTGCTAGCCAGGGCCTCTCCAGCCAGTGGAGAAGCCCGCCCCCTGACCAAGCCCCTCTTTTGGCAGCAAATTTGTTGGAAAAATTAGCAGTCAGGAGAGATGTGTCTGTTTTTAGCCAGGACCACCCCTAAGGTGTCCAGAGCTGACGTGACAGCCTCCTTAGGAAATCCTCCATTTTTAATAGAAGGATTTGACCCAATCAGGTTTGGGGATGCCCCCTCCCCAAAGGGAGGGTACATTCTAAGGGTGTAGTCACCTTGAAGGCAAGTAGCCCATTGGCTACCATCTGCCAGTACCTGTAGCACCACTAAATTCAGCATTTAGGGACACACCTGAACCTTTATCCTCATATTCCTACAACCTAAGTAGAAGACGGACAAAGAGGATGCCGTGCAGCAAAGTAAGAAGACACCCACTGCCTTGGCTTCAGCCCCACCGGCCTAGCTCCTGCTTCTCGAGCCTGTGAAGAAGAAGATGCCTGTCCCGTGGACAGCGACTTCCAAGAACTCCAGGAAGACTTCCACTCTTCAACAAAGACCAGGTCTCCCAAGGACAGAGGCCCAGTCTAGAAAAGTCCAAGTTTAAAGACTCCGGATCCGGACGGATCAGTGACCTCTGCCCACTCTACACCCGACACCTACGGCCCAAGTCCAAGTAGTTCATCTGTCCTAGGAAGTCTCCCAAGCTGTTCTGTCCTCATCTCCAGTAGTGGCTGACCTCTTCTGAACTCAACGTAGTCGCCTGCAGCCTCTTCAAGAAGGCTCCCCCTGACCGCGACAAGCTCCATCAAAGAAAGCCTGAAACCAAAAGACACTCCAGCATACTCAGCCCCCTGACTTTGGAGAGCCCAGACGATGGTACCCAGGTATCCAGCAACTCTCCAACTTACCTTCCCAGCTGTTGGTCACCTTCGTTGAGCCTCTTTGTCCGAGCCTGCAGCCTCTTTGTGCGACTGAGAGCCTCCATAGAAAAGCCTTGGGTGCCCGATGCTGTTTTACACCCTGCACCCGATCGCCCCTGGGCTGCTGTGGTGTAGCTTTGGTGCTGCCTTGTAGCCGCCTCTGTGCTGATCTTAACACCCAGGTCCTGTGCCCTGAAACCGTGGGTACTTACCTGCAAACCGTGCCTCCTCAAGGTGCCTCCAGTTTACATTGGGCAGAGTGACCTCTCCACCCGGCCGCTCCAGAGCCGCTGGTGGTGCAGTACTTACCTTAAACTGAACCTTGCCCAGTGTTGGAGTAAACCCCCAAAGACTGGAATAGTAAGTCGTGTACTCACCAGTTAATGCATAACACTGTTTTCCTCCCATAGGATGGCATTGCACTTCTCCTAGTACATACAAAAGTCTATCTATTTCTACTGCAAAGTTCTACTGTTCTAAACTGATATCACAAAAGTATTTCTACTACTTTAAAGCATTGTTTAATGCCTTGAAAAACAATTCATACTTCATTTGAAAAGTATTGCTACTTTTAAACTGTTACTTAACTACAACAGAGTTCCTCTTGGTTCTAAAAATAAAATAACAAAGTAATAACTTGTTGATACAAGACAATGGGACTTGGACTCTTTGGCCACACTACCACAAATAGAGGTTTTAGTATTATCTAGTTACGCCTCTGAAAACCTCTTGGGGACCACTGGACTCGGTGCACACTATACCTTACTTTGGTATAGTATATGCAAAGTCAGCTTCCTACAGCACTGTCAAATAATAAGCATTTACAATTCCACGGTCTCGCCATTGCAAAAGTTAGAGCTATTGGCATTGTAAATGACAAAATTGTTATTTATGTGTTGGTCTTGAAAACAGATAAATAAATGGCATTGTCATTTACAATGCCAATAGCTTAATCTCTCGCAAATGCGAGACCTATTGCATTTGCACCCCCAGGCACACACACAGAGCCACACACACAGAGCCACAAACACACGCACAGAGCCACACACACAAACACACACAGATCCACACACACAGAGTCACACACACAGAGCCACACACACACACACACACACACACACAGAGCCACACACACAGGGGGTGTGAGAGTGTGAGGGTGAGAGTGGCTGTGAGGGGGTGTGAGGGTGAGGGTGTGTGAGGGTGAGTGTGTGTGAGGGTGTGTGAGGGTGAGGGTGGGTGAAGGGATGTGAGGGTGTGAGGGTGAGGGGATGAGGGGGGTGAGGGTGAATGAGGGTGTGAGGGTGTGTGAGGGTGAGGGTGTGTGAGGGTGGGCGGGTGTGAGGGTGAGGGTGTGAGGGTGAGGGAGTGTATAGTGTGAGGGTGAGGGGGTGTGAGGGTGAAGGTGTGAGTGAGTGCGAGGGGTGGGTGTGTGAGGGTGAGTGTGTGTGAGGGTGGGGGTGTGAGGGTGAGGGAGTGTGAGGTGAGGGTGTGAGGGGGGTGTGAGGGTGAGGGGGCATGAGGGGGGATGAGGCAGGGTGAGGGTGTGTGAGAGTGAGGGTGGGTGAGGTGAGGGTGTGAGGGTGAGGGGGTGTGAGGGTGAGGGTGTGTGAGGGTGAGAGGGTGAGAGGGTGTGAGGGTGTGTGAGGGTAAGTGAGGGTGTGTGAGAGTGAGGGGGTGTGAGGGTGAGGGTGGGTGATGGTGAGGGGGTGTGAGGGTGAGGGGTGAGGTGTGAGGGTGAGGGGGGTTGAGGGTGAGGGCGGGTGAGGGGGTGTGAGGGTGAGGGAGGGTAAGGGGGTATGGTACAGATCACTCAAATTATGTATTTACTTGCAGGCATCTTGAAGAGTGTTTGATCAATTAAGCAATTATATTTAACATCATAACTGTACTTTCACGAGAATTTATAAACTGCAAAAGTAACCACTTCTGGTACATTTTCTGTTAATGAGCAGTATGCTGCCCTCGTGAACGGTTTTCCTGTCTGTTGGGTGTAGGTGCTAAGGGCCACCTGCAACTTCTGATTAAAGAATTGAAGAATAAAGTCAACCCCACAATGGAAGCGCTCACAGGATGTCGAGAAAGTGCAAAGGTCCCATGCAGATACCAGAGGCAAGGCCGCCTTCCAGGGAACGAGTCTGCCTGGTGACTCGGCCATGACGAATACGAAGATGCCGGCGGGCCTGGCGGGACTGGCACGGTTCGCAGCACCTGGTTTTGGAAAACAAAGATTTTGACTTGTTCGAAAACCCACAGGAAGATCAGAAGGACGCTGACGTACTGAATCCAGGCGAACTTGATCATCTCCCAGAATCCGGACTGGTACATGGGCTGTGCTAAGGAAATTTGGGGCATATTACCAAGCAATAGCGATAATTATCACTATGCATGGTTAGCAGGTGAAATAATGTCGCCGAGCACCGAGGATTTTTACCACTGAGATACCTTGATATTATCAAGGTTTATCTCAAAAGCGGTTAAAATCCTGCGAAATGCATGAATATCGCTGAAAAATCAGCGATATTCATGCATTATCGTGACAATGCTCTTAGCCATGTTATCCACCTTCCATTGGATAACATGGCTAAGAACTGCTTTTGGCAGGTGTTAGCTTTTGGAGATATTCGCGCTTAGCGCGAATATTTCCAAAGGAAGATTATAGGAGATAGCGATGTTAGCGACTGTTTCCAATCGCTAACATCTTGGCACGCCCACTTTGCATGTCATTAGCGATAATTATCGCTGACATGCAAAGTGGGCCCCAAGATGATCGCTATCTCCTCAAAGCTGTCGCTAACTGGTGTTAGCGACAGCTAGGTAATAGGGCGATAAAATTATCGCCGCTTCAGTGGGAAAAATTCCCGCTAAAGCGGCGAAAAGGCCCTTGGTAATATGCCCCTTTAAAATTAGAAGTACTTGCATGAAATCCTTGGTGTTAGTTAACTTTACAACAACAGAACAAGGGCGTCCGAAAAGGCTTAAGCGGCAAAAAAGATCTAAACTGTGTTTTCAGGAAATGCTTCATGGCTGCGTGGATCAAAAAAGTTTATTAAAAATATACAAAAATCATATTCTACTAGATTGCTACTGTACCGACACAACCTTTGGCTGAATTCTTCCATAGTATTTACAGAAAATGGAAGCTTTAATAACGCTACCAAAACGCAACTGAATATTTGATAGTTCCACATAGATCGTCATGTTATATTACCATAAGGCCCCCCTCCCCTCCTCAAGGAAGACTGGAATGCATGACTGTTTACTTATTGCTTTGCTCTCCCAATAGTTCATAAATCCAGTTTCCCCAATGAACTTTACTTGGGGATTGAAATTCACTTTCTAACGTTCTATGAGGTGGATGGCACAATATTAAGGCCATAGGCAACATGAAAAGTTGTCTCAGCAATACATATTTCACACTTACTTTGTAGAGACTTTAATGTCGTTATTTGTATAGCTTTTGAAATAACTTTGATTTCCTTAACATGTGCATATAAAGCATATTGCAGCCTTCCTTCCTATATTGGAAGTGGGGAAAAAACGGAGGACACCTCAAGAGCAACAGACCTAAGGCCGCACAGTTTAAAACTTGAAGAAACCAATGTACAAATGCCAATAAATAAATAAATAAATAAATAAATAAATAAAGTTTTGTGAGTTTAAACAGGTAGTCCTGCAATACAACTCGTTTTCAAAGTATAAGAATCTAGAAAAAACATCAACTATAAGCTTATTCAAACAAAGTACATAGGCGTTAAAGCCTACAGCCCCTCTTTAGACTGACATATTGGGATTTCATGGCTATCCAAATCTCACTAAGAAGGGATATGGGGCGCATCGAAAGCTGGAGGGCTCGCGTGGAAGCAGAGTGGTCATTTCTCGTCCTACGAGCTTTAAAAGGCAGTGTGAACAAGCGCATTTTTAAGGACTGCTCAGAGCTAGGCGGCCCATGCAGCAGCAACTAGGAGGCCTGCTCGGGGCTGGGCAGTCTTGGGCCTCACCCTGCCTACCAAGAGACTGAGGGTGCAGGAAGAGAGGCCATCTGCTCATACTATAGGCGGCTGGCAACTCCCCCTCACCTAGCCAGGCCTCTCTGCACAATGGCTGGGCCAGACCACTGACTCCTCCACGCAGCGCACCCGCCTCCCTAACAGCAGCGCACTGCAGCTCTTTTTTTATGAATGGAAAACGCTGCATGCAAATGAAGGCGACTCTAGGAAAAAAGATGGCCGACGCTTGCGCTTCCATTTGACGAGGGGGTAGGGGGGATGTCCGGAGCCTCGGCCGCCGCATGCTCGATAATGCAGGGGGGGTTGGAAAGGCTCAGAAAATCCAAAGTGTAAGGGAACGCTGATTTCACCTAAAATCTGAAGCCCCCCCCCCTGTTAAAATGGTCCGTGCCAGGGAAGGGGCAGCAGAAGGGATTGGGGGTGTCCCTGCCAAGACCGGAGCAACCCCGTTAAGTCCTGGGTAGCAACTGACGTGTAGCCGCCAGCGCGAGCCCTGCAGAAGTAAACATGGTGGCAGTGGGTGTGCAGCAGCTCTTGTGACCCGCGAAGGCTGAAATCCCATGCACCAACCACCTACCCCCACCCACAACACACAACTCATTCCTGCCCGAGCCCCCAACTCAGCTGTTCTTCCTCATTCATTTTCCTCCTCAGCGGTGGCCAGCAGCAGCGCCCTGCGGCTCCGCGCTCCACATCTTCCTGGTTACATTCTCGGACCTTCCTCAACTTTTTACTATGTTTCAATAGTTATCCGGGAGTAGTCGGGTGGGGGGGGGGGGTGTCCCAAAAGTAAAAGAAAACCAAGGTGTAACTGCAAAAGAAGGGCCGTTCCGGAGAGCAGCACGGCCGTGTCAGAGCGCCTCTGCGGCAAGCTCCGGCTTAAAGGCGCCGAGTGGGTCATCCTAGCAACTAGCTGCCAAGCTGCAGCACTGGAGGGAGGGGAGAAACCAGACACCGACAGCCGCCCGCCCACCCCTGCCACAGCTCAGAGCGCTGCCAGACTAGTCCCTGTCCTTTTCAGGCTGGGGGGCGTGTTTTCTGACTTTCTTTCTCCCCTCTTCTCCATTGGCTGGAATGTAAACAACGGGTGTGTTTTTGACTGTTGTTTACATTCCAGCCAATGGAGAAGAGGGTAGAAAACAAGCCCCCAATCCGAAATGGACTCGGCTTAGATCGAAAGAATGTCGTCACTGGGACCTCTTCTCCAATGGCTGGCCACCATTTAGGAGACCAGCCAGCCAATGGGGAAGAGGGGCGGGGCTTAACCTCGCTACACCAAGACATTCAATTTTGCCAGCGAGAGTGCGCATGTGCGCAGCCTACGCTAGCCGAGTCCTAAAAAAAGAAAGGAAATAAAGGCATGATTACTGAGACACTGACAGTCACGTCATTCTGTAGGTCGGAGCATGTGTGATGTATGTGCATTCATGTGTCATCACGATTGTGCACACCTAAAGAATGAGGTGGGTGACTTTTTTTATTTAAGTTGATAGATGACACTTAGATCAGTTATTTAAAAAAAAATACATTAGCGTGGAGACGCTTTTCGGCTAATGGAGCAGCCTGGCAGCAAATATCAGCAGTCTGGCCCTCCAAAGAATGTAAAATAAAAAAATGTCAAAATGTAAATGACAGTGAGGGGTGAGAGAGCAATAGAGGAGCAGGATTGGAGTGGGGGGGGAGGGAGGAATCAACAGTTCCCGGCCTTTCAAAAGAGTAAATTAAAACATGTTTTTCAAGATCCACGAAGACTATGTGAGTAACGGAGGGGTGGGTGAATGGCAGGCGGCAAAAAAATTGAGGATATTTGAGACGGCTTATAGAGCATACGAATAAGAGCAGGAAAATATATGAACTTTCGTGAAGTTCTTAATTAAAAAGAAAGAAAGAAATTACTAAATGTAAGCGGTGGAAGGATACAAGTCAGTCAAAAGAATGGTAAACAGGCTTTGTTACAGAGTAGTGACAAATACACGAAAAGCAAGGAAAGCCATTGAATAAGCAAATGAGATAATAAAGCCAAGCAGTGGGTGGGTCATCGCCCACTGTAGGTTTTTGGTATCATCCACAAGAGGCCTTTCACAACGAGGCGACTAAGATCTGTCTGGTAGGCGAGATCTAGTGACAGCAGTTTCCATATGCTGCATCTGGGGGGAAATGTTTTAGAGATGAAGCAAAGGATCACTGGCCTCACGCCGCAACAACCAGGAAGAGGACTCACATGCGCAAGATGGCGTGCACGTGTACATCCAAGACATCATAGCTTTTATGTGCAAGACTCAGATATGACTGCCTCTGACTTAGCCCTTCACCCTCCAACGCCAAAGGCTTTTGTATGTGTTCATTGTAAATTGCAAACCTTGCATATGCACTTCTCAGACAGCAGAGGCCATACAGAGGTATGTCTCTCACAGATGTGAGAGGCCCTTTGTGCAAACCTCTCCTCCATATGAGTTATTTTATTTAACTACTTGTACACCTTTGGGGGTCTCAAGAACCACTAAAGGAAATAACACAGTTTGGCAGTATAGGTTGTTTCTGATCATTTAAAAACGTGAGTCAATGGTGTGTGTCAGACCCCGTTTGCAGGACCTGGGCAAAGAGCAGTCTACTGGGCCACGACCACGGGCACAGGGTCATTTATTTCTGATGTCTTGGGGTCCACCCTACTGTGGCTCTACCAGCTGGTGCAAGTACAGCTCCTTCAGCACTTCACTGTTTGTTGTAGTGATGGCGAGCAGTCACAGGCATCCAACGGAGGTTAGTTTGAGGGTACAACAGGCTCAACAATCAAAAGACACCCAACCTGTAAGATACTGTTTGTCCAGCTGAATGCTTATCTTTGAAAAAGAGAACTATTTTAATGCACATTAAATCTCAATACTACACACTTCATAACAATATCAGTACTCAGAGGGGCATATTCTCAAGAACGTGTGTAACCATTGCAAATTTAGCTGAACGCAACTTTGCATTTCAAAGTCCATTGCGCGAAAATAACACTGTCTTAAAGTCCAATTCCCAACCCGGCGGCCCCATGTGATTGCAGCATGATATTGCGCCAAATGACGTGTAAAAACCAATGCGATAAACAAAAAATGTGAAACACGAACGCCCAAAAAGTTGCGATGCCACAAAGCGTGATACCAAAATCAGCGAAAACCAGCAATAGGCCTGCAATTCCCACGTGTCATGTGGGAAAATGCACTATAAAAGCAAAAAACAAACAAACACCAAAGCCAAACCAAACTGCGTAGCACCATGGATGCACCCGGACCGAGTGCAGAGGATAATCCAAACTCCACATGCCCCACGGAGGACCAGCCAGGAACCCCCTGTTCAGGGAAGGGCAAGGAGAAGAGGAAGACGGGGTTCAGTGCTCAGGAAGACCGGATCATCGTCACAGAGGTGATAGAACACCATCAACAATGGTTCGTCACCTCCACTGCGGCACTGGCAACCCAAAGAGAAATATGGCAGTCCAATGTCACAAAACTCAATGCAGTCGGAGTGGCGAGGAGGTCAATGGAGGAGGTCAAGCGACGCTGGCATGAGGTGTAGAGCCAAACCAAGGAGAAGCTCACCGTCAACAGGAAGGCAGCCAGGGTGACTGGAGGTGGGACTCCTGTGCCACAGGAGGAGCTGGATGAGCTGGAGAAAATGGTGGCCACAGTCATCAGTGAGGAGACAGTGGCAGGAGTTGAGAGCCTGGACACAGCTCGAAATTACCTGACCCAACAGCAACAGGGTGAGTAACCACTAGAGACTGGGAGACAGGGGAGATGGGTACAATGGCACACATGCACAATTATGTTTAGCACACTGCACCCCTACAATGATTGTGGAACATGTCCCTGATACCCTTGGCACACTGCAGCACACATACAAACACCAAGTAGGCCCCCGTCCACTATGTGCACATGTGGTCCCCCTTCTAATCACCAATGACACAACAGAGCCATGCACATGTGATGAATACAGAAACGCAGTGGTTGTGTGAGCCACACTGAGTATGCAAGTGACACTGCATGACCGATAGCATGGCAACAGCCAAAATACATGACATGGTGCACGAATCGTCATGGAGGTGGCCCAGTGTGGATAAGTTCTGTTAAGAAGCAGGTCACCCTCTGACATATCCACGTGCACCCACAACTCCTGCTGTCCAATACACACAGCAGACGAACAATGCACAAGGCCACAAAATCTGTCCAAGAGCACATATGACCCAAGTTGCAAACAGTTCAGCCCCTGAAAAGCACACAATTCAAAGGCACACCGCCTCAAAGGGATAAGGGTACACGAAATCTGAGCTGTAGGGGCAACTCCCCCACAATGCAGCACACACATAGCAACCACAGAACATCAGCAATGCTGGCAATGAGGTTTAAAGTGCAACACCTACACTACAGGACAGAGGACACAACATGTTCTGCTTGTGCATAGTAACTGGCCACTCACATCTGGCATTGACTGACACTGTGTGATGATAATGTACGGGTATTACCACACATCCGTCATGTAGTTGAAAATCCCACTGTCTGCCATCAAATAGCCAGCTTCACCAAAACACAATGTGCATTATAATGCAGTCTGTATGTAAACATCTGCTAAGTGTCAACATACATGGGAAACACTGTTAACCTACATATCCCCTTAACATTGCAGAGGGACAATCAACACTTATTGCAGAGCAGACCTCAAATCCCATCAGTGATGATGAAGAGGACAACCTGCACATATGCTAAGACACCCTCCAATGGATAATGGACAGCCTCCGCACCCCACCCCCAGGAGCAGGGCAGGCCTGCTGCCTCGAAGTGACCCCACCACTTGCACAGACCACACAGCAGGAACCACACACAACCACAGCTGTCTCCCAGGACCCCATGAACAACACATGAAATTTCAATGCTGTGTGTTTGATTGCCAGGTGGAGTTGGCGGATCAGCTGTGGGTGGGTTTCTAGCTTGTGTCTGGCAAACTGGAGGCCATATGTGGGTAACTGAGTCCAATCAGGGACCACAACAGTCCCTTACGGACACGCCCTGTCGGCACCATGCCCACAGACAATACTTGGTTGACCTCGCTGGAGCCATTACTCTGATACAGAACCTGTCCAGTCAGACAAGCACCAGCGATGACAGCACAGAGTTGGCACAAATGCAGAGCACAATGGAGACCATGGGGCAGATGCAGGCTAGAAGTATGGTTGCCACGGCTGAACACCAGCAAGATGTAGCTGGGATCTTCCATGCCCTGCAGTTCATCATCTTGCCATTGCTGCCACTGAGCATGTCCCAGATAACTGCAGCGGGAACTTCCATACACACATCTCTGACCCCTGATGTGTCAGTGGCACACAGTGACGCAGCCCCATCACCTTCGCATCCTGATGTGCCAGTGGCTCCCAGTGGTGCAGCCATTACACTGCCACACACACCAGACACACCGGACACAGAAGAAGTATCAGAGGAGTAAGATGTGGATGGTAATTACTGTGTGAGGAAGGGGGTAGTAGCATCCATCAACGGCAGATGGTTGGTTCCTGCCTGGTTCAGCCCTTTGCATCATGCCCTGGGACAACACCTCCCACTGTCCCCCGGAATACTCTGTGACATCCACCCGGACCCCGAGATGGACTGCCACATCTTCATTGCTTGACAATAACACAGCAATCCTGGTGCGGACTGCACTCTCCCCCTTCCCAATCACTTTTCAATCCCCAAAGGACTCTGGTTGGCCCACCACTGGGCTTCCATGTTATGTGGGCTTGGATGACCTTGTATAGCTCCAACTCTGTCATTCACCAGACTGTGAATAAAACATTTGAAATCACACAGATGTGTCATGAATATGTTCAGTCAGGTATGAAAGTATGACTGGATGTAGAGACAATGATTGCACAAAAAGGTACACCCTGGTGAATGACATCAATGTGCATGTTTATCCTTGAGACACATGGCTAATTGGATGACTGTGAAGGTGAGAACTAGCTGTGTCCCCAAAGCACATTAACAGCAATCTCACAACCCCCCACGTAGGCACACATCCATGTATTGAATAGGACTGTGTGTAGGAATGACCAAATCTGTAGCAGGCCAGAAGTGGTGTCCAGCATCACATGTGACAACAGAACTTCATGTCGCATACCTACTCACACACATCTGCGTGGAGACCTTCTGTTCTGATTTATGCCATTGCTCCACAGGGGCAGAGATGGGACACCATGCTCATATTGCTGAAGACACGTAAGTGCACTGGTCTGCCAGCAACTATCCCAAAACAATGTCTGTCTCACTGAGGTGGAGCTGTCAATAGGGACCCACTCCCATTGTTCATGTGTCAGTCAGACCCCCTCTGTGTAGGGATGATGCTCATTGTGGCACATGAGTGGTCAATCTAATCAACACTTGTCACAGTTAGACACAATTGAAGTTTCATAGACTTTATTGGCATGTGCGTGTCAGTATGGACAAGGCAAGGGCCATAATAGGCAGGGACATGCTTAAGACACTTGCAGGTAGCATTGGAACCTTTCGAGGTAAAGGAAATGAGGAGGTAGAGCTGAACACCAATCATTACGGATGGCAACAGTCTCAGCCCACCTTACCTTGCTGGGGAAGTCATGTGTTGTTTGATGTCTGCCCATTGACCCGTGTGAGGCGGCACGACTTACAGCCCATGGGGTCTGCATGATGCTCTGCCACCGGACCACGCCGACTGTCTGCTCTGCTGACAGTGATCAGGTGAAAGGGTCCGGCAAGGTCACATGTTGCGCTACATTTCCATGTGTGTGCTCTTCCCCAGCAGTGTGTTCAAATTGGTAACATTGTCAAATGATGCTGTGTTGCTCCGACCATGGAACTGCATCCCCTTGCACAGGTGTGTGTACACACGTGTAGTTCCATGCACATGCATTTAGAGTCCAGACGAAGGCAGACATGTCCTCTGTTGTGGTGGGATATGTGAGCATTCTCTATGATGCAACAGGGTGTTGGGACCTGTGCTCTTGGTGACAATCCTATGTGGCTGCCGGAATGTAGTTACTCGTCCATGAATGGCGGCACAGCCTTATGTGCAATATGTTCCAATAGTACGTTGTTGTCAAATTCAAGGAACACGAGGGAGAGCAAATCCATTAACTGGTCCGGGCAGATGCGCTCAGTCCATGCTGTTTCCCCAATCCGCAACACAGCCCAATAGAGGAGCGCCTCAATGTGGTCACTACACATGAGGAGTTGTGCAATCTCCCATGTGCAACTGCCAGCACATATGCCGAAGATCAGTGCATCCCATGCACTGCTATCCCGGTGACACTCCTGTGCATGGGCCAATAGGGGGCATACTGTCAGGTCATAATCCAATTCAGCTACCGTTGCGTTGGATAGGCAGACCTACATGGGACACACAAATGTGTATGATCGACAGTGGAACCAGGGCTGGATGCAGGTGACGTAGGCAAGACAGAAACTCAGACAGAAACTGATTTGCAACACTGCCATCAGCAGGGATCCCAACAGATGCAGCATTCATGCACGGTACAGTTCCACGTGACAGGGGTTGTGCATGTGCCCGGGAATGCCTGCCATTGCATTTGTTGGGCTCATGGCAATGGCAATCCTCAGACCAGCAGCAGTTTTGTGGACAATATGCCACAGCTCTGGGCAATGAGTCGTATGTATGTGCGACGTTTGGATGTGTGGGTAGTTTTTAGATTCTGTGTCAAGGGCACCCCTTGCAGCTGTAGGTCATGCAGGGACAAGTGTGTGTGGGGTGTGGGCACATTGTTCTTTCATTAGCACAGTTCGGGGTGTGGGAGTCGTCAGAGGCCGGTATGGTATCTCACGCAGGGTGAGCCAGCCGCATTCAGGATCAAGGTAGGGGGTTCGGTTGGCCTTCAGCCTTATGTGTTGAGACAAAGAGGCTTTCATTCCTGATATCAGTCTGACTACTGCTTGCAATTCTTGAATATGATGTGGACTTCGTGCTGACTTTGATGTCAGGCCTGTGATTTGAGGGGCAAAGATTCTGAAACACACGCAGCTGTTGGCATGTTTCCATAGGCCAGGGGCCCGATTAGCCTTGCGCTCCATGTTTAGTCTCTCTCTCTCTCTCTCTCTCTCTCTCTCTCTCTCTCCCTCTCTTTCTTTCTCTCTCTCCCTGTCCTTTGATGAGTGCCTGACACACCTTCTTATCTTGGATATTGTCTTGTGGGCTGTGAGTCACAGATTATCCAGGGATGTCCTGCCATGACTCTGCCAAATAGTTGTTTGGTGAAAAATTAGGATGTGACATTTTGTTTGGTCTTTCAGTGGTGAATGTATGAATCAGGATTTCAGTGCTCACATGTATGTTGATTGTTGCAATTAGGCAACATCATGCGGGTGCTTTTGTTCATGTTTTCATGCCGTTGATGTGCAGTGTCTTGGTCCGAGGGTGGTGGGGGGTGTCCTATGCCCGGGGTGGGGCCCGGGGGGGGGGGGGGGGGGGGGGTGGAGGTCCTGGGGGTGGGGGTGGTGGTGGTGGGTGCTGTGGCCCTCTTGCATGATCAGTAGCTCCATGGCATCTGTTGTTCTTCAGGTGTGGCTGTGGGCTGGGCTCCCTTTTGTGGTGCAGGTTGTAGTCCGACTTTGCACCAGGTCGGAGTAGGTGTTTTTTCCTGGTGCTAACACGCCTTATCGCATGTTTTGTTATCTTATCGCTGATCTGGCTGGTTGTTGAGAATGTTGATGTGTGGTGTTGTCGCGTCTTTTTGCACAGGAACGCCTACTCTGCATCTCATTAGCGATAGTTGCTGGGGTCTTCTGTGGCGATGTTTTTTGAGGATGCTATCACCGGGAAACTGGTGCTATGGGCTGTTTCCACCAGCTTGTGAATGGGGTGGTAATTGTATTGCGACTTTGGCTGCGGTAAAAGGCCGATAACTCCTTGAGAATATACCCCAGAGTCCGTGGTACAAACTACTGCCTTCTAGCAAGGATGTCGCGTCCATCCCTTTCCACCTCCCTTAGTCTGAGGTAGCCCAGTGTGGGTTTCAGAACAGGTGCAATTCTCACCCCTTTAGTCTGGTAGGCACTACCAATCGCTCATTCCGTCAACATTTGTTTCATTCAAAATGTGCCTCGTGTTCCTGCCTCCGTCTTGGCCCCAGGCACGTCCCGTGACGGGCATGCCACCGGGCGGTGACGTGGGGCGGGGAAGGGGCAGGGTGGAGGGTTGTAAAATGCGGGAAACGGTACTGCATCACATTTGGCGATGCAGTGCGCGAAACGAAATTAATTTCATTTATTTATTTGTTTACTTACCTGTATTTGGCCGTATTCCGTAGTTTACTACCCTCACCCCATGTCACTGCCCGGCAGCACTCGCACCACCGGCCGCTACTGGCAACACACGTTTACTGTCTGGGAAAGTATCCTCGCCGCCATCTTGTGACCATAGGACCTTATGGAGTTATTAATTTGTGATTACTTTTAAAGTGTGTTCTTTTCCGTCTTAGGATGTCTTTCTGGTTGACAAGGGTTTGCGGGCTGTTTAGTGGTAATTACAACCATAAGGTAAAACCTGCATGGTTGTTGGTCACTTATCCACAATACTTAACTGTCATATATCCTCTTAGCTACTCTGAAGTTTCATCACATGGGGAGGAGAATGGTGTTGCTTGTTTACTTAAACAGCCAGTTTGTCTGTGTGGTATTTGTTGTGTAGGAAATTTATCCAGGAATTTATCGCAGATAGGCAGGGGTAGGAGTAAAAAACAAGAGAAGGGATTGACTTCAGATCCTTATTTCACTCTCCAAATTACGCAATCCCGACCCTTACAGGATTATTCAGTCATTACACAAATTCTAATTTTACTGGGCCTAAAACTGTAAAGGAATCTGCACTATAGATTTCTGTAATTTACTGGTATGACCGATTTCCCATTGATTGTTACCTCATTTTTAGGTTTCGCCTGGGCCGGAGCACTAGCTCCGCCCAGGAGAAATCTTTTGTTCCTACAGTGTAGGGCTTAGTCCCGCCTCTGTCCGCCTCTGTCTTCCATTGGCTAGCTCCATAAATGGAGGCTAGCCATTGGAAGAGATTGGCTGTCAATCACGCTTTCCCCGAGAAAACGCGATTCGGGGGCGTTTCTGACTCTTTTTTAAGTCCCGCCCTTGTCCCGGGCCGCGCTGTGATTGGCTGCCGGCCCGGGACACCCCCGTGACGTCATTCCCCGGGCCGCGCTGTGATTGGCTGCCGGCCCGGGACACCCCCGTGACGTCATTCCCCGGGCTGCGCTGTGATTGGCTGCCGGCCCGGGACCTTACTCGCTGTACACTCAGCCATTCCAGCTGAGCCCCCGCAGCCTTGTGTGGATGGGGTGTCCTCACTGGCAATGTAAACAAATGACCTCACTCCTCTCTATGCCATGTGCTGTTTACCCTCTGTGCTTATTTGCAATGCTGTCAGCATCTCCTCGTTCCACCCTGCAACAATCTTTCAAAAGCAGCCCCCAGGTTTAAATGCAAATTTTGGATTAAACAAAAAGACTGACCAGGAAAAACGCGGAAAAAGGTTAACTTTTGGCAATCCACTTCGCTTCAGAGGGAACAGTACACGTGAATGACTTAAGGGACATGGCAAGTCTGAAAGTTTATTTCACCAATAATTTTAAAGCACTGATGCTTAAGCTTAACCTTTTTATCACAACTTGCCCTTGCAGTCAAGTAATCTTTCGAAACTTTAGAACACTGGACTTAAAAATCTCACGGTAAGTCTGAATTCTTCCCGGAAGTCGCCTGGAGCCCCGACCTTTATAACTTACCACTGCTGGGTAAGTGACAGTACATGGGGGCTTATCTCACTCTCTGATGCCAGATAAGAGGGGACGTGAAGTGAAACGGAGCACTCGAGGCGTGCAGCAGAAGACACGCTCGGCGTCAGCAGAGGATTTCCTGTTGGCGGGAGTTTTCGTCTGTGAACCCTCGGAGGCAGGAAGTGTGACTGGTGCGTGTTTTCACAAGCTGGAGGAAGTGAAACAAATTAGTTGGTTTCATGTTTGTTTTACTTCCATCTGCCAATTATTTGGATCGAATGATAGTGATGTTAGAAAGAACCCTCTTCCAACAAGTGATTGCAAAAGAAAGATGATTGGAGCACGACATTTGAGTTTAGACCAATGACAGAGGACGCAGTGCGCAATTACATCACAGCCTCGGCCTATAGGAGTCTCCCGCCTTCTGCACTCTTCTGCCTACTTGCTCCGCGAAGCTTAGGCCAGTCTATTGCGCAGCTGTACTCCATACCGACCCACTGAGGTAGCAGCGACTCTACTGCACCGGGGCTTACTAAGCTCACCTGCTGGTTGTGTTTTTCGGCTAGCCGAGCCTGACGGTGAGGTATAACCGGTGCAGTGGAACACCGAGGGGTGTGTATACCATGCTTTGTGATGTGCCCAATTTCTAAAGGATGGATTGCTGCAGCTTTTGCAGGTCGTTGACCATGGTTTATACACTGGGTATCTGCTATACACCATTATTATATGCAAAGATTTTTGCGAATATATTTATTTGAATTATATTTCAAAGCGTTAGTTGGGCGGTGATTAAGTGATCCCTGCAAAGACGGGTTTTCTGCATGCATTTTAGCCAATCGCGCACTGCCTCGTGAAGTTGAGTTTAATACAAAGTAGTGGTGCAACCCTAATGTGGCTTAAATCTGGTGCTTCAATGGCTGTTCTCCTTGTAACACTTTAATGTTTTATTTTTCTCGTTACTGCTCTGGTTTGATATGCATTTTTACACTCCGTTTGTTTAAACTTTGAGTCTTATTATTTTTGTTTTGGTTGCCACCCTTCCCGACCTTGTGCCTGCTGTTGTAACCGCTCCATTCAGCCCCTGGAGCTCCATACCCATCCTCCCTGTCCTGTTTATAACGGCCTACTCGTCCCCAGTCTGCCTTCCTGTCTTTGCTGTCGGCCCTTTCTCTTTAAACCCGCGCCCCTAGAACACCCTGCCCGTGTTCCCTTGGACTCCCAGTTCACACCAGCCTGTGCATCGCCGCTAGAGAATGATGAAGCTGAAGTCCAACCAGACACGCACCCACGATGAGGACGGCTACAAGAAACGCGCAGCCTGTCTTTGCTTCAGGAGCGAGAGCGAAGAGGAGGTGAGAGGTTACATGGGGCGGAGGGTGTGATGGTGCTGTGGAGCGATAGATGGAGGGGAGAAAGCGTTCAGGATAACCAAGAGCTAAGGATAACCTCTAAAAGGGTGGGGCGATGGGGGCGGGAGTGGGGCCATCAGTTCACTAGGGGAAGGTGTAAATGTAGCATGGAGAAAAAGTGGTCAGAGGAGGGTGTACAACTACTGGCCTGTAGGTGCGAGGGAAGGGGGTGGGCGATGAGGTGAAGTGAACTGAAATTAATGTACATGTTGCGAGGTTAAGAGAGTTCATTGTAAACGATAAAAGCGAGGAGACTGGGGAGGAGAGGGCAGTGGGCTGGTCTTGCGCTAGACATAAAGCATTGGCGCCCCAAGAGATGGAGGTCGTTAGTTGCGGAGGTGCTCTGAAGGTGAGACATTTCCGTCGATTGTGATGAAGTTGGTAGAGGAGCCTGGAAACCGATTCGGTGACCATGCAGTAAACAAATGAAAGTTGTGTTAAGCGAAGGTTTGCCAAAAATAAGAAAGCCTCACACTCACAAAAGTCAGTCAAGTCAAGTCAAAATGATTTATATAGCGCGCTACATACCCAGAGGGTCTCAAGGCGCTTGAAGAGAGGAGGGGAGTTACTTGTCGAATATCCAAGTTTTAAGTTGCTTTCTGAATGCTAGGTGGTTCTGAGTGAGGCGAAGGTGAGTGGGAAGTGAGTTCCAGGTTTTAGCTGCCAGGTAGGAGAAGGATCTACCTCCCATGGTGGTTTTGTTGATGCGAGGAACAGTGGCAAGGGCTTGGTTGGAGGATCGTAGCTGGCGGGGAGGGTTGTAGAAGGAAAGACGTGAGTTGAGGCATTCGGGTCCAAGTTCGTAAAGTGCTTTGTGCGCGTGGGTTAGGAGGCGGAAAGTAATTCTCTTATTGACGGGGAGCCAGTGGAGGTTTTTCAGGTGACCAGAGATGCGGTCTTTACGCGGGATGTCTAGTATGAGTCTGGCTGAAGCGTTCTGGATGCGTTGGAGTTTTTTCTGGAGTTTTGCGGTGGTACCGGCGTATAGGGTGTTTCCGTAGTCCAGGCGACTCGTGACCAGTGCGTGGGTGACCGTTTTTCTAGTTTCGGTGGGGATCCAGCGAAATGTTTTTTTGAGCATGCGAAGAATGTTGAAGCAAGATGATGAAATGGCGTTGACTTGTCTGTTCATAGAGAGTGAGGAGTCCAGGATGACGCCCAGGTTACGTGCGTGGTCAGTCGGGATGGGTGCTTTTCCAAGGGCCTCTGGCCACCAAGAGTCATCCCAGGTGGAGGGGGAGGTACCCAGGATAAGGACTTCTGTTTTGTCTGAGTTCAGTTTCAGATGGCTGTGCTTCATCCACTCGGCTACTTCTTTCATTCCTTCATGTAGGTTGGTTTTGGCAGTGTTAGGGTCTCTGGTGAGTGATAGGATCAGTTGAGTGTCGTCAGCGTAGGAGATGATGTTGAGGTTGTGTTGGTGTGCGATGGCCGCGAGGGGGCTCATGTATACGTTGAAGAGGGTGGGGCTGAGTGAAGATCCTTGTGGCACGCCGCAGATGACTTCAGTGGCCTCTGACTTGAATGGTGGGAGGCGGACTCTCTGGGTTCTTCCGGTGAGGAACGATGTGATCCATTCCAGTGCTTTTCCTTGGATTCCGATGTTATTGAGGTGCTGTAATAGGATGCTATGACAGACTGTGTCGAAGGCTGCGGAGAGGTCGAGTAGGATGAGGGCGACTGTGTCTCCCCTGTCCAGTAGAGTTCGAATGTCGTCTGTTGCTGAGATGAGGGCGGTCTCAGTGCTGTGTTTGGCTCGGAAGCCGGACTGTGAGGAGTCGAGGGATTTGTTGGTTTCGAGGAAGGCGGCGAGCTGGTTGTTGACAGCTTTCTCGATGACTTTGGCCGGGAATGGAAGGAGCGAGATGGGGCGGTAGTTTTTGAGTTCGGTGGGGTCAGCTGTGGGTTTTTTCAGAAGGGCGCTGAGTTCTGCGTGTTTCCAGCTTTCCGGGAAGGTGGCAGAGTTGAGGGAGCAGTTGATGACGTCTCGGAGGTGTGGTGCTATGATGGAGTCTGCTTTGTTGAAGATGTGGTGAGGGCATGGGTCTGTGGGGGATCCTGAGTGGATGGAGTTCATCAGGCGGATGGTGTCCTCAGTGGAGATTGTTTTCCAGTCATTAAGGATGTTCAGGGGGGGTGGAGGTGTGGCAGAAGGATGGGTGGGTTGGTCTCCGGGTTGGTTGTCGAAGCTGTTATGGATGTCTGCGATTTTGTTGTGGAAGAATGAGGCTAGGGAGTCGCAGAGGTCTTGGGAAGGGGTGATGTCATTGGAGTTGGCAGTGGGGTTGGTAAACTCTTTGACGATGTTGAATAACTCCTTGCTGTTGTGGGCGTTGTTGTCTAGTCGATCTTTGAATGCGGCTTTCTTGGCAGACCGGATAAGTTGGTGGTGTATGCGGGTGGCGTTTTTGAAGGCGTCCTTGGTGCTGGTGTTTGGGTCTTTTTTCCAGGCCATCTCGAGGGAACGACAGAGTTTCTTAGATTTCTTAAGATCATCGTTGAACCAGGGGGCTTTTTTGCTGCCTAGTTTGATTTGACGTTTTTTCAACAGTGCTAGGATGTCGGCGCTGTTGGATAGCCATTGGGTGAGGTTAATGGCTGCTTAGTCAGGGTTTGAGGAGTGGGCAGGGGGGTTTTGGAGAAGCGATGAGGAGATCTGGTCGATGGTGATTTTGTTCCAGTTTCTTCGTAGAGTAGGTTGAGGATGGTTGTGGGTTGTGGTCTTATTGTAGATAAAGTGAACGCAGCTGTGGTCCGTCCAATGGAGAGCTGTGGTGTGACAGAAGGAGATATGTTTGCTGGAGGTGAAGATAGGGTCGAGTGTGTGACCTGCAATGTGGGTGGGGGTAGTGACAAGTTGTCTGAGTCCGATGTTAGCGAGGTTGTCCAGAAGGGTGGCGGCGTTGCTGTCATTGCTCTTTTCCAGGTGAAAGTTGAGGTCTCCCAGTAGAATGTATTCCTCGGAGGGGAGGGCGTGTGGGGTGATAAAATCAGTGATGTCGTCACTGAATTGTGCACGGGGTCCTGGAGGTCGGTAGAGGAGGGTGCCTCTGAGTGTGGTCTTGGGGTCGGTGTGAACCTGGAAGTGAAGGTGTTCGGTGATGGCAAGGTTGACGTCTGAACTGGTTGAGATGCGGATAGAATTCTTATGGACGATAGCGATGCCTCCCCCAGTTTGGTTGGAGCGGTCCTTACGGATGATCTTGTAGCCTTCCGGGATGGCAATGGTGATGTCTGGGGCTGAGGAGGCGTTCATCCATGTTTCTGTTAGGAAGGCGACGTCCGGTGAGATGGTGTCTAGTAGATTACTCAATTCAGAAAAGGGGGTGGTGATGAACAGAGTGTCTGAATTAAGCAGACCACTCTTACCCAGTCCAAAGATCAGGGCTTGATCCATCACCGTTATTTATCTCACTGCACCATCCCAGCTCAGAACCTGGCTATATGCAAATCAGTCTGTCCCTGGCCCAGTGCATCATGGGAACAGGGCAGACTAAACTACCAAGCCAATTCTTCACCAGAAAGGAGACAAGCTACCGGGGACCGGTTTCTGGCATTTCAGCCGTCTTCGGCCTGGCTTGCTTGAATCCTGATGGTGCAGTGAGAAAGAGACTCATGTCTGAGTATACCCTGCCACACCTATAGTGGCCAAAAACGATTCAGAAAAGGGGGTGGTGATGAACAGAGTGTCTGAATTAAGCAGACCACTCTTACCCAGTCCAAAGATCAGGGCTTGGTCCATCACCGTTATTTATCTCACTGCACCATCCCAGCTCAGAACCTGGCTATATGCAAATCAGTCTGTCCCTGGCCCAGTGCATCATGGGAACAGGGCAGACTAAACTACCAAGCCAATTCTACACCAGAAAGGAGACAAGCTACCGGGGACCGGTTTCTGGCATTTCAGCCGTCTTCGGCCCGGCTTGCTTGAATCCTGATGGTGCAGTGAGAAAGGGACTCATGTCTGAGTATACCCTGCCACACCTATAGTGGCCAAAAACGATTCAGAAAAGGGGGTGGTGATGAACAGAGTGTCTGAATTAAGCAGACCACTCTTACCCAGTCCAAAGATCAGGGCTTGATCCATCACCGTTATTTATCTCACTGCACCATCCCAGCTCAGAACCTGGCTATATGCAAATCAGTCTGTCCCTGGCCCAGTGCATCATGGGAACAGGGCAGACTAAACTACCAAGCCAATTCTTCACCAGAAAGGAGACAAGCTACTGGGGACCTGTTTCTGGCATTTCAGCCGTCTTCGGACCGGCTTGCTTGAATCCTGATGGTGCAGTGAGAAATGGACTCATGTCTGAGTATACCCTGCCACACCTATAGTGGCCAAAAACGATATAGAAAAGGGGGTGGTGATGAACAGAGTGTCTGAATTAAGCAGACCACTCTTACCCAGTCCAAAGATCAGGGCTTGATCCATCACCGTTATTTATCTCACTGCACCATCCCAGCTCAGAACCTGGCTATATGCAAATCAGTCTGTCCCTGGCCCAGTGCATCATGGGAACAGGGCAGACTAAACTACCAAGCCAATTCTTCACCAGAAAGGAGACAAGCTACCGGGGACCGGTTTCTGGCATTTCAGCCGTCTTCTGCCCGGCTTGCTTGAATCCTGATGGTGCAGTGGGAAAGGGACTCATGTCTGAGTATACCCTGCCACACCTATAGTGGCCAAAAACGATTCAGAAAAGAGGGTGGTGATGAACAGAGTGTCTGAATTAAGCAGACCACTCTTACCCAGTCCAAAGATCAGGGCTTGATCCATCACCGTTATTTATCTCACTGCACCATCCCAGCTCAGAACCTGGCTATATGCAAATCAGTCTGTCCCTGGCCCAGTGCATCATGGGAACAGGGCAGACTAAACTACCAAGCCAATTCTTCACCAGAAAGGAGACAAGCTACCGGGGACCGGTTTCTGGCATTTCAGCCGTCTTCGGCCCGGCTTGCTTGAATCCTGATGGTGCAGTGAGAAAGGGACTCATGTCTGAGTATACCCTGCCACACCTTAGTGGCCAAAAACGATTCAGAAAAGGGGGTGGTGATGAACAGAGTGTCTGAATTAAGCAGACCACTCTTACCCAGTCCAAAGATCAGGGCTTGATCCATCACCGTTATTTAACTCACTGCACCATCCCAGCTCAGAACCTGGCTATATGTAAATCAGTCTGTCCCTGGCCCAGTGCAACATGGGAACAGGGCAGACTAAACTACCAAGCCAATTCTTCACCAGAAAGGAGACAAGCTACCTGGGACCGGTTTCTGGCATTTCAGCCGTCTTCGGCCCGGCTTGCTTGAATCCTGATGGTGCAGTGAGAAAGGGACTCATGTCTGAGTATACCCTGCCACACCTATAGTGGCCAAAAACGATTCAGAAAAGGGGGTGGTGATGAACAGAGTGTCTGAATTAAGCAGACCACTCTTACCCAGTCCAAAGATCAGGACTTGATCCATCACAGTTATTTATCTCACTGCACCATCCCAGCTCAGAACCTGGCTATATGCAAATCAGTCTGTCCCTGGCCCAGTGCATCATGGGAACAGGGCAGACTAAACTACCAAGCCAATTCTTCAGCAGAAAGGAGACAAGCTACCGGGGACCGGTTTCTGGCATTTCAGCCGTCTTCGGCCCGGCTTGCTTGAATCCTGATGGTGCAGTGAGAAAGGGACTCATGTCTGAGTATACCCTGCCACACCTATAGTGGCCAAAAACGATTCAGAAAAGGGGGTGGTGATGAACAGAGTGTCTGAATTAAGCAGACCACTCTTACCCAGTCCAAAGATCAGGGCTTGATCCATCACCGTTATTCCCCGGTAGCTTGTTTCCTTCCCAGTGTAAGAATTGGCTTGGTAGTTTGGTTTGACCTGTTCCCATCATGCACTGGGACAGGAACAGACTAATTTGCATATAGCCAGGTTCTGAGCTGGGATGGTGCAGTGAGCTAAAAAACTGTGTTGGTTCTAGCCCTGATCTCTTGACTGGGTGAGAGTATTCTGCTTAATTCAGAAACTCTGTCCATCACCACCCCTTGTTGTTAAATATTTTGTCCACCCTAAGCGTGAAAGGGTATACTCAGATGTGAGTCCCTTGCTCATTGCACCATCAGGATTCAAGCAAGCCGGGCCGACGATGGCTGAAATGCCAGAAACCGGCCCCCGGTAGCTTGTTTCCTTCCCAGTGTAAGAATTGGCTTGGTAGTTTGGTTTGCCCTGTTCCCATCATGCACTGGGACAGGAACAGACTAATTTGCATATAGCCAGGTTCTGAGCTGGGATGGTGCAGTGAGCTAAAAAACGGTCTTGGTTCTAGCCCTGATCTCTTGACTGGGTGAGAGTATTCTGCTTAATTCAGAAACTCTGTCCATCACCACCCCTTGTTGTTAAATATTTTGTCCACCCTAAGCGTGGAAGGGTATACTCAGATGTGAGTCCCTTGCTCATTGTACCATCAGGATTCAAGCAAGCCGGGCCGACGACGGCTGAAATGCCAGAAACCGGTCCCCGGTAGCTTGTTTCCTTCCCAGTGTAAGAATTGGCTTGGTAGTTTGGTTTGCCCTGTTCCCATCATGCACTGGGACAGGAACAGACTAATTTGCATATAGCCAGGTTCTGAGCTGGGATGGTGCAGTAAGCTAAATAACGGTGTTGGTTCTAGCCCTGATCTCTTGACTGGGTGAGAGTATTCTGCTTAATTCAGAAAATCTGTCCATCACCACCCCTTGTTGTTAAATATTTTGTCCACCCTAAGCGTGGAAGGGTATACTCAGATGTGAGTCCCTTGCTCATTGCACCATCAAGATTCAAGCAAGCCGGGCCGACGACGGCTGAAATGCAAGAAACCGGTCCCCGTTAGCTTGTTTCCTTCCCAGTGTAAGAATTGGCTTGGTAGTTTGATTTGCCCTGTTCCCATCATGCACTGGGACAGGAACAGACTAATTTGCATATAGCCAGGTTCTGAGCTGGGATGGTGCAGTGAGCTAAAAAACGGTGTTGGTTCTAGCCCTGATCTCTTGACTGGGTGAGAGTATTCTGCTTAATTCAGAAACTCTGTCCATCACCACCCCTTGTTGTTAAATATTTTGTCCACCCTAAGCGTGGAAGGGTATACTCAGATGTGAGTCCCTTGCTCATTGCACCATCAGGATTCAAGCAAGCCGGGCCGACGACGGCTGAAATGCCAGAAACCGGTCCCCGGTAGCTTGTTTCCTTCCCAGTGTAAGAATTGGCTTGGTAGTTTGGTTTGCCCTGTTCCCATCATGCACTGGGACAGGAACAGACTAATTTGCATATAGCCAGGTTCTGAGCTGGGATGGTGCAGTGAGCTAAAAAACGGTGTTGGTTCTAGCCCTGATCTCTTGACTGGGTGAGAGTATTCTGCTTAATTCAGAAACTCTGTCCATCACCACCCCTTGTTGTTAAATATTTTGTCCACCCTAAGCGTGGAAGGGTATACTCAGATGTGAGTCCCTTGCTCATTGCACCATCAGGATTCAAGCAAGCCGGGCCGACGATGGCTGAAATGCCAGAATCCGGTCCCCGGTAGCTTGTTTCCGTCCCAGTTTAAGAATTGGCTTGGTAGTTTGGTTTGCTCTGTTCCCATCATGCACTGGGACAGGAACAGACTAATTTGCATATAGCCAGGTTCTGAGCTGGGATGGTGCAGTGAGCTAAAAAACGGTGTTGGTTCTAGCCCTGATCTCTTGACTGGGTTAGAGTATTCTGCTTAATTCAGAAACTCTGTCCATCACCACCCCTTGTTGTTAAATAGTAGATTACTCAGACCTTGTCAATCACATCCTAACACATCCCAGTGGAGTATTCATCTCTCATCTAATGCTTTTGTTTGTTTGGTATTCCCCTACCTCTTACACTGGAGTGTTTCCATTACAGGAAAACCACTTTACAACTATAACCTTCTCGGTTAGCTCATACATGCTTCCTTCCCTTTGCCTAACTCTAATGTGCTAACTCTACATGTGTTAGCACATTAAACCCTGACCTATTGGCTTTACCAATGTTTTTGTTATTCTTGTCCTGCGGTGATTATATGCTGTCAACTGAAACTCATGTCCCAGACCTGCTAATTTCAAAGGCTTTTTTTTCTCTTGTTATACTTTATTAATTCAAGTGCATTTTAATGAAAGAACGTAATGAGTTGTGATCGGTACCATATGGTTTAATGAAAACAAACGTGGAGAGGTTTAAATATTCTTTTGTGTTTTTCTTTTAATGTGCTTGCTTGATCACCATCTGAAATAACTACTGAAATTGTGCATTTCAGTCAGTGCCTGTCAAGAGAAGAGGAATAGCACACACCTCTGTTGGAGGATTCTGGGTCATTCAACTCTCTGCTCACAGTGCATGGTTACATTCCTCCTTTTACAGATATGTATCTTAGAAGGTCCCGGCTGCAAACCCTTATGGCTGGCAACATGCAATCCTTTTTTTAACCACGTTTATTATCTATTCTTTTTTTCCTTGATTGGGTGCGGACCATATAGAATTATGTATGATTAGCTGTCAATAAGTTTAATATTTTTTAAAGAGTTTACTATAGCATTAATATGTCCCTCGTGTTTTTTTTGCAGAGCGAAGTTATTTTTCAACAACCAGCTGTTCCTAATGGCCCCTTGGGTCAAACGTTTGTATTTCTCGTTTGGCCCATCTTAGCTCACTGCTTAACCTGGTGAAAACCAATAGGGAAAACAAACAATCTTTTCTGTGGCAAACCCTCACTTGAGATCATGGAAAAATAGGCTGCTGTAAATATTGCACGTTTAATGGCTGTAGGTGTCTGGGAGGTTAAATATGGGTTGGGTTTAAAACCAGGTGCTTTCAGTGTTAACGGACAAGTGGCTTTGTTACTGCCACCAGCACGTGCCTATTTCAATGAGGGCGACAGGCTCTGTTATTGTTAATGGTCTGGGAAGTAAACTTTCAGCGGACTTCCCACTCGACACTCGCATTGTTGTCAATGTATGGCAGGACTTTAAGTAATTAAAAGACCACCACCACATACACCACCACATCCACTACATCCACCACCACCACATTCACCACAACATCCACCACCACATCCCCTACATCCACCACCACCACATTCACCACAACATCCACCACCACATTTACCACAACATCCACCACCACATCCACTACATCCACCACCACCACATCCACCACATCCACCACATCCACCACATCCACTACATCCACTACATCCACTACATCCACCACCACCACGTCGACCACCACCACCACGTCCACCACCACCACGTCCACCACCACGTCCACCATCACCACCACGTCCACCACCACCATGTCCACCACATACATCACCACCACGACCACATCCACCACATCCACATCCACCAGCACATCCACCACATCCACCACCACCAGCACATCCACCACATCCACCACCAGCACATCCACCACCTGCACATCCACCACCAGCACATCCACCACCAGCACATCCACCACCAGCACATATATCCTCCTCCGCCACATCCACCTCCGCCACATCCACCTCCACCACATCCACCACTCCCACCACATCATCCACCACCACCACATCCAACACCACCACATCCACCAGATCCACATCCACCACATCTATATGTGTGTGTGTGTGTGTGGCTCTGTTTGTGTGTGTGTGTCTGGTTGCAAATGCAATAGGTCTGGCATTTGTGAGAGATTAAGCTATTGGCATTGTAAATGACAATGCCATTTATTTATCTGTTTTCAAAACCAACACATAAATAAAAATGTTGTCATTTACAATGCCAATAGCTCTAACTTTTGCAAAGGCGAGACCGTTGCATTGTAAATGCTTGTTCTAAATTGCCAGCACATTGAAATTCTGGCTACAACTTTGTGCGAATGACAATTTCTTAACATGGCAAACCCCATCTGTGATTGCAGAGTATCTTTGAGAGATGTTGGCTTTTGGCTGCAGCTGTTGTTTTTAAACTGGTACTGCCTTGCGATTATAACATAAATCTAAGGGGCATATTCACAAGGAGCTATCACCGAAGTAACAGCACTTTATCACAGCCAAATTCATGATAAATTTACCACCCCATTCACAAGCTGGTGGTAACAGCCCACAGCACAAGTTTACCCGCGATAGCAGCTGCAAAAAACATCGCCACAGAGGACCACCGCAACTATCGATAATGAGATGCAGAGTAGGCGTTCCCGTGCAAAAACCCGCGACAACACGACACCTCAACATTAACAATTACCAGCCACATCGGCGATAAGAACACAAAAACACACGATAGGGCGCGTTAGCAGCTGGAAATTAACACCTGCTCTAAAGCCGGTTGGCAGCCTGTACCACAAAAGGTAGGCCAGCCCAGTGCGTCATAGGAAGGGCAACAGATGCCATGGAACCACTCATCATGCATCCCAGACACCCAAGAGGGCCACAACACCCACCCGGCACCCCCAACCCCCGGACCACCACAGAGGCAGCACAGACAAAGACAGCGGCCCCCCAGGAAATGCATATGCCTCACAGGCCCAATACCTGATAATGTTTCTGTCCACTACAGGCTGAAAGGGACAACCATCCTACGCATCCTGCCAATCATTGCCTAACATGCCTACGGCACCAACACAGCGGACAACCAACCTCACACCCCACACCAAGCTGCTGGCTGTGCTGCACATGTTGGCCCCTGGCACACCCCAAACAACACCCACCAGAATCTGCAGAGTCTCACAGCCAGCCACATCCAAGTCACCCACACCTGTCCTGGACATCACCATCGCCCAGGCATCCCAGTCCCTATAAGTCCAACCCAATGTGCAGGAACCGCTGGAGACCAAGCATGGACCATACGCCATAGCCGAATGCAAGCACGTGTTGGGGGCAATCCACTGCACACATGTCCCACCTGTGCCCCCTGGTGACACAGGACACAAGCAGTGCAATAGGAAGCACACGTCACACATCAACGTGCAGGCAACATCAGAACACTGTGGGACCTTCACCAATGTCGCTTCCAAATACACAGCCAGTGTCCATGATCACTTCACCCTACGACAACCCATCAGCAACCAGCGTTCCCAGGATGGCACCAAGGGAAATGCACAGCACCTTGGCAAGTGCCAAATTAACACACCAATCACCTCAACTCCACAACCATGCAATCCACAACTCTGGCAATGCACATGTCACAAAATCACAACCAACATGCAAAACAACATGCCCACCCAGCAGACACGATGGAACAACTTACAATGCTAACCTGGGCAAGTCGTGAACATGGCTAATCAACGGCATGGCACCTCAGCCACACAATAACCAAATGTGGGGAGAGGTGGCTACCAGGCATGTGTGAAGGATGCAGTAGAACCATGAATGGGAAAGTACACAATGGCGGCGATGTGCTGGTCAGACAGCAGTATGCAGAACACACTTAAATCCACTGTGACATACACCTCTGGTGTATGGAGTGTAGTGGACAGTGGAGGCAACCATGTCACCCCAGCCAGTGGGGGTCCTCATGGAAATGTTGCCTGTTACACCGCCCCGTAAGCGGGAGCAGATTGGGATGGCCCGGCGTATGCCAGGCCAGTGTAGGGGTGTGAATAAAAAGCACGTAGCTCTGGGCGTGGTCCTCTTCCAGAAAGACCAACATCTCTCCCCGGGTGGCGGCTCCCACCCCGCCACGAGGCTGATGCTATCCTCGTTAGCGGAGTTGCCTGTGATCCTGTGTGCCTGCCGTACGCTGGCCCGCTGGACCCCGAGCCCCTCAGGCCCCACCCTGCGCAACCAGGCCACACTGATCACCAGCCGACACCGGCGTGTGTCAAGGAGGGTTCACCATGTGCCTGTGTAAGCTCCAAGCCCGAGGCCCGTGGCCCTGCCAGCCTCACAGACCATCGCTGGCCCCCAATGCAGGCTTACATTACTCCTTCCTCATTTACATATTCCACCAGGGTCCTCTGTGGCAATAGGCCCCATATGTGAAATTGTGTCCTGACTAATGTATGGCAGTGACCCCAAATCCGGGGCAGCGGTCACAGCACCAGACCCCCGATCAGTGAGGCATAATTCCAAATGGGCCACTGGCAACACGTGCTGCCAGAAACCCTGTTCAACGCCAGCCGGCAAAACGTGCTGACATAAACCCTGTTTAAAGGCAGTTGGCGACACGTGCTACCACAAACCCTGTTCAACGCCATCTGATGACTTGTGCTGCCACAAACCTTGTTCAACACCAGCTGGCGACACGTGGATGAGGGACCACGACTACCCTGCGGACCAGTAGGTCTCACATCCAGCAGCTAGTCACGAATCACAAATCGCAGAGTCCACACCAGTGGTCGTATGAAGAGGAGTAAGAGGAAGATTCGGCTCAGTCTGGACAAAAGCTGGCTCACAGTCACGGAGGTGAACCAACATGTGGTGCCACTGAACCTGAACTACGCAGGGCGGTGGGGCCACCAACCCATGCCAGCGACACTCGGTTAATGGCCCGTGCTGACCGCTCCCTCCAGCCTACACTGCTCAAGGCCTAGTCGGCGCTCGAATAGGTCACAGATTTGGAACTGAACATCGCGTATGTAAAGGCAGATAATACTTCATTGGACGCAAGGAGCGGCGTAAGTGGATGATGCCTTGCATTTTGGCGGAGAATAAAGGATCATCATTACGGAGGTGTTCGTACACTACCGACAACTGCCCTGGTGTCACTAGCGCTGTGCATTGCGAGACAATGACATGTGGCTGTGGGCCATCGCTGATCGTTGCCTCCGCCCTACACTGCAGTCCAGTAGGTCACAGAGTCTTGATTTGGCAATGACGGAGTTCACAGCACTGTACTGCCATCATCGCAGACTGAATCCCCTCTCAGCCTCGGTTCCACTAAGTCTTTTCCCCGGCATTCATGGACACTTTCTGGTCAAAATTTGCAGGCGTCTGAGCCTATGGACTAGTGAGCGGTTTTCATCCTCATCTAGCTGAGACGAATTGGTGGTGGCAACGAGGCTGTCGCATTCCAATCCTCCATTTGCTGCTTCCTGATAAAATCAAACCTTTATGTGTCTTGCCCTGGAGGACACCTTCCACTGTCCTCCGCAACTTATACCTCGGACATTGATGGTGACCCTCTCAGGTATCATGGCCCATCTGATTTCACCGCAAGTCACCGTCCCGTGGCTGGGTGCCTGTGCCGGCCGCTGTGCATTCGGGGTTAATAACTCTGTTTGCAGCCTCCGGAACCAAATGCAGCCCACCAGGGCTCACACATCAAAGCGAGTCCAGGGCGGCCCAGATGTTGATCACTGCAGGAGGCACACGCCACCACCGCAAGGACCACTTCCAAGCACCTGCCAGAGTCAAAACGGTGGTCCTGACAAATTCACGGAGTTGCTCAGATCTGTTGTGGATGCTATCATCGGACTGATACCCTGCTCAGCACTCCAGCTGCCAGTGACTCAGTGCACCTCTGGCCATTGTCCATTGCTGATTGTGTTCTGTGTTGTGGAGCGGTTGCGTAGCCATGTCACCTCAAACAGTGTGGGGGCCCTGAGATGTTGATGGGGAAGATGATGCAGGTCTCACACACCCCACTGCATCTGCATCATGAATAAGAGACACAATGCAAGACTTTTTCTTCACATGAGCTCGCTCATCTCTAGTGTCCCAACCCTGGTGCATTGCAATTCACGGACACTTCTGTTTGCATGTTGGCTGTCCTCTGGACAATCTCCGGCTCACTCCATGTTGCTCAGCAGTTGACTCTGTTACGCATGTGTTTTCTGTTTCGGTTGCACTGGTGTCCGATGTTCAGATAGTTGCCAGCACAAGGCAATCCGTGCGGACTGGCTTACACTCACTACACACACATCCAGCACAGGCATCACTGTGCATGTGGCCCTGCCAATAAAGGGGCCGGCACATGTGCCCGTATGCAGTTCAACATCATATCTGCGTGTGTCCCTGTGGTCTTGTTGTATGCATGGGGGCCCTGGGCCTGACATTACATTGTGCTGTGTACATCGGATGCAGACGTGTCACCGCAGGCAGCGGGTTCGAGCTTGGACATGTAGCTTTGTCTTCACCTGCTCAATTCATAAGGAGAGTGGGCAGGTCTGTCGTACGCAGAACCAACATGCGTGTGTGACTGCTATTTGGGCACACCTGAGCGTGGTTCTGTGCTGTGAATGTGCATCTGCATGTGTCTCTATGGCAGTGCGGGTCTCCTTAGTGGGGTGTGCGTGGGCTCTGAGCGATAATAGACACCTATGTATGTGTCCTGGTTCACATTCCATGGGTTGGGCCCCCACCCACACCTGTTGGGCCACCTCCTTTTGGTGTGCTGACACATGGCATTGGGGTGCCATGTGTGGGTGCGTGAAGTGTTGTGAGCTAGCTGTGCTTGCGGGTGCCTCCTTCTGTGTGGTCTGTTGCAGGCTTGGTGTTCCTCCCTAAGTGGCTTGGTTGGCCGGATCCTAGGGGGGGGGGGGTTTCATGAGCTATCCATGGGCTGTTGTAGGGCGTCGGTGTCAACGGTGTGGTGGTCCTCTCCGGCATCACTGATGTCTTGTATTCTGTGCTCTGCTGCAGGTGTTGTGTGCCCCTCTGCGATGTGAAGGGGAGGTGCATGTTGACTTTGTGTTGTCATGTATGCTTGCGCACTGTGCTGGTTTTCACGCAGACTGTATAGAAATGTACATTGTGACTGTTTGGGGGTCCTGGATTATTCTGCAGGACAGTGTACATTTGGTCTACATGACGGATGTGAGGTCATAGGTGTACATTTCCATTTCACAGTTTCTGGCTCTGTCAGATGTAGTAGGCATGTTTCTGTGCATGTGCAGAGCCGGTTATGTCCTCTGTTCTGCAGTTTCAGCTGTGCGCATTGTTCCATGTTGTCGTCAATGTGGGTGTGCTGTTCGTGCTATGTCTGTGTGCTGCAGTGTGCCAACGGGATCTGGGACATTCTCCTGGGTGATTGTGGGTGTGCAGTGTGCTACACCTAGTTGCGCATGTATGTCATTGTGCCCATCTCCCCCGTCACCCCAGTCCCTGTTCGTTGCACTCCCTGTTGATGTTGTGTCAGGTCCTCTCGAGCTGTGTCCGTACTCCCTACTCCTTGCACCGTCTCCACACTGATGACTGTGGCCTGGTTTTCCTCTAGCTCCTCCGGTGCCACTGGACTGCCACCTCCTGTCACCATTGCTGCATTCCTGTTGGCAGCGGGGTGGTGCCTGGTTTCAGTAGTCACGTCATGCCGGCGCAGATTGGCCTCCTGGGTTGGCCTCCTGGGCATTCCGACTGCATTCCAGGTGGTCTGCTTGTGGGTCAGTTGCTGGTAGTGTTCTGTCACCTCCTTGAAGCTGGTCTTGTTTTGCTGCGGTCTGCACCCCGTCTTCCTCTCCCTCTCCTCCTTGTCCTTCCCCCGCCCCATTGTTCCTTGCTGGTAGTATGTGGGGGTTGTTGGGTTCGAGTTGGCCTCTGTGCTGGGTCATGGTGCATCCATGTGGCTATGTACTTTGGCTTGTTTCTGTTTTTTTGGTTTCTGTGGTTTTTATGGTGTATTGTCCCACCAGACGTATGGGGTTTGCATGGCTGTGGCTGTTTATTGCAACTTTTTGTACTGCGGTTGGCCTCATTGCCTGTTTTTTAGCGTTCGCATATCGCATTATTACGGCATGGCGTTGAATTTCACTCGGACATTAGCTGCGTTATCTGGTGTGTATCGCATGCTACCACCGCGTTGTGAATGGGCGCGATGTTGAAAGCTGTGTTACGCAACTCTTGCGGTAGTTATAACAGGTCCTTGTGAATATACCCCTAGGGGTTTTGATTGCTTCCACTGCACTGACATAAAGCTGTAAGGCTCTGCGCTGTGTAGTTTATACCATGTTACTCCATTTAGGAAAGGGCTCGCCCTCTATTTCTTACACACCATGACATGGCTGCCTAAAATCTAGGGGGCAGATTTACAAAAAAGTGACGCATCTGTAGAGATGCATCACTTTCCCTGCGCCACTCTGAGAAACACTTGTGCCACCATGGATGCACCGTATTTACAATACGGAGCACCGTGGCGCAAAGACTGACTGACGCATTTGTTGGGGCAAAAGTCACGCACTGCTTGAGTCGTGTTGCAAGCACGGCACAACTCCAGCAATTCATTTACAGGCCTAATCCCACTACACTGCATCACTCTTGCTTGAAGCAGGCGCAAGGTTTTGACGCAGTGGCATCCTAGAATTGATGCAGGAAATCTTGTAGATTTCACTGTGTCACATTTACGAGGCTTTCCTGCGTGGGAGCGCCCACCCTGCATACATTATACCTGACGCAGGTATAATGTGACGCAGGGCTTTACAATGTGACGCATCTCCCTAGATGTGTCACATTGTAAATTTACTGCATTTTTTGCGCCGCCGTTGCGTATCAAAAGTGACAAAAGTGACGCAAACGCAGTGCAAAAGTGTCGCCAGGGGCTTGTAAATCTTCCCCTGGGTTTTTGACTCTTCATGAGTCTGCAAATGTGTCATCGGTGCGCGAGGTGTCTGGAGGAAGCCATGCTGGCTTGGGCTCACAGGAGTTCAGGAAGTAGGATGTCGAGCTGCTGGCTGCTAGAAGCCTCTCCCAGAGGCTATATTCAATGCTGTAGATGACAGCTGTAAGATTCTCTCACTGTGTCCAGCTTCACAGGACTTCAGATTTTGTCCACGGACACTACTCTCACTTATTTTTTGAAGGTTGTTTTGCAAGTTTGAGTGTCCATGGGGTGGAAGAGCATGTCTGTTCTTTTCTTTTCTCGAAGGTTAAAACGTTGTCACCTGTGAGGATTTCGGTGCTTATTGACAGATTTGTGAGTTCATGATTGCTGTATGTGCTCCTGAAGATACATTTACTCGGGTAAAGGTTGGTATGTATGGCTGCCATGGTAGCACGAACCTAGCTCACTTATGATATAAAGAGTCGATGCCGATTGGCGGAACTGTGGAGGATCCTGGACTGCCATTAAGGGTGCCACGGCTTCAGCGCCATCTTGTGCACAAGGCTTTATGAAAATTGGTTATTTATGCTCATGTGACTGTCTCGCTTCCTGGGACAACTTTTGACGTTCTGGATGTCTATGCACAGGGTAGGAGGCAGCATTTAATTGTGATACTATGGGGGCGTGGCCAAGATGGCGGCGTGAGCAGACGTGCTTTGTAGGAGCTCCCGCCGCCGGCCGTTATCCACAGCGTCTATTATAGCAGAAAGCCCGGACCCGAGCACTTCCCCGGCGGGCTGAGGCCGGCATTGCTGCGGGGGACTGCTGGACGGCGGTGTGGGCGATTCCCGGCGCAGAACCCCGGCTGGGCCCGGCCCGGTGGTCTGGCGGCACTGACGGCCTGAGGGGAGCGCGGAACGACAGCGAGGCCGCGAGGGGCGGAGCCTGCGGGCCGAGTCGCGGGCGTCTGTGCCCGGCAGCTGCTGCACTGGTGAGCCCGGCCCGCGCGACCGAGTGCGAGGCCCCCGTGACCATCTGCCGGGGGCTTCTGCGGGCTCGCCACGCGGACCTGCTGCTACCCGGAGTGCCGGCTGGTAGCGACTGAGGGCGGACTCGGCCTGGGTCGAGCGGAGGACCCTGATCACGGAGGTGAGGAGAGGCGGTGAGGGGGGCCCCCACCCCCCAGCCCAGCAGACCCCCTTCCACGTGGGATCACCGGGAGTCGGCGGGGACCGGCAGACACCCCCACGGTCCCATCCACTGGCAGCGGGACACGACGGCAGGCCGGGACACTAGTGTGCACACTCGGCCGACGCGGGGTCTGTTGGCAAGGCCCCCAGCAGTCGCCCATCCCTGCCTGCGGCACTGCCCGGTCCCTCGCTACATCTGCGCACCTGGGCATTCGCCGGGGGAGGTGGTGGCCGGTCGGTGTGGGGGGTGCAGAGAGGAGCCATAGGAGCCGCGCACGTGGTGGGGCAGCGCGAGGGCCCTCATCCTGAGCGGACACGGAAAGACACCCACACGTGCAGCCAAGCCCCCCCCCGACCACGACCCCCAACGGAGGTGAGCGGACCCCCCTCGCCGCGAGGAAGCCTCGACGACCACTCTGGGCTCTCGCCCCCAGGACAGTACTCCGCGGGGTGCCGCGGGCGCCATCTTGGGCGACCTCCCGCCCGGCCCGTCCGGCGCTCCTCGCCCTGCCCTCCACAGCCGGCGCTCCTGCACCCGTCACGCGGCCCCCTCGGAACCCGGCTACAGACTTGGGGAGCGTCACACGGCCCCCCCTGAACCCGGCTACAGACGGGTGGAGAGGCCACGTCGCACTGCTCCCCCGGAGTGGAGGAAGACTGAGAGGATCACGGGGGTGCCACTCACGCTGCGCTGGTTGTCCCGGGGCCGGAGCGGTGCCCACCAAGATTGAAGATCGGTCTGCGGCCAGCTGAAGGTGATACCGGCGGACGCGGCTGGGGTCTCAGAGGCAGTATGTCCAGCGGAAGGCCCAGGAAGGATCGCACCATCAAGGATCTCTTCACCCCCCCCACCGTGGGGAAGCGGAATGGTCCCGGGGGGTCAAACCCCCGAGGAGACACGGACAAGCAGACGGTGGACCCATCACCCCCTGGGGGAGCGGATCCCGAGGCTCCAGTCACGCGGTCCTTTCTGGAGTCCCTGTTCACGGGGCTGAGGGACGACATCCACGCCCTAAAGAAGGAGCTCCAGGACGAGATCAAGGAGGTCCGCCGCGACACCGACGCCATAGGGGAGAGAGTGGCAGACCTGGAAACGAAGAGCGACACCCGGGACGCCGAAATAGAGGCCCTAAGGCAGGAGTTGGCCCGCATCCATGACCAGCAGGTGGATCTCCAGACACATGCCGAAGATTTGGAGAACCGCTCCCGGCGGCATAATATCAGGATCCGAGGAGTGAAAATGGCCCCGGACACGGAGGACCTCTTTCGGTTCACGCAGGGCCTCTTCAACCACATCTTGGGCCGACAGGCGGATGCCCCCCTGCAACTGGACAGAGCCCACCGAACGGGCCCGCCGAGAGCCGATGCAACGCACCCCCCAGACATCTTGGTGTGCGTGCAGGACTTCAGGACGAAAGAGGAGATCCTGAACAAGGCACGCCGCATGGAGAGGATCATCTTCGGCGACCATGCACCGGCGCTCTACCAGGATCTGGCTGCACTTACCCTCGAGAAACGGCGCATCTTTCGGCCAGTGACGGCGGAACTGAGACTGCGCAACATTTCCTACAGCTGGGGGCACCCCTTCCGCTTGGTTTTTCGGCTCGGCAATGTCCTTCATCAGCCACGCACCCTCAGGGACGCTTGCCGCGTGCTGGGCCTGGAGGAGCCGGTGGTCGACGATGGGTCACCGGGAGAAAAGACTTCTACTGAGACTGGCCCGGGCCGCTGGCAGCAGCAACGACGCAGACGCAGGCCGAAACGCCCCGCGGCAACCGAGATAGAAGAGGGCCAGAGGGCTGCGGTGGAGACGGTGGCGCAGGGCCTGGCGCCGACGAACAATAACTGACCGCTGGGAGAGCGACGCACTGGTTCCACAAGCCATGATGGGTTCGGGCTAAACTAGTCCGGCGGCGGGGGCGCGTGCAGAGCGCTCCTAGGTCTTCCCTGATGGCGACTCTGTCTTTTCGCCTGTGGCGGAGTGCTTCGAGCAGGCCGACCTGCTTGCGACGCCGCCACGGCCCCCATTCTACGGACTTACCTTACCACGGGTCCAGTAGCCATGAGTCTGGACCTGGGACAATATTGGACCATATTTCTTTGCCAGTTGGGGAGGTGGATGGGGTAGGGGGGTGGGCACGGGGAGTTGGATGGGAAATGTTTGCACTAAAGGAGGGGGGGTTCCAGGTGGGGGGGTTGCTCCAATTGCTCCGGTTGAGCGGGGACCTGGGGGGACAGCTTGGGTTGGGGGGGTCTTGGGGAGTGAGGGGGGAGGGGTGGGAGGGTTCTCCTTGTCCAGAAGGTTCGGTCGCCGAGGGTCGCCCTACCGCGGCCCCTAGCGCAGCGTCTTCCACGACCCGCGGGCCCACACTCACGGCCACCGGGCAGGCTTGGCTTTACTCGTACGATCCCAGATATGCCACGACACCTCATAGTGCTTACGCTTAACGTTCGGGGTCTCAACAGCCCGAACAAACGCAGGGCGATCTTATCCTATCTCGAGCGCTCTAAGGCGGACATCTGCCTCCTCCAGGAAACACACCTTGTGCGCAGCGACCAGCATAGACTCAAATCCCGCGCGTTCCCGTGGCAGTTCTTTTCCTCTTCCCCGAAGAAGTCTGCAGGGGTGGCGATCCTAGTGGCTAAGTCCTTTGAGGGGAAAGTCCTCCAAAAAGAAGCCGAAGTTAGAGGGCGGCTCCTACTCTATAGCTTCCAACTCGCGGGTCACACCTTGCTTGTGGGCTCAGTTTATGGTCCGAATGAGGGCCAAGAAAAGTTCCTGCACACAGCCCTGGAGACCGTCACAGCCACCACACACACTCACTTGCTGCTAGGGGGGGACCTCAACATAGTCTTTCATAACACGGCGGATCGCTCGGGTCAGAGATCAGGTCAAGTAGGGGCGCTCACAGCGGCAGGTCACGCACACCTGGCGGACCTGGGCCTCATCGACCTCTGGCGGCACACGCACCCCCAAACCACCGCCTACACGTACTACTCGGCTGCTCATAAGACATACGCGAGGCTAGACTATTTCTTGGGCTCTTCGCAGCTAGCGCTACATGTAGAGAGCGTGGAGATACTACCGGCCTCGCTCTCAGACCACTCCCCAGTGGCGGCGACGCTTCGGGTGGGTGCCATGCCAGCACCACAACGGCACTGGAGACTGCGGGACGGTCTCTTACAGCTGCCTGACACCCAGACCCGGCTCACGTTGGCGATCGACCGCTTTCTGGAGCACAACGCCAACGACGACACCACCAAGGCGACCCAGTGGGCGGCCCTTAAAGCGGTCCTGCGCGGGGAAATTATTTCCATTGCCACGGCCAACAACAAGGAGAGGGAGCTGAAACGAGCCGAGCTCTCCCAACGCGTGGCGGAATTAGAACAGATGCACCAGCGCACGGGGGCGTCCAGAGCATGGCGTCAACTGTGCGCCGAGCGGAAAATGCTAGCGGCCTTGGACCAAGATGTGGCGGAATACGCCGCGATGCGCCTCAAACACGTTTACTATACCGGTGGCGACCGTTGCGGGAGACTGCTGGCGAGTAGACTTCGGGCGCAGACCCAGAGGCAACAAGTGAGCTCTCTCCGGTTGCCCAGTGGCGACCTGGTCACAGAGAACGCAGCAATTGCGACAGCGTTTGGCAATTACTATGCGGCGCTCTACGACGCGGATCACCTGGACCCTGACGCCGGTCCAGCCTATTTGCGAGGCGCGGACCTCCCCGCCCTTACCCAAGCCCAGGCGGACATCCTGGAGCGGCCCATAGGCCTGGAAGAGGTCATTTCGGCCATTGCCCGCCTAAAAGTCGGGAAATCCCCGGGACCCGACGGCTATACGGCGGCGTTCTACAAGACCTTTTGCCAGCAACTTGCCCCCCTCCTGCGCGACCTATTCAATACATTTGACACACCTGGCGCCATACACCCGGATCTGCTGGAGGCGTCTATCTCTGTTATTCCCAAACCGGGCCGTGACCCGGCAGTCTGCGGCTCTTACAGACCCATATCGCTACTGAACGTAGACCTGAAGCTCTACACTGGCATACTCGCGAGCCGCATCGCCCCCTATATGCAACAACTGATAGACCCCGACCAAGCGGGCTTTATCCCCCAACGGCAGACCAGCGACAACACTAAGCGGGTGCTACACCTCATTGAGGCCGGATCACGCACTAAACCCGGCTGCATGCTGCTCACCATCGATGCGGAGAAAGCCTTCGACAGAGTACACTGGCCGTACCTTGATCAGGCCCTCCGCCACTTCGGCTTTGGGGAGAAACTTCGCCACCGCATCTTCAACTGCTATCGCCGGCCCAACGCCGCGGTACGAGTGAACGGTCATACCTCCCCGAGGTTCGACATTGGCAGAGGCACGCGCCAGGGCTGCCCGCTGTCACCACTCCTATTCGCATTGTACATGGAGCCGATGGCTCAGAGGGTGCGGCAACATGCTCTCATTTCCGGTATTAAATTTGGGGCCGACACGCACAAGATCAGCCTGTACGCCGATGACGTCCTGCTGTCCCTCACTGACCCGATGCGATCCCTGCGCGCTCTCTTTGTGGAGCTACACACCTTCGCCCTGGCCTCGGGCTTCAAAATCAACGAAGCCAAATCTGAGGCCTTGAACGTCTCACTAAGCCCGGAGGTGGTGGTCGAGATTAAATCTGAATTCCAATTCCAATGGTCGGACGCTACCGTCCCATATCTGGGCGTTCGCCTAGCTCCTACTGTCCGTGGCACCGCGCGAGCCAATTATGAGGCCCTCACCCACAAACTCCGGGAGCAACTCCGGCGTTGGAAGCCACTTACACTGTCGTGGTTGGGCAGAATTGCCGCAGTCAAAATGACACTGCTACCGCAGATTCTGTACCTGTTCCAGACGCTTCCTCTGAACCCCCCGGCGGGTTGGCTCCAACAAACTCAGTCGGAACTGTCACGGTTCATCTGGAACGGCCGGCGACCCAGGTTCAAGCATACTCTCGCCACCCTACCCCCCGCGAACGGGGGCGTCGGCGTGCCTGACCTTACTTTGTACTTCCAGGCGGCACAGCTACGCACCTTTGTGGAGTGGTTCCAGCTGGAGTCCGGTAAGCACTGGCTCTTCCTGGACCAGGCAGTGGCCGGCCGCACCCTCCAAGGCGTGCCCTTCATTCCGCGTCGACACCGTCCCCCTAACCTGTACGCCTCTGAAATCACCAGCATCGCCCTGCGAGTGTGGGATAGGGTAGCCGTGGCTAAGGGGCTGACCACCTTCCCCTCGCCCATGACTCCCATCTTTGAGAACCCCGACTTCACACCGGGCTTGGACACCGGCGCGTTGACGACGTGGCGGACGACACCCTGTCGCGCGGCAGGACACATGTTCGACACCAAGGGCATTCTGCCGTTCCGGCAGGTCAAGGCAGATTACGGCGTGGCCGAATCGGAACGCCTGCAGTACCTGCAGGTGCGCCACTGGGTGCTCCACCCCTCGATCCAACCCGGAGCCCAACGGCCCCTCACACCCTACGAACGATGGCTGCTGACGCGCACCTCGGATAAGAAGTTGATATCAGACCTCTATCAGCAGCTGCTCCTCACGCAAGCACACACCTACAATGCGGGCCAAGTCCGGTGGGAGAGGGACCTGGGGAGGCAGCTCACTAGGAAGGAATGGGAGGGGGTGTACCATAGAGCCAGACACTCGGCGCACCACACCGGCCTTACCGAGACTTTAACTAAGGTAGCAACATACTGGTACCACACCCCTGAGAGACTACACCACTGGGATGCCCGGATCAGTGACAGATGCTGGAGGGGATGTGGGGAACTAGGGACACTGGAACACCTGCTATGGAGCTGTAAGGCGCTGCGCCCCTACTGGGACCCTATCCTGGATCTTATAGATGCTCATCTAGACACTCAACTGCCGCGCTTCCCAGCGTACATCCTACTAGGCCTCCCAAACGCACTCATGTATCCTCTGAAATCCTGGCGCGGGCGCCTGATTGCACTTGCGCTTGGGGCTGCGGTCCAAAACATTGTGGCACACTGGAGGGCGACCCAAGCTCCGCAACAACTGGGGTGGCTTCACAGACTGTGGGCGATCCTGGGAATGGAGAAACTATCGCTGGCAGCGTCAGGGAGGGGGGCGGACTTTGCGGAACTCTGGCGACCATTCCTCGCCTTGCTCACCGGGGAGTTTCGGGAGGTGAGCTGCCCGCGCTACCTGCGTCTGCTACGCTTAGCCGAAACACCTCTCCCGGATCCCAAAACACATACCCGTAAGCGCACGGACCCCACGCGAGTGGCGTCCACTGACTGTTGAGAGTGGCTCGCGACCTAGAGCTGGATTCCGGACATGGACAAGGAGAAGGGAGGGCTGGGGTGGGGCGGGTGGTGGGGTTGTTTACAGTTCTTTGTTTCTCGTTTTTCTCACAATGCACTAGCACTGACCAGCTTGCACCGTTGTAGCACCTCTTAAGACGCGGCCGGCCCATTGGGTTGTAGGCGGCTTGCTGTGTTAATTAGATGATATACCCGCTGGCCCTATGATGGGTATCCGCGGGGTCGCTGACCCCAGCCTCCCTAGAACGGTGGCGGCCCTTACAGAAGTACCTGAGGTGCGTTTTTTGCCTATGCTCAATAAAATATTTAATACATAATTGTGATACTATCAACACATCACTAGTGAACTGACAGTCTATGCGGGGGTAGGAAGCTGCATTTCATCATGATACTAGCAACACATCACTAGTGAACATCTCATAGTCTATGAGGGGGTCGGAGGCTGCATTTCATCATGATACGAGCAACACATCACTAGTGAATATCTGACAGTCTATGGGGGGTAGGAGGTTGTATTTCATAATGATACTAGCAACACATCACTAGTGAACTGACGGTCTATGAGGGGGTAGGAGGCTGCATTTTATCATGATACCAGGAACACATCACTAGTGGACTTCTGATAGTCTATGAGGGGGTAGGAGGCTGCATTTCATCATGATACGAGCAACACATCACTAGTGAACTGATAGTCTATGAGGGGGTAGGAGGCTGCATTTCATCATGATACCAGAAACACATCACTAGTGAACATCTGACAGTCTAGGAGGGGATAGGAGGTTGTATTTCATCATGATACGAGCAACACATCACTAGTGAACTGACAATCTATGAGGGGGTAGGAGGCTGCATTTCATCATGATACCAGCAACACATCACTAGTGAACTTCTGATAGTCTATGAGGGGGTAGGAGGTTGTATTTAATCATGATACAAGCAGCACATCACTAGTGAACTTCTGATAGTCTATGAGGGGGTAGGAGGTTGTATTTAATCATGATACTAGCAACACATCACTAGTGAACATCTGACAGTCTATGGGAAGTAGGAGGGTGTATTTCATCATAATACTAGCAACATATTACTAGTGAACTTCTGACAGCCTGCATTGGGGTATGAGGCAGCATTTTGATACTATACTGTTACCACTTCACTACTGACCTTCTGAATCTATGCACAGGATAGGAGGTTGTAGTTTTCCACAGTACTGTCACCTCTTCACTAGTGACCTTCCGACTGTTTATGCATGGGGTAGGAGGTTGTATTTCGTCTCTGTAGTGTCTCTACTTCACTAGTCACCTTTTGACACTGTCCATGTACAGGGTGGGACGTTGTATTTCGCTGCTATAGTCTGACCTTCTTCTGGCTGTCTATGCACGGGGCAGGAGGTTGTATTCCAGCAGTGTACTTTCACCACATCACTAGTGAACTTCTGACAGTCTGTGTCTGAGCAGAAGGTTGTTTCGTCACTGTACTGCTACCACTTCACTAGTGACCATAGGAATGTTTATGAATGGGTAGGAGGTTGTATTTTTGCACTATACTGTCACCACTTCACTAGTCACCTTCTGACTCTGTCCATGTACAGGATGCGAGGCTGTATTTCGGCACGGTACAGGCACCACTTCACTAGGGACCTTCTCACTTTCTTTGTCGGAATAGGAGGTTGTATTTCGGAGCTATGGTGTCACTACTTCACTAGTCACCTCTGACTCTGTCCAGATACTCACCTTCTGACTCTGTCCAGGTACAGGCTGTATTTCGGCTTTGTAGTTTCACCTCTTCACTAGTGGCCTGACTGTTTATGCATGGGGCAGGAGGTTGTATCGGCCCGGTACTGTCACCACTTCACTAGCCACCTTCTGACTTTCCATGTACAGGCTGCGAAGCTGTATTTCGGCACGGTACAGTCACGTGCTGGGCAGGTCGGCATCTTTCTGCTGTGTTTAAAGATCAGCAGCAGTGTTTGTGCTTCGATGGTCTGAAATCGTGCAGTCGGGCATTTGGCAGGTTGTGCTGAGCACTTCCTTCCAAGTGCTTTACATTAGACAATCATGTCTCGCCTCCATCCCCGATATTTAGAAGTTTTTAAGTAACTTAAAAAGCTGTATATAATGGTTTTATTGTGTACCGTTCGCTAAAAAGTTATAATGAAAGATCATTAGATAATCACAGGGGGGAAGGTGCCTTTTCTACTGCTTTGCTACAGTGAGTGCGACTGAAATTACTGTTAAAAAGGTGCTGCAGCGACATCAAGCGGCAACTCAAGAAATAGCAAAAACAAACTTATTGCATTTTTTTGTTGTCTCATGTTATCTTTTGTACGTGTCGTCCTAAACCCATTGTTATTGTTAAAAGCAGTTCTCCAGGTATCTGCCAAAATCATACTTGTAAAGCGAATCAAGGATACAAAGTTGGTTTTTAGGTAGTGTGACCAGAATATTCAAGCCAAAAACGGGGACATTTCACGAAAATAGAAAAGGACTACCATTTTACTACAAGCGTGCGGGCAGAATGACAGCGCTCCTCAGCAGAGAATTACAGAACAGGAGGTTAGAACATACATTATAAAATGTAATTAGTTAAACCCAGTAGCTTGCCTGGTAACTACATCGCTTTCTTGAAACAACTGAACTAACCCTGCTTTGTACAACATGAAAAAGCACCTCTGCCATGGAACACCAAAAGGACGGAACACGAACTATGAGACTACGAACTGGCGAACAATCTCAAGAGTACGGTCTACCGCTCCCCCCCCCCCCTTCTTTCTTTATTTCCTCCTTTCTCCTCTTTGGCCTATTTTCTTCTTTCCTCTTCCACTCATGTATAAGCCTCGTCCATGTATGTAAATTTATATTTTTCTATATACAATAAAGAATTTCAGAAATAATAAAAAAAAAAAACCTCTTTCAAAACCGGGACAGGAGCTACATTTCCTGAAATCTGTTGGGAAAGCTGGTGAAAAACCGGGACCGTCCGGGCAAATCCAGGACGCTTGGTCGCCCTATTTTAGGTTATGGCATTGTTACACGTCACGTAGTTCGTACTTACATTTAAACTGATACAGCTGCGGCCATAACGAGACCAGTAGCAGCTTGTGGAATAGCAAATGCTTAGAGCGGCAATGAGTGGTGGGCATGGGCGTAGGAAGTGTGGGGGATGCGGGGGACATATCCCCCCCAGATTTTGGAGTGGGGGGGACGCGGGGGACAAGGGTGGGGGAGATGAGGGGACAAAAGAATTTCCCCTCTCCCTTCTGTTATTCGCAGGGCCATTAGCACGCGAAAGCGCTACCTAATGGCCCTGTACTTGACCTGTGACCTCACCTGCATGCAGTCAAAGAGGCCACCCGCCCTCTGACCTTTGTTATTCTGCAGTAGGGCTTGGCCAGTCTGGGAAGGGCAGAGAAGGAAAAAAAACTCTTTTCAGTCATGCCCAGATAAGGCAAGGACAGAATACACTTCTCCTGCTCTGCTCTGGTAGCTTCCCTCCTCCTCCCCCCTATCTTTCTCTTTATTCCTCCATCTCTTTCTGTGTCTGTCTCGCTTATCCTTAAGTGCTGATTTCAAAAGACAGCTGTGGTGGGTAAGAAATAAGAGGTGGGGCCCTTCTAAAATCGAGTGGTGTGGTACCCCATACAGTCACAGCCCTGTAGCTTTATCGTGGCATTTTGCACACTTTTCAGTAACAAACATTCAGCTTTAGGGGATAGAATTAAATCACTCTGGGCCACATGTACAAAGGTAATTGTTTGCGAATACAAAATAGCACATTCTTGTGATTCGCTATTTGGTAATCACAAACAACAAAGTTCAAATGAGTTTTTGACACATTTTGCGTTTCCAGTGGATTGCAAATAGACCTACCTCATGCATATTAATGAGGTAGGTCTCGGTTTGCGACTCACAGGGAATCGCTAAAATCACTGGGATGATGGCCTGCTGGGGTCAGGAGACCAGCACGTCTGTGATTGTTTTTAAATAAAGCAATCTTTTTTTTAAATGCAGCCCATTTTCCGTATAAGAAAATGGGATGAGTTTACAAAAGAAATGTTTTCTTTCCCTTTTTAGGTCTCGCCTGAGCCAGCGTGCATGGACTGCTCTGCGAGGCATTTAGTAAGGGCCTTTGAGCTCTGAACACACGCTTGTGCGTGTGTTCAGAGTTCAAAACACCAGAGAACACCTGCAAGTGGCCTGTGCATGCGTCTTTTTTAACCCCTTCACTGCGGCGGCTATTCCGCCGCAGTGCTAACGGGGTGGGGGGGCCGCGCGGCGCTCCCGTGCTCGTGACGGAACCGCTCCGTCACGGCACGCGGGTGAGCTGTGCTTGTGACGGAACGGTTCCGTCACGGCCCCGCCAGCGCTAGAGAACGTTAGCGCAGGTGCGGAATTCGCGCCGCACAGGTGCGGAATTCGCGCCACGCAGGCGCGACGCGGCGGCCGTGACGGAACTGTTCCGTCACCAGCACAGCACACCCGAGGCTCGTGACGGAACGGTTCCATCACGAGCATGGGAGGGGTTAAAACCACAGCATGCAATTGGTCCAAGGTGGGTGATTGTCCCACCTTGTTTGTTCCATGGCCTAGGGTCCTCCGGAGCGAGCATTAATGCCATCTAGTTCCAATTATTGCGTTGACGTTAATTAGAAACAGGTGGTGCTCACGTTTTTTCTTGTTTTTATTTTACAATGACTGCTGCCCCTCACAGCACTCACAGGATGCCTGCTTAAATTGTCCTGATCTTTCTTTTCTAATGGACGGCCCTTGAAGTAGCTGTATAGGACCCTGCTTTCACCACTCGAGTTCATAATTGTTCACAGGCATTTGTTGCACATTACTCACTTGAGCACGCTCTACGCAGAGTGCTCCTGTCACTGCCGCCGGCCGGCCTGTGTGGAAGAAAGGTTTGTGATTATTTGTTATGCACAAAGGTCAGGGAACTTAGACACATTATAATTTTATGGAGAAAAACATTTATAACAGTTGTTGTGAATTCTGCTGCGTTTAACTGAAGTTTTTTGACTGCCATGCTAGGCGTGACAAATTATTTATTTTGTTTGCTCTAAGTGAAATCATAGACTTTCCTGTTTTTCAGTGATTATTAGATGAAACAGTAAATCTCACCAGATAGGACGACTTCAAGCCGCTCTTTCCGCGCACATCGCACTAGATTCTGTTGCCACAGAATAGTTGTAATTACACCAGAAACAGGTCTGTCGGTCAGTTTCTATGTTTCCGGGTGTGTAAAGGGTGAATGAGTCAAGTGGGAAGCGGGGGTCAATTCATGCAAACATGAACGGAGGTGGGGAGAGGGGGCTCTGACCATTATTATTCTAACAAATATGACACAAAGTACTTATTTTTGGTTTCACATGACAGGTTTATTAATAAAAGGGTGTTAGACGGGACCTGGAGGGTCGGCCGAGGACAGGGGGAGAGGTCTCCGGGGAGAGCCGTCTCCAGCGATCGTACAGACAAGTAACTTCCCCCCCCACAGATGGACACCACACAAAGATAAGGTTTAACGTTCTTTATAAGCAAATCTTGAAGTACGGTAGGATGGTACAAGGAGGTCTGGACACAGGGGTCCCCTCGGTTCTAGTCTCTTGGAAGGAAAAGGGGGTAGCGGGACAGTCTTGTTACCAACTGGTAGTGGATGAAATGATGGTAGCTCTCAATCCTCGAGCTCGGCGTTCTAGGAGGTCCTGCCGCGGCAGCGCCAGCAGGTCCCGAGGAAGATCGTAGATGGTACCGGGCCGCGGCAGCGCCAGCAGGTCCCGACGAAGATCGTAGATGGTACCGGGCCGCGGCAGCGCCAGCAGGTCCCGAGGAGGTCGTAGATGGTAACGAGCTGCGGCAGCGCCAGCAGGTCCCGACGAGGATGAAGGTTGCAGAAGGCCGCGGCAGCGCCAGCAGGCAGGACGACAGTTCGCAAGGCAGGGCTGCGGCAGCGCCAACAGTCCGTCAAGGATGAGTTCTTCTAGGTGTCTCTCGACTCCAGGATACAACTGCCTTCCTGCTCTGGAGCTGCCCCAGTTATAGGCCTGGCGCCCTTTGATGTCCGGACCCTCGCACTTGGAGGTCGGGAGGTCCGGGATGAGGGAGTCCAGACACCCAGCAGGGGGGTGGAGCTAGCGCCCGGGGAGGCTGGGGGCAATCGGCACCTGGCGGGGGAGAGCCATCAACGCTCCTCTCTCCCATTAACCTGCCAAGTGGTCCGTTCACCTCCTGGGTGGATGGTGGTGCCGGGATGTCGGGCCTGGCCAGGCCCAGGGTTAGGGTCGAGCTGAGGCCACGCGGCCTCGTGGTGCAGTGTCCAAGATGGCGGCTGGGCCCGGGCAAGGGTACTGGCGGTGGCCCGGGCCAGTGATACCGAGATGTTCGGGGGCAGGTGTCCCGTGTTGGACGGGTCACGGGTGACTTCTGTGGGTAGCTGCTGGAGGGTCGGTGCTCTGGCTCTGTCGTGCGGGGAGGGAGCGAGCCCGTTTCGGGGGCCTGTCCAACATGCGTCCCCCCCAGCTGAAGGCGGGGAGAGTCACCCATCCTCTTGGGGACTCTCCTCGTCGAGGCGGAAAAAGCGGGACAGGCCATCCGCATTGGCGTGGTCTTGGCCAGGGCGATGCACCACATTGAAGTCCATCCCCTGCAGGGAGATGGACCATCGCAACAGCTGGGATTCTCCCCCCGCATCTGCATTAACCATTGCAGGGGGCGATGATCTGTTTGTACCCGAAAGTGGGTACCGAAGAGGTAGGGTCGGAGCTTCTTGAGGGCCCACACCACTGCGAAGGCCTCCCGCTCGATGGTACTCCAGCGTTGTTCTCGGGCCAGCAGTCGTCGGCTGATGAAGGCCACTGGTTGGTCGACTCCCTCGGGGTTCAGTTGGGAGAGGACGGCCCCAATGCCATGGTCTGAGGCATCAGTCTGGACGATGAACTCACGGCTGTAGTCGGGGGCCTGGAGCACCGGGGCGGTGCACATGGCGGCCTTCAGCTTCTCGAAGGCCGCTTGACAGTCTGGGGTCCAATTGACCGTTTTGGGATGCTTCTTGGATGTGAGTTCCGTGAGCGGCCCCACAATGCTGCCATAGTCTTTCACAAACCGCCGGTAGTATCCGGTGAGCCCCAAGAAGGCTCGTACCTCGGTCTGGGTGACGGGGGGCTGCCAGGACTGGATGGCAGCGATCTTGAGTTGAAGAGGGGCCACCAGACCGCTCCCCACTTGGTGTCCGAGGTAGGTCACGGACCCTTGGCCGATTTGGCATTTGCTGGCCTTGTTGGTGAGGCCGGCTCGTTGCAGGGCCTGCAGGACCTCTCGGAGGTGGCAGAGGTGGTCGGACCAGTGGCGGCTGTAGACGGCGATATCGTCCAGGTAGGCGGCGCTGAAGTCTTCGAGGCCCGCCAATACCTGGTTCACAAGTCGTTGAAAAGTGGCTGGAGCGTTTTTCATACCGAAGGGCATCACTGTGAGCTGGTAGTGCCCATCCGGGGTGGAGAAAGCGGATCGTTCTTGAGCCCTGAGGGTGAGGCCGATCTGCCAGTAGCCCGCTGTCAGGTCGAAGATGCTCAGGTAGCGGGCAGCCCCCATGCGGTCGACCAGTTCATCTGCTCGGGGGATAGGATGGGCGTCGGTTCGGGTGACAGCGTTCAGACCCCGATAGTCGACGCAGAACCGGAGCTCGGGGGTGGTGCCCGGGGCAGCCTCTTTGGGTACCAGTACTACTGGGCTGGCCCAGGGGCTGTCTGAGGGCTCGATGACTCCGAGTGTGAGCATTTTGGCGACCTCTTCTTGGATGCAGGCGCACACCCGGTCGGGGACTCGGTATGCCCGGTGTCGGATAGGAGGACTGTCTCCAGTGTCCACGTCGTGAAGGCACCAGGGGGTGACCCCGGGGGTGAGGGAAAACAAGTTCGCAAATTGCAGCAGGAGGGCCCGACAGTCCCGCTGCTGGTCCGGGGTTAGGGCATCGGAGAGTCGGACCCCGTCCACGGAACCATCTTTTTCCCGGGTCCTCAGTAGGTCAGGGAGGGGCTCGGAGTCTTCTTCCGCCCCACTGTCCGTAGCCATCAGTAGGCTGAGTTCGGAGAGCACAAAGGTTGTTTTTAGTCTGTTGGCGTGGAGGACCCGGAGGGGGTTTCGTGGGGACTCCATGTCGATGAGATAGGTGACAGGGCCCTTGCGTTCGACCACCTTGAAGGGTCCTGTCCATTTATCTTGCAAGGCACACGGTTCGGTGGGGGACATCACCCACACCTGCTGACCAGGTTCGAACTCAATGGAGGAGGCATGTTGATCGTACCATTTCTTCATGTCCTCCTGACTGGCCTCAACATTGGCTTTAGCGATCTCCCTGAATCGCCTGGTCTGGTTGCGGAGGGTCAGGAGGTACTTATAGACGTCTGGAGGGGTTTTCCGGGGGGCCATTTCCCATTCTTCTTTAACTAAGCTGAGAGGCCCTCGGACAGGGTGCCCGTACAGGAGCTCGAAAGGGCTGAAACCGAGGGACTTCTGGGGGACTTCTCGGTAGGCGAAGAGGAGGCATGGGAGGAGCACGTCCCACTGGCGGCGTAGGGGTTCCTCTAGCCCCATAATCATTCCCTTGAGGGTGCGGTTGAACCGCTCGACCAGTCCGTTTCCTTGTGGGTGATAGGGGGTTGTGAATCGGTAGGTGACTCCGCACTGCTGCCAGAGGGATTTCATATATTTCAAAATAAAGTTTGTGCCCCGGTCACTGACGACCTCCCGGGGGAAGCCCACTCGCGAGAAGATTCCCATCAAGGCTCGGCCTACCACTGGTGCTGTCACTGTTCGGAGGGGAATGGCCTCGGGATAGCGGGTGGCGTGGTCCACCAGGACCAGGATGAATCGGTGCCCTTGTGCTGTTCGGGGGTCCAGGGGCCCCACAATGTCTATTCCCACCCGTTCGAACGGGGTGGTGACGACGGGGAATGGCTGTAGGGGTGCCTTGAGTTTTCGGCCGCTCTTTCCGCTGGCCTGGCAGGTCGGGCAGGCCCGGCAGTGGTTGGAAACGTCATTTCGCATCTTGGGCCAGTAAAAGTGAGTCACCAGACGGTTGTAGGTTTTGTCTTGCCCCAGGTGCCCAGCCAGGGGGACATCATGTGCCAAGTTCAACAGGAAGTCTCTGAAGCGGAGGGGCACCATCAGCACCCGACTGGCCCCCAATTCGGCGATTCTCTGCTCGCTGTATAGTAAATCATTGTCCCAGTAGATCCAGTGCGCCCCTGTGGTGTCTCCCGCGCTCTGGGCGAGGGCTTGTTGTCGGAGTCCCTCGAGGGAGGGACAGGTCTTTTGTTCCTGCCGGAATTGTTCTTGGGTGGGCCCCCCCTCTTGACGCCACTGAGCCAGGTCTGGGAGGTCCTGGGGCTGAGCGGGCTCCTCCGGGGCTCGTTCTGGGGGGTCAGTAGGGACGGTGTCCTCCTCTGGAGTGATCGGGGGAGGAGGTGCTGGCCATTCGGGTTCTTCGGGTCTGGGGATGGCACGGGCGGCCACGGACCGGGATGTTACGCACGCCCAGTCCGGGAGGCCCAACATCCCCAGGTGTTCTCTTCTCTCAACGGCCGCCCACGGGGAACTCTCGAGGTCGTTTCCCAGGAGGCAGTCCACGGGGGCATCATCGCGGACAGTCACTTTTAGCATGCCGGACACTCCTCCCCATTCAAAGGGGACACAGGCCATCCGACACAGGCTCTCAGAGTTGTCGGCCGATCGGACGGGGCAAAGGACGTTTGGCAGGATTTGTTCTTGGGTCACCAGGTGACAGCGGACGGCCGTCACGCTGGCCCCGGTGTCACGCAGGGCTTCGGCCTTGCGTCCATTGATGTTCACCCACTGGCTGTACTTCCTGGTGTTCGCGGGTAGGGGGACCTGCGGGATCATGTCTCTTCCCCCTAGGCAAGCCAGGACCATGGCGGCAGGTTCCCACTCGGGCTGCTCTTGCTCGTATTCTTCATGCTCCTCGGACGTTTGTTCTTCTCCTAGGGCGGCGGCCGCGACCTGGCGGGGCCTGGGAGTCTGGTTCTTTGGGCAGTTCGGGTCGCTGGCATATTTATTTATTTGTAGGTTTATAACGCGCCGGAATCACACCCGAAGGTGTATCTCCGCGCAGTGCTGAGATGAAACAGGTCTAGCAGGCACTAAAACTGAAATAGGGTTGTCTTAAGACTTTTCCTGAAGGCTAGATGACTAGAGCACTGTCTAAGGGAGAGGGGGAGGTTGTTCCACAGGCGCGGACCCATAACAGAAAGAGCACGTCCTCCCTGTCTGGTCTTGTTATGTCGTGGAATCTGTAGTAACAGCTGGTTACTGGACCGTAAATTACGAGGGGGGTGATGATGAACAAATTTTTCGGCCAGATAGAGCGGCCCTAGGTTATGGAGACTTTTGTGAACCACACAGCAGGTCTTAAATTCCACCCGTCTCCGGATAGGAAGCCAGTGGAGCTTTTTGAGAAGGGGCAGAGATGGTGTTCTGGGGGGGGCATTTGTCACCAGGCGTGCCGCGGTGTTCTGCACCACTTGAAGTTTGTTGAGCACTCCTTCGTTGGCCGCTAAAAGAAGACCATTGCAATAGTCGAGGCGACTCAATACGAGGGCCTGGACCAAGGTCTTCCTTGTGCTGTCAGGGAGAAGAGGAAACACTTTCTGGAGGAGGCTGATGATATGAAAACAAGATCCCACCGTGGTGTTGGCGTGATGTACAAGATTGAGATCATGGTCCAGACGGACCCCCAGATTTTTCACCACCTGTTTGGGGGAAGGGGCCACTCCCAAACTCGTAGGCCACCAGTCAGGGGTCCACAGAATTTTTGCTTCCCCGAACAGCATGACTTCCGACTTCCCCACGTTGCACTGGAGAAAGTTCCTGGCCATCCAACCGGCGACCGCAGTCATGCTATTCGAGAAAGCTTGCCTTATCTCCGGGGTAAAGGTCTTAAAGGTAAACAACAGCTGTGTATCATCAGCGTATGAAATGGGTGAAAACCCAAAAGACCTCATAGTATCTGCTAAGGAGGAGACATAAACGTTAAATAACGTGGGGCTGAGACAGGAGCCCTGCGGGACTCCTCTGGTGATTTTGGTGGAGATGGAACTGAAGGATCCCATGTTGACCTGTTGGGTGCGATCTGCAAGGAAGCTGGTGAACCACGCCAGGGCAGATTTCTTTATGCCGATCTCCTTTAATCTTGTTAGGAGAATGGTATGGGATATGGTGTCGAATGCTGCGGACAAGTCCAACAGCACCAACACCACAGAAAGACCCTTGTCCAGAGACATACGTATGGTATCCGTGACGGAAAGCAGAGCCGTCTCGGTACTATACCTAGGTCTGAACCCTGACTGAGAGTGGTCCAGACAGCCGATCTGCTCTATATAACTGGAGAGGTTGAGATTAACATGTTTCTCCATGATTTTGCCGACAAACGGCAAAAGGGAGATAGGCCTCAGGTTGGTCATATCCGACCAGGGAATGGAGGTGTTTTTCCTTATGGGCTTAACCAGGGCCTTTTTCCACTCCAGAGGGACCAATCCTTCAGAGAGGGAACGATTAATCACCATCTGAATGGTGGGACTCAGAGCATTCCCTATAAGATGCATCACTCGGGCGGGAACAAGGTCCGCCGGGCTGCCCGATTTGATCGTCCCAATCAGTGAGTTGACATCATCCAGACTGATCTCGGGGATAGCGGACAGTACCGGAGGGCCAAGGCCAGCTGTTCCGAGTTTCAGGCTAGGCGAGGAATCCTCAATATCAACCAAGGTGGTGGCTTTAGCAATATTTTGGTAGATAGTGTCGATTTTATTTGCAAAAAACCCAGCAGTATCATCGCACAATTGTTGGGACACCGTCTCAGGGCTGTCACACGCGATGGGGTTGGTAGATGTTCACCCACTGGCTGTACTTCCTGGTGTTCGCGGGTAGGGGGACCTGCGGGATCATGTCTCTTCCCCCTAGGCAAGCCAGGACCATGGCGGCAGGTTCCCACTCGGGCTGCTCTTGCTCGTATTCTTCATGCTCCTCGGACGTTTGTTCTTCTCCTAGGGCGGCGGCCGCGACCTGGCGGGGCCCGGGAGTCTGGTTCTTTGGGCAGTTCGGGTCGCTGGCATAGTGGCTGACCCGCTGGCACCGATGGCAAGTGACATTGGCTCGGAACCCTGGGCGCATCGGAGGGTTCCCCCGCCCAGCCTCCTCCTCCTCTGGGACGATGGTGACCTTGGTTGTTTCGGTTCTGCTCGGTTGGCCCACTCCGGGCCACTCGGGTGCTCTCCCAACGGTCAGCCTCAGCGGCGAGCTGCCGAGGGTCAGTCAATTTACTGTCGAGGAGGTGCTGCCTGAGCTCGACAAAGCAGTTGTTGGAGAGGTGCTCCCATACAATGAGGTTGAAGAGTTGCTCGTATGTGGTTACGCGGCTACCCTTGATCCATCCCTCAAAGGCTCGGCTGAAATAGTTCATATATTCCACCCAAGTTGTACCCGGGATCCGGGTGCAGTCGCGGAACCTCTGGCGGTACATCTCGGGTGTGAGCCCATAACGTGTGAGGAGGGCGGCCTTCATGTGATCATAGGACGTCATCTGGTGGTCCGGGAGCTGTAGCAGGGCGTCGCGGCCTTCATTGACGAACCTCCCCCATAGGCCGGCTCCCCAGTCACTTCGATCGATCCGGTGGGAGGTCAAGGCGATCTTATAGGCCTTGAACCACTGTTGTATGTCGTCGTTCCTATAATATTCTCGGACGACATCTTTAGGGATGTGGACTTTCGGTTCTGTAGCGCCCGGGGTGCGCGGTTGCTCGGGCACCCCTAGTTCTTTGTTTTGTTTTCGCAGTTCGATTTCAGCTAGCTTGCGCTCGTGTTCGTATGCCAGTCTTTTCTCTTCGAGTTCTCTTTGTCTTTGCTTTTCTTCCCGCTCTTCTCGGAGCCGTAAGTGTTCTAAGTTCAGTTTTTGTTCTGCTAGTTTCAGCTCTCCGTCCAACTTGAGCCGTGCCAACTCCAATTCGTGGAGTCTGTTTTTTTCTCGCTCTTGGATCCCTTCCCGGGAGAGACCCGCTCTCCTTTCTTCGGGAGAAGTGGTGTTTGTCTCGGGAGCTTCGACGTCTTGGTCCCGGGGTCTGACGGCACCGGTTTCTGCCCAAGATTCTAGGGCGTGTTTGAAATCGTCTTTCGTGCTCAGACCGGTGGTAGCAATGCCTAGTTCTATGCAAAATTGTTTTAGCTCTCGATGGCTGTATTCTTCCAATTTCTCCATCTGGAATTTCTCTGTCGATCCGCTCTCTTTCGTTGACATTGTGGTTTAGTCGTGGGGTGAGTTACTCTCTGTACGGTACGCGTTGGTTCGGATCGCGCCGCTGGCCACCAATGTTAGACGGGACCTGGAGGGTCGGCCGAGGACAGGGGGAGAGGTCCCCGGGGAGAGCCGTCTCCAGCGATCGTACAGACAAGTAACTTCCCCCCCCACAGATGGACACCACACAAAGATAAGGTTTAACGTTCTTTATAAGCAAATCTTGAAGTACGGTAGGATGGTACAAGGAGGTCTGGACACAGGGGTCCCCTCGGTTCAAGTCTCTTGGAAGGAAAAGGGGATAGCGGGACAGTCTTGTTACCAACTGGTAGTGGATGAAATGATGGTAGCTCTCAATCCTCGAGCTCGGCGTTCTAGGAGGTCGGGCCGCGGCAGCGCCAGCAGGTCCCGAGGAAGATCGTAGATGGTACCGGGCCGCGGCAGCGCCAGCAGGTCCCGACGAAGATCGTAGATGGTACCGGGCCGCGGCAGCGCCAGCAGGTCCCGAGGAGGTCGTAGATGGTAACGGGCCGCGGCAGCGCCAGCAGGTCCCGACGAGGATGAAGGTTGCAGAAGGCTGCTGCAGCGCCAGCAGGCAGGACGACAGTTCGCAAGGCAGGGCTGCGGCAGCGCCAACAGTCCGTCAAGGATGAGTTCTTCTAGGTGTCTCTCGACTCCAGGATACAACTGCCTTCCTGCTCTGGAGCTGCCCCAGTTATAGGCCTGGCGCCCTTTGATGTCCGGACCCTCGCACTTGGAGGTCGGGAGGTCCGGGATGAGGGAGTCCAGACACCCAGCAGGGGGGTGGAGCCAGCGCCCGGGGAGGCTGGGGGCGATCGGCACCTGGCGGGGGAGAGCCATCAACGCTCCTCTCTCCCATTAACCTGCCAAGTGGTCCGTTCACCTCCTGGGTGGATGGTGGTGCCGGGATGTCGGGGCCTGGCCAGGCCCAGGGTTAGGGTCGAGCTGAGGCCACGCGGCCTCGTGGTGCAGTGTCCAAGATGGCGGCTGGGCCCGGGCAAGGGTACTGGCGGTGGCCCGGGCCAGTGATACCGAGATGTTCTGGGGCAGGTGTCCCGTGTGGGACGGGTCACGGGTGACTTCTGTGGGTAGCTGCTGGAGGGTCGGTGCTCTGGCTCTGTCGTGCGGGGAAGGAGCGAGCCCGTTTCTGGGGCCTGTCTAACAAAGGGAGTTTTACAAAGTGTGTATTTTTTTTATAAACTGGAACTGGGCGTCCTAACAGGCTCCTTTTCTCTCCTTGTTTTTTAATGTGTTATTATTTTCTACATGAAAAGTTTGTAATTACACAGGGCAGTTTATCGACGGCATGGATTCTGTGATGGAACAATTTAATTAGAGTTTTACATTGTGGTGCGTAGGCAATCGACGCATGCTTGCGCACAAATACAGCATAGTGCACACACTCCCTACCTCAAGCGCTTGATCGAAGGTGAATATTTTCTATGTTAAATCTCTTTATTGATCCTGGAGTATGTTATTGAGGTGACAGTAGTAATCGTGTGTACATTACAGAGATCCAAAAAACACAGCATTTGAAATACCTAAAAACACAAAAAGATTGCATGAGAACGGTTGCCACGGGGCGCCTTTCCTCTCATTGATTGGATATACCTGCTCTCCCTACAACTCTCTCTCTCTTTCGCGCACACAAGCTCTCTCTCCCTCTCTCACCCACACACATATGCACACACATATGCACACTCTCTTTCTCTCTCTCACACACATAGGCAAGCACACATGCACGCTTTCTCTCTCTCTCCCTCTGCCCCTCTCTCTCAAACATACACAGGCACGCACACATGCACGCTCTCTTTCTTTCTCACACACACAGGCACACAAGCACGCTCTCTCGCACTCACACACACAAGCATACAAGCATACTCTGCTCTCTTTCTCTCTCTCTCACACACACGCATGCACACACACATGCACGCTCTCTCTCTCTCACACACACATACACACACCCCCGCACTCTCTTTCTCTCTCTCTCCCTCTCTCTCTCACACAGACACTCACGCATGCATGCATTCTCTCTCTTTCTTTTGTGTGTAGTGCCAAAGCACCATTGATTCCTGCTACGCACGGTAAGTCATTCATTGGTGCTTTTATTATGATACAAGGACCCCTTGCTCCCTGCCAGGCCTCCAGCACTGGTGGCGTGGTGGTGGTAGTGTGTGGTGTGCAGTGCCGAAGCACCATTGACTCCTGCTGTTTACAGTAAGACCTTCACTGGTGCCTTTAGGGTGAGACAAGGGTCCCTCTGTCAGGCCTCCAGCACTGGTGGCATGGTAGTGGTAGTGTGTGGTGTGCAGTGCCGAAGCACCATTGACTCCTGCTGTTTACAGTAAGACCTTCACTGGTGCCTTTAGGGTGAGACAAGGGTCCCTCTGTCAGGCCTCCAGCACTGGTGGCATGGTAGTGGTAGTGTGTGGTGTGCAGTGCCGAAGCACCATTGACTCCTGCTGTTTACAGTAAGACCTTCACTGGTGCCTTTAGGGTGAGACAAGGGTCCCTCTGCCAGGCCTCCAGCACTGGTGGCATGGTGGTGGTAGTGTGTGGTGTGCAGTGCCGAAGCACCATTGACTCCTGCTGTTTACATTAAGATCTTCACTGGTGCCTTTAGGATGAGACAAGGGTCCCCCTGCCAGGCCTCCAGCACTGGTGGCATGGTGGTGGTAGTGTGTGGTGTGCAGTGCCGAAGCACCGTCTCCTGCTGTTTACATTAAGATCTTCACTGGAGCTTTTAGCTGGACTGTGGTATGATACAGGGACTGCTTGCTCCCTTTCAGGCCTCCAGCACTGGTGGCGTGGTGGTGGTTGTGTGCATTGCTGAAGCACTTTTGAGTTCTGCAATGCACGGTAAGGCATTCATTGGTGCTCACTGCTTTCAATAGGGCCATGGCTTTACAGCAGGCAGCGCCTCTGCTCCTTGTCAAGCCTGCAGCAGTGGTAGTGCATCATTCATTCCAGCTGCTCAGGGCTGGTGCCTGTTAATGATTCTCCTGCAGCTGCGGAGTCAGCAGTGGGTGCGGTTGTGAAAGGCTCGGGTGGTGTGTGTGTGTGTTCCCTTCACCATTTCCTGCTCTACTCCACGCTCCCCGCTTGTCCCTTGCCTCCATTACCTTGCGCTGTCCTGCAGCCCATGCCCTCCTCTTCCATCCCATCCATTCCCTTGCTAAGCGCGTGCCAATCTTCCATGCTTCACCCAGTATCCCTGCTCTGCATATGTGAGCTCTGCTGCCCCCTGCTGGTGTACTGTAGGAGTTTTAAAGAGACACGTGGAGAGACCTGCACACCCTTCAAGTGCCGAGCTTGGCAGTGCTAGAGTTCACACCTATCAGTGAGAGGCTTTGGGGTAGAGGTGTGCGCTGGCAGGCCAGAAAAAACTCATGGGAAGAGCCGAACCAGAGGCCTTGCTTGGCTCTAAGATAGGGTGACCAGATTCTCAAAACAAACAAGCATTGGCATAGCCGATAGGTATCGCCTTTAGGACCTTATAAATGTTTAGCCATGCAACTGTTGATGTTGCACCAAGGATATTGTACTGCATAACTAAATGCTTACAAGGTTCCAAAGGCGAGACCTATTGGCTATGCCAATGCTTCTTTAATAGTTGGCAGTGGTATGTGGGACAACAGCCTGCTCTTAAAAAATATTTATACAAACATTCACAAAAGTGCATGGGTTACCACCTAGGTCGTAAAACGTGAATGTTTTGCAACCGCATTTCGGTCGCAAAACATTCACACATACCACTGCGATTCAGTATTAGGAAGGGACACCCCAAAGATGCCCCTTCCTAACACCGCGTGGTAAACCCAATTTGTGATTCAGTAATAGGTTACTGAATTGCAAATAGGGCATGGTACATGTGAAAAAGCCTTTTTGCATTCGCAAATGGTTGTGCGACAACAAAAAACCTTTGTACATCTGGCCCTAGATATATGTTGCAATGACATTTGGAAAGGCAATGCCCCTTTAAAGTAACCTTCAGCAGGATACAGACATCTTTCAAAGATGTTCAACCTTCACACTCGTGCTTATCCATGTTTAGAGCTTGTCAGTTGCATTACGTTGTCATGAGAATGTCAACGCACATGGTTTGAGAAAACAATGGCTGTGTTACATGGCAAGTCATTCCAAACATGTGAATTACAGCAGACAATTGCACAGTTTCCTTCACGTTTTTAGGTGCAGAAGAATTGAAACAATATAATAAACCAGCAGTCCTACCTGCCTGATGTGGAATGCGATATAAGGGCTTGGATCACTCGCTTCGCTTCCTCTACTCCTGTGCTTTATGATTTCATCCTATCATCTGTATCTGAGATAAATGCTGTAAATCTTCTCACACTCGACACATGAATCCATCTAAACCTTCATGCAGCTCCCCTCATAACTCCCCTCCCCTCATAACTCCCTACCCCTCCTCCGTCCTTGCCCTCCAGCTCTATTTTACCCTTCATTTCTCTCTCCATCTCAACCTGGAATTTTGGTGTGGCCTAGCCTCACCCGAGCGCACTTACATTCTTCTAAGTATTTACAGCTTTCAACTATACACTATTTGCAGGATTCATGGAATTTCTCACATTTCAAGTCACCCAAACCCTTATTCAATCTCTTCGTAACTAGTGTTCTACCCTTTTTTATGCTCTTCCTGTTTCTTCACTTGCTGAACTTAATTCTGCTACCTGCCCTCTTTTTAGGTCTGTCTTGACGGTACATTTCACTAGAACTTATATGATCAATCTAAAAGAGAGCTTTCAGGAGTACTACAGAGAGGGGCTTTGGCTCCACCCACATGCTGGTGGATGAGTTCATATTTTGATAACAAGTTGTGTGCCTCCACAGAAATAGCTCTTCACCTCCAAGCTTCTGTGGTTATTTTGCTTGTTTACCTAGCAGCAGTATGTCTACCTAGAGAAGGTTCACCAGCATGCATAAAATACCAAACTTAGGGCCTCATTTACGAGGCCCCTTCCAGCACCAGAATGTCACTTTTTTGACATTCCAGTGGTGCAATGTGCCCCGGCATATTTACAAGGCCATTAAAGCCACTTTAGATGGCTTTTCATGGCCTTGTAAATATGTGCCCCTTTCACGCAACACCCATAAAAAATATAAAGCATTCCCAGATTTAGGAGAAATCGTAAACCTGGGAATACCTCATTATCTAACGCCACCCAAAGGGGTGGCGTTAGGGAGGCGCAGCAAAGAGAAAGGAGAAATGCATTCTGCAGCACACATAGAATGGGGAAATTGCTTGAATTGATAGATTTTGTGCAGGAAGGTGTCCCTTCCTGCACAAAATGGATCAGCCCTACAACGCAGGCACCCTTGCACAATGGTGCAAGGGTGCATACATTGGGGCATGGCATCCCATTGCGCATTGGCACTGGGGAAAAGGACAGGAATGAACAGTTTCACATAGATACCGTGCATTCCTGGCCTTTGGTTTTGACGTAGGGCAGCACAGCAAGATTCCTTGCGGCCCTGCCCTATGCCGAAACCTCATAAATGAGGCCCTTAAAGTGGGACTGAGCGTGACCTTTCTGAGGCGCACACATGACACAGTAATGCTGTTAACAAGTCCTGCCTGAGTAGATGATTTACGGTTTTGGTTCTCTACGGTAACAGCACAGATGAGAGGAGGGTAGTCATGAGGAAGGTATTGCTGTTTTCCAGGACCAAGACCCTCTTTCCTTTCCATCAATAACATAGGACGGCAGATTGCAGCTGAGTATTTGGGAGCAGTATGGCATGCACAGGGGTATACTCATTTACATGCATTTTTACATACTTTACCATGGTACTCTTTGAAAGAACTGTGCTTTTTCTATTTAATTCCTACAAAGCCTTTTTTGATTTGGAAGACCGGAACCAAGAAATGTGCCCGGCTCAAGTGTTTCGAAAGGCAGACGGCGTGAGATGTGCTAATGAAAGGGTGTGCATAGTACCAAAAACATTTTTGACACGGTTTGAAACATATGGATATTGACATTGCCTGTCCTTTCCCCCACACGTGTCATTATCTACTAAGCATGGGCGGAAAATCCGTTCCGCTCGCGGATTTTGCGGATTTTCGGGAAATTCGCAATCCGCGAGATTCGCGAATCTCCCGCAAAATCCGCAAATCCGCGAGCAGCGGATTTTGCTCGCACTGCTCGCACTGTTTGCGTGAGTTCGCGCCCCGCGAATAAGTGCAAAATTGCAGAAATACGATCTTAGCAAAACTGAAAGTAACTACTTACCAGGTTCAAAAGTTCAGGCTCATCATTAGTAGCCATTTCCTGTAGTGCTTCCTGAGGGGCCCCTCCAGAGTTCAGTTGCCAGTTGAAAATATTATGTGACCCTGCTCTGAACCTCAGAATAGTTACACATATGCCACAAAGGTCCTGAATTACAGCTAAGGGAGACAAGCAGGAGCCAGGCTGGAAGTTAAAATCCATTAATCAGCCCCTAATTCATTATTGTCAGTTGGGGCAGGGCAGGTGTTGTAACTAATTTTGCAACAATGAAAGCACTTAGCAAGTGCAAAAGATCACTAATCAGGGCGCACTAAGGAAGCAGGTGCCAGCTAAAAAAATATTCTGTGACACATTAATCAGCCCCAAATTAATTCAGGTCACTTGAGGCAGGGAAGGTGTGCTTTGCTTTGCCGAAAATAATGTACACTGGACAACCAGAGGGTGTGGTGATGAAACAGAGGGTGGCATGGGTGGGCCAGAGGGTGGCATGAGTAGTCAGAGAGTGGCAGTGGTGACAGAGAGTGGCAGTGATGAAGAAGAGTGTCCCAAACAGGCTGGACACGTAGAAACAACAAGTTCACAAAACTTGCGACCCGACAGGTAAGTTGGCAAATTGCGAAATTGTAAAAACCCTCGCGAACTGGCAGAAACACGGGCGAACACAAAAAAAAAAATCCGCAAATTCGCGGGAATTCGCGGATTTTGCGGATTGCGAGTTCGCAAATCCGCAAAATTCGCGAACGCGAGATCCGCAAAATTCGCCCATGCTTATTGTCTACCTCCCTCACTCTGTGCTACAAAAAAAAAAAACACTATTACGCAGCCACCATCAATGCATTGCTAATTTCGGCAAAGGATCTTGATTTACAAAGCTTACAGGTAGTGCAAAACACTGCTGCCCGTTTGATGACTGGTGCTCCCAGGCGAACTCCATCTCTTCCTCTTCTCCTTAACTTACATTGGATTCCTATTCGGAAAAGAATTAATTTTAAAGTGTGCTGTTTAGTATTTAAGAGTCTAAACCATATGGCTCCTATCTCTTTGCCTGAAAAGCTAACTAAACATATTCCTTCTCGCTCACTGCGTTCGGAAGGGAAAGGCTTACTTGTAGTTCCCCATATCAGACTATCCAGACTAGGAGGCAAATCTTTCACTTATATGGCTCCCACGCTATGGAACCAGCTGCCTCTGGTTCTTCGCCTGAATACCAACTATTTGGCTTTTAGGAAAAAGCTCAAGACTCATCTTTTTTAGCTTCATTCCCTTATGGGCTGCACCGCCTTAGTCCTCAGCGCGGAGATACCCCATGTGGGGGTGATCCATGCGCTTTAAAAATCCCAATAATAAAATAAATGTGCTTTCCTTTAAAATAAAAATTATTCACGTGTTTTTTAATTACCTTTTGCTATGTTGCACAGCTACAAAGCATTGCCGAAGCCGATAGATCTCACAGGCGGGAACTATTTGCTTTGCCAGTGCTTGTTTGGGTTGGTGGTTGATTCATATGGTGCCACATGCCTCTGTATTGCTGCTTCAGTATGAAGAAATTGTGTTTCCTTTCTCCTACATACATTGGTAGTGTATAGACGAATCAGAAGTAACAGGCACAAGGAAGACGAATCAGAAGTAACAGGCACATGGAAGACTAATCAGAAGTAATAGGCACAAGGAAGATGAATCAAGGAAGACGAATCAGAAGTAACAGGCACAGGGTGACGAATCAGAAGTAACAGGCACATGGAAGACTAATCAGAAGTAATAGGCACAAGGAAGATGAATCAAGGAAGACGAATCAGAAGTAACAGGCACAAGGAAGACTAATTAGAAGTAATAGGCACAAGGAAGACGAATCAGAAGTAACAGGCACAAGGTGACGAATCAGAAGTAACAGACACATGGTGATACTTTTTATCTCATACAAACGCTGCACCTGAATTAACCGTCAGATTCTACGCTCAATCAGGCGAGGAAGAAGCAGCGAATAGTCACGGTGGGGTTGTTTTAACGTTGTGGAGCTGCAGTGACATCATGTGTTTATTGGTGGAGTTGCAAGTGAACATATTTGAATGTTGCACCTCCTGTTCTTCGCGGTACGTACCCACATTGAGGGAGGCATGAATAACGAGGGAAGAGGAATGGGCAGATGAGCGCGAGCCCGACAGATCAGCATGTCACTTTCACATTCTGAAATTAAAATAAGCTGTAGAAAATGGGACTACTGAGAAATATATGACAAAGACGTTGCCAAATAACGTAAGCACAAAGGGTGTTTTCAGACACAGGTGTGCAGAAAGGGTGAATTCAGACCCGCGGTCGATAAGCATTAAAAGAAGTATGAGAACGGTGATGCTGTGCACAATGGGCGCGTGGCGAGTAGGCATGGGGACGGGGTCAAAGGCGTGGCTAAAAAATCAAACATATTCTGTAACTTTTTTCATTCTTTCATCTTCAGGTATGTATTGTATGTACTTATAAAATAACAATCAATTTGCAGGTTAAATAAATGCAAGGTGTTAATCAGTGGGAAATGCACTATCCGTATTTTATGAAACCTCTATTAGTTAATACACTGCTTAGATATGTGTCCGTAACCAGACAGCCACGGAATTAAATCCAGGTTAGAGCAGTGGAGGATACTTTGGGGCTAACACAGGCCCCTGCTCCCAGGGGCCTGGGTTACACAACTTTAAAAAGCACACACTTCACAGCTCAGTTGGTAAATCCTTTCCAATGCCGCTCAAAAACAATAAACCTGTGTCATCAGGAAGTGTCAGTGATTCCATTAATCAAAGCCAATACCGACTTGCGAGCTCCCTTTACATTTGCTGAGTGACCCGTTGTGCACAGTTACAGTTCTTTCAGGTAAGTGGGCACCCTGGCAAGAAGTCTTGTCAAGCTGTCTGCCCACCTTCAGTCTCACAGCACAGGAGACTCCTCAGCTCTCGGAATTAACCGTCCAGAGCCGGTTATCTTTTCACAGAAAGTAGGGGAACGGTTTTCATTAAAAGAAAAAAAAGTATGGCCACATCACCCCCCTCCGATCCCACCCATTTCAACCACTGATTCAGACAAAGATGAGCTTGCCTAACTGGAAATATGAGATGCTGGCAGGTTTGGTGAAGAGTCAGTAGCATTTTGAGATACCTTATCAGGCTTTCAGAGACACATACTTTGCCGACGCAGGTCTGGTTCTGCTCATGGCATTGAAGCCTTCATTGCGACTGCTGTCTGCTAACACTGGGCTGAAATCCCCACAAAAACTCACCTTTCTTTGACAGAGAGATATGTAACTGATTTCCCCCCTCCCAGCCCTGCCAGCTTCAAAGTAATGGGCTTCACTGACATGAGACGGATGAAAGCCCAGCCAACGAGGCTTTCACAGGCCCATGATCCACCTGACATGTTCCATAGTCTGCTCGAGCATTGCTGGCCTTTTCAGAGTTAAAGGCAGGGTCGAACCTGCCTATATGTCAACCAGGCAGGGCCCGACGGGCTGGTCTGGCTGTTCAGTGTGTGGGCACTTTTTTTGGCCGGTTGTGGACCTGTTTTATTGTTTGCTGGACCGGTTTTTACTGTTGATTTCCTTGATGTTACTATAAACATTGCCTATAGCAAGCTCAAATCCATGCACTCTTCCATACAGTGCAAAACATTTACGTTCAAAGCTGCCCCAATTTTCAAACATGGGCAATTTGTTTAGCTTTCTAATTCATAATAACAGGGGCCACTTTTATTTGGGTGCCCTGTCCTACTCCGCCCCTGGTTAGATGCTTCGCTTGAGGGTTGCTGTTCCAAGGAAAAGCTGACTAGTCAGATCGCTGGAAGGACAGGTGAGGGAACTCTATCAAGGAGAGTAGGTTGGCTATTCTAGAGGGGGAATTCCTTCTTGTTGAAGAAGTCTCCTCAACACCCAAGCAGGTGTCATTTTTAACCCCTTCTATGCTGGTGACGGAACCACTCCGTCCCCAGCCACGGACGGGCTGTGCTAATGACAGAGTGGTTCCGTCACGGCCTGCCTGGCACGTCTGCGCGGCAGCGATTTCGAGCATGCGCTGAGCATTCTATTGAGCGGGCGAGGCCGTGACGGAACCACTCCGTACAAGCACAGCGTGCCTGAGGCTCGTGACGGAGCGGTTCCGTCACGAGCCTGGGAGCGCCGTGCGGCCCCCCCTACCCCCTAGCGCTGTGGCAGAATTACCGCCGCAGCCAAGGGGTTAATCATCGGGCATTGCTCCTCATGGGGGTGGCACAGCTGTCCCCCACGGGCACTGTGAGAGGGCTCTTTGTTAGAGATTGAGCAGGATATAGAGAAATAGACATTGACTTCTCAAGTAGACAGCTAGTTACCTGCCCTCCGTGGCTCAAAAGCTGATGAAGCTTTCCCTAATGACTTTTTGGGTTAGATTTTGCAACTAAGGTAGTCGCATCCATTCAGATGCATAGTCGCCCTGACCACACCTAAAATCTAGGTACCATTACAGGGTGTATTGAGTGTCGCCGTCTCAGACCCCTCCACTTCACTTCTCACACTTTGTACGGTCCTGAAGAAATGCCATGGGATCCACTAGCGACCACAAGAGGCGTGAAACATGTCACCCAGATATCATCCATTTTTTTATTACCACTACCACTAAGATGTTCAAAAGGAAAATACTCCTAATTCTGACTACCTTGTCAAGAGTATTCCTCCTGGCTCTTGTTTTTAACCATACCACAGGGACCCCAGAATAACGTTTTTTCAGGGTACTAGAGTGATATTTTTAACTCACTTGCACCACTCCCCGTACACCCGCACTCACCACTGCGGCATACCACAAAAAGATCTCCGACAAAGAGCCATCTCACAGGGCCCTTGGGGGACAGCAGCACCACCCCCATGAGGGGCAACGCCCGATGATGAAGCATGACACCTGCTTGGGTATGTGAAGGCTCTTCTTCAACAAGGAGGAAATCCCACCTCTGGAATAGCCAACCTACACTCCTTTATAGCGTTCTCCTCACCTTCCTTCTAGCTACCTGACTGGTCAGCTTTTTCCTGGAACAGCTTCCCTCTAGTGATTGAAACACAGGCTCTAAGGAGCATGGGTACTGGACTTCTGTTTCTATTCCACTCCCAGTCCCCCCTTCTTTTGTGTGTTTTAGATGCATCGGTTGCATGGCACTGGTGCTGCCCAACCCTCTCAGAGACAATGGTGCATGATAACGGCCCGAGAAAATGACCTAGGCTTAGCTGGCACAAGGTTGAAGACATCTATGAATTGTGGCCACTGAAAGAGATCATTAGTAGCCAAGGAACAGGCTTGATCAGAATTCCTATGCCAGGATATCCACCAATTCTTAATGCATTAATGGAAAGGGGCAATGAACCCAGACTTCTAACCCACCCAGGATTAGACGGAATCATCTCTCTTTCTTTTTAGAAAATGTCTTTATTAATGTATTGGTAAACATTCAGTACTCCAATCATAGCGGGAGTATGCGATAACATATAGCATCAGCACAGTATACAGTACAATATTAACCGCAGAGTTAACATAAATGCTGCAGTAGTACCATGCACAATATCTCATCTCACATTTAACCAGTTATACCAACAGGAGTAGGAGTTGCAATCACTGCCATGTTTATCATGAAATATCGTAAACAGTAGCTAAAAACAGAGTGAAGAATAAAAAGATGAAGGGCCTTGACCGTCTTATATTACACAGTTAGCTTCAAGTGAGTTGCCATGGACCAATGCTGTGGTGGAGCTGGGTGGTCGTGTGCCATAAGATCGCAGAATCATTGAGTAACTGTGTGATGGTGTCTGAGCGGGGAGGGAGTGGAGCTAGGGGATGGGGGTGACAGAGATGGCAGGGTATCACTTCTTTTCCGAGGAAGTGGGGGTGATCGCCCAACCACTTACGGATGCAGGTCAGCTACAGCGCTGGAAGTCCTGGAGGTGCATCTGCAAGCTTGGCCTCGATTGTGGTAAGTTATGCTCGCCAGTAGGGAGGATTGTTTGTGCTTGGGTGGCCGGTACGGTCCCATGGGAAGTCTTAAGAACCGGCTATGAGGGCTCTGCGTTGATCTTAGAACCATTATTGAATGGGAGGGCTCATTGTGATTTCCAACACATGGCCAGCCTGCGTTTGGCAACCACCAAAGGAAAATCCAAAAATGTATTTAGTGTCTTGTGCTTGGCGGATTGCTTAGTAATCCCAAGCAGGAAGTGTAAACCATCTAACTGTACCGTCAGTGTGTCAGCTATTTCTGTCCAATATGTAGATACCCTCAGACATGACCATACCATGTGTGTGAACGTGGCCTCGGTGGTGCTGCACTGGGGACAAGTGTCTGGGGAATCGCGGAACATCCTGGCAATTCTTTGTGGCGAGTGGTATGTTCGGTGAAGATAAATAAATTGGGTGTATTTAAGCCTGGCATTCACTGAGACCATTTTTGGGATTCCCAGACACTACAGCCACTGTTTATCAGTTAACGCTGGCAAGAGTTCCCCATCGCAGTAAACTCGGAGGGTTGTGAGAGGGACCGCCCTATCCTGACGTATGGAATTTGAGATCATTTTAATGGCGCGGCGGGCAGCATTGTGTACAAGAAGTGTTTGGAGGAATCTAGATGTCTCAGGCTCATCATTTGCTCTGCCCCATATTGCGCATAGTTGATGTGCCAAGGATGCACCCAAGAGAAGCACCCTGGGAGGATCCCATAGTTATCCACCAGGTTGTCGAATGTACATAGAATCGAGTTGGTGAACAGATCTCTTCATGAGATGACAAATGCATTGGTCCAGTCCATCGCTTCCAGTCCTCTGCCCTGCGCAATGTATCACCCAGAGGGGTAGTTCTAGGGTGTGAGGGGGAGGGGCATTTCCTGTGCAGATAAAGGGACCAACTGGAACATGCTGTGGACATTAGGAGATTTTCTGAGCTTTTTGGAATTATAGTCCCTGAGCCTAGCAACCAGTCCAGCACACCAGTCGGGCCCATTCCAGTTGCCCAGTGTCCCAGCCCCATAACATTTTGGTCATTGAGTCAGCGCATTGGCCATTGTAACTGCACAGCCATGTAGTAGTATTTGTAATTTGGGGCTTCCACTCCGCCCTTGGACAGTGGTGCATACAGTTTCGCAAGTGAGACCCGGTTCCTGCTCTTTCCCAATAAAAGAGCTAGTAGTAGTGACCTACGGTCTCCTAAGAATTTCTGGGGCAATAAGAGGGGGAGGACAAAAGAAATTTACAGCAGTCTTTTTAGCATTTTAGAGATAGCAATGCGACCCATGGGTGCGAGCGGTAATTCCATCCAGAACGAAAGAGCGGAGCGAACTCTGGTCACTGCTTTGCCCAAATTTCCATCCAATAAATTTGTGGATGAATGATACACTTGGACACCCAAGTATTTCAAAGAGTCACAGGACCAGAGGAGCGGCGCACTGGGGAGCGCCCTCCTCTGGTAGGAGATAAGGGTGTCATAGGGAGCAAAAGGGACTTGTCCCATTTCACTTTCAAGCCTGACACACGCCCAAACCGCTCGAGCAATGCCATCAGTTCTGGTAGGTACGACATATCTCCTCGTAGATGTATCAGTGCGTCATCGGCATACAGGGAGACTACGAGCCATTGGTTGTATGCCCTTATGCCCCAATCCACAGCTTGCTGGTAGAGCGCAGATGCAAGGGACTCCATTGCCAGCGCAAAAATAATGGGTGACAAGTGGCATCCTTGGTGTGTGCCCAGTGCAATGATAAAGGGGTCCGATATGATGGATCCAGTCTTCACTCATGCCGTTGGAGAATCATAGAACAAGGATATCCAATTTAGGAATTGGGGGTCTATCCCAAAGCCAATAAGCACTGCCCATAGGCAGCATCACCCCAAGGTGTCAAAAGCCTTCTGAATATCGAGTGAGGCAACCCAAGAATGCTCGCCATTTGTGTGCACCGAAGCCATTAGCATAAAGAGTCCACGCAAATTAGGGAAGGTGTTCCTGCCATGCATAAAACTACTCTGAGCCTGATGTACTAGTAATTAAATTACCTTGATGAGCCTGTTAGCCAGAACCCTGCCAAGAATCTTATAATCAGTGTTCAGGAGAGACAGCAGACGATACGATCCCAGCAGCAACGGATCTCTGCCTGGCTCAGGTACAACCACCAACATTGTCTCCCAGAGTGAGGATGGCAATATGCCTTGGACATAGCATCCATATACACCTGGTGTAGTTGGGGGGGCAAGCTGGGTTCGAAAAGTCTCATAGAACTCCAGAAGCCAACCGTCTGCCGGAGGGATTTTCCCTCCCCCATCTGTTAGATGGGATCCTTTACCTCAGTCACAGTGATAGGGGACTCCTGCTCTGCAAACTGTGTGGACGGGATATGGGGAAGAGTGATGTCCTTCGAAAAGTTTTGAAATTCAGCTTGGTTGCATTCTTGAGGGGCTCTGTACAGGGAGGCGTAGTTCGAGTGGAAGGCAGTATTAATTTCAAACTGTGTGTTAACTATGCATCCCACATCATTCCGAATAGCTGCGATTGGGCTCCTATTTATTTATTTATTTATATTTCTTATATAGCGCAGGAATTCGATCTCCAAGGAGATATCTCCGCGCTGAGTTGTTCCGAAGATAAGTAAGGACAGAGAGTTTGTGTGACATATCTAGGATTGCTGGGTAGGAAACAAGTACGTCTTCAGGCATTTTCTGAAAGTAGCAAGATTGGAATTTTGTCTTAGGAAGAGGGGTAATGAATTCCATAAAGTAGGACCTCTAAATGCAAGGGCTCGGCCTCCTTGCCTTTCTCTTTTGATCCTAGGGATCTGTAGCAGAGCTTGATTTTCAGATCTTAAGGTTCTTCCTAGTTGATAGGGTTGAAAGATTTCAGTCAAATACCTGGGGCCAGTTCCGTACAAGCATTTGTGGATGGTACAACATATCTTAAATTGTACTCTCTGGCGTATAGGAAGCCAGTGTAGCTTGCTTAGTAGGGGATATGAGGGGGATATAGCAGGAACATTAAGGATCAATCTGGCAGCAGTATTTTGAACAACCTGCAGTCTCTTCAGCTGTTCTGCATTAGCGGATGTAAGCAATCCGTTGCAGTAGTCAAGCCTACTCATAACTAAGGTTTGTACTAATGTTCTCCGATGGTAGTCTGCTAAGTAGGGGAAGACCCTTCTGAGTAGGCCAATGACTCTCATGCAGGTTCCCGTGACCTGTGTGGCATGATCTTTTAGCACCAGGGATTGATCTAGCTTGACACCCAGATTTTTCACACTTTCCTTGGGACAAGGAGCTGTACCCAATTCTGGAGGCCACCACTCAGGTGACCAAAGGAGTGGGGCCTTTCCAAAGAGCATGACCTCTGCTTTGCCCACATTACACTGTAGGCAATTTGAGGTCATCCATCCAGCTATGGCTCTCATTCCAGCAGCAAAGGAATTCCTTACTGCAGAAGTCATGTTTTGGAATGGGAACAGCAGCTGGGTGTCGTCTGCATAGGATATTGGTGTGAACCCAAATTTCCTTGCGACCTTCGCCAGGGGGGTCACATACACAATAAATAATGTGGGGCTTAGGCATGAGCCCTGTGGAACCCCCTTGGTGAGCTCCCTGGAGGTGGAATAGTGGGAGCCCAGGCGAACATTTTGGGATCGGTTGGAGATGAAACTTTTCAACCATGATAGAGCAGTTCCCTGCACTCCCACTCCCTCCAGACGGCTGATCAAGGTGTCATGAGACACCGTGTCGAAGGCAGCGGACAAATCTAATAGCACCAGAATCATAGAGCATCCTCTATCCTGTGCCATTCGAATGGTATTGGTCACGGAGAGGAGAGCTGATTCTGTGCTATGATTTGGCCTGAACCCAGATTGAGAAGGGTCCAGACCGTCCGCTGCCTCGATGAATTTAGAGAGATGAGTGTTGACGTGTCTCTCCGTCATCTTGCTGATGTAGGGTAGGAGGGATATGGGACGCAGGTTATTAAGGTCTGACCAATGTAGCGCGGTGTTTTTGCGAATTGGGTTCACTACCGCCATTTTCCAGTCATTAGAGATCCTTCCTTCCTTGAGGGAGATATTGATCAATGCTCTGAGGCTTGGAGCCAGAATGTCGCCCAGTGGCGCAATCATCGTGGCCGGTAGTAGATCAGTCGGTGATCCAGATTTAATTAAATTAAGAAGCATGTTTACTTCAGTGTGACTGATCTCTGGAATCGAAGTCAGAGTGAGTCGGCATGTTCCATTATTGGTGGATTCATCTCTAGGACTATCTATGATATCTCTGTTATTATATGGTGTTTTAGTAATTTTGTCATAGATTAAGTCTATCTTTTTCTCAAAAAACATCGAGATCTCATCACATAAGATTTGGTTAAAATCATCTGGACTCTCACAAGCTGTAGGTTTCACAAAGGATTGTAGGACTTTGAACAGTTCCCTGGTGGAATTTCCTGCCTCTGTAATTTTTGATTCAAGTTTATGCCTCCGAGCTTTTTTTATGTTTTTAAGGTATTTGGAGTGAGCTTCTGAATAAAGAGTTTTGCTCATAGGAGTGTGAGTTTTCCTCCATTTTTTCTCCAAACTCCTGCATTTTTGTTTTTCGGCTCTTAGTTCCTCTGTATACCATATTTCTGTCTTTGGCCTAACACGTTGTTTATGTAATTCTAGTGGAGCAATTTGATCAATGGCCTCTAATAATGTTTTATTAAACTTGGCCAATCCTACTTTAATATTATCCTCTTCAAGGAAGATAGGTTCTTGCCATATTTGCTGTAATGCTTCTGGTGTTATTTTATGCCATTTTCTTTTCCAAATAGGTGGAAGAGGTTTTTGGGATCGTGAGTATGAGCCAAGTAATTGAAAGGATAATAAGTAATGATCTGACCAATGAATAGGAGTGGGTGAACAACATATTATTTTAGGGCAGTTGGTTAGAATTAAATCTAGTGTATGACCTCCTATATGTGTTGAGCCATTATTATGAATTTTGAGTCCTAAACTGGATAGGTCACCAAGTAAAGATATGGTGTCAGGATTATTTTATACATCTACATGAATATTAAAATCTTCATTGCCTCTGAAATAGGGGGCTAATAGTTCCATAAGATTTAAGGAAAAATCCAGACAAGAACCAGGGGGCCGATATAATAATGCCCCTTTCCACTGTGATTTGGGGGAGGAGGAGAATCTAAAAATCATTATTTCCATCTGGTCGTTGCTACACTGGTCAAGTGTTGAAACCTTTAAGTTGTCTTTATAGACAACAGCCACACCACCTCCGATTTTGATCTGACGATCTAGGTGTAGAATCTTATATCCGGCAGGTATCGCTAACATGATTGTAGGGATGGTATGAGGTTTAAGCCATGTTTCCGTAAGAAAACAAATATCTGGCAATTCGGAATTAATAAGATCCCACAGTTGTTGGTGGTGTTTGGGTAGCGAACGTATATTCAGTAAAAAACATTTAAGTCCTGGGGGTCCTTTCCTGGCAGCATGATTAATATTGTCTGTACTATCAGCTCCGGTTAGGGGAGGGGTCCGAGCAAACTGTTTTGTCACAGCTATAGGGCCCACATCAGTGGGAATATCTCTAGTTAGGCATATGTTAGTAGCCTGAAAGTGGCAGTTAGCACAGGAAAAGGGGCCTTCAAAGTTAGGCCAAGTGTCACGTATGCATATCTCAGTGGAGGTCGTGTTTAAACTGAGAAGCGTTTCTCTAGGGTAACATAAAGTGGGGCTAACCTGTGTATTGAATGATCCAGGGATCCGCGCCATGTCCCTTGTCCCGTCCTGTCGCGGACGGGCGCAGACGGGCTTTTCTTCGGCGCATCTTAGGCGCGCTCGAAGGCGCCCCCTGCGCGCAATCGCTGCGCGCTTGTTGGGGGGGCGTTGCTAAATAGCCCTGAGGGCGGTGACAACTAGAGCGCTGACCTCCGCTCTAGCGGAAGTGTGAAAAGTAATGCCTGGTTCCTACCTGGCCGCCCTCCGCTCTACGGCAATAATTGCCGAGTCGGACCGGGCCGGACAGGCTTCAGTATCGAACCAGACAATGCGGGGGAGAGTATTTAGGAATTTAGACAGTTGTAAATAACATTTGTGGATTTTTAAAATCAATTCCAACAAGTATTTAAAATCACCATTAATACACAATATTCACGGTATTAAACTATTAAAATGCCTCGCGTGTCGTTCTCCTTCCTAACTCCTCGCAGCCCTCGCAGTCAGGACAAGCAAGCAGTCAGTAGCTTTACCTTCGTTTGCAACAGCGGATCGGGGGACGCTGCCACCACCTCCCTACCGCCCTACCGCTCCTAGGAATGTCCAATCATAGCAGCCATGCCAGCAACTTGCTGGCTTTATCGCCCTCTGTGTGCTGTCTGGCCGTGTATTTTCTATAATCGAGGGTACCCAATTGGTCCAGCATCATCTTATACACCAACCTATCCTGGGCCATTGAAGCAGCAACTGACGGGGAAGTGGAGGATGCCTGTTTAAACAGACGTATCTGTGATTCCAAGTGAACAAGTTCTTTGTGGAGGGTCAATCGAGCGCTGAAAAACGTCTTAATCATGTGTCCTCAAAGTACAACCTTAAATGCATCCCATTCCATCCCAGTCTCAAATGCTGTACCCCCGTTTTCTTGGGAAATAGGAGGCGGTATTACCTAAGAGGGAGGAGCAAAGTGGTGCGTCCTGGAGCACCTGCATGGGTAAGTACCACGTTGGAATTTTGGGTTTGCATCTCCCCAGGCCAACAGCAGCTGCAGCAGACAGTGGTCTGACAGGGTGCACCCGAGATATTCCATCTAGGACACTCTGGCAAGTGCCTTTAGAGATCTGAATATCAATTCAATTCTGGTGTGTAGGTCATGTAACCCAGAGTAGTATGAGTATTCCCTACTGTTTGGGTGTAGGCCCCACAAGGCATCATGTCTCTGGAGGTTGATAGACCAGCTCTGTAAGCAGTGTGCAAGAGCAATTGACTGGGCACCAGGGAAGGGGGGCAGGAACAATCCTAGTGTAGATCGTGAGTGCAATTAAAATGCCCACCCCGGTAGACCGAGTCCAGCGTGTTCCATAATATTGCTGGGGATATTATATGCAAGAAGGACGTCTGGTTAGCGGTGGGCATGTAAAGTGACACCAGCAAGATTGGGAGGCCTTTTAATCATCCCTCCAGTGTGACATAGTGGTCCTCACTGTCAATACTGGTATGCAGGACCTCCAGTAGTGTCCCAGGTGTGAATAAGATCAATACAAAGAAAAACCAAAGGTGGTGATGGACGGAGCGTTGACAATACAAACACTCACCCCCAGTCAACTGATCTGGGTTTAATCCATCACCGTTCTTTAGCTCACTCCGCCACCCCAGTTCAGACATGGCCATATGCAAACCAGTCTGAACCTGTGCCTCATGGGAACAGTCCAGCCCGAACTGCCAAGCCATGTTTTCCCTGGACAGGAATCAAGCTTCCCAGGACCGGTTTCTGGCATTACAGCCGTCTTCAGCTAGGCTTGCTTGACTCCAGTGGCAAAGTGAGCAAGGGACTCACGTCTGAGCAAACCCTGCCAATTTAGGGCGAACAAAGAAACCCAAAGGTGGTGATGGATGGAGCGTTGACAATACAAACACTCACCCCCAGTCAACTGATCTGGGTTTAATCCATCACGTTCTTTAGGTCACTCTGCCACCCCAGTTCAGACATGGCCATATGCAAATCAGTCTGACCCTGTGCCTCATGGGAACAGTCCAGCCCGAACTGCCAAGCCATGTCTTCCCTGGACTGGAATCAAGCTTCCCAGGACCGGTTTCTGGCATTACAGCCGTCTTCACGCTAGGCTTCCTTGACTCCAGTGGCAAAGTGAGCAAGGGACTCACGTCTGAGCATACCCTGCCAACTTAGGGTTTCAGGTTCAGGTTTTAAAGTCTTTATTTCGATTATTAGCAATCATAAAAGACATATTAAAATACAAAAGAATATAACTGGTTCATTTAAAATATCCAATGGAAATCAATGAACATAATTATTATTTAGACACTCACAAAAATACATACGTGCACAAACAAAAGAGCATTTCTTAACAAGTGAATAAAACAGGATTAAATTTCAATTAGTGAATAAAAAAAAAAACCTGAATATTTTATGTAGAATTAAAAACAAAAAAAATAGGAAAAGACAAAAAATATTTCAAAAGTTAGGATTACAGTTCTAGATCGCGAACAATGAATGCAGTTAATAGGACATAGTCGTAGGGTGGTTTAACAGGTGTATACTTAAACTAAACAGATTATGGCAAATAGCAGAACGACTTTTGCACTTGGCGCTAAGACGAGCGTTTTTTAACCTAAGGAGCCAAGCCCAGCCCAAGTACTTTGCCAAGGCTACCACAAAGACCTCTGAGGTGTTAGTCCTGAGCACCTGTATGGCTTCCATTGCTGTTTTATATGGTAAATTTTGGAACAGAGGTTTTAGCCATTTTTTCCGAGGTGCTCCATACCTAGGACAGGCAAAAAGGAAGTGACCTTCTGACTCAATATGACCTAAGCAGCACATACAATAAGGTGATATCCCTGTGGACCATTTGTTCAGAAAGATGTTTAATGGCAAAGCGCCCACTCTAAACTGATGGTACAATTTCTTATCTAGCGGTCGGGAAATAACATCCCAGTATGGCTCTCTCAATAGGTCAATTTTGAATGTTAGAAACCTGCCTGTGAGGTCATTTTTATTGGACAGCATCACTCTTTTTAGGCGGGTAGTGGCCCAATATAGAGATTTAAATTCATCTTTAGGTGGGAAGGGATTAGATTGTGGGGATGACCAAAGATGTTCCAAGCCCATGTCTATCAGAATTGTTTTTACAGCAATGAGCCATGGTATTTTCCCTGAACCCCTGATGGACCTAACTTCTGACAATTCCTTTGCAAAAAGGAATAAGTCTGGGGATGTCCATATTCGTCTCCACAATGCCACTAACCTAAATCTTGCCATTTCATTTATGGGGGGGGTGCAAAGATCTAGGCAGAGAGGGAGCGAGGGTGTAGACTGTGGAAGGCCCACTAGGTTTCGGAGGAATCTACATTGAGTTTTATACAGATTAGACAAGTCCATATGACCCCATAGATCTGCGCCATATAAGATGGCTGTAGAGATTTTAACATCATAGATCTTAAGGGCCGGCAGGACCCGTCTAGTGATTGATTCCTTCTGCTCTTTAACGAGACAGCCAGTAAGCCTGGCAAGTTTGAGTTGTTGCATATTGATCTGATCCTTCCATCTCAGACGGCTATTAAGGGTGACCCCTAGATAGGTCATGGTATCAACCTGTTCAAGGTTTACTCCATTCATCTTCACTGAACTTCGGACTGGGTGGTTTTTTGTGAAGACCATAAATTTTGATTTCCCCACGTTGACTACCAGGTTGTTGATGGCACAAAACTCCTCAAAGCGGTCCAAAGCCCGCTGTAGTCCGCTGCGTGTTTTAGAGAGGATTAGAGTGTCATCTGCAAAGGTGAGTAGCGGGAACCTCATCCCTGCCAACATTGGGGCATCAGTGGGAGTATCCAAGAAAAATTTAACAACTTGGTTGATAAAAAGGAGGAACAGGGTAGGGGCCAGGACACACCCCTGGCGGACACCTCGGGTTACGGGGAAAGTTTCTGTGACTTGTCCCCGACCCCCCCACCTCACCCTCGTAAAGTTGTCCTCGTGGAGCCTTATAATAAGGTCCAATAATTTGGGTGGGCATCCCAAAGTTACCAGCACACCCCACAACCTGTCCCTGGGCACCAGATCGAAGGCGGACTTCAGATCAATGAATGCAGCATAGATGTTACCACCACCTAACCAAACCTCCTTCCAATAGATCAGGCAGAATCTAAAAACCTGATCTATGGTGCTCATTCCCGATCTGAAGCCCACCTGCATGGGGGACAGGATGTTCTCCATCTCTATCCAACCCTGGACCCTTCCCAAAACCATACGCGCCACTATCTTTTGAATCGAGTCGATTAAACTGATAGGGCGGTAGTTTGCTGGAATAGATTTATCACCCTTTTTATAGACTGGAACTATTTCTGCCCCTTTCCAGGATTTCGGGACTGTAGCTCCAAGTACCAAAGTATTAGCTATTCTAGTGATATACGGGAGCCACAAAGTGGGATTAGATTTAAAAAGATCCGCTGGGATTAGGTGCATACCGGGGGCTTTGCCTCGGAGAGTAAGTGCCAATGCCAGCTCAACCTCAGCAACCGTAAAGGTGAGTTTCCCGCTTTCTGGGGTCTGCGTGAGTGGATTGCCTGAGGGATTTGAAGTATCATCGTCCCCAGCTCTAAATTGGGCCGAGTAAAATGATACCCAATACTCGAGTGGCACATTATTTCCGGGTGTAGAAGAGTCGATGTTTTTGCCCCATTTAACCAACTCCCAAAACCTTTTCTGGTTATTAGAGGATGATGCCTCTAAAAGATCTGACCAGAACTCATCCTCCCACTCCCTTTTGGCTTTGCTAAGGATTTTTTTGTAATGGAGTCTAGCAGCTCTCACTTTAACCATGTCCCGAGATTTAATGGCAGAGATGAGAGCTGTATGTGCCTCTCTACAGTCCTTGTTATACCATTTTTGGGGCAAGGGATTAGTTTTAGTGACAACTTTCCTACATGGTTTGGATAGCATTGATTTTAAGCTGTCAAAGCACTTAATATGAACACCCATCACACTATTTGCAGCTCCAATCTCCACCCCGACATATCTATTTGCAACATTTCATTAAGTGCATTTCCTACTACAACATTGATATTATTTAATAAGCATTCATCTTCTATAACCTGTGACCACTTCAATCTCCTCCTATCGTTGGTAAGTAGGACATCCCCTGTATAGGTTGTAGATGGTTCCTCCCTTCTATTTAAATCAGGTGTCTTCATCGATAGGGACAGTGGGTTATGATCGCTTTCCGGGCGCTCTAAAACTACCATATCAATTAAGAGAGCCCAATGCTCCATGTCCAGTAAAATATAATCAATGCGGCTTTGCCTATGGCCATTATCAAAAGTGCTTTTTCCCTTCGCATCAGAGGCAGAGCGGCCATTACATGCCCTGAACCCATTTTGTAAGCAAAAGGCCGTCCAGGACACTGCAGCCTCTGTAGCTTTAGCCATCTTCTCCACTTGTAAGTCTGGAATACCCCAAGCAGAATCATCTGCCATAGTCCATGTGTCTCCCATATCTAGCACAGGTTCTATAGTACAATTTAGGTCCCCAGCAATGATGGTAGTGATACCTCCGACCATTTTCGTTATCATGTGATCAACAAGGTTCAACAGGGGTGGGCATCGACCGCCAGGAAGGCCTCTAGCATAGATGTTAATAATATTCATAGCTTGCTTGTTCCCTTTGTTTAAAACAATGGATAACAGATCCTGATTCTCCACTGGGAACTCTGTTGGGTAAAAGCGCAGGGATTGTTTCACCCAGATTAACAAGCCACCTGCGGCCCGCCCTTTACCTCCTTTAGTTGCGGGTTTGAAAAAGTTAGTATAGCCCAGCTTATGGACAGGTTCCGTTGCCCATGTTTCCTGCAACAGGATAATATCGTAGTTGTCCATAAAACTTGACCAATCCGCAGACACAAGGCGTGCCTTAATACCCGCTATGTTCCAGGACAAAATTTTTAGATGGTCATTCAAATTGCCTGGCAACAAAGAGTGTAAGGGCTGTACAGATCCATGAGCAGCCCCTATATCATCATTATCCACTAGATGCTTAACACAGTCTACCGGGGCAGTGATTTTCTCCTCGATCTGGGACCCCTGGGTAACTACGTGTGGTCTAGGGCTGTTTGGCAGATATATTCGGCCTCCCTCCCCGTCAACTAGATTGGTCAGTTGAATTGGGCATACCACGTTATAATCACTGGGGACTTGGGCTATCACACTACCAGTCGGAGACTCGCTAAAGGGATTGTTAAGTCAATCTATAGCTTCCAAGCCAGAAAGGGGGCCAAAATGATTAAAGAGAAAGGGGCGCTGGCAGTCAATCGGGGTCAGTACCATGGGATGTCTTGCAGCAGGACCTTTACGGAACAGAGGATAGGATTGGAAGGGTATATGCCTGCGCGGGTAGAAGTAGGATAAATCTAGTGTTTGTACATCCCCCTGCCTTGCAAATCTGGGTACTCGTTTGATAGCATCTACTACCCATGAGTCTTTGAACGATATAAGGATACAGTCTCCTTCTAGATCTTTAGCCTCAGGCCCCACCCAATCTACTCTCCTCACATACAATATCTCCGTAGGAGTGGAGGGGGGTAGCGGGCGATTTTTGTTCAGCCAAAAGGTGACTTTATTACGAAGGTCACCATATGATTCCCTAGATCCTGGTTTTAATGGTGCTACGCCTGTCAAAACGATGGTGTGTAAGGCCGCTTCGGGTGGAAGATCAACACTGGGGATGTTTGGCCTTTTACGCCCCCCCTCCCTGCGACTGGTAGAAGCAGTATTTTGAGTTCTTGAAGAAATTGGTGAAGGACGATTTATATTAGATTGTATTTGAGGACCCATGTGTTGGCGCCCAACCATATTTTGTTTAGCCTCTGTTTTCGTTTGGGGCTTTAGTGTCTGAGTCTGAGAACTAACACCTGGTTTAGAAGAGATGGTAGAAGAGGTATTGGTTTTTTGACCCCCTTTAGCTATGGTGTTATTTATTCCTGTCGTTTTATTGAGGGAATTTTTGCCGTTTTCCATATTCTTACTAGTAACCTTATTAGGTGCCTTACTTGGTGCTGGTGCATTAACAGTGCCCTTATTATTTAAGCCACACAATGCTTGCAACATTGCGTGGTTTGATTGGATCAGACCCTCCATACTATCGATCTTTGAGATCATGAGCCTAGTCCGCTCCAGGACTGGTAAAAGTAGTGTTTTAAACATGGCCTCCATTTTTGCCAGCAGAGCCTCATCACTATTGAGGCACATGGGACACGTAGTGGAGGAACCCAAAGCCAAAAGTGAGGGGCATAGCATATTATTATTGTTAGGCACCGAGGGTTTTAGCAAGTTTAGTTGGGGCTCGGGCCCCTGGCGCCATTCCCCTTGGACCGTATTTGCTTTATTGGGTGTCATATTTCTTTCCCCTGACATTCTAGAATCCCGTTTTCTCTTTTTGGTATTGGGGGCAGAGTTGGATATAGGTGAATTAGCCTTTACAACAGGATTAGAGATAATGGATTGATTAAGAAGAGGAGTTCCGGATAATTGGCTAAAATCCTGCTCCTCATTAATCACAGAGTCATTATCCTCCATCCCAATCTCCTGCGTATCTTTAGAGTCGTTAATACTAAGCCTTTTTTCCATTATTTTGTCTCTTGTGGACAGGCTACCCCCAATATTTTCTATATGGACTATTGCGTCCGTAGAGGTGGTATGGACACAATTGAAGGCAGCATGGGGTACAGATGGTGCAGGGGAGACAGATGTAGCTAAAGCCCCCAGCGAGGATCGTTTTCCACTAATCAGGTCTATTGAGAGCCTTTTCTCAACCATGGCAATTTCCTTTTCTAAGATGCCAGTGGCCCGGGTGATAAAAGCGTCCAAGGGGCCAGAGACGACGCCATTAGATGTGTTGATTTGTACAGTACGTTCCTTCCCTGATCTTAATGGCATTTTGGGTGGTCTTCAGAACGTCCAGGGGGAGTGGGCCTGGGCCGGACTCTGCCGTACTCGAACGGCCTCAAACGGCCCGCTCTTTGCCCGGTCTTCGCCCCGGCCGTTGCCCCGCGCGCGTCCCGCGTGCGCGTTGTCCACACAAGCTATGAAGGAAAAACAAGAGGAAGGGGTGGGAAGAGGACCAGCTGCGGCCGATCCACGCCGCTAGGAATGCTGGTCCTCGCAGTCCCGCCTCTACCCCTGTTGACCAGATGACAGCTTGCAAGGGGCGCGTTGGTGCTCAAAGCACTTGAAGGGAGGCAGAAAGGATGTTCCCCAGAGAGAGTCTAAGCCTACGAGCGGCCCCCGCAAAGCGGGGGCCGCGAGGCGTGGCGAAGTGGCCAGACAGCAACAACACAGGAACAGCGCTTCTTTGCAGGAAGGGTCCCAAGGCTCACTCACTCCACACAGATTTTAAAGAGGAGGAGGAGGGGGCGGGAAGAGCACCAGCTGCGGCCGATCCACGCCGCTAGGAATGCTGGTCCTCGCAGTCCCGCCTCTACCCCTGTTGACCAGATGACAGCTTGCAAGGGGCGCGTTGGTGCCCAAAGCACTTGAAGGGAGGCAGAAAGGATGTTCCCCAGAGAGAGTCTAAGCCTACGAGCGGCTCCCGCGAAGCGGGGGCCGCGAGGCGTGGCGAAGTGGCCAGACAGCAACAACACAGGAACAGCGCTTCTTTGCAGGAAGGGTCCCAAGGCTCACTCACTCCACACAGATTTTAAAGAGGAGGAGGAGGGGGCGGGAAGAGCACCAGCTGCGGCCGATCCACGCCGCTAGGAATGCTGGTCCTCGCAGTCCCACCTCTACCCCTGTTGACCAGATGACAGCTTGCAAGGGGCGCGTTGGTGCTCAAAGCACTTGAAGGGAGGCAGAAAGGATGTTCCCCAGAGAGAGTCCAAGCCTACGAGCGGCTCCCGCGAAGCGGGGGCCGCGAGGCGTGGCCAAGTGGCCAGACAGCAACAACACAGGAACAGCGCTTCTTTGCAGGAAGGGTCCCAAGGCTCACTCACTCCACACAGATTTTAAAGAGGAGGAGGAGGGGGCGGGAAGAGCACCAGCTGCGGCTGATCCACGCCGCTAGGAATGCTGGTCCTCGCAGTCCCGCCTCTACCCCTGTTGACCAGATGACAGCTTGCAAGGGGCGCGTTGGTGCTCAAAGCACTTGAAGGGAGGCAGAAAGGATGTTCCCCAGAGAGAGTCTAAGCCTACGAGCGGCCCCCGCGAAGCGGGGGCCGCGAGGCGTGGCGAAGTGGCCAGACAGCAACAACACAGGAACAGCGCTTCTTTGCAGGAAGGGTCCCAAGGCTCACTCACTCCACACAGATTTTAAAGAGGAGGAGGAGGGGGCGGGAAGAGCACCAGCTGCGGCCGATCCACGCCGCTAGGAATGCTGGTCCTCGCAGTCCCGCCTCTACCCCTGTTGACCAGATGACAGCTTGCAAGGGGCGCGTTGGTGCTCAAAGCACTTGAAGGGAGGCAGAAAGGATGTTCCCCAGAGAGAGTCTAAGCCTACGAGCGGCCCCCGCGAAGCGGGGGCCGCGAGGCGTGGCGAAGTGGCCAGACAGCAACAACACAGGAACAGCGCTTCTTTGCAGGAAGGGTCCCAAGGCTCACTCACTCCACACAGATTTTAAAGAGGAGGAGGAGGGGGCGGGAAGAGCACCAGCTGCGGCCGATCCACGCCGCTAGGAATGCTGGTCCTCGCAGTCCCGCCTCTACCCCTGTTGACCAGATGACAGCTTGCAAGGGGCGCGTTGGTGCTCAAAGCACTTGAAGGGAGGCAGAAAGGATGTTCCATAGAGAGAGTCTAAGCCTACGAGCGGCTCCCGCGAAGTGGGGGCCGCGAGGCGTGGCGAAGTGGCCAGACAGCAACAACACAGGAACAGCGCTTCTTTGCAGGAAGGGTGAGTGCTTTGGGGGTGAGTGCTTGTATTGTCAACGCTCCGTCCATCATTTCCTTTGATTTTTCTTTGTTCGCCATAAGTTGGCAGGGTATGCTATGACGTGAGTCCCTTGCTCACTTTGCCACTGGATTCAAGCAAGACGGGCTGAAGAAGGCTGAAATGCCAGAAACCGGTCCTCGGTACCTTGTTTCCAGTCCAGGGAAGGCATGGCTTGGCAGTTCGGGCTGGACTGTTCCAATGAGGCACAGGGTCAGACTGATTTGCATATGGCCATGTCTGAACTGGGGTGGCAGAGTGGGCTAAAGAACAGTGATGGATTAAACCCAGATCAGTAGACTGGGGGTGAGTGCTTGTATTGTCAACGCTCCGTCCATCATTTCCTTTGGGTTTTCTTTGTTCGCCATAAGTTGGCAGGGTATGCTCAGGCGTGAGTCCCTTGCTCACTTTGCCTCTGGATTCAAGCAAGCCGGGCTGAAGAAGGCTGAAATGCCAGAAACCGGTCCTCAGTAGCTTGCTTCCGGTCCAGGGAAGGCATGGCTTGGCAGTTCGGGCTGGACTGTTCCCATTAGGCACAGGGTCAGACTGATTTGCATATGGCCATGTCTGAACTGGGGTGGCAGAGTGGGCTAAAGAACGGTGATGGATTAAACCCAGATCAGTTGAATGGGGCTGAATGCTTGTATTGTCAACGCTCCGTCCATCATTTCCTTTGGTTTTTCTTTGTTCGCCATAAGTTGGCAGGGTATGCTCAGACGTGAGTCCCTTGCTCACTGTGCCACTGGATTCAAGCAAGCCGGGCTGAAGAAGGCTGAAATGCCAGAAACCGGTCCTCTTTAGCTTGTTTCCGGTCCAGGGAAGGCATGTCTTGGCAGTTCGGGCTGGACTGTTCCCATGAGGCACAGGGTCAGACTGATTTGCATATGGCCATGTCTGAACTGGGATGGCAGAGTGGGCTAAAGAACGGTGATGGATTAAACCCATATCAGTTGACTGGGGGTGAGTACTTGTATTGTCAACGCTCCGTCCATCATTTCCTTTGGTTTTTCCAAGATCAATACAATCCTAGCATAGCTATAACACAAAGTCCCTTTCAGCATCCCCCTCCTGCGCCTGCGCATTGCCTCCAGCATTTGTGTGGTGCGAGGGGTTTCCAGCAGGAGTGCTATATGAATCTTGCACCAGCAGAGATGCTGATGTACTCAGTAGCACTTGGAATAGCCTGCTAAGCCTCGTACATTACAAGTTAACAAAACCACTGTGGAATTCTGATCACTTGTCAATGAGGACATAATATTCCAATCAGGAGTAGCCCCCCAAGCCATAACAATGTACTACATACACACCTTTTGAGCCCTCTCATGTGCATAGCATATAACGGTCTACTACTTAGTAGAAATTAATGGTTCCCCTTGTGAACAAGCAATACAAAACAACAATAAATCCAAACTCCCACTCCTCAACCAGAACGCCAACAGGTGGCCAGCCATTGGCACGTAAATACAATAATATTAATACAGGTGAAGTGTCTGTAGCAGAGGGTCGGTGTAGCTGGAGGGGAGGGAGTAGATCTAGCAGCAGCGGTGGGCCCAGACAGTGACCATCGCCTCCTGTGGCCTGACCCTAAGAGTCAATCCAGTTGCTGCGCACTGCCAATATTAAAATGTGTCTGCCCGACCACCCATACTTTGGCCAAACCTATTCAAAGCATGTCACAGCAGGTCCTCAGCCATTTTAGGGGTGACAGCAGGGCTGCCACCCAGCACAGCTGCAAACTGGGAGTCAGACATTAACAGTGAGTCGTCTCGCTGACTCTCTGCCTCTAAGCCCGAGGCCGAGGGAGAGGGAGAGGGGACTGATGTTTGCTTCTCCATGTCTTTCACTGCCCGGGCCCTTTCCTTTGGCACTTGCTCTTTGGTGGGTCCTCGCAGTCGGCATCTGGAATGTGCTCTACCCTGTCGTTGAGTTTGCCATGGAGGGGAGGAGCCGGAGTTGTCCCCCTGTGCGGGTGCAAGTCTCTTTTGCTCGAGCCATGCCAAAGCCTCGCCCAGCGTCGCACAGAAAGTGGCAGAGCAGTCATGTTGCACCTTGAGGGTGGCGGGAACCTGCAAGGCGTATTTTATGGTATGATCGCACAGGCACTTTTGCAACCCGAGGAAGGAAGACCTACTTCTCTGGGCCTCCAGGGTGTGGTTAGGGTAAATATGCACCAGGGTGTTCTCAAAGGTCCACGGGCCTCTTGCTGTCATCAGCTGTAGTATATGGTCTCTGTCCCTATAATTGAATAGGCGCACCTCCACCGTACAAGGCGGGGCACCTGGGTGAAGTGGTCTCCCCGGGACCCTGTGAGCTCTTTCCACTGAAAATAATGTGGATTGTTTTCCCTGCAATAACAAATTGACAAACCAGTCCTCCAAGTAGAGTTCCATGTTAGGGCCTTCTGTTTGCTCAGGGAGGCCCGCTGTGCTCACTTTGTTGCACCATGATCTCCCCTCCTGGTCTTCAATTCGGCTTTGTAGGTATTCCACCTCTTCCTACACGGCGCAGAGGCTTTTGCCATAGACTATAACTGTGGGTATAGGGTTAGTTAGCATGTATTCAGATTCTGCAACCCGGTCCTTAAATTTCTAGTGATCTGCCCGAAGGAGGCCTTCTTTGATACAGAGAGAGTCTAGTTTAGCCTCTAAAGTAGATATGATAATGGCCAGGACTGCTGCAAGGATTTTGTCGAATTTGCTGGAGTGATCCGTCAGTGTGGTGGCCAGTTTTTTATCTGCCGGGTCACCAACCTTTGGACACTCTTCAGACCCCTGCATGCCACTGAGAGTCTTGTCAGACTTGATCTTCACCATTGTAGAGGAGGAGGCATGACCTGGTGCTGCGAGATCTATGTAGTTGTACGCCTAGAGTGTACGAGGAGAACAGCAAAAAATTCAGCCTGTACTACTGAAGGCCAAGAATAAAGTAGGGGGCCAATGCAGCATTAATAACATCTATTGGGGCACTCTGTGCTCCTCTCCCCATACCTGCCAGACCGCTGACTGCAGTAAGGCGGCGTGCTGTTATGTTCCTTGTTCAGGGTCAGCGGACATGAAAAAAAAGGGCAGGAAACAAGGGCAATTTGAGTTGTTATGGAGGTGTGCAGTAAGAGGAGTTACTGGACTTCATAATCAGGCTCATACAGTGCATGATACAGTAGCAAACAGTCAAAGTGTCCCAATAACAAGTCCCCACTCGGTCAGGAATAGCTGGTGCTGTAGAAGCTGCACTCATTGCTATTTTTTGCTTTGGCCCTATCCTCATTCATTTGGGCTGGAGGCGGCACGCGGCTGCGCATGTCGGGCTGACCCCCACACCCTCTGTAGTTCCTGGAACAGGGCTGCAATTGATTCAGATGCTCCGTCCATCACCACCCCCTTTTGTACCGCTTTTGCCCACCATAAGTGTGGCAGGGTATGCTCAGACGTGAGTCCCTTGCTCGCTTTGCCACTGGATTCAAGCAAGCCGGGCTGAAGACGGCTGGAGTACCAGAAACCGGTCCTCGGAAGCTTGTTTCTGGTCCAGGGAAGACATGGCTTGGCAGTTCGGGCTGGACTGTTCCCATGAGGCACAGGGTCAGACTGATTTGCATATAGCCATGTCTGAACTGGGGTGGCAGAGTGGGCTAAAGAACAAAGATGGATTAAACCCAGATCTTTTGACTGGGTGCGAGTGTTTGATTGATTCAGATGCTCCGTCCATCATCACCCCCTTTTGTACCACTTTTGGCCGCCATAAGTATGGCAGAGTATGCTCAGACGTGAGTCCCTTGCTCACTTTGCCACTGGATTCAAGCAAGCCGGGCTGAAGACGGCTGGAATGCCAGAAACCGGTCCTCGGAAGCTGGTTTCCGGTCCAGGGAAGACATGGCTTTGCAGTTCGGGCTGGACTGTTCCCATGAGGCACAGGGTCAGACTGTTTTGCATATAGCCATGTCTGAACTGGGGTGGCAGAGTGGGCTAAAGAGCGGTGATGGATTAAACCCAGATCTTTTGACTGGGTGTGAGTGTTTGATTGATTCAGATGCTCCGTCCATCACCACCCTCTTTTGTACCGCTTTGGGCTGCCATAAGTGTGGCAGGGTATGCTCAGACGTGAGTCCCTTGCTCACTTTGCCACTGGATTCAAGCAAGCCGGGCTGAAGACGGCTGTAATGCAAGAAACGGGTCCTCGGAAGCTTGTTTCCGGTCCAGGGAAGACATGGCTTGGCAGTTGGGGCTGGACTGTTCCCATGAGGCACAGGGTCAGACTGATTTGCATATAGCCATGTCTGAACTGGGGTGGCAGAGTGGGCTAAAGAACGGTGATGGATTAAACCCAGATCTTTTGACTGGGTGTGAGTGTTTGATTGATTCAGAGGCTCCGTCCATCACCACCCACTTTTGTACCGCTTTGGGCCGCCATAAGTGTGGCAGGGTATGCTCAGACGTGAGTCCCTTGCTCACTTTGCCACTGGATTCAAGCAAGCCGGGCTGAAGACGGCTGGAATGCCAGAAACGGGTCCTCAGAAGCTTGTTTCCGATCCAGGGAAGACATGGCTTGGCAGTTCGGGCTGGACTGTTCCCATGAGGCACAGGGTCAGACTGATTTGCATGTAGCCATGTCTGAACTGGGGTGGCAGAGTGGGCTAAAGAACGGTGATGGATTAAACCCAGATCTTTTGACTGGGTGCGAGTGTTTGATTGATTCAGATGCTCCGTCCATCACCATCCCCTTTTGTACCGCTTTTGGCCGCCATAAGTGTGGCAGGGTATGCTCAGACGTGAGTCCCTTGCTCACTTTGCGACTGGGTTCAAGCAAGCCGTGCTGAAGACGGCTGGAATGCCAGAAACCGGTCCTCGGAAGCTTGTTTCCGGTCCAGGGAAGACATGGCTTGGCAGTTCAGGCTGGACTGTTCCCATGAGGCACAGGGTCAGACTGATTTGCATATAGCCATGTCTGAACTGGGGGGGCAGAGTAGGCTACAGAATGATGATGGATTAAACCCAGATCTTTTGACTGGGTGTGAGTGTTTGATTGATTCAGATGCTCCGTCCATCACCACCCCGTTTTGTACCGCTTTTGGCCGCCATAAGTATGGCAGGGTATGCTCAGACGTGAGTCCCTTGCTCACTTTGCCACTGGATTCAAGCAAGCCGGGCTGAAGACGGCTGGAATGCCAGAAACCAGTCCTCAGAAGCTTGTTTCTGGTCCAGGGAAGACATGGCTTTGCAGTTCGGGCGGGACTGTTCCCATGAGGCACAGGGTCAGACTGATTTGCATATAGCCATGTCTGAACTGGGGTGGCAGATTGGGCTAAGGAACGGTGATGGATTAAACCCAGATCTTTTGATGGGTGTGAGTGTTTGATTGATTCAGATGCTCCGTCCATCACCACCCTCTTTTGTACTGCTTTGGGCTGCCATAAGTGTGGCAGGGTATGCTCAGACGTGAGTCCCTTGCTCACTTTGCCACTGGATTCAAGCAAGCCGGGCTGAAGACGGCTGGAATGCCAGAAACGGGTCCTCGGAAGCTTGTTTCCGGTCCAGGGAAGACATGGCTTGGCAGTTCGGGCTGGACTGTTCCCATGAGGCACAGGGTCAGACTGATTTGCATATAGCCATGTCTGAACTGGGGTGGCAGAGTGGGCTAAAAAACGGTGATGGATTAAGCCCAGATCTTTTGACTGGGTGTGAGTGTTTGATTGATTCAGATGCTCCGTCCATCACCACCCACTTTTGTACCGCTTTGGGCCGCCATAAGTGTGGCAGGGTATGCTCAGACGTGAGTCCCTTGCTCACTTTGCCACTGGATTCAAGCAAGCCGGGCTGAAGACGGCTGGAATGCCAGAAACGGGTCCTCGGAAGCTTGTTTCCGGTCCAGGGAAGACATGGCTTGGCAGTTCGGGCTCGACTGTTCCCATGAGGCACGGGGTCAGACTGATTTGCATGTAGCCATGTCTGAACTGGGGTGGCAGAGTGGGCTAAAGAACGGTGATGGATTAAACCCAGATCTTTTGACTGGGTGTGAGTGTTTGATTGATTCAGATGCTCCGTCCATCACCACCCCTTTTTGTACCGCTTTTGGCTGCCATAAGTGTGGCAGGGTATGCTCAGACGTGAGTCCCTTGCTCACTTTGCCACTGGATTCAAGCAAGCCGGGCTGAAGATGGCTGGAATGCCAGAAACCGGTCTTCAGAAGCTTGTTTCCGGTCCAGGGAAGACATGGCTTGGCAGTTCGGGCTGGACTGTTCCCATGAGGCTCAGGGTCAGACTGATTTGCATGTAGCCATGTCTGAACTGGGGTGGCAGAGTGGGCTAAAGAATGGTGATGGATTAAACCCAGATCTTTTGACTGGGTGCGAGTGTTTGATTGATTCAGATGCTCCATCTATCACCATCCCCTTTTGTACCGCTTTTGGCCGCCATAAGTGTGGCAGGGTATGCTCAGACGTGAGTCCCTTGCTCACTTTGCCACTGGATTCAAGCAAGCCAGGCTGAAGACGGCTGGAATGCCAGAAACCGGTCCTTGGAAGCTTGTTTCCGGTCCAGGGAAGACATGGCTTGGCAGTTCGGGCTGTACTGTTCCCATGAGGCACAGGGTCAGACTGATTTGCATATAGCCATGTCTGAACTGGGGTGGCAGAGTGGGCCAATGAACGGTGATGGATTAAACCCAGATCTTTTGACTGGGTGTGAGTGTTTGATTAATTCAGATGCTCCGTCCATCACCACCCCCTTTTGTTCCGGTTTCTTGCAGAACAGTATGGCTCAAGAGTCTTCACATGGCGACCGAGCTTTGGTCGTGATTAGAACAGAACAGTATCAGTATGTCACACATAATAGTACTTAAAAATATACAGAGCTATAACTAGCAGTTAATAGCAGATGTTTTTCACCAAAGGTTTTGGAGAGAGTGAGACATAAAAAGACAAGAACAGGGAAGCTTGATTTGTCAATTATGTTTCTCGGAAGCCCGAGGTGAAAGTGAAACTATTCCCATCCCGGTATTCACATTTCTACAATTTTATGTTGCCCGATCCTCTGCTCTTGATTTCAGGATCGATGCAGGGGGTGAGAAGTGATTAGGGACTAGTAGAGGCTCCGCCTGCCCCAATCCACTGCCCTTTGATATACCTGGTGTTCTGTTACTAACCGCTACACCCTCTTGAGCCACTCAAAAATTAAAAACAAACATGTGGCAATTCTGACTGCCACCCATGCACCAACCTCATCCTCAGCGTTAACCCTCTATTCCCTCAACCAGTGGTCGAAGTGGGAAACAAAAGTAGGGGAACTGTGGGTGGGGAATCAGGGGGCGGGAATAACCGAAGATTGAATCAGTGGGCGGAGTCAGGGGTGTGGCTAGAAATAGCACACCATACCAATTTTTAGTACGTTTTGCATTTCACTGACCAGTTACAGCTTTTAACGTTATTTAATTAAAACAATGGATAAACATGTTTATTTGAGGTTTAATTCAGGAAAAAGCAAACACTCATAGGGAATACAGGTTTATGTAAAGCGTGTGAAATATAAGCAGGAACAACATGTTACCTTAATGCTTTTACTCTCATTGTTCAGAAATCCATGATTCATTTTTGTCTCAAACATTGAGGTCATGAATTCGGGCTACTCCTGTACACATGTCTTAAGCAGGGCTCAGAAGAGAAAGGGACTCTTCAGGAGAATCTAGACTCACGGAAACCCACAAAGGCTCCTTCATATTCATATCAGCCAGCTAGCTGCTCAATCATAATATAGCAAAAAGAACAACTGGTGGACAGAATGCAGAACAATATCATACATTTACCCCAGTACAGAGATCTGGGCCTAAATCCATTGTTTCTTTGCTCACCATGCCATTCCAGTTTGCAGCCAGCCATATGCAAATCAGTCATTTTCCTGCACCCAATGGGAAAAGTCCAGCCCGAACTGCCAGGCCAGTTCCTCCCTGGACTGGAATCAAGCATCCTAGGACCGGTTTTGGGCTTTCAGCTCTCATCAGCCAGGATAACTTGATTCTAGTGGCATGGAGAGCACGGGACTCATGTCTGAGCATACCTGTCCCACTTGGGGTGACAAATGCAAAAAGAATAATTGATGCCAGAATGCAGAACATCATAGCCTCCTGCTACCTACATCCACACAACAAATAAAAATAAAATCCCTAGTCTTCCACCACCACCCTGTGGATATAAACCACCTGCCGCAAATTGAAGAAAAATACTGCAATGCCTGTTCTCATGCCACTCACACTCCACCTTGTTTGCCTTCCCTTCATGCCTCAAAGCAGCACTCTTTGTGCTCACAAGAGCAGAGTTGGTGATGTGATGACATCGGCCACTTGTAAGTGCAGTATGCATTGACAGAGTGAATCATGAGTGTCCTAATCTGACAGGGAATTTGGTGGCCGGCACAGGCATTCCACAGACCATGTTTTCACGCCTCCCTCAGTTTGGGAGGGACCTGGGAGAGGCGGTAAGACAGCAGTCAGGACCACCAGCGGCCATTCCAGCACCGTGCTCGAGTGGAGTCTCTCCACAGACTAGGCACTTCACGTTGAGATTTAACTTTTGTTTTCCATTGTTGTTAAAAGTATATAACAACAGTTACCGTTCCCCTTCGAAATTCTGAGATCCTCTGGAGCACCAGTGGTCTCTTACCTTTCACCCAGACAGTATGGCTGCTAAAAGCAATATAAGGAAATACTGGTTGATTTCACACCCACAATTACCTATTCCTGAAGCATTTACTCACTTATAAGGAGTTTTGTAAATTTTAATGCTAGAATCGCTGCCAATTCACCATCCCCCAAAAGTTGTTGGAATCTCTGATATTGTTAATTCAGGAAGTGTGAAATTAACACCCTAGCATCAAGAGCTCTGGTAATGACGTCCTTAGTGTTATTAATAAGGACATGCAGAGTAAGGCAGACCCAAAGTATGAACTACACTGCATAAGAGTCACACTCAACATATACTAAAGTAACAGAGTGCTGGCGGCTGCAAAAGTTGGCGAGGCAGGCCCGGGAGAAAAAACTGGTCTACTTAATAAAATTTCTTGGTGCTGTGGTGTTTGGGAGTTTCTAGCTATAAAGAAAGTGAGACACACAGTGCAAGATATTCGCCAGATAGTTGTTTCTATATCGAATTCATTGTAGTCTATTTAGAGAAAGAGGACATAAACCTCACATGCACAAGGCCACAAGCCTTCAGACCTTTAGATAAATCAAAGGCTAAGGATGGAAAAGACTCAAGATCTGGGAACCCTGGATAAAGCCATTCTATGTTTGGTGTCTCTACATTGACTTTTTTTCTTCCACTTGCTTAAACTATTAAAATTTGGTTTCTGCCTTTTGAACTCTGCTAAGACAGCCCTCTTTTGTGTTTTAAAGTCTATCACTTCTGCTCATCACAGCAATCTTTCCTCCAATTGTATCATCCTTGATCATTCCCCTGCCAACTACCCTATTGTATGACAGACACCACACTAGCCTCCTTTAACACCAAAGACAAGACTCTTGAATACTTCTTTTCTTACCTCTCCAACTGTTCCTTTTCAGCCCCCCAGTGGTCTTCGCTCTTGGCCTCTCGCCACCAACCCCTCCCCAGTTCAATGTCCTCTCTCTAGGGTACTGCCCTCAGTGACATAATATATTTTAGTTTATCTTATCATATGTGAGCTGGTGACAGCCAACACGTTTGGGAAGATTAGCTACAGTGAATGGTTTGGGGTAGTAGGTAAAGTGGGGCTCAGACAGGTAACTGGTAGCTATAACTATGGTAATTAGTAAATGTGAGGTGCCTCCAGGACAGGGGAAGACCCAAAACCCACGAATCAGTGAGGAGCTAAAAGCCCATCCCTCAGTATGAACAAACAGAAACCTGGGCACACAAATAAATATCAACAGTTAATACAGTTTGGGAAGATGGAAACAAGCTCTTTGTATTGGTATTCAGTTTCCATTTTTAGGATTTCCCAAATTACAAAGTAAGCACTGGATTTGTGAGTGTTAATTCACAGTTTGTTACTTGTATCTACTGTTGGATTCCTCAGCCAACACACGTTTTGCTCTGGCATGTTTGCCTGTGTGCTTTTTCAAGACCAAATGTTATATGTCCCCTAAAGTTAATTGGTCTTAAGGTAGAAAATAAAGCTGTTTCTGGTTCTGTAAGATTTACTGGGAGGCGCACTACACAGGGAGTGTCATACAGCGCATAGCATTGCTACTGTGCACACATTGCAGAAGGTAAATGATCTCCCAAATACGTTGCTTTTTGTTATTTCAGTTTTGGGAATCTAATTGAATGATTGTACAGAACCAGATAGACCCTTTTAGAACCAAATACCAACAGATTGCGCTTGTTTCTGCCTTTTTGAAAGGACATACATACATATTTGATGTGGTGAGGTAACCCTACAGGGAAAAATCTATCACCTTTTTAAAAGAGTATGATAAAGACCTGGCATAATTAGTGCAGTTCCACTATACAAGGTAATAATAAGATCTCTGATCCAGATGAAAGGAAAAATATATTTTCTTTCCCTTCATACCCACCTGCCCTTTAGTCTTGAATCTTTGTTTGCCTCACTGCCTCCAGGCATTGTTTAGTCCGCCACTCTCTGATTCTGAAATCCTTGAAAAGTGAAATTATTTAAGCCTCTGGCTCATGCTCCCCACTCTCCTCTGCTCCATCCCCTTTTATCCAGATACCTGGTCTCCCTGCCCTGCCACAAGAATCCCAGCACTATTGTGATGTTTGGCTTTTTGACAATCTTATGACTTCTTCAGTGATGTAACATTGAGTGCAGCACCAACACTCGGAAAATTGTTCCAGCGCTACAGGCTTGGGTGCCTTTCTTTGACATTTTCATGCTTTCTGACCAGGGTGCCTTCGTGTGATGTTTCCATGATTTCTGTCCTGGGGGCCTTTGTGTAACGTTTCCATGCTTCATTGTCTGAGTATTTATGTGTGAGATTTCCATGCTTTCTGGCATGGATGCTTATGTGTGACATTTCCACGGTTTATGGCTTGGAATGGATGCTTATGTGTGACACACACATTTTTATGGTTTATTGCATGGGTGCTTATGTGTGGCATTTCCATGGTTTATCGCATGGGTGCTTATGTGTGACATTTCCATGCTTTCTGGTGTGGGTACCTTTGTGTGACGTTTCCATGCTTCCTTGTCTGAGGACTAATGTGTGAGATGAGATTTCCATGCTTTCTGGCCTGGGTGCTTATGTCAGGGCATCATTTACGATTTACTTTGCTTTGAAAGTTAATACAGCTAAATATGTAATGAAAAATGTGATGTGCACCATTGGATTTTCTTTTTACAAAATGTTCTTGAGGGGAGAATTCCACCCCATGCAACACCTCTAGCAGTCATTAAGCTTGCTGCGCTCGCTTGCTACACACCGTAAGGGGGCTGGTCTAACAACGTGCCAGGGTTGCTGTGGGTTCCCAGTCTGGCCTGGAGACGGTGTGTTGATTAATCAATAATTTTTGAGAATCACAGTGTGTAACTAGGTCTGCACACTGCCACCTCACCCTGCTTTTGTTGTAATACCAGAAGCAAAAACTTAAAAGTGAGGCAAACTTTAAAGACTTTGTGTGTCTTTCGAGTGAATGCTGCAGGGCTGCCAGGGGTATGATTTGGAAAAGGCATGAATTTAGGTGGGCACAGTAGGATCCATTTGGATTGTCCATGTAGTGAGTCATGGATGTTAATATATGTGCAGATGCAGAAATGTCTTTGGTGCTACCTGCAAATAAATATTATTTGTGCATGTTACTTAGATGAATTGACATCACACTTCGCATATGGCTAGCGTGTTTTCTTTCACTTTGCTTCCCTAGAATATCACACAGTGGACAGAAGAAGATTTCAAGATACTTCACAAAATTTAAGCCCAAGATTGACGAGGAGCCTGCTAGCAAACTTGCTAAAAAAGATCATGCACTTCGAGTGCATGAAGGGAACAAGGAAGATGAAGTGTGAGAGAAGGCACTAGATGAGAGTGACACCACTACTAGCAGCAGCGTTATCATCACCCCTACAGAAGAAAAGACACAAGGTAGTCCTCTTAGAGATGAGCAGCATCATGCTGTGGAGATTGCTGTAGAGATAGAGGAAACTCCAAGCACTAGCAACTAGTCTGACATATTATCACTGAAACCACATTCAGACAGAGTTTTTAGGAAAGGCATTCTTCCTAAAGGTTGGAAACATGACCCAAAAATATATTTCCAACGCAAGCATCCATGGTTAATTGTTAAAGGCCTTAACCTTGGCTGTTCTGTGTGTCGCCAAGTCTGTGATCTTGGTGCTGAGAAATCCAGGGGAATGACATTGTCCAAAGAATGGACTGAGTCTACTGTGAAGGCATATGGCACCAATATAGAACAGCAGCAGAAGTCATTGAGGAAAAAGATTGAAGAACATGCACTAAGCAAGGCTCATGTTGCAACCTTAAAAATCTTAGAAAACGCTAAGAGAGATCCTTCATTGCAAGTACCTACAAAAGCGCAATCTGTACAAATGTCAGCAACAGCCAGAATATTCTGTGTAGCTTATAAGGAAGCAAAGCGAAACAGGCCAGCGTATGGTTTTGAAATGGAGATAGACTGCCGCCAGTTGAATGGACTAGATATGGGTCGAATTTTGCACTCCAATGTAGCTTGCTCAAACATACAACGCCACATATCCTCAGAAATGAAGAGGAAGATATTTGCCAAAATTATTGAGCTTTCCCCAAAAGTAAGTGTTTTACTAGAGGAAGCTATTATCTTAAATAGGAAAAGTTCTTTAATTGTGTACATGCAAATGCAGCTACCTGGCATGGACTCCCCAGCTAATAAGTTTGTTGACCTCATTGAGCTGAGTGATTTGTCAGCTGATGGCATAGTAAACAGTTTACTGTCTGCATTAAAAAAAGATCCAGTTAATATAAGTGAGGACTTTCTCTCCAAATGCCTGGTTTCAGTTGCCTGTGATGGAGCTTCAGTGATGTTTGGCCGGCACAGTGGTGCTGTAAAGAGGTTACAAGAAAAAATCTCTTCCAATATTATAGCATGGCACTGCTCAGCACATTGCCTGGAGCTTGCCGTTCATAATGTCATGAGAGATATTGGTGCTACAAATCATTTCGAAAACATACTTGATAAGCTATATTCTCTATTTTCCACCTCTGTTAAAAACCATTTGGAGCTTAAGGAATGTGCTGAAGCGCTTGACGTTCAGCTTTGCAGAATAGGTAGAGTGTTAGCTACTCGTTGGGTTGCATCAAGCTTCAGAACAGTGGAGGCTATTTGAAATGCTTATCCTGCTCTCTACAAGCACTTTACTAGTGCAGCTGATGATGGTTCCCATGACAGTGCCACACGAAATATGTACACAGGCCAAAGAAGGTGGTTATCATCTATACAGTTTGTTGCTAATCTTGGCCTCATGTATGATACTCTTCAGGAGTTATCTGAGTTATCACTCGAATTACAGAAACGTGATTCTACAATCATTGATTCTCATTGGGCTATTTACCAGCAAATAGCAGTGTTTGAGGCAATGGAAGACAGGCAAGGCAACCATTTCTCACTATGTAAAAAGGCCATGGAAAAAAACATATTCCAAGGTGTGGTGCTGCATAAAGGAAAGACCACTGACAAAATCATTGAACAGGGTCAGTTTTTTCGTAGCCTTGCTGAAAATCCAAGAGATTGTTTGTTGTCTACAGGAGGAACTAATTCTGCTGACAAAAAGGCTGAGTATGATACACTGATTAGCGAAGTGAAAGTTTTATACAAATAGTACTGGCCTGATGAGCTACCAGTTCTTTATGGTGAAAGTGATATTGGGTCTCTGTGTAAAAGATTCAACTTTGCCAGCCAAGAAACCATACATGCTTACAGAGAGTATAAGGAACCTGGAGGAAAAGAAATTAAAAGGCAGTTCAAGGAACTGTTGATGGTCTTACACACTATTGATATCAGTACTGCAGAATGTGAGCGTGGTTTTCTCAAATGAATCTTATATGCACATACACAAGATCATCATTTGTGACTGAAACAATATCTTCTTTAATGTTTTTAAATCTTGTTGGTCCACCATTTAGGAGATTCAACTCATTCCCCTATGTTAAGTCCTGGCTTGCAAAAGGACGAAGATCAGCTGATGACACTAGGAGTAAAGCCAGGAAAGAGGAGGACTTGGAATGCACAAGCAATTTTACTGTTTCTGTTTTTTTCTAGAACAATAGATGTAGCCCTTTCCAGCAGACAAAATGTGTGTTGTTATAATGTTTTGGAAAAGTTAGTCTTTACTGTGTCAGGATATTTAGTTGTTCTAGTTTATATAGGTTATTTATTTGCATTTATACCACTTTGTTGACAGTGTCAATTTATTCAATATTTTGTTATATTTATGTCTCTTCCTTGTTTGGATGTTATATTTATTGTTCTATTTAATATATTTTATTTATTTTGTTTTTATAAGACTTAACTTGCTTTTTTGTTTTTCATTTTAGAACATGTATTTATTTGTATTTATATATTTTATTTTTAGTTATTTTGTCTTTATATAATTACATTTTGTATGGCACTATGCCTGGTTATTTTGCACTAATAGGTAGATACGGTCAAATTTAAACTGCCCAGCCACTACCTATTCCTTTGGCCTAGGTATACCTCAAGGACGTTTTGGTGAGATCACATTTTTCTTTGCTTTATCTTGAGATACAAATCTTTCATTAAAAAGTCATATTTTGAACATATGCCTCTAATCTCTATGTTGCCTGTGTCTCACAGAACTTCATAGTTCCAAGGTTTTTTAAACTATTCTGAATGTCTAATAAATGCACATATAGCTCCAGGGGAGTAAGATATAGTAACAAGCCCAATTGGTAATCATGCTTTTTTTGATTGTTTCACTAAAGCAGTCGCTTCAACGCAATACTCCACTATACTGATTACCCATTCGGCCACTGGAAGTGACAGTGGCTGACTCATTCAAGCGTATTGCATGATTTTATTCAGTTTATCTGTTTGGACTAGTGTTTTCACAACATTTTGTTTTATTTTGTCACATAACTTAAGCTATGTCAAAGTTGTACCTTTGAACTCATAGACTCTGTTAAAAATGGCATGCCCTACCCAGTATTGTCCTTTCCCCAAATCAGCACACAGAGCACTGAAAATGTCCCTTTTCAATGCATTAGTTGTTTTAGCTAATTTATTCCAAAATTGTGCTTTAAATGCACATTTGATTTAATCGTTATCAAAATGGTTCACAGGGAACCTCCTATCAAAACCTTACTATGAGGAAGGCTCCCTTTCTGAAATTCAGATCAGGTATTATATTTGACTTTTAGCAGTGCCACTTGAAGATGTGGGTGGAGCTAATAGAGCATGTGGTTGGAGCCAGTGGAGGGAGTGGGTGGAGCCAGAAAAAAAGTGGTTATGGCCTCCGTCAAACATTTGAACACCTGCACTTCATATTTTACAAATTAAGCACTGCTAGCAAAATCACATGACTTGTTACACTCGTGCCCTCCTCAGAACTGGCCAATTAGAGGCGCTCACTTATTTTGAAGTTTCAACATTTCTTACTGGCTACCCAGCCCACTTGAGGGAGGCAATGAGATGAAGTTGCAATGGAGAAAGCTAGAAGCCGGTGTCACCTCTGGTTTAAGATCCTGAACTGTGAGACAACCATAATAGCCAAACGAATAACTTTGCAATTACCACTGACGTGTTTGATGTTGAACAACAACACTTTAATCTCACGTTCTCGTGTGCAAGACTCTGCCTGGCAACACCATGCAGCAGTAGCCCTGTTTGCTTTCCTCTTAGCTCTCATGACAAATGTGTTGTAATCTTTCTTGACTACGGGTCATTATATGCAGCATTTTTATACATGTCGGCTGATGAGTGCCCCCATCTTGAGGACAGGCGTCAAAGGCTTACAACGTAGTAGTGCTAAAGGAGTTATAGAAAGCAACAACAGACAATTGGTTTTGATATGTGATATATAAATCATCAATATATTATTATTTGCATTGCCACATTCACTGGACGGGGTGAAGGCAGGGCCACGCTGAGGCAGTGGTGGACATGGTTTTAGAATGGAGACGAGAATGATGAGTGGTTTGTTGCACTCGGGGCTCCCACACCTCTGATTGCAGCACATTGTCTTAAATAACTGAGGAGACATCAGTCGCCTGTCCTCTCTGCAGCTGGAGATGCCTGTGGGTCGTGGTTCGACATTAGCTCCAGGTGTGTGTCATCGTTGGTCAGCTTGTTCTGGGCCACTGGTGTCAGTACTAGGTCCATCCGGGAAAACTCAGAGGCTCCGAGGAAGGTGACAACTGACAGCGAAGGAGACCCTTCCTCGCCACCCGGCCGCTTACGCCGCAGTCTCCTCCAGGATATTTTAAGCTCCCTCTGGACCTGGTGGAATCGGTAAAGTGGGGGTTAAGATAAAAAATTGAAATCACATTTTCTTTTGAACTGCATGACATGATCAAATATTACCATTTCGTTACAATGTTCACTGTCCTGTGTATTTTTTAAACCACGCCCCTCATTTTCAGAAGACACCATTAAAGTAACACTTGTTTATTGATAAACTGTGCGATTACTTAAAATCATTACAGTGTATAAAAATGCAGTTTGATTCAGATAAAATACAGTAAAATGCAGTAAAATACACCCCCCCCTGCTCGACCTACACCGGTCAGGGACCATTGGTGCAGCTATGTGGTCTCGATACTGACTGTGTGCACTTGTACTGTACATTATTAATACTAAAAGGAATTAAAATGTTTAGAGTCATCATGATGCCGTGCTTTACTGGAGTCTAGAAGGCGTGTAAAAGTTCGACATCCTCAGTTGCACTGTGGGCTTTATTGGTCCCTGAGTCGGCCCCAGCTTTTCGGCGACTCCCTGTGTTATCTGTGGATTACCAACTTTAGGGCGGCGGGTCACAGGGTTCTTCGGGATGGTGTCCTTTAGTTGATTTTCGAATGCCATTTTAACTTGATGAATGAACTTGCCTATCCTGGCTAATAAACATGTTGTGGTTTCTGAGAAACACCAATCCGAGGCCTCTCTGCAAGTTCTGAGACCCAGGATACGTAGTGCCGGACGTAGCAATCGATGTCGGTCACTGGCCAGCTTAGGGCAGCAACATAGCAAGTGAAGCCAGGATTCTCTGCGATAATGGCAAAGTCGGCAGGCAGTGGCTCCGTCTGAGCGTGCCCAACGTGGTTTAAAGTCCATTATCCTGAGGGCCAAGAGGCGCATAGACAGAATTTTTTGTCTTGCTACGGTTGTTAGTGAGTCTTGTAAGTATGGCTGGGGTTTACCAGGAATGTAGGACTTGTCCAGGGCCAACTTTAGCGGGTTGGGCCGGAGCGAGGAGAGGTCTAGCTCAAAGGAAATAGACTGGACTTGGCGCTTGATGGCTTTTGCCCAGGCGGAATATGGGATTTCGTGTAAGTGCAGATTCCGCCCCTCGATTTTCAGAAGGTCAATGGCTAGTTCCACCTTGGCTTGCCATGGGGAGCCTTCTTCCCCAAAGATGATTTTTAGCGAGTGCTTCAAGGTGTTTTCAGGCGACTTCAGAACTCTGATGTAGTATTTTAGCAGTTCCCCCAGTAGTACCAGTTCAGGATGTTTCAGGCCCATTTCCAGTCTCACCCTGCTATTCCACGCCTGTTTGGGGGCTCGTAGCACCAACTTATAAGCTTTCACCTGTGCCGCTTGGACCACTTTCTCAAAAGCCCCTGGATAGGCTATATGGCCGTACGTGATGGCGGGGATCAGTTTAGCCCTAAGTACTGTCAGCATCGGATCTGCAGAGGGACTGGCCAGGACGTGGCTTAGACGTCTTAGAGATGTAATTATTTTATCAAGTTTTGGTTTAAGCGTCTTCAGATGTTTGAGCGCCGTGGCCCTCTCTGATACCCATGTGCCCAGGTAGTTGTAGGATGGGACCGTGGTGATGCGGTGTTCCCCCAAGGACCATGAAGCTTTTGTTTTGTGTGGATGTTTACCAAAGATTATTATCTTAGTCTTGCTCACATTGATGAGTAGCTTGTTCTCCTTGTTATACGTGGCGAGACTGTTTAAGGCTCTTTGGAGGCCTACCCTGGTGTGGTCCATAATTACTGTGTCATCTGCATACTGGAGCGTGCCCAGAACCAGCTTCCCCAGTCTGGGTGGTGCTAGGTTTGCATCTTTCAGGGCTTGCCCCATGTCTGCAGTGTACAAGTTGAAAAGCAGGGGGGCCAGGACACACCCCTGCTTTAATCCAGAGTTAGTGGCAATTCTTGTGGTTGCAGATGTGGCGCTTAGTTTCACCTGAACCCAGGTTCCCTCGTAAAGTGCTTTTATGGCCTTTAGAAGATCTCTGGGGATCCCCCAGGACTCTAGTTTTGCCCAGAGCCGACTTCTGTTCACGCGGTCAAAGGCCGTTGAATAATCGATAAAGCAACAGAACAGGGGCAGCTTATTCCGCATGTTGGCCTTCTTAGCGAGGTACGAAAGCGCTATGATGTTATCCTGCGTAGAACAGTTAGCTCTGAAGCCAGTCTGTGAGGGCGGGAGTATGCCGTTCTTATCTACCCAAGTTTCCAGGTCCTTAAGTAGGAGGCGGGCATAGACCTTAGCTTCAATGTCAAGGAGGGCTATCAGTCTGTAATTAGCCGGGTTAGAGTGGTCACCTTTTTTATGTATAGGAAAGAGGATTGAACCTTTCCAGGAAGATGGCAGAGTTGCGGTTGCAAATGCGTGGTTAAATAGAGGAGTAAGTTTGGAAGCGAAGAATGCAGGATCTTTCTTAAAAACCTGTGCGGGGATCCCGTTAGGTCCAGGGGCACCATCGGTTCTGATGGCTTTGATGAGCTTTACAATCGCCGCCTCCGAGAATTTTCCAGATCGAGTTGGACTTAATTCTTCATTCGGGGCACTTTCGGAGCTGATGGTAGCTGCCGCCGCCTTGGACCAGCCGGATATGCAGTGAGACATCCGCTTTGGCTCACAGGTGTACAGCCCCTTTGCATACTGTTCCCATACTTTTCCTCCAACACTGTTAACCTTGTGTACGCCTCCTGATGACAAGCTGTTGATGTAGCGCCAGAGCTTGCTATTATCTTTGCCTTTGATTATGGAAAACACTGTCAACCAGTTCTGATCGGTCCGTTTTCTTTTCAAATCCCAAATGTTCTTTTTGTACTTAGCTCGCAAAACAGCAATGGGGGGCCCCCCTGGCGGGTAGATACCTTTCTTATTTGCTCTCACTGCCTTGTTAAGCGCCTGCTTGGCCAGCTTAAGACTGTGGGATTTTTGGTAGCCTGGGATAACATTTTTTTGACCGCTTCTTGATTGGTGAATGTTGCCCAGGTGCTTCAATAAGTCATTGATCAGAGTTTCCCATAGATGTGTTATACTGTCTTGTGGGCTTGGTACAGTCACCCAATTGGCTACGAATGCGTTAAGTCTGTGGCTAAGATTGGTCGACCATTTTATTTGTTTGAGGACTAAATGGTGTTCTTCGTCTGTGGTCATACCAATTGTGGCGTAGGGGTCCGCCTGTTCTCGTGTCAGGTTGAATGTGACACGGAGGGGCCTATGGTCGCTTTCGGCTCTGTCGTCCACAGTAAAGTTGCGAAGTTTGTTGGCCAGTCCTGCATTGATGAAGATGTAGTCTATAGTGGAGACGTTCCTGAAGGTTGGGTGGGCGGACCATGCGCAGTTGCGCGTTTTTTGTATCCCGTGGGTGGATTTCAAGTTGTAATTTGCTAAAAGTTCAATCAGTTGAGCTGACTTCCTGCTAGGTGTAGTCATGGGTAGCAGGTCCAGGCCTCTCAGGTTAAAGTCACCAACTATGATTACATCGTGGTGCAAGCGGCTTAATAATAGATCTTCCAGGGCGGTGGTAAATGATTCCAAGCCGTGTGGGGAATGAAGTTTTGCAGGGTTGAGATAGCAGTTGATTAATAAAAGCGGGCGGGTTGTTTTATCCGCTCTCAGTCCTTCTATTGAGATAGCTTGTAGGTCAGGTGGCTCCAGAGATAGTTCTTTTACGTTAAATTTGCAGGCGTGGCTTACAAAGATTGACAGACCCCCTGACGGGCGTCCAAAGATCGTCCTTTTGGTTGCTGATTTAAAGTATTCATGGAAGCCAGCAATTGGTGAGGTGGACCTCGCCCAGGTCTCCTGGATACATAATATGTCCCCCTGTGCGAGATAGTCATGGGTGGCAGTAGCCCTGTGGATGTTATTTAACCCTGCAATGTTCCATGAGATGATGCTAAGGTTACGATCCAGGCCTGTTGATGGGCATGCGCAAATGATGTTTTCATATGAGTGGGAGGGGTTAGGAGCCCCGTCTCCATGTGTCCTCTGGGGGGGCCAGTCCCTGCTGAGGTCGCTGGACGAAGCGCTGTTTTTCTTTGAGCAAGATTTTTATTTTTAGCGGGGATCTAGGCCTCCCAGATTTCACTCCCCCATCTAAACCTGTGTAATTTGTGCCTTTGAGAACAGAGATGGATTGTTGTAGGCCATACTGTGGTCTGAGGATGTGCGGATATTTTGGAACTATGGGGGCGGTGACTTCTATACCCCATTCTGCTAGTTGCAAGGCTTCATGGAGGACAGCTTTTTGGGCTTGCTGGTTTGCTAGTCCGACTATGGTGGAATCACCATGAGTGTCTGTCTCCAGGCACTTGAACTTCACCCATTCAATCATCCCCGAAGTGATGTGTGCCAGGGAGTCAATGTGGCCGAAGAGTCGTACGATGTTTGACCTGTTCAGAATGTCAAAGGAGCCCATGGCTGTAAACCTGGGGGTGAACAGCAGCTCGTAAATAACTGGTGGTTATTATTTTCTGGGGAGCGCCGTTGTGCCTCCTGCCTCTGATGAATTGGATGTGCAGTGATTGTGTGGGGGTCACCTGGGCACTGTCTGTCTGAGATCGTAATTGGGGGACTTGCCTCTCTTGACTGTCCATGCGGCTCATAGTTAAGAGCGCTCGGGTGTGGGGGGTTATTATATATGGCTCCAGATTGCTGGCTACCTGGAGCCTCAGTTGGTGGACCTACCGGACAGGGCAGTCCCAACTGCGCTCCCAAATACAGTGGGCGTGTTGATTCTATCTTATGTTGGGGGACCCAATCAATTGGACCATTGATGCTGGAAAGGCCTCCGGAAACAACTTGTGAGGGCTGTGGTATAACCTCCACATTACAGTGGCCCTCCGGAGGAGGGATTGAGTGCCTGGGGGCCACACAAGGGACAGGTGGTACATCACTTGGCTTAACGGTCTTCAGTGCACGATTTAGGGTGAAGATAGGAAAAGGTGTTTTGAGAGAACTTTCAGTTATAGTGGCGCCGGAAGTTATTATGGCTAGTGGTATGATCCTGCTTTTGGTTTTAAGTTTCTTTAGTTGTTTTTTTAGTCTTTTTTTTGCTCTCCGTGACAGCGGTGCATTTGCACCAGCCAATGCACATTTGGCCTTTTCCGAGAGAGGAATGCTGACGGACGAGTCGTCGCTTTCGGTGTCAGGGTCCAAAACCACAAGGTCCCCGCTTCCTTGTTCTGGCATGGTGAGCTTGCTGCGTGACAAGGCCATTGAGCCTTTTAGTGAGCTGCTGACCATGGTGCAGGGGTCCTTCAGTAAATCATGCACTCTTGTCAAAGCTGGTGGCTTTTGAGTCAACTGTGATTGTGGGGACCTCTCTCCAAGGCCCTTGGCTAATGTGAGCATATCTTTTAAAACTTCGGGTAGGCTTGCCCAATTTTCTATAATGGCGGCACCAGAGTTGATGTTGACCGCGTGGGCTTCAAATAGCACTTCTAATTTTGCTAGTTTGTCTTCTTGGCGCACTAAGTGCTGGGCGATTGAGTGCAGCAGATCAACTTGAACCTCCATCTTCGTGGACTGCCACAATAAGGCCCTGGCCATGGTGTCCTGCACTCCTCTTATTATGGACAGGTTTAGTTCTTTGACCGTGACCTCATCGACTGAGTCTTGATGTTGTGTTAGGCCCAGGGGGCTCCATGCCTCCGTCTGCTGCGAGCTCCTGGGATTAATTCTGGGTGGGTGTATGGGGGTGTCTTCTAGTGTACGATCTATTGAGAGTTCTAGTTTTTGTAGGAACGATGCCGTTAGCGCGGCCATACCCGGGGTGGTCGTCTCCGTTGTTGCCCCGGGTGTAACTGACGTGCACAGGTGCGTCCCGGGGCTCGTTGGGGGAGAGGGTGCGGTGCCCCTCTTTTGCTTTGCGCTACCTGTCTCCTCCTGTACACCCTCGGAGGCATTCCTGTGAACTTCAGCTAGGATCCTTAACGGGCTTTTTGCTCTGACAGTAGAGTGAGGTAGGACTTCCTTGCTTCGAGCGTCTACCGGGCTTAGGGCTTTTCTGGAGTCTGCGGGCTCGCAAGAATAATTGCGAGAATGGTCTTGCTTCGATATTGACAACCTCGGTGTGCCTCTACCCTCGGGTCCTTGTAGACTCGTGTCCGTGGCTATCAGGCCACTGGGGGCCTGAAAGAAATGAGTGATAAGACCCTGTGGGAGGGATTTGCCCGGGACTGAGTCCTGTGAATTTTGGAGGTTGGTACCTTTAGTACTCCTGGTTGTCCTTCTTAGTGCCGTGTTTTCAGGGTTCGCCTCCGCCCCCACCACCTCCTCCTCCTTCGTGGTTGTCTTGAATTTTTTAAGCGTCATCCTTTACACACCTTTAGGCACCGTAAACTGGGGCTATGTGATGTGGGAGGGTGGTAGGGCCCACTTGCTTATATTCCTGGTTGTTGAGGTGAGTCCCCTGTAAGGGCCTAGAGCATATTGAGCTTATTGTGTGAGTCTAGGGAAAGTTACTAGTTCTCTGCGTGAGCAGTGCAATGCTGGGCAGCCTCTTTTTTCAGGGGGAGAGGGCGGCGGCAAGCGGAGCGCACAGGGGGACCGGAGGCTGGGAGACCTAGTCAGGCAGCCCCTTAGTCCGCACCCTCGGCTCTTACTTTGCGACTGCCTCTAATGGCTGCCGCGCTCACCACTGCCACTTGCCTCCGTCGGGGGTGGCAATTGAACTAGCAACAGGCAACCGGCTATCCGGTAGAAGGAAATGTGAGAACTCCGTGTTTCCAGCGGCTTAAACTGGACCCTCTGCAGCTTGGTAGTAAAGTCAAGGTACGTCCTCTTGTGGGGGGATGTTATTTCATTGTTAGTTTGTGTGCATTAGTAGTCAAATCGTTTGTTCTAAAGTCTTGTGCAGGTTTTCTCAAACACAACCTCAGACTTTCAGACTCTGGGCAGCAATTCACCAGACACAGGTGGTACAGGCTGTAATACCACCTGCAGCAAAACAAAATGAATAGAAGTACAGGGCCGGCTCTAGGCATGTGCAAGCTGTGCACCTGCACAGGGCCACCAAACCCCAGGGGCCACCACACCAATATATATCCTTAATATATTAATCCTCTGAAGATGGATACATATTTGCGTGGTGGCCCCTGGCAGGGATTTGGCGGCCTCCAGCTCTGTTCCACTACTAAACACCCTGACCCCCTCCCCTCTTTACTGGCCTGCGCGCTCCGCCCCGCCCGGACTACCTCTTCCGGGTCCCCTACCTACGCTCCTTGCCCAGGGCCACCATGAGCCTAGAGCCGGCCCTGAGAAGTAAAGTAGAGTAAAACTTGCAGCACTCGCTAATATTGCACGCCGCCGCTCCCACCTTCAAGCTGCCAAAATCACTGCGGGCCGGTGTGGGATCGGTATGGCCGCCTTATTGTTCAAAGCGGCCAGAGCTGCCAAAGTCAATGAGTCAGAGTGTAAAGTTCTCACCGGAATCACTGCTCCCTCTGCTGCTTTGGTGCTCGGGGCTCGGAACTCAGATGCGATGCGCAGAACCTGCTGAGCCGAGAAACTGGAAAGATCTCTCCGAGGTCAATGCAGGGCGGCCCCCCCCTCGGAGCTTAGAGCGGCGCACAGAGAACCACTCTTATCTCTGGCTCCACGGTGCACCGCGGCGCACTCCGAACCGCCACCGACCAACTGCAGACCTCGGGAGCTTGCTCTACTTCTCCTTTTGCTTCCGCCTTCCTTCCTTCGTGTTCCTCGTCCTGGCTCCTCCGTCCTGGCTCCTCGCCGTGCTGCGTAGCTCCTCTCTGCTGCTCACGACCGCACTCTAGTGAATTAGAATTTCCCTGTCACCAAAGAGGGAGGTTACCATTAGCGGCTGGTGTGTAGATAGAAAGGTGGGGAAGGGGGCTGACAAGACAAATATAAAGTTGCGCGTTGCGGCCCTGGGTCGGGACTAGTATAACCCCTCTACTGTCGGCAGCCCCTGAGCCGAGGTACTTTACGGTAATTGTTGCAACCGCTCTCGGGGCTTTCAGTTGTGTTGGTGCGGTCTGGCCTTGCTCGGTTGCTCGAACCCGGGCTGGTGGTGCGAGGGGGGGGGGTTCATTAGGGGAGAGGGTGTAGCCTTGCGGCCAGAGCTGCCAACTTTGGAATGTAAGACATTGTTCTGCATTCTGTCCATCAACTGTGTTTTTTGCAACTTTGGAGCTGGGTCACCAGGTCTGTGCCTCGGCTAAGCTTCCGGTTTGTTCAGGGGGCAAGTTGAGTCCAGGCCGGGTGGCTCTTGGCTCCGACGGGCGCACTTTGAGATTGCGGTTGCTGAATTACATGTGCGGTTGCGATCTGCTCCCCCCGCAGCAAAACCAAAAGGGGGGACCAGCGTCCGCAGTTTGTTAAGCTATGCAGCTTCACTGTGATTTCATTTCCCATGCCGCAGTCGGCTTGCCCTGTAAGCCTGCGGTGCTCTCCGTGTCGTGTGCTACAGTCGTTATTGTGCAGAGACCGATGTGCTGGTTAAAAGCGTAGCTTACTCAATCGCACGATCCTTGGGGGGGGGGGGGGCTGGACCGCACCGGGTCCCGACGTGGGGCAGATGGGCATGTTGATGTGTTGTGTCTCGCACACGCGACTACCTTCTATAACAGGTGGCTTTCGAGGAAACCGGATGCCCCCACGAGCTGTTGGTTGTCTCAGTTGGCGGGACTAGCTCAATTGATCAGGTAAGCCCCGCCGATTAGGGTGACCAACCGCCCGTAAATTTCACGGACAGTCCGTAATTTTGGCTGTCTGTCCGTTGTCCGTAAAGGATTCTTTAACGGACGCCATTTGTCCGTAATTTTAACCGGGCACAGCTTGCCCCCACCTCCCTTCTTGACTCCGATGCTGTATGAAAGCTCAGACCCCCAGCAGCTTTGTAGAGGCACAGCGGGATGGCAACCCTCACACCTCCAGCCCTTGATGAGCTGTTAAGAGGTGCTTGACGGTGACAGAGGGAGGGGCTGCAGGTTCAGGAGCGGGGGCATCCATTCACATGCAAACAGTCCTGAATGTGTCTTGTATCTGCTATTTAGAGGGGCCGCCGCCTCACACATTCCATTTCTACCCAGGGCCCCAAACATCCTAGACTCGGCCAGATTACACCCCTGATTACACTGAGGCAGCACCTGCTTCTCTTCACCGAGCTTAATTACTGTCACTAAATTGTAAGCAAACCTCGGTTCTTCAAACATGCATAATGTAGTACAATAAAGAAATGGCACAATCGCACCCACACTAACAAAGTATGGAGGACAATCAGTTCAATTAGTTCTCTTAGAGTATCTCCTGTAAGTACTGTATATCACAGTGGGGGGTGGCATTTTGGACAGAGAGCCTGTCTTCTCGTTGTCTTGTGCAGGAGGGGGCGAGAAGCCCAAGATGATACTAGAATACTGCATGCCCACCCCTGTGCCCACCCTGGTGGATCACGTTCCCTCTCCTGTGATGACTCCTGCTCCTGTCCCCCCATGTTGTGGCTCCAGTCCACCCCCGCCTGTGATGGCTCCTGTCCCGCCCTGTGATGGCTCCTGTCCCCTCTCCCCCTCCCCCCCGCCTGTGGTGGATCCTGTCCCCCCCTGTGGTGGATCCTGTCTACGCCCTGTGTGGCTTGGCTTCTGTCCAAGTCCTGGAACGGCCCCTGCAGCGAGGGTGAAGTTCTTGATGGGCCTCTTCTCAAAAGGGCACAGCTCAAAATTAATATGAAAAGGTGGGCGAGTGAGTAAGTGAAGGGATGGCTGGATGAATTAGTGAAAGGGTGAATGGATGAATGAAAGATTGAATAAATGGATAATGAGAGAGGATAGATGGATTGATGAGTGAGGGGAAGGATGGAGAGAAAATGTAAATAGCTGGATGTATGGGTGGAAGAGTAGCTGGGTGATTGATGAGGGCAAGGATGATGGATGGAGGGGAAGGATGGATGGATGAGGGGAAGGATGGATGGATGGGGGGCGGATAAATGGATGAGGGGAAGGATGGATGGATGAGGGGAAGGATGGATGGATGGATGGGATGGATGGATGGGTGAGGGGAAGGATGATGGATGAGGAGAAGGATGGATGGATGGATGGATGGATGGATGGATGGATGGATGGATGGCGGGGAAGGATGGATGGATGAAAGAATGGATGGATGGATGGGTGAGGGGAAGGATGGATGAGGGGAAGGATGGATGGATGATGAGGGGAAGGACAGATGGATGGATGATGAGGGGAAGGATGGATGGATGGATGGATGGATGATGAGGGAAAAGGATGGATGGATGATGAGGGGAAGGATGGATGGATGATGAGGGAAATGGATGGATGATGAGGGAAAAGGATGGATGGATGATGAGGGGAAGGATGGATGGATGATGAGGGGATGGATGATGAGGGGAAGGACAGATGGATGGATGAATGGATGATGGGTGGGTGAAAGGATGGATGGATGGAGAGTGGGCGAAAGGATGGATGGATGGATAAGTGGGTGGGTGAAAGGATGGATGGATGATGAGTGGGTGAAAGGATGGATGGATGATGAGTGGGTGGGTGAAAGGATGGATGGGTGGGTGGGTGAAAGGATGGATCAGTGGATTGGATGGTGGGTGGGTGAAAGGATGGATGGATGAGTGGGTGGGTGGATGGTGGGTGGGTGGATGATGGGGGTAGGTGGATGAGTGAAATGATGGATGGATTGATGGATTGATAAGTGCAAGGGTGAATGAATGGACATATGAGTGAAAGGGTGGGTGTAAGGATGGATGAGTGAGTGAAAGGGAGGGTAGATGGACAAAAGGATGAATAGATGTGTGAAGGAGTGAAATGATAGATGGATGAGTGATAGGGGCAATGGTTGGATTCATGAGTGGATGAGTAAATGGATGGATGGGTGGGTGGATGGATGGATGGAAGGAAGGCTAAGTGAAAGGGTCGATGGAGAGAGAAAGGGAGGATGGATGGATGACTAAAAGAGTGGATGGGTGGAAGGATTAGTAAGTGAAAGGATGGCTGGATTGGTGAAAGGGTAAATGGCTGAATGGATGAGTGAATGGATGCATGGGATGAAGAGTGGATGGATAAGTGTACAGATGAATAGGGTGAAAGGGTGGATGGATGGATAATGGAGGATGAGTGAAAGGATGGATGAGGGGATGGATGAAGTGATGGATGAGTGAAATGATAGATGGAAGGATACATGATGGATAGGTTTGCAAATGGTTGAATATGTTTGGAAATGGCTGGGCTTACTTATATACTATTGCGCGACCTCTGATGTGTCTGTAAAACGTAACTATTGTCCTAAAGTTTTGTCCTGAATTTTGACCTCCTGTCCTGAATTTGTGTCCTGAATTTTGACCCTTTGTCCTGAATTTTTACACTCACCGTCCTGAATTTGCACCAATGCCAGTTGGTCACCCTACCGCCGATCGATGAGTGAGGGGCCTTGCTTCACTGTCCGGGTCAGTCTTTCTGTTCTGTTTTTTTTTTGAGCGCATTAATAACCTTTGGTATTTCTTGCCCCGCACAGATGATTTCACTTGTCTTCAGTTCCCTGGGAATATGTTTGGGGAGCCATGTTGATTTATGATGAGTCTGTACTCATTGCGGTTTTTGGTAAGCGTTTGAGAAACATGTTGACTAGAAGGGGCTACAGGCAGACAACAGCCCTTCGTCCATAGAGCATTTGCAATGTGCTTCTCCTGTGCAATTCTTCCTTGTGGGGCGGGCAGGAATATTCAGAAAATGTGGTTGGGCCTTAGGACTCCTAGACGCATAAATATATCAGTGCCTGCTGGCCCGGGCTAGTGGCCGATTCCTAACCTCTGCTGCTGCAAACTAGGCATGACAACCATTGGGAAACACAATGGGTCTAATTTTTTAATGGGTTTAGCTATTGGCCAATGGTAGTTGGGAGGGGGTTTCTTGTGATACAGGCAAACTTGCATGGTTGTTCACCAGTGCCATTTTGCCTTCAGTAAATTCTGTGGAATTGAAAGGGGAATTAAGCTGCATTGAGCAGTTTACATGTAATTATTATATTTATATATAATAGAAATTCAGGGTGGTTTCTAGGGACCCTGGCAGTGACTTAAGGGTTGGCTCAGCTGCCCCTGCCTCAGAGTGCCCCAGTCATGCTTGGCTGGGCACGATGCAGCGGGTGAACAAGCGAAGTGACATACTTTCAGGACATGTGCGGCATATGCGAGGCATCATTGGTTTTGCAGTATCAATGGGGTATCGCGCTGGTCAGCACAGTGTTTACAGGGGCATGCTCAATGTCCTCTGGTGACTCATTACTTATATATGGAGCATCGGTGGAGCACAGCGAGAGGTGGTTTGAGCCCCTATACCTAAGGGGGGGCGCCATTGGTGCCCCATTTGTCCTCAGCTGGACACGTGGTTGTGTCCTTCGTTTGGTGCCGGTCTTGTCCGGAGTGCAGGGGCATATCTCTCACCCCCTCTCCTTCAGTCTGGCGGTGTCGGACAGTACAATTGAGCGGCGGGCGGGTGGCGGGTGGCCCAATGCTCCGCCGGCGGTTGCATTACAGCAGACCGCTCATCGCCTCATTGATTCTTGGTTTGGTCTGAGGGGCCTGGTGTCGACATGAGAGTGCTTTCGGTTTTCTAGTTTTCTTGTGGGCTCAGACCGACACTGGGCATCTAGGCATCCTGCTGCCGAAGCTTTATTGGTCTATCCTGGGCCTTTCGCAGCGCCCTCCTGGGGTCTTCTGATGGCATAGCTTTGTACCCCCCTCCTCAGAGGGTATTGGGAGAGGGTTTGGTGGTCCCAGTCAGCCTGGGTGAGGCACAGGCACGGGGCCAACGGGAGCATCTCCGCATCCTACCATTATGGCCATAATTGCTCGGAGCGCACCTGGCCAGATGACTGGGGATGCTGGTGGGAATTTTGTAAGAGTGGGTTCCCCTGAGGCTGCTATGTGTGCTGGGGAGCATGCAGTTGATGTGCTCGCTTCGCTGCGTTGCAGCTGTGGGTGGGGGAGAAGAGAGCGAGGCAGGTTGGCCCCGCTGACATCTTATCATCTTGTTGTATTTTGATCGGGAATATAATACGAGTTTTAAGAAGGCACAACATAAAACTAAGACCAGCAATATGCATACATCTGCCCTGATACCTCATTATACCCGCCGCCCATTTCTCTTGCTTTCAATCACCTCCCCTAGGTGCTGCACCACCAGATGAGCGGTTCCCTTACTTAGGGTTAGGGTCCCCTTTGTAAGTTAGGGCTGAATTTGGGCAGGGATAAAGGGGGAAATCTGTTTTTATGAAGCAAATAAGGATGCTGGCAGTTGAGCTCGTTCCTTGTGGCAATGGTAGAGTGCAATGGTCTTCTATGTCCTTATTTATCATGCATGGGATATGCCTGTGATCTCTGGGAGTTTGTACACAGCATACAGAGGTGATAGGCGACAGGGGCACGCTTCCTTTTGGTTGTTTTTTGTAAGGCATCAGGAATCTATGCTTGCAAGAAGGTATTTAGCAAGCCCCTCACACAAAGAAACATTTCGTGCTCACATGACCAACAAGCATGGGACACATGGGATTTTCTCGGGGGGCAACCATTTAATAGGGCCATCCCATTAAATAGTATACTGCCCTCCTCAGCCTTTCACCATTCGGAGGCCGATAAAATGAGTCCTTCGACATTTTGTAGCATTAATTACCTGTTAAGCAAGGCCAGGATAGCTTTAGGGGGAAGGGTGGGTTTGGCACAACCTGTGAAAACCACAGTCCAAAAAAAAGGCAAGCTTCTTAACTATTCAGTAAGGACAGGGAACATGGATTTCCATAAGAACTGCAAGGACCTAACAATGCTAACTATCACTTTCAAGTGTAGCAGGGCTAAATGTGACCGGGTGGTTCCTGGTGCACGGCACCGCCACTCTCTTGTCCACCACCAGCGCTTGTGACAGTCTGCCACCCGTTGGCGCTATCTGGCTAGTTAGAGATGATCTCTACATCAGGCTTGTGTAAGTCAATCACATTGGAACCACTATTGCCTGCTGCCCAAGCCATTCTCCAGCGTTGGGGGCCTGGAATAGTCTGTATTGTCACCTTGGACAAGTGTCAGGGTTAGTAGTTAGGATGTGACGAGAAGTGGCAGCACAGCAGGAGCATGGGGTGGGGCGAACTGAAGGGACCGCCTGTCATCAGTCCTGCCAGATAGTTGCGCAAGGGTCAGGGTCAGTTGTTGGGATGTCAATAGGTTGGGCAGCCCGTCAGGATGTTAGGTCAAAGAAATCGGGGCGGGTCGTGGGCAGTCTCATGGGCAGAGCTCCAGGTCGCACGCTAAGTGCGGATCTAAGGCGAGTTTGAGGGAGGCATGGCATAGCACAAGACCTGCAATATCCATACATCCTTCAGTTACCGTCAATATGCCTGTCGCCCATTTCTCACGCTCTCACTACTGCCCTGGGGTGCGGCACCACCAAATGAGCGTTACCCTTCCGCAAGGTTGGGGTCCCCTTTGTAAGATAGGAGCTGGTCTTGGTGCAGGTTTAAAGAGAGAAATGTGTTGTTTACGCTAAGAATAAGCTGGCAGGTGAGCTCGCTCCTAGGGCATTTGGAGAGTACACTGATCTTCTGTGTCCTTATTAAGTTTTTTGCATGGGATCTGCCTGCGTTTTCTGGGAGTTGAACTGTGCATTGAGGGGGCAGAGGACCTTCATGAGCAGGAGACTGACTGACTGACTTGGTGAGGCCAAAAAGATTATTCACCAAGGGTACTGGACTGTGCCACAACATTGTGTCGATACAGCGGTATCAACAACTGGGGGGAGGTGCAAACTTAGAGGCCAGGTAAAAGGAAGGTCCCTCAGCACACCACAGGGTCCCACGGGACGTTTCACTTTTGTTATGAGACTGATTGCCCAATAGCTGGTCCTGCCAAGGGGTGTAGGATTGGTTGCCCTTATAGGGGGCCGGGTCTCAAGGTGTTGGGTACACTGGGGTGAGGACTCCAGCCAACAAGGTGTAGGGCAGCTACCCCTTTCCCTCCCCGGCACCCCAGCAATACTTCTAAGCTGAGTGCTGGGTAACTTAAGGCGTCTCCTAGCAGCTCCTCCCACACCTTTGAATGCCTTTCTCTTGAACTTCAATTGCAACACAGTTCACCGCTCAGATTCCATATCATTTACCGCCCGCCTCGTAGTAGTAGCTCTTCGTTTATAGAAGATCTCAAAGACTTCATCAGCGACCAATACTCTCAAAGTGACAATCAGACCATCGTGGGTGACTTCAATCTCCACTGGGGCGCACCGCAAGACTCCTCTGCGAACTCACTGGCCACCTTCTTCTCGGCAAATGATCTTATCCAACACTGCACTGAACCAACCCACTCTAAGGGCGCAATCCTGGACCTTGTTATTTCTAAAGCAGGCATGCTTTCTACTTCTACCCCTATTCATGTAGATTGGTCTGACCACTACCTCATCCCATTCTCTCTTCAACTTTCACACTCTATAACTCTTGGCCAACCCAAAAGGGCCATCTCCTGGTTCCGTGACGCCAAAAACATTGATGTCGGTCCCCTCTGTGAATCAGCTTTGCTTTCACTTCCAAGGCTAGACCCGAACATAGCTGTTGACTATCTCACCTCCCAATGCCTCACAGTTCTTGCAGCTGAAATTAATAACGTCGCTCCACTTAAAAGCAAAAGGATAAGGCCCACTCCCTCAGCACCTTGGTTCAACAAATCCCTTTATGAGGAAAGGAAGCAGCTAAGAGTCCTGGAGAAGCAATGGAGGCAATTGCCTTCCACTGACAATTTAGCCTTGCTTCGCACAGCAAGATCCAAATACCACAAGCACATCTTCCTTGAGAAAGCGACGCACTTCAAAACCCTCCTTGATTCCGCCAAAAATAGACCCAAAAAACTATTCGATCTCATCAAGACTCCAAGCTGCTCTCCCCCAACCTCCAAGGTGGAGGATTCTACAAAGAGAGCAGCGGAGTTCGCTATTTTCTTCGATGAAAAGGTGAAATCACTTGTGGATCAGGTTGCTCATCCTACACCTCCAGAGGAGCGCAAATCCTTAACCATTTGGCAGAGCTTTGACCCCATATCTGAAGATGCCCTTCTCAAGTGCATACGCGAAACAAAGCCCTCCAACCATTCTCTTGACCCTATTCCCAGTGCCATTGCCTTTGACTTCTATACCCATTCCCTCTCCTATTGGTCCACTCTGATCAATATCTCCCTCTGGCAAGGATCCCTTCCTGTCTCCTTCAAAACTGGGCAGGTCACCCCTCTGCTGAAAAAGCCCACTGCTGATGCGAATGACCTCAACAACTTCCGCCCCATTACCAACCTTCCCTTTCTTGCGAAGATCACGGAAAGATGTGTAGCCAAACAACTCTCTCGTCATATCAAGGACAATGATCTTCTTGACAATTGTCAGTCCGGCTTCATCCAAAACTGCAGCACTGAAACAGCCCTTCTGCAAGTGGTTGATGATGCGCTGAGGATACTCGACTCAGGGGGGTCCTGTCTGCTAATTCTCCTTGACCTTTCCGCAGCCTTCGACACTGTTAATCACAACACCCTCCTCAATATTCTTCAACAGAGAATGGGCTTGGAGGGCACTGTGCTTAATTGGTTTGCATCCTTCATCTCTGACAGATCTCAAATGATCAAAATAGCGAACAGTCTTTCTTCTCCTGTGGCGGTGGGTCAAGGTGTTCCCCAAGGCTCTATACTTGCACCCACATTGTTCAATCTCTACTTAGAACCACTGGGAAACCTCCTAAGCAAATCCGGGATTCACTATCATCTCTATGCAGATGACACTCAACTCTACCTCAAGGTTGCCTCCACTCATGACCTCTCCATCCTAAGCTCCACTCTCGACTCCATTCAAAATTGGATGTCATCTCATCAACTGATTCTGAATCCCTCCAAAACTGAATTCCTCCTCTTCTCCTCCTCACTCTCTCCTCCCCCGGTTCAATCATGGATGGATCAGATGAATCTACTCAACAATAAACCCATCATTGTCGACAGCGCAAAATCCCTTGGTGTCATTCTAGACAAAAATCTCAATCTAACTTCCCACATCAATTCTATTGCAAAATCTGCTCGCTACCAACTGCGCCTTCTTTGGGGAATACGTTGCTTCTTCCCGGAGCAGGACCTTATAACCCTGGTGCAATCGCTGGTCCTCTCCAGACTAGACTACTGCAATTCTCTTCTTACTGGCCTCCCCAAATCTCACCTGTCCCCACTTAAGTCTGTCTTCCATTCAGCAGCTCGTTTCATTTATGGGGCCAAAAGAAGCGATCACATCACACCGATGTTATCCACCCTCCGCTGGCTTCCCTTCGAGGCTAGAGCTATCTACAAGACCGCTTGTATCACCCACAAAGCCTTGCACTCCTCCTCTCCCCGCTACCTGGCGAATAAACTGAAACTCTCTGGAGGCTCTAGACCTTCACGCAATGCAGAGAATCTACTGCTTGAACCTCCCACTTTCAAGAAGGAAAGAACAATGGCCCAATCCTTTTCAGGCAATGCAGTGAGAATCTGGAACTCGTTTCCGCCTCAGCTCCGGACCACCGCCTCCTCCCAGGCCTTCAAAAGGGACCTCAAAGCTCTCCTCCTCCAGAGACACCTCCAAAAGTAATTCACGTCCTCTTGCTATTTGGAGGAAGACTTCCCACTACTGATATTTTCTACTTTCCATGACCATGGAAGTGTCTTCCCAGTGTTTGTCCTGTGGTTGGAGTGTCTGCCTTTTCGCAGTATTCTCCATGTTCTTGTGTTCGGTGCCCTTTTGTAACATGCACACACCACTTTGCCCTTGTAACACAAGGCTGCTACCTCTCACATGTTTTTACCTTTGAATACTTGCACAAGTGCCACCTTGCCTACGTAACGCTTGTTCGTGTGCCTAGCATTTATTGCAGTATTATACCTCAAATTATACTCTGTTTTCTCTTATAACTACACACTTGTCACTTTCCTCTTGTGCACTTTTGACTACCTCATGTATTTTTTGGTTGCTCACAATGTTTACTACCTCAAGTATTTTGTTTGTTCACAATTATCACTATTACCTTTACTACCTCATGTATTTTTGGTTGCTCACAATTTTTACTACTCCTCAAGTATTTTGTTTGCTCACAATTGTCACTCTTACCTTTACTACCTCATGTAATTTTGGTGGCTCACAATTTTTACTACCTCATTTATTTTGTTTGCTCACAATTGTCACTATTACCTTATGTAAGTAACGTATGCTTTTGTAATCTGCTCTTTTGTAATGTTTCTCATTATGTTTCATTTCTGTTCCTAATGTGAAGCGCTCTGACGCCTTCGGGTAAAGTCCGCGCTATATAAAAATGCATAAATAAATAAAATAAATAAATAAAATAAATCCCACCAGGGTGGATGCACCGGTATGGCTACACAGCATCCAGTCATAGTCTAGAGTTAGAGACTGGGAGGGGATTCTGTCCAGACTGGACATCCGTTCCCACCGCCCTCGGACTGAGCCCTAGTATGCATGATTACAGACCCCAGGCCAGGGTACAATTGGCTTCAGTCACTAACATTCCCTGCACGAATAGCCAGTCCAGCTTGGCTGGTTTAGGAAGGAGACATCTAATATGATGGGGCGGCACCATGTTAAGGAACATATTGCAACAGTACTCCAGTCTGTAAGCCACCCAGGGAGTGGCCGGAGGATAGGCTCAGTGAGATATATAAAGGGTGAATTTTGAGTTTACCGAAGGCAACCCTGTGAGGCATCACAGTTTGGCAGGGTGCAGTGGGTGAAATTATAGGAAACTTTGAGTAGTGGGCTAGGAGGGAGTGCAGTGCTTCTGTGAATGTCTTTGGCAACCCAGCAATTCTTGTTTACCAGGATCAAAAGTCTGGCTGAATGGCTTTCCTGTGCCTTCAGAGGGGCACGTGAATGGAGGCATTTGTATTTCCACCATTGAATTATTGTTTGGGGGTCCCAGGCATGCGCTGAAACAGTTGCTGTGAAAACGGCCTCAAAGGCTACGGAGTGGTTCTCCCCTCCCAACAATTTTGTCACACACCTATGAAGCAATGATTTGTATTTCCTGGGTAGGAGGGCACAACCGTAGGGAATGATTTCCTCCAAGAGTAAGTTGAGTGGTATGAGTTGGTTATAATGAGTCAAGAAAGGTGTTTGCCAGATCTTAGATCTGGGTGACTGGCCATTCGGGTGTCTTGGGTGCAGCACGGTAGGCAGAAAGGAGGGAATGGAGGCATGGCATTCCCGTCACCAGGTTAACTGGGTAGGGTACCCAGGCAGGCGCTGGGACAGCTTGCTGAATAAGCTGCAACACAGACTAGGGGGGGGGGTGTGGTCTCCCCTCCCACCATCCTGGTCCGACACCTGGGAGGCAATGATCTGACTCTCTGGGGGAAGAGGGATCTGTTGCAAGAAGTGAAGTCCTCCAGGTTTAAGTAGCACCCATTTTGGGTTATGTGAGTTAGGGGGTCATAAAGAACCCCTTGTTGAGGGTGGTGAGGAGCCCAGTCTGCAGAGGCCGTGGTCACCTTAGCCATTCGGGCGTCTTGTGAGTGTCACAGTGGGCTTCACGCAGGAAATGGAGGCACGGCTTGCGCCTTATGCACCCTGTATACTAACTTGAGCGATAGCAGAGAGGTGTGGAATATCAGGGTTCCTTAAGTTGGCGAGTGGGGGCAGGTTAGCAGGCCTCCTCTTGTCAGTTAGGTCTGTTAGATCAAGGGCCAATGGTCTCGAGCCGGCAGGGTGCTGGTACCCTAATATTGTTAGAATAGAGGGTAGGATAACATAGACTGACTCCTATCAAAGCACTTTTTCTTTTATAGTTAATAGGGTACTGGCACACTGACCATAGTTTTACTCCATGTCCTCCGATCCACGGGGCAAGTTACAGGTTGCTTCAGTTAAGCAAAATATCGGGTTGGTGCTCCCTTGCAAGGGGTTGGGAGAAGGGCACACTCTGACCAGGCTTGACTGAAGGGTATTCTGTTACACCCAGCTGGGAGATAGATGTAGGGCCCAGTGGGTCTGGTCGTCCCATACCTGGTCCTTTGGGAGAGGGGTACTCTGGTTCATGCTGACAGCAAACCCATACCATTTTGGGGTTTGAACTGGTCACTTTGCAAGCACTTTTGAAGGGGCAGAAAGCCCAGCGTTTGGGCAGGCTTGTAAGTGGAGCGCATCATGCATGTGGGACAATGCGAATCCCAATGTGTTAAAGGTACATCCGTCAACAGCCACCCAGGGGAGTGGCCGGATGACAGGTTAAGTGTTTTATATACATAAATATGGTGAATATACCATAGGCACCCCTGGAAATTCACTGAGCAAAGGGGTTTTTGGCTTCATCCGTCATGGGTTACTGCACACTAAGGCCACAGGGTGTTTGGATGAAGATGGGGTACACCTGTCCAGAGTGGGTATGGACCAGTTCTTACTTGCTCTGGGGGAGGCCTTGGAGACAGAAGGGTGTAAGTAATGGAGGCTAGCTTGGTGGGGGCTCTGGGATGACGGTGGCCACACCCAGAGCTGTGGTGGAGTTACAGGGCGATCCAGAGTCTGTAAGGTACATACGGGTACCATCTGCAGAAGCACAACAAGGGTGCAAAGGCCAAATATTCACCGGGAGATCCTCACGTGGGACCCTGGAGGAGCGACGGTGCCCCGTTAGTCCTTCGGGCGGTTGTGGACCTGAGCAACCGGGCGTGAGCAAAGGGGTGGGCTGCTGGCCCACCGGTGGGAGGGGTCCCCCTCCCCCAAAATATGGCACACACCATTGGGGAAGGCCACAGTGTAATTTGGCTCATCAGGTGGCAGGTGGTGAGGGGCTGCCTGCCTTGGGATCGCCCGTAAGATAAACCACCAATGTTGGCATATTTGTAATGCTAATAAACCTGCAGCTATTTTCTCCACAAAAAAGGTGTCTTGTCTGATTATTACTCTTGGAGAATGCTGTATGGGGGGAGGGTGAGTGTTTGCCGATATTGGCACTAAGTTCTCCACGTGCACCGTTGTCCTCCACATGGGGGGCAGAGTCTGGTTCACAACAGTCATGAATGAGGAAGTGAGATGGGGTAAAATTATCTACTTTACTGTGTGTTATGTCTTTATTGTAACCAGAAAGGGATAAGGTTAAAAGTTATGGAGCTAGGTGCTAGTATGGATACTTTATTGGTCCATTGCACCTGGTGAAAGGTCAGGCGACATGTTTCAGCCTTGTTGTGCTCGTACAGGTCAGAAGGCTTTCATCAGGATCAAGGAGAAACCTTCTGTGTTATGAGGAGGTGGTGTGAGTATGCAGGTAAGTCAATTCACTCACCCTTCTTCGTCAGCAAGTCTTTTGAAGTGTTATAGCTACCATCTTGGCCTATTACTCATATTTCGAAAGGGACGTCTTTCTTCGGGGAACCGGAAGTGCGACTAATTATCCTGGGTTGTGAGAATATACGGCAGGTTCTGCTGCTGTCCTTGACGCCCCAGAAGTCATCTGCACTGGCCGAGCCTCCGGAAGGTGTCTGGACAGACTTCACCAGAGCTTAGGTGGCTTCTGTGAGTCTTCAAGCCACAGAATAAGAATGGTAAAGAGACAGGACAGAGGAATACCAACAAGCTATCTTCATGGTTTCTCTAGGCCTTACCGAGATGCTCTTGTCTGTCAGTAGAGCAGACATCATGACCTCCTCATCCTTGGTCGAGGGCCATTGCCCATATTTAGAGATCCCTGCCTGCCTGGCAGGGACCTCTGTACTTTGAAGGGTACCATTTAGGTATTGTTTTAGGTTCAAACGCACAATCACCAGAAGAGAGGTACAATCACTTTGTAGATATCAAATCTCTGGTGTATTTGGTAAGAAATACTCTTTGCCAGTTTTGAGTTCTTGGAATGAAAGCTTACACTGCAACAGGAGGTCTGGAATGGGGATAGCTGCCTCTTAAGCAGATGCAAAATGTGTTTCCTTGACTGATATCTGCATTGTGGACAAAGGATTTCCTAAATATATGTATTCATCTTTACTGATTTAGACTTTATTGCTATAGTGTGGCAATGGGTTTCCACAAGCTTCCTTTCTTTGTGAACAGCGATCATTGTATGGAAATGGCTCTGACACTCTTGGGCCCTGAATGTGCCATACCAAGTTGTAAAATATTTTTTCTTGCCATCGTCTTCATTTTACATTGCAATGTTACGAGATCTCCCATCGCCTGCCCAAAACAATCTTCAGGTTCCTGGGTAAGTAATGTGATAAGTCAGAATTGAGTAATGTGTGTACTAGACACTCTGATTGGTTTATGGATCTTCCCTCCATGGGATGCCAGCTAAGGGAAATCAATATTGGGTGATGTGATCAAAACTGCCACCCCTACAAAGTAGTAGGGGGGCAGTAGGAAGGTTTTGGGATGGGCAAGATAAGCTTTAGAAATCTCTTGGTGAATAAAACAGAAAAAATATTATTGATTAATTAAAATGATATTAAAAACAGCTCATTACAAGTGCCCTTTTTGAACCAACAAACCATTAACGAGAGAACAATTCACTCTTAACTATGGTTTCAGGTACTAAAACCTATGTAGGTACCACTGTTATGAATCCTCTGCTTCCCAGGTCTGCAGAAGATAAAATAACCCCATGGGAAGCACTTCAAAGGGCAGCATGCCTCCTGAGGGAATGGAATAGATGGAGGCCAGTCTGGAGAGACGACCCAATGGCCCACATCTTTAAGGTCGGCTTCCAAGATACAAGAACGTATCCCACAAATGATTCAGCTGGCCCTCTGCAAAGCTGATGGATCGGTGAAGAGTTTGTGCGGGTTGAGGTTTCTGTCTAGAATGAAGCCAAGGCACTTGGAACTTTTGCTGATATCAGGTGAATTGAAAGATATTCATGGAGTTAGGCTTGGTTTGATCCGGGGTGGAGGAGCCATAAAACAACATGAATAGGAACTCTGCTTTGCAGGAGTTCTATTTGATGTGGTCAGATGTCACTCAGTATTGGACGGAATCTAGAATTCTGGCCAAAAGAGAGATATGTCAGGGGAGGCTACTTTTAATTAGTGGTGGGTGTCATCTGCATTCTGGGGGAGTAACATGCCAGAATCTATAACAATGTCACCAAGGGCGTCCAGATATAGGGGGTTCCAGGCCGGGTGTGGAGTTTTGGGGGGCTCCTTGAAGTAAATGAGTAGTTTCAAGAAAATGCCCCTATCTTAATTGGTTGAACTGATTTGTAACATAAGATTCAAACATTCTCAGGAGCACAGTGCCAGTGAATGGGCAGAGTGTAAGCACACTCCACAGAGCACCTAGCCAGGGCCAGGCTAAAACCTTAATGCGGATGAAGTGGAAAAAGACAATACACATGGAATCCCCCAAGGCAGACCCGGGTGTCCAGGTAGCGCATCATCCCATGTATAGATAGACAAGGACATGTCACTATGTGTCACTGGCATTGAAGCTGCACAAACAAGGGAACAACACATGTGCAAGAATCCGATGGAAGAGAAAGAAGTCAGTGCACTGCAGTGTCCGCATGCTGAGTATTCTCTCACTTTGAAATCAGGGTGCATTACTTTTATTCGATAAACGGTCAACGCTTGCACTCACCTCGTTTGCAGCAAAGCAGTACAGAACAGACAGGAGGCAGCCCTGGAAGTAAAGAAAGAGTGAGTCAGACATGGAGATTTCACCTTTGAAGCATACAGCACTGTCACAGCTCTGCTTGTGGGGTGTATCTGCTCTGGGGGTCTCGTAGCAGTCGTAGGGCGGGTGGGCAGGGCTAAATTTGTAAAATTTTAAGTGCAGGAGCTCAAATATTTCAAGGAGGCAACACCCACCCACCCCTGGCTCCACCCACTCACTACACAGACTCCACCCCCTTCTTCTATTGGCTCCACCCACCAACACCCAGAACTAGTACTGCTGAACGTGCCATTACAAGGGTTAGACCAAAATCTCCAGGTTGAAAGGTCAGGAAATGAGCCATGTGCATCGTTATAAGGATGCACTGCAGGGCACTCTATACCCTGTACTGTGCACCTGCGGCTGAGGGTCAGTCACTAGCCGTGTGTTATCGAAGCGCAGATGGGCCAAGCTGTGGCACAGCAAGATCCTGAGGAGGTGCCTGTCACCCACAGGGGTGTAAGTCTGAAAACACCACACATCCAGCCAGAGAGGTGGAAGACTGAGTACCACACACCCATGACATCTCACCTCCACATCCCTGGCCCACAGGAAGCCCATCAAGGCCCCATTAGCTCTGTATACACATGCTGTCAGGATCTGACTTGCAGAACCCTTGCAGGTGTCCGGCAGTAGGTAGAGAGCAATGCAAAGGACAGAGCTCCTGTCTGGAGTCCAGTGCTGCAGCGACTGGAACAAGGTAAACTCGGAAATTAAATCCCTGCTGTTCCGTTCTGATGCTGCTTATTCTGGAATGTCACTTATTCACACCTGACTACCCCACCCCTTCTCCCTAGCTGCAACCGGACCTGACCCTCCAAAATAGAAGCAACAATCAAGGCAATGCACTTGCAGGAACGCAGGCTCACAGTCGCAATATCCAATCATAAAGTAATGTCTCGCAAGACAGCAGCAGCCTTGGTCCTACCACAGAGAGCAAGATGCGATTCATTGTGATATTATACATAATATTTATACAATCTATGATTTTTAGGTGAACTGCAACAATACTTCATAGACAAAAGTTGCAGTTGAGCTCTTTTTGAAATTGCTGTTCATATTTAATTTCCTGCTTAATAAGGTCCTCTAAGTTGTTTATCGAAAACACAATGTCCGGTTTTGTTTAGCATAACTCCATATGGACATAACCATTAACAAAAATGGAGTGGCCCAAAAAGTCAAAAGACCTGGGTATTGTATACTATTGAAAAACAGTGGTCTTCAACCATTCCTTTGAATTAATCAGTATATGATCAATATTACCATATAATTGTGGGGTATGTCTCCCAGATCAACCCTAAACATTTAATGTCCTAAGTCTTACAAAAAGGAACAAGATGCAACAGCAATAATTACAAAATCAGGGACAGTTTTAATTCATTACTTTTTCAACTATCTCTATATAAGAAGCTTTTAGGTTGCCCAAAGAGAGCGTGCAAGAGATAAAGAATTGTCAGGTGATTAGAAAAGAAAGTACAGATAACGGCATCGAAGTATTCACAATTAATATTTACACAGAGAAATGGTTACACAGTTACCGTCCTACAATAACCTGGCCTTCAATGTACATTTTACACACATTTTTCAATAGAAGGAAACATGACTTCTTAAGACTTTTTGCACCAGAAAATGTCTCTCAGAGTCCAGGTCAAAAGACGCTCTTTCCCCTTTTTGACCTGAACTCTGAGACACATTTTCTGGTGCAAAAAGTCTTTGGAAGTCATGTTTCCTGTTAATTGTGAATACTTCTATGCTGCTCTTTGGGGCAAGGGAGAGTTGCTGAAGCCCTGGCCCTTTACCTCGGAAGGAACCTTTGTTTGTTTTGGACTTAAGCCCCCGCGGGAGCCGCTCGTGCACATCTCAGTGAGGGAGTGCTGTCCTCACCTGTTTTACCGGACCAGCGCCGAACCTCGGAGTGGAACACCGACACCCAGGCTCGCAGCGGGACTGCGAGGACCAGCATGCAGTGCAGCTTGATCTGCCGCAGCTGGTCCTCTTCCCGCCTCCACCCTGCAGTTCAAATCATGGGCTGGACCTTGGAGACCTGTTGCTCTTTGGGGCGAGGGAGAGTTGCTGAAGCCCGGGCCCTTTACCTAGGAAGTAACTTTTGTTTGTTTTGGACTTAAGCCCACTTCTCGCGGCCCCCGCTTCACGGGAGCCGCTCGTGCCCATCTCAGTGAGGGAGTGCTGTCCTCACCTGTTTTACCGGGCCAGCGCCGAACCTCGGAGTGGAACACCGACACCCAGGCTCACAGCGGGACTGCGAGGACCAGCGTGCAGTGCGGCTTGATCTGCCGCAGCTGGACCTCTTCCCGCCTCCACCCTGCAATTCAAATCGTGGGCTGGACCTTGAAGACCTGTTGCTCTTTGGGGCGAGGGAGAGTTGCTGAAGCCCTGGCCCTTTACCTCGGAAGGAACTTTTGTTTTGTTTTGGACTTAGCCCACTTCTCGCGGACCCCGCTTCGCGGAAGCCGCTAGTGCCCATGTCAGTGAGGGAGTGCTGTCCTCACCTGTTTTACCGGACCAGCGCCGAACATCGGAGTGGAACACCGACACCCAGGCTCACAGCGGGACTGCGAGGACCAGCGTGCAGTGCGGCTTGATCTGCCGCAGCTGGTCCTCTTCCCGCCTCCACCCTCTACTCCTCCTATATAGACTTAGACTTACCCGTGCATGCGGGACGCGCGCGGGCGGGCGCCGGGCGAAGCCCGGGCCTAGGGCGGGCACGTTTTAAGCCCGTTTAGAGACCGTGTGAGGCTGGGCAGGGCCCCCTCTAACTCCGGAGCCCTGAGTGAACTGCACGTACGCGTATTCCTTATATCATCCTTATATCATTCCAATTCATAATTTTGTATTATTGTTAGTGGACTTTGTGTTTAGATTCTTATTATGTGTACACGCGGGAGCAGAAGTAAAACGGCTGCGGGGGGAGTCACATTAACGGGCACACTTGATAATTTTATTATAAGGGGAAACTCATTTATAGATCAAGGGATTACCCTAATGGAGCGCAGAGTGTTCCAAGATCTTGTTTTGGCAAAAAGATTGTCTATGGGCCACTTGCCATCAGCTAAAACCCCCGAACGGTCTAAGGATACGGGTCAAATAGATGTTCGCGCTGACCGATATAGCTTGCCTAATACTTTGGATCTGTCAGCGTCTCACTTATTATCTGACTCTCAACTTAGCTCGGAATTAGAAAAAAAAACGGAATTAGTTGTTAATATCACACCGGACGAAATGAGCTCTAGTCAGTTGAGGGGAAGGAGGGAGGGTGCTATCCCTAAAAAACTTAAGTTAAAAAAAAGCAAGGGTAAGGGGTGACCCACTCAAAAAGATCGGGGGGGATCCTGTCCAAATCCTACAGACAAAACAGGATCAACCTCGCATTGCGGCATTAAAGGAGGGCATGTGTACAGTAAATGTAGAGGCTTCAACTAGTCTGGTCGGGAAAAGTGTCAATGATGATGAGGCTGATAGTTTACTCCTATCAAAAATAGGGGAGCTTCTCAAAATCTACCTCTTCCCGATCAAGACAAGACTATTTCACATTGAAAAACAGCTAACCGACTTGTGTGCTCTGCCTAAAAACCCCAAACCCCAGGGGGTATTAAAAGTAGGGGGTATTAAACCAAATAACATCAAACCTGCAGGCCAAGCAATTAAAAATCCACCAGCCTCAGTGGTTACCACTAAACCTAAGCCTGCATTAGCCCCTGAGAAGAAAGTTGCAGATAAAACTAAAGTTTGTCCCGTACCCACTTGTGAGGGGAGTACTCCATCTAGGGCACATACCTTGCAACCCAAAGGTATTGGGAACAAGGGAGGACTAGATAGGAGACGAGCGGTGAATCTGCCCCCGAGGCAAGCCCTTATGTGGTGGTCATGACCGTGGTTCCGGAATTGGCTGACGCCGCAGAGGAAGCTAGCTGGTCACTAAAAAATAAGGTCCAACATTGGCTTAATTTAAATCGGCCACTACCACCCCTCTGGTCGAGCAAGATCTTGATGGTGCATAGGGTGCCGTGGGTGGGTCATGAGAGGAAAACCGTCCAGGTCGATTGCGTCCTGATTAATTTCGAGGATCCTCACACGGCCGAACATATATGTTCATGGAATACGCAAGATAGGTATGAGGGTATAGAAACGAAATGACTCTCCTTCTTTTACCCCCCTAGGAGTCGTCCCACCCGTGACTGCGATTTTGATGGGAATTGATATACAGCAGGACACCGAGACTGGGTTGGAGATCATGGGGTGTGGGGGGTGGGCAACCTATCAGGGACCTAGCTTTTAGGGACAATTGGGGTGGATTTCCGATCACCAATAGGTTTAGCTGACTGGAAATGGGTGATTGACGGTCACCAACCACTAGTTTTTCAAAAAGAAAGAGAGTGCATATTATCAAGTCTAATAGAAGAGTTAGTGGGCCTATTGATGGCTGCCCAAACCTTTTAGTTATGCAAATGGATAAAGACAAAACTGCAGCCTCTACTACACCTGGCCCAACAGCAACAGGGATAGATAGCACTGTTGATTTAGTGACTAACTTCATTAGAGATACTGACGATAATGTTTTGACCCGATTCAACCACCCAGGGGCACTAAAAGGGGATGTGGGAAACGCAGTAGGAGATAGTGTAGCAACTATAGCTCAGATAGATGGTAATTCTGAGGCTGCCCCATCACCAGTAGCAGTAGTATTCCCACTGGTTGAGCACAGGGGTAGGTTGGCTTTGGTATCTTGGAACATCGCGGGCCTATCTAGTAAAGTAAAGGATCCTAATTTCCTAGCATTCATAGATAATTTTGATGTAATTTGCCTTCAGGAATGCTGGGAACAGTCTGAGATACATCTGAATGGTTACCGTACCTTTCTTACCCCAGCGAAGCAGACTAGTAGGGCTAGGTGTTCTGGCGGGCTATGCACCTTTATATCCAACACTGCCAACCTCTCAGTCAAATGCTTACCTAGTAAGGGAAATAATAATTATTACCAGGTATTAACACTTATGGCGGGAGGTAACCAGCATACCACTCTGATTAACTTTTATAACAACATCCCTGGAGATGATCGAAAACGGGTTTTGGATGAATTAAAAGAAGATCTATGCAGGGATACTGGTCCAGAGCAAGAGGGAAGGTGCGCCATAGTGACAGGAGACTTCAACTGTCATCTTTGTCCCGATAGTAACTTAGACGTATGTGGTATGGTCCACCTCAAGGGAGATCCCTGTACTCCCTTTGAGCAGTCTATGTTTGAGAATTTACTGAATAATTTATTATTCGAGTACGACTTAGGATTTTTTAACGAGCTTTGTAGTCCCCAGGTCAAGTCTCAACCAACTTTTAATGGGAGGGGATCAAAGTCGGTTATTGACTATACACTGGTCACCACAAGTTATCATTGCAATGTCCTGTCGTTTAGAACAGAGTACATTGCTCTTAGTGATCATTTCCCTATCAGTTCAACTTTTAGTAGGGGGTCGAGCTGTGGTCAAGCATCTGACGTAGCTGAAAACCTATACAGCCATGGGATTTATCTGAATAGAACTAATGGCTACTCAATAAAATGGAGTAAGGTTGATCCTGTAGGGTTTCTTCATAGTTTAGTAGTAGACCATTAGCTCTGACTTCATGACTTGTTTCGCGGATAACCTAAATCCATACGAGGTTACTGAAGCTTTTCAGAAAATCAGTAGCAAATTAACAAGGATTGCACGGGGGGGGGGAAGTCTTGAGGTCAAGGGATGGTTTAACTCCGACTGCAGCAAGGCACACTCTCATTTAAAGAAAACTTTAAAGATAGTGCCCAGAAACTCCCTAGATATAAAGTCTGCAAGATCAACTTATAAATCTGCTCTGCGGAAATGAAAAAATGAACTGAAAGAGGCTGCCTGGGGAGCACTGCTTAAGGCGTGCTCATTAAGAGATAACACTTATTTTTGGAGAGCAGTAAACGCTCTCTTTTTTGTAAAAAGGAAATGTGATCTGATGGAGCTTGCCATCGAGGAGACAGTCTGGGTTAATCATTTTACTGAACTCAACAAGAAAGATGACATGGTCAGAATAGGAAGCATTAGCCCTGATCAATTTGAAACCGTAGAGTCTGTCCCCATGATTTGTTCCCCTTGGATATAGTTTTTTCGTTAACAGAGGTGGAACTGGCCATCATAGAAAGTTCTAATAGCAAAGCCCCAGGACCAGATGGAATTCCTATTGATATTTATAAGGATAACATCGCCCTATGGGCACCGCTCCTGACAAATGTGTTAAATAGCTGTAATAAAAGTGGATTTCCTTCCACTTGGCAGGATACGATAGTAGTGCCAATATTTAAAAAGGGCGATCGAAATGATCCTAAATGTTATAGGCCTATTTCATTGCTTGACTCCCTAATGAAAATAGAGGGTCGAGTCATACTAAATAGACTACAGGTATGGGCCAAGGACGAAGGTATTTTATCTAAATTTCAATATGGGTTTAAGTCTGGTCTGGGTATTGTCGAACAAGGACTTAACCTGGTAATGTTTTTTTTTTTGTGAAAATTTCTTTATTGGCAGGATAAATGAAGGTACAGTAAACAGAGCATAACAGTCCGGTACATAAGTCTCATATTTGCATCATATGATCGTTCTGACAGGATATACACATTTTCATTTTTGCATTATGTTACTGTAACACCCCAACTAAACTCCCCCCTCCCTCGTCCTCCCCCCTCCAGGCACTTCCTATTCACTTTTATACCAGCCCGTGATGTCGGACATTCCTACACGTGTATATGGCGGGTGTTACAGCATCCCTGTTGAATGCGCACTAGGGGCATGTGGGGTTAGACACTGTCGTGTGAGTGCCGTCTGCGGCCGTGCACCTCTATATTCGTGTGATGGGTCCCACCTGTTGGTTGCCGCCGCATATGTGTCAGTCTATGAAGTGGAACTACCCTCATTCCTGGTGTCCCAAGTCTATGGTGTGTTCTGAGTCCGAATCGTTCCCCGACTCCAATGACCCCAACAAAGCATTCCAGTCTAGGGAAATGGGGTGTTTCCTAAGCCCTCTGTGTTCTTCGTGCTGTAACGTCGTACTTTCAGCCTTTCCCCACCTCACTAGCTCCGCCCTCCACATCTCAGGGTCTGGTGGCTTGGGGGACTTCCACCTCATGGTGATCGCACGCTTCGCTAAGATCAAGGCTAAGTCTGTGAACCGTGTACCTACGCTCTTTCCCCGCTCCACAGGGCCCAGTCCCAGGAGGGTATATTCCAATGTGTTGTATGGTTTGGAAGGGAAAACCTGGTAATGTTAATAGGTAAATACAGGATGGCTAAAAAGGGAAACTTATTTATGACATTTGTTGTCCTCATTTCAGCGTTCGACTGTCTGAGTCACGATGTCTTGTGGGACACTTTGTTACGTTTGGGAGTTGATCTAATCATTCGAAACTTCCTCATGGAACTATACAGAGGGGCAAGGGCAAAGGTGCGTCACGGTAAGAAAGGTGAATGTACAGGAACATTTCCAATAATGAAGGGCGTATGTCAGGGATGTATCCTGGCACCCTTTCTTTTAAATCTTTATATTAACAGTGTAGTGGACCATTTAATAAAATTGGCTGTGGATTACCCTCAAATTGATGGCGCCGCAGTGCCTATTCTACTCTATGCAGATGATGCAGTCATAATGGCAAGAACCCAATTAGGCCTCCAGAAGGCGTTAGCTAGCTTTTCAGTATATATGGGATCTAGGGGCTTAAAAATTAATACTGGGAAAACTTTCACTATGTGCTGCTCATCAAAAAATAAGGTCTCTTGTAACACTTTTTTAGAACAGTCAAAGATAGAAACAATTAGTACTTTTTCTTATTTGGGGATTGTTTTTAATAAAAGAGGCACATGGACTACAGCCACTACTACTAGGTGTTTAGCTTTTTCGTGTGCTATTGGGGCACTAATACAGTTCGCCAACAAGCTGGGAGGTAGGCCTGAACGCATTTTGCTTGATATCTATAAAGCTAAATGCGTGTCGACTGCCACATATGGGGCTGGCATTTAGGGTATCTCAGACTGCCAGGAAATCCAGGTGAAGGAAAATAGTTTCCTCAGATACTTGTTAGCTGTCCCCAGATCTACCTCAACCTTTGCTTGCCACAAGGAACTTGCCTTGGTCCATATTTCTGATTTAATCAGGATCAGCCCAGTGATGCTTTGGCATAAGATCTGGACCTCTACTGAAACTGATTTTAATAGGGTGATCATCTCAGATTGCATGAGACATGAGGGGTCTAAAAATATCCAGTGGCTCTCTTACATCAAGGAGTTTCTAATAAATATAAGGCATCCTGAATTTTATAATATGCTCTCATCTCTATCTTCCATATCCAAAAAAACGCTTAAGGAACTATGTTCCGTCTTTCTGGAAGATCGACGTTGGTCCGTAGAGGGGAAGAAGGCCTCTGTTTTTTACCACCATTCACTATTGCATGATTCTGGTCTGCAGCTTTATTTGACCCCGAGCTGGCTAGCTACGATAGAATGCTATTAGCACGGTTGAGAATGGGTAATTACTTTAGGAGGGTCACCTTTCCAGCCATGAATGACTGGTCCAAAAACCTAATTAATTTCCCATGCGATGACCTTTCTGTGCAGTCTACAATTCATTGCATTATTTTTTGTAAATTTTATGGGTGGGGAAGATCAAGATATTTAATCCCCCTGTTAAAGTTTTGGGGCTTAAGACAGTGTAGACCGGCCCTCTTTAAGATCCTTCTACTTCAGGATGAAATGACTATAAACACTGTATCCAAGTTCTTAAAATTCATCCTTAGATGTAGATCTTCCATGGGTTGAATGAATTTTTTGAACTGTTAATAGCACTTTTTCCAAAATAAACCTGTAATGTATATATGGAGACGAACTGTATTGATGTACTTATATGCATCATAGCGAAAATTCCAGTATGCCCTGCTTCCATTTGCACATTTTTTACATAATCTGCCTGTACTTTTTATATAACTTGCTGTGTCTCTAATTATAACTGAACTTTTAAATTTGTATGTTCTTACATGTGCTTATATGATTTTACATGAAATCGAATAAAGCTATCTTTGACTTGACTTGACTTGACATGGACTTCTGAAGGGTCAAGAGTACGGGCTGAAGGGGCAAGAGTACTGACAGGGGGCTGAAGGGGCAAGAGTACTGACAGGGGGCTGAAGGGGCAAGAGTACTGGCAGGGGCTGAAGGGACAAGAGTACTGACAGGGGTCTGAAGGGGCAAGAGTACTGACAGGGGGCTGAAGGGGCAAGAGTACTGGCAGGGGGCTGAAGGGGCAAGAGTACTGGCAGGGGGCTGAAGGGGCAAGAGTACTGACAGGGGGCTGAAGGGGCAAGAGTACTGGCAGGGGCTGAAGGGACAAGAGTACTGACAGGGGTCTGAAGGGGCAAGAGTACTGACAGGGGGCTGAAGGGGCAAGAGCACTGGCAGGGGGCTGAAGGGGCAAGAGTACTGGCAGGGGGCTGAAGGGGCAAGAGTACTGGCAGGGGGCTGAAGGGGCAAGAGTACTGACATGGGGCTGAAGGGACAAGAGTTCTGACATGGACTGCTGAAGGGTCAAGAGTACTGGCAGGGGGCTGAAGGGTCAAGAGTACTGGCAGAGGGCTGAAGGGTCAAGAGTACTGGCAGAGGGCTGAAGGGTCAAGAGTACTTGCAGGGGGCTGAAGGGGCAAAAGTACTGACAGGGGGCTGAAGGGGCAAGAGTACTGAGAGAGGGAGAAGGGGCAAGAGTACTAAGAGAGCCTGAAGGGGCAAAAGTACTGAGAGGGACTGAAGGGGCAAGAGTACTGAGAGAAAGCTGAAGTGGCAAGAGTACTGAGAGGGCTGAAGGATCAAGAGTACTGAGAGAGGGCTGAAGGGGCAAAAGTACTGAGAGGGGCTGAAGGGGCAAGAGTAGTGAGAGAGGGCTGAAGAGGCAAGAGTACTGAGAGAGGGCTGAAGGGGCAAAAGTACCGAGAGGGGCTGAAGGGGCAAGAGTAGTGAGAGAGGGCTGAAGAGGCAAGAGTACTGAGAGAGGGCTGAAGGGCCTTCACCTTTTGTTTGCACTTCCTCCCTGAGAGAAGGGTGCCTGTCATTGAAGATGGTAATGTTCCTCAAAAACTTCCCACTGGGGTTATGTCTGCTTGGTCATTGGGGATCATCCTCTCAAGTACCACAAGTGGGCGCTGCTGAACTATAAACTCTGATTCCATGTCCAACAGCCCACAGCTCCTCTATCTATACTTTGGGCATAAGGGATTCCTTTCCAGGTAATCCGTCACTTCTTAGTTCTCGCCTACACAGTACGCATGCACTGCATAGGAGACCTTTAGCCGTCGTTCAGCTGTTTTTCCAAGCACATACTCGTGCTTGTGGCAGCATACACCTTGCGGGAGTGCGCAGCGGTGCGCCTCAAGCACGAGTATGTGCTTTGAAATAGAGCAAACAGCTGCTACTTTGCGCGTGCACGTGTGAACTCCCCACCCCTCCCACTTGTTAACTTTGCCTCCCAACGCTCCTTCATCTGACACTGCACTGAGAGCGCGACCGGCTGACGGCCCTTTAAATTTTAACTTTTTTTTTTATCACAGCTGTTGCTTTCGTGTATTGGCTATGCGCGTTCTTTCAAGCGGGAATTGTGTTGTTTCAGACTATTAGTAGTGCAGTAGTGTGGCTCACCGGTTAGAGGCGGCAGACCCGAGAGCAGAGGACGGCCCGGGACCAGGGTTCGATTCCCGACGCGGCAGGTTTCTGGACCAGGGTCAGCGGACTCGATAATTCTCTCGCCTCGGTGCCCACTCTGATCAGCGATCACACTCGGCAACTCTGGGCATAAGCTTGCCTCATCTGCACTAACGGCCCCACCAGACCGCCGGGGATGCCTGGTCTCACCCTGGAGATACCCATTAAGGGACCATCTCTCAGGGAAGCCAGGAAGGGTTTCGCAGCGGTCGAAGCGCGGAGATACTCCTCCGGGAGTCTATCCTAGCGCTATATAAACCCACAATTAATTAATTACAGATGGAAATGTGTTTAAAAGATGGAAATGATAGTTCTGTCAATCACCTCATTCATCAATAATGTCGGAGAACCAAAGGCAAAGAAGATGTATGAGATTCAACAGCACTCTCAGCTTAGTATGCTAGTACAATCCACGATGAAAAAACACTTTACTAATGGATTTCTTGGACATGCTAAAATAACAAACGGTTCCCCTTCAGTACTTTAACACATCCTCAAAAGTGAGAAGTACATACAAAAAATGAAACCTATAAGATTTGAAACACCACACCTACTGTTTTTGCTTGGCCGGTAAATAAAAACCCAACCGAGTAAACTAAAGAAAAAAACCAAGCAAATAAGGGACCATGTGCCATCTGGAGAAAGATGGTGAAAAATGTCAAGAGCATACAAGACCTTTAACCAAGCACCTCTTTCCTAAACGTCTATGGTAACTGTCAAGGATCCATACTCCTCAGTTAATCAACTGAACCTATCTTATGTTTAATTACTGTTTTGAAAACGAAATTACTCGAATCGAAGATAAAATATGTGACAAACTTATTTAAAACCAGCTTTAAAATTCAAACATACAATAAAATTAAATCTACCTATTCAGTGATGGTTTGCTAACTTGAAAACCATAGAAACAACTATTAAAAAAGTGGTAATCTTAACACCATTGTTTTCCTGGTCTTTGAAAGTTTTATATAAAGAAAACACCAGGTATAATGTCACGAAACAGAAGCAGGACAGTTTAATCAAACAGCTGCTTCCACAGCCGTACTCATTTAAAATGCAATTCGCAAAAGGGCCAGAAACAGCCATATTTCAGTTATGTTCCCTTTCCTTGTGCTATACTTAAGACAGGAGTACATACAAAGCAGCCGGGGAAAGGAGTGGATGAAAGCAGAGCTTCTATTTTTTTTACACCCACCATATCACAAAAAGTATGGGTATATATGCTGCGTTTTCCTTTGCAGGGCTGCTTTACCCAACAAGCTGAAATACCCTGTGGCAGGGATGATGCGACCAGCGCACTGAAATCGACGGACATACACACATGGTACTCTATTTACTCTGGCACTAACACTGCCCAACCCAGACACGTTTTTCTTAAGTCCTACCTCACCCTACTGTACAACTTGCTACGAGTATCTACTTTTCCTCTCTTTTTCGCACCTTTTCTCTAGAATAGGCACTTTTCTAACCAGGCCCTAATGTACACGTAAAGTATAAGGGTACTGCAAACCAGGGTGCCTAACGCGAATAATGTCAACCATTCTAAGGAAATAACAGTGTATTAGCAATTTTGCAATCCCCACAACCCAGCATAGGTGTAACAACATATTAAACTGTTAGGAAAAACGTTTTGGGTTGGTCTGACAAACACTATGAAAAAGTACCTCACTTGACAATGCTTGTTTCAACTTTAAATGTAAGTGTGAAGGAAGACAGAAGATGTTCATTATATGCTAATGGTGGCTCACATGACGTAATAAATAGAACACTTTTGGGAGTGGCTGAACCACTCAGATAACTATCAAAACAAACAGGTCTTGCAGCCCAACGGTGTTTACTACTTTGATTTTAGCATCACAAGGAACGTACAGCTTGGCATCAAACATGTTTCTGTCACTGTTTAATCTTCAGGTTTTGTGGAAACATTCCAAAAAAGAGCACCTTTAAAAATTCGGAGTACGCATATATATATGTACGTGTATATTGCTAGTTTTATTTTAAGTGTGATATATGTATGAAGTGAACGCCATATGCAAATTCTAATTCATGAAGTAATTGAACACAAAACATTGGCCTTTGGTGCTACATAAAGAGAAAAGGCTATAGTCCTACAATAGTGGAGCTTCACAATTTACAAAGAGGAAACCTGGATTCAAATCCTGGCTTCCCCACTTGAACAAATTGTGTGAGCAACTGCACATTGCATTAGTTTACTTAATTTCTTGTAACCAGTTTAAGAGCACATTGAATTAATTCCGTTCAGGATCTGTGCAGTACAAAAACCTCATATGCATATGGTTTATATAAAGTCATCTTGCTTCATGTTTAACAAAAATGTAGGCCATTTAAATGGAGAACATGACTAACTGACATGTAGAGGTGGGCGAGCCAACACATTCACACAGAGAGATGAGCAACAGCCAAGCCAAGGGTCTGGCTGGGCATTAAGAGCTCATGCACGAGCCGAGCCTTGAAAATATTTGGCATGTAAATCATGCAAGCATTGGCATAGCCAATAGGTCTCGCCTTTGGTGTTTAAGTGTTTTACCATGCAACAGTAATGTTGGTGCACCAAGGATATTGTGCTGCATAACTTAACACATATAAGGTCCCAAAAGCGAGACCTATTGTCTATGCCAATGCTTGTTCAGCATTTTGGTAGATTTTGTATAGCATACCGCTGTGACCCCCAAAGCGCTTTTGCATGGACAGATGACAGGTTGGCGCCATTTGCCATGAATGGAAGGCAGAGTGTGGATTAATATTGTTCATTCTGTGGGAAGAGTTGTGTGTTTTAGGAGAGGTTCGCTGCGTGCTCCTGTCATGTTGTGGCTGTGGTTAAGAAGAGTCACATTGGAGGAGATACATACTGTGCTCTGCCTGGATGGATCTATTCTGCCTGGTCGGTAGAGTACAGGTTTGTGACATGGCCTATGTCACAAACACTTGAAGATCTGTGGGTATACGAGAGTGGTACTCCAATGGTATTACAGTGAAATTGCAGCTGCCTTTAGCTGGAGAAGTATAAAATATAAAGAGTTGACTTGTGGATAAGAATCATCTTCCTGTAATATGACCCGTGCATTAGTGAGTCACCTTTTTGGGAACAACAAGTCTGTATTGCCCTCTGGAATCCATTTTGGACTTGCATGTTCCTTATTCAAGAGCGAGTGTTTTATATACTTGTTTGCATATATATGTCAAGTTATGTCTGTATGTACAGCTGTGATTTGACCTGGTTTGTGGGTGTTGCTATTTGGTTTTATGGCCTAAATTGACTGAATAAAGAGGTATTGTCTGACTGACTGAGTTACATAGATTGGACACGTGGCCAGAGAAAGAAGTTCCACCAGCATGAGACCTTGTGAAGGAAGAGATGGTCAAGAGCGGGGGCCAGTCTGGATTGGATAGGCCATCTTTAGGAGTATGCCTGTAGTTTAAATCAAAGGAAGATAACTCTGGTGGTGATACAGATAAACATGAATGAAAACTCTCTGACCCCAACAGCCAGGAGAAAGCTTGTGCTGAGAGTATTGGTTGTGCTTACGCAGATGGTGTCGGACTTTCTGGATAAGATGGTGTCAGAGGAGAAGGTACAGAGAAGTCCCAAAGCAGACTCCTTCTCTGGAATAGAGGCATAGCACGTGGTATGACCAAAGCAATTGTGATCTGCAACCTGTGAGCAAATCCTAGACGTAGGTCGTAAGAAGATGCTGGTAGTAGTTGCACGGTGTGCAGGCAACTCCCTTCTCTTGATTTACCCTCTCTTCCCAGGACAAGCTGGAGTACACAATCACTCCACATTTCTCACTTCCTCTGTGGTGTTCCGCGGGTGTCTAAATATCAGTGTCATCAGCATAGTTGGAAGTATAGGTGGAAGGACTGTATGAAGAGCAGATGGGTTAAGGAGCAAGGGGTCGAAGGAAGCAAAATCCCCCTCTAGGCTTATCACGAACTTTGCACTAGAAACACTTTACAATGGAATTGGGGCATGCTTTATCTCATTGTATTTGCCCTGTCTCACCACTCCAATATAGTTCTCTGTTGTGTTTTCTCTGGCAGTCTGTGCCTTATATCTGTATTTGCTCTCTCTCCATCTGCAGTTCCCCGTTGTTTGCAATATCTCAACCTTTGCCTTTGTTTACTTTCTTTTATTGTTCTATACATTTTCCAAATCTGTACATTCTATAAAAGTCCTTGCCTTTCGATGGCCTGTGCTCTATTTTGCCTTCTCTGCTCGCTCTTTCATAACTTACTGGCCTCCAATCAGTTGGTTTCATCTCTGTTATTCGGAGCATTCAGTTTACTTTTGTGTCGCTTCAAGCATTGCAAGCCTACCTTCCCGAGCCCACAGGTACGTGCGAGTGCGCATGCGGGAAACGAGGACGGACGTCAAAGGTGCACTGTTTGCCGAGCACGAGGCAAGCTGCGAGGTTGGAGGCCTGGGAGGAAGCTAATATTCTCCTGCAATATCCGCCAGGAGGGAAGAGTGATGCATGCACTGATGAGAGAACGAGTTCTGGGACCACTGGCAGTAAAGCTGTCGTTTGATTGGCTCTGTCATCTGCGGCGTGCCACAAGGATCGTCACTCAGTCCCACCCTCTTCAATGTATACATGAGCCCCCTTGCGGCCATCGCTCGCCAACACAATCTCAACATCATCTCCTACGCGGATGACACTCAACTGATCCTATCACTCACCAAAGACCCTAATACCGCCAAAACCAACTTACACGAAGGAATGAAAGAAGTAGCCAAGTGGATGAAGCACAGCCGTCTGAAACTGAACTCAGACAAAACAGAAGTCCTCATCTTAGGCACCCCCACCTCCGCCTGGGATGACTCTTGGTGGCCAGAAGCCCTTGGAAAAGCCCCCATCCCGACGGACCACGCACGGAACCTGGGCGTCATCCTGGACTCCTCACTCTCGATGACCAGACAAGTCAACGCCGTTTCATCATCTTGCTTCAACATTCTTCGCATGCTCAAAAAAACATTTCGCTGGATCCCCACCGAAACTAGAAAAACGGTCACCCACGCACTGGTCACGAGCCGCCTGGACTACGGAAACACACTATACGCCGGTACCACCGCAAAACTCCAGAAAAAACTCCAACGCATCCAGAACGCTTCAGCCAGGCTCATACTAGACATCCCGCGTAAAGAACACATCTCTGGTCACCTGAAAAACCTCCACTGGCTCCCCGTAAATAAGAGGATTACTTTCCGCCTCCTAACCCACGCACACAAAGCACTTTACGATCTTGGGCCCGAATGCCTCAACACACGATTGTCCTTCTACACCCCCTCCCGTCAGCTGCGATCCTCCAACCAAGCCCTTGGCACGGTACCTCGCATCAACAAAACCACCATGGGAGGTAGATTCTTCTCCTACCTGGCAGCTAAAACCTGGAACTCACTTCCCACTCACCTTCGCCTTACCCAGAACCACCTAGCATTCAGAAAGCAACTTAAAACTTGGATATTCGACAAGTAATTCCCCATCCTCCCTCCAGCGCCTTGAGACCCTATGGGTATGTAGCGCGCTATATAAATCTCTTGACTTGACTTGACTTGACTAGTGGTGGTGAGTGCATGGGTGTGTATAATACAGTGGACATTTCTAGCAAGAGTTACTTCACAGCTGGATTGTTTCTGGAGAGAGCTCAGTGGCTCTTACAATCAATGTCCGCAGCTCGGTCTCCCCAGCCTAACAGGAAGGACTGGACTCAAGAAGACCACAAGATTGGATTGCCAGACACTATGCATCGCCAAGCCATCTCCAACTGCCAGTAACGTAACAATAGCCCCCGCAGCACCCGTGGTCCGGGGGGCCGAGCTCCTCGGGCCGGGGACCCTCCGTCTCTATGCATGGGCGACGGCAGAGGGCTCTCTCCTGACTGAGTCCGAAATAAATGGAGGAGGCTGGGGAGGCTCAAGTTCCGTTACGCCAGCGCTGCACATGGCAGGCCTCCTCTGTTCACGGTCACTGTCTCCTGCAGTCGGAGGCAGTCTGTTTCCTTTGCCTGGAGACGCTTCGAGGCAGACAGGCATGTCTGCCCTCTAGCATTTGAAGTCAACCTTTCATCCTCACTCACAGGCTCATAATATATATGAACTCAACGGCCACTGTAAGTTTCTGAAAGTCGAGCAGTGCTGTAACATGCATGCCTCGCAGCTCGTGCTGGAGTTATGCAATGACAATACTGCAGCACAGGCGCGCAACACCCATTGAACTCACCGGGCTTCAAACCCCCCCCCCCCCCCCCCCCCGTCGTGTGTGGCAGCCCGGGATGAGACAGATCCCGGGCACACAGAGCCGCACCCGAACGTTTAACGGGTCTTTAAAAGACCATTTGAATGTTAATTAGGCCTTGCACCTTTTCTAAGAGCCCCTGCAGCCCCACTCTGCCTACTGATTAAAGGTTCAGCCCCCCCCCCCGAAATTTTTTCTAAGACTCTCACACAAAGGAGAGAATAGAAAGAAAACCAAACACAATCATATCTGTATAACCTGTGTGTGATGTTTCTGTAATCTGATCTGAATTAAAAGCCCACAAGAGGGCAAACTCGTGATACGCCACTAAGTGCCCGGCCTCAGCGCTTTAAAGCATTTCCCAGATGTTGCGATACGACCAACATTATAATTGTGGCACTGCTGCCACCTAGTGGAAGAAACGAGTATTTACTAGCTCTCGTTGTCACGAAGAGTTTTTATGGACCCCGGCCCGGGCCTTGCTGTTGCCGAAATAAACTGGACGAATATATATTTGCAAGATATAGATAGGACGCACAAAACTACCCATCATACAAATCAAGACTCTGCACTGAAAAAGACAAAGCTTGCAGGTGCTCCGTAAGTGGACTTACTGGTAGGGTGACCAACTGGCATGGTTGTAAATTCAGGACGGTGAGTGTAAAAATTCAGGACAACGTGTCAAGTCAGGATGGTGAGTGTAAAAATTCAGGACAAAGGGTAAAAATTCAGGACGGAAGGTCAAAATTCAGGACAAAAATTCGGGACAAAGGGTACATTTTACAGACACTACGAAGAAGGTCGTGCAAAGGTATATACAGGCAGGGCTCCCAAAGGACATGAATCCCGACCACTCAGCCCTAAAGTGTCTCGTTTGTGCAAGCTCAAAAGAATCTCCATTCATAAGAACTGTTGTCTGGCTCTACTGTATCTCTGCACATGATGAGATCAGATAGTGGAGAACGGAGAATAAGTATTCATCATACGTTGTGTGGGACTGTCATTTTTCTGTGGGTAGCCACCTCCACAGAGAGTCCTGACTGTCTTTGCCCACAGTTCTCAACCAGAAACACAACCTTATTTGACTTGCATCCGGTCTAAATGATAAAATTGTGACGTTGTTGAAGGAAATAGCCATAAGATCAACCTCCCACCCACAATACTTGGACTCCTGGAGCACAAATCCCTTGACATAGAATTTCCAGCAGAAGTGTTCTAGAACTCCCTTGACATAGAATTTCCCACAGAAGTGTTCTTGAACTTTCAAGATTTTGTCATGGGCATCATTTATGGGTGCAATGGTGACACCCCTGGTCTCAGCAGAGTAAGGGTGGTGTCAGAAACAGGAGTGATACAAAGCTCTATTGAGCCGTGTTTACTTTCTGTACCTCTCACCTACATACTTTGAAAGTAAAGTCATGAACGTTCTAACCAGTAGCCGGTTGTAAGCTAAGACACACACCTGCAAAGCAATTATTTATTTCTGAAAGTGGAACCTAACCTAGTAAAAGGTCGTCTCTGACTCCTCCACCCCCTGAGCACATGGAGAGAGCAAGAAATAAGAAGTACAGCAGAGGGGGAGGAATGAGTAAAAGAGAAAAACTATGAGGGGATATCAGGGGAAAAATAAGGAAGGAAGAGAATGAAGAGGACACGAAAGAGAGACAGGTGAGAGACTGAAAGGTAGGGGTGTGATAGAGAGAGGGATTAAAGACATAAGAGAAGGGAGACAGGTGTAAGTGAAATATAGACATGTGAAAAAGAATAAGGTAGGTGACAGCGATAGGTGATATGCACATAGACAGGTGTCAAAGAGACAGCCAAGAATCAGAGAGAGAGGAAAAGTGGCGATATGGGATGACAGTATGAGAGTTTTGATCTACATAGAGGCAGATGCCAAAGAGAGACAGGAAGAGAGAAGAGACAGATGTGAGAGAGATGCGTTTAAAAGAGGTTATAAAGACCGCTGAAAGGGTGGGGTGGTAGACAGTTGAGAAAGTACAGATGAAAGAAGGGAGAAAATTGAGAGTGTGGCGATAAAGTGACAGACAGGTTATGTCGTTTATAGTGAGAGAGCCAGAAAAAGAGAAACTGGTGATAAGAAGACACACACAGGTTAGAAAAAACAGCTGGGGGAGAGGCAGGAAGGATGAAAGGTGAGAGATATGGACCTGATAAAAGACTGGTGCGAAAGAGACAGACAAGGGGTTATAAGAGAGGTGGAAGACAGGTGAAATAGGTGAAAAAGTGATAGAAAAGGTAAGACAGTCATTTGAGAGTCCTTCAGTTACAGATCTGCAAAACTGCATCCAATATTTTTGCCCAACCACATCCAAGTGGCAGGGAATTCGACTAGAGCCGAGTGGTGCCCACCGGAACAGGTTTTTTCAAATATTGTTTTCAAATCCAGACAAACTATCATCCACTCAATAGTTGATAAAGGACAAACAGAGGCAGGATGAGCAAGCAACATTAATTCACAGCTAGGCTGAACATCTTCACCTTTAGAGTGAAAAAACCATTGATGAGGATCCTTGAATCATAAACAACATGTACTGAATAACACGCTGTGATCTTGATATATTTTGCTCCTGCTCTCAGGAAGACTAAGGGTCCCATTTCACGTTAGATGGGATATTGTTCTCCAGATTCCATCTTTACTGGGTGTAGAAATGCAAATGATAAAACCAAATGTCTTTCTGTTGAATGCGCAGGCACAAGGCCTCGAATTGGGACACCCATGTAAAATTGAACTTGGTAATTCTATAGCAAGCATGATTTCCCCGATTTTTGTCCCAATAACTCGTGACTCCTTCTAATTGGGGAACACAGTGACTGAAGTCATTAACTTCGGCCCAGTCTCCCCTCACCTCGTTAACAAGCATTCCTCTTATCTAAAGAGTGGAGTGTAGTTTGAAGGGGAAAAGGGTGAGAGAAAGCTAGAGAGAGCCTAGGAACGAGTACATTAGGGGAAACTGTGAAAACAGCAGAGAAACTTTGAGGAACTGGAAATAAACGCACACACATGTAAAAGAACGGTAAAAAGCACATTTGTATTTGCTTTTGCTTTATTTGCTGACCATTTGAAAAGTTCTTTGCAAGGGGTAACGAAGCCCATGGCTGCCTCTGCGGTCCAGAAATTGGGGCTGATAGAGTCTGCAGGCCTGGCAAATGACGTCACTCTTCCAAAAATGCAGGAGTCGGACCCTACATGCACAAAACCAGAACCGAAAGCGTGCTTCTGCACGTACTAAATTAATGTAAAGCTGGTGCCCTAAAGCTGTTCTCATTGACCCTGCAGCATCGGTGCCAATGAAAGCAGTTCTGCAGTGGAGCCTGGAGCACTAGGATTGGCTGAAGGCTTTCAAGTCAATCCTAGGTTCTCTGCACAACGCTTGGGTAATCATTGAAGAGTGGAAGACAGGAAATTATTGGCTGTCACCGAAGATCAGCAGAATTACAGACAAATGGTGTCCGTTGAAGATATTGTCATGGACAACGGTCAGAAGGTGAAAATTACGGACTGTCCGTGAAACTTATGGACGGTTGGTCACCCTACTTACTGGAGAGCTGTAAGCATCATTCTTTCTCATGAATGACTGTCCACTTCCCCATCAATGTCCTGTCCTCCACCACATACCAAAGTGAAAAGTGTAAAAAGCAGCTTCTAGCAGGGGTCTATTTCCAGGTGTTTATGTAAGGTGTATAGCTCATGCACCAAACCACGATGAGACGGCACCGCTCATTCTTCAACAAAAACATGCGCTTCTCATCCATGTAATCGCAAGATGCAAATCAGATGCTAAAGACATTGGTAAGTAGATTCGCCTAGATACATCTATTTTCAAGCTGCTTGCAGCACTTCATGCTTATGTTCAGCCGGGATTGCCGCTCGCGCCATGTTTGAAGTATGTCATTTAACGACGCGCACCTCACCCAACATCTCCCACGTAGGAAACTCTGCACAAAACCTGCTTCCAACCACACTCGCTGAAAGGGTGCCCAAGGAGAAGAGGGCTAGAGAGAGAATAACAAATATTGAGTACAAAGAAGACTGAAGTAAAGGTAGAGAGAAGAGGTTCTAGAAAAGGAGAGAAGATTGAGAGAAAGAAAGGAGAGTAAAGAGAAAAAGCAAAAGAGAAAAAGATCCTAGAAGCAAACCGTGAAAGCAGCCCTCAGAACTTTAGGGTCCATGCTGCTGCCTGCTATTCTACAGCTCCTCTAACTGGAGATGAAACTAGGGTCCTCAGCTAGACCACAGGCCTCAAATGGATCCATCTCAGGCTCAGACAATCACTTATCCTTCACCATGCCTACTTCTCTTGCTGGTGGACTTCTGATGAAGGTCTCCTTTTCTATAACACCTTTCGCACAACCTGCCTGTAACTATGAGGGGTGAATGCCAATGTCGGAGACTGCTCCAAGTCCATGCAGTTTTGACTAGTGCTTTTGATCCAATATGATTGACATATCCCTCTTTTGTCACAACCTTGTAGTGAAATTCATTGTGAGACCTTCCCAACATCCCCTGTAAAATGACATTTACATTCTATTTCGTTTTCACCATTGTTGCAGCATGAAAATATTTAAAAGACACTGTTTGTCACTAATTTCCCAAAACGTTCATTATGGATATGCTCTAAGCTCTCTGTAAAGTTAGTTTAAATTAGTGGCAAGTTAAATTAAAACATCACCTCAAAATTTGATCATAATTAGGACATTCCACACTTTACAAATCAGACTAAATTTTGTGGATTTACATGAGGTAAGGTTCATCCTTTTGGGCCTTCCAAGTGTGATGATTTCCTGATGTAGAATATCCTTGGTAGGATATCCTCCAACAAAACAATTTTGAGTGTGATGGATGGACTTCTACCACAAGAGGTGTGGGAAGGAGGGCTCTGAACTGAGGCCAGCTTATTATTATTTTTTTTTTAAGAACTGGATAAGCTCTGCATTGCACAAAGCTTGAACAGTTTAGAAATTACACAAAGTTGTGAGTCAGCCTTGCTTTATAACTTTACACTCCTCTACTTTAAATAAGATCAAATTGATTGAATTCAAAGTTGGATTGTGAAGAGTTGATTTAGTGTGCTTTAATATGTACCTTACAAAAGGTGGGTCTTCACAACTCTAATGTATCTGCCCCCTTATGAAACTGTAATTTTTAGATATAGCATTAGCCAAGGCCTTCTGTTTTTAATAACATTTCTGTGCTATAAATATTTAGAGGGGACTTCTAGTCAGCCCTCTTCATCCATTGGCCCGCTGTGGTGCCATTTACATTTTGCTTCCACCCACCACAGCATACAGTATCGGGCACAAGGTCAGCCAACTTAACCCATTGTCTGACCTGACTATGCATGACGGCAATTTACCCTTGCGAAGTGTATCTATCTGCATAATTAGCAGAGCCACTGGAATTAGGGGATTGTGCAGCCACAGTGTTTTTCACATAAGTAAGGATTTGCCTCATTTGCCACATAATCCACCATCTGTAGAGTTTAACAAAAAAAATAGTTTCTAGCTCCAGTGGTTAAAAAGTTACTAAAAACACAGCAACACATGTTGGAGTTCAGTGACAGGCCTTTAGCAAAGGTTGACTTGTCATCTTTATGTTGCTTGCTGCTATACTTAGGTATTAAACTGGTACCAAAGAGGCGCAACCTAAGCCCAGAGTGTGTTAAGTTTGAAAATGACAAAATAATAAAATAATACTATCACAAAATGTGCCACATTATGGCGCAAAATGTGCCTCTCCTTGCCACATGATTTAGTCAACCCTTGTAGGAAAGTGCCACTTTTTGACATGGTCACCCCCACTTTTTGCCTGGTATCTGATGCACTTCTGACAGTAGTGCACTCGGTTCCTGTTATCCAGGCCCCGTGCCAGGTTTCTTTACCTAAAACTGTACAGTTGTTCCCCAATTGGCAAGACCTTTAGCACCCCTGTAAGTACCTAGTAAATGGTACCCCTGGTACCTAGGGAATGGGTATTAAAGAGGGTCCCTAAGGACTGCAGCATGTATTGTGGGACCCCTCACCACACTCATGAAAACTGCCATTGCAGACTGCGTGAAATGGTGCAGGCCCCGTGCCAGGTTTCTTTACCTAAAACTGTACAGTTGTTCCCCAATTGGCAAGACCTTTAGCACCCCTGTAAGTACCTAGTAAATGGTACCCCTGGTACCTAGGGAATGGGTATTAAAGAGGGTCCCTAAGGACTGCAGCATGTATTGTGGGACCCCTCACCACACTCATGAAAACTGCCATTGCAGACTGCGTGAAATGGTGCAGGTAAAAGTGAAAACACAACATGGCACCTATCCTGGGTGCCATGCCCGCAGACACTGTATGAAATATATGTAAGTCACCTTTAAAGCAAGCCTTACAGCCCTAACGCAGGGAGCATTATATTACATGTGTGATGTTCAAGACGATTCTTAGAGATTTCAAGTGAACAGGGAAGCCATCTTAAGTATATGTACAGGGCACTGTTGATTATGAGTTCCCCGGCTACATGATGGCTTCTCTGAAACTAAAGGTGTTTGTACCACGGACCTTGTATTAATGAACCCACAATGATTCTAGTGATGGATTTATTAATACATGCACTCCAAGTGATACCCTAGAGGTGCCTACTAGTCCTCTAGTGTGCTGGCTGAATGGTACTGTCAAGCCTGACAGCAAAGATTCACTTCTGACCCCATAGAAGGTGAGACTCCCCTCCTCAGAGGTTAGGACCAATGCCAGATCTGGCAGGAGGTATTTACACCTCCTACAGCAGGATGGCTATTAAATAAGCATACCAAGGATAGAGGATTCAAAGCTTCTTCCACCTTTGATATGCGACCGAGCATCCTAAAGACATGGGAGATGCCACCTCCTGCCCTGAGGCCCACTTGGCACCAAGACAGGTGGGAAATTAGTTATGCAAGGTGGTGTGAAGCACATCCAGGTCAGACACCCCCCCTAAGGTGAGCAGTCTAATGTGTCCCACTCTAGAAAAACTCCTTCATCTTGGTGATAGGGTTATGATCACTTCACACAGGAAGTGGCCATACAGGGAGTGTAGTGACCCCAAGGGTAAGTAGCCCATTGGTGACTACTCTACACACCTCTAATAGCTCTAATTTGAGTATTTAGGTGGCTTCCTGACACCAGAACTTGAGATTCACATGACTAAAGAAGAAGAGGACACTGAAGGGCTGATCAACATGAGAACTGAAGACTGCTGTGGACTTTTGGCACCAAGCTCTGCCTGCTGCTCCAGGCTCAACAACTGCAAAGACACGACTTATCCTACAGCTGTGCATCCTTCAAAAGCCTCGGAGGGTTACCAGTACTTCAAAAAACAGCTAGCATCTCCTGGATGGAGACGTCACTCCCCTGCATCCTGCAGACACTGACCACAATGTCCTGTTCCAAGAAGCCACTGACAATGCAGTTGCTGCCCAGGAGGAGGTGAGCATACTCAAAGAGGTCACATCTGTCTCCCTGCCCACTTTGGAGATGCCAGGATGCCTAAAAGCCTCCCTGCAGCAATACCTGGGGTACCTGACCACTTGCCATGTCAACACTTGATTTAGAGTCAAATCTCGACTCCAACAGTCCAAAGGCTGACCAGCTAATGAGGAATGTCAGCTCCTCAGAGGTCAGCACAGAGAGTGGCCTAGTTGGCTTGTTTTCTCCCCCTTTGCAAGTCCAGACGAGAACCGTGATCGCCTACGACACGCAAGGGTCAGTCAACCAAAACTCTTTGCACTCAAGCTTCCCGGCCTTTGTCTTCGGCCACCAACTGCTTCCCCTTACTCCCAGCACCCTCACAAACTGAGTCCCTCATTGGGAGCTCCTAGACCTGTCCTCAAGTCCCCCTTTGCAGCCTATTTCTAGGTGGCCTCCCTCTTTGCCTTTGATGTCCATCCCGTCCGGCACCTCTGCAACCAGACACACCAGGACAGGTAAACCCAAATCGCTGGTGGAATTTTAGACCTTGGCCCCCTAATGCCCCCTGACATAAAGGGTCTCAAGAAATCTCGCAAATACTTGTATGCAGTAAATGTTCTTTCTCCATAGGAAAGCATAACAACATAAAAACACACTGTTTGCTAACGCTTCTAACAACTGTAACAGTGATAACTTGAAAAGTACTTACCCAATTACAAAGTTCTTGGTGTTGAAAGATATATATAAACATACATTTTACTTTTCTAAATTGATGTGGGTCTCCTTCTTGAGTGTGGGTATCAGTTTTTGACTCTGTGAATGCAGCAATCGCCTAACACTCCCCTCTGATAAGTCTAAAGCTGCCAGACCACACTACCACATATAGAGCATCTTGGGATTGTTAAAGTAAGTCCCTGTCCACTTATAAGAGATACCTGGACTCTTTACACAGCATACTTCTTTGTGGTATACTTTATAAAGAGCCAGCTTTCTACAACCATGCCACATAATTTGATCCTCTAGAGCCACAAAATTCTACTGTTGCACTGACTGCAGTAGGAAAATGAAGTTTAAAGATTTTTAAATAGTTTAATGCTTTAATGTAATCAGAATGTTTTTCTTAAATAGATTTTATGTTATTGGTTTATGTGTGTTTATATATATATATATATGGTGGCTGAAAAAAAAGTTTCAGGCACGTTATAGTTAGAAATTAGCATTTAAAAAACCTTAGAAAGTCACTGACAAAACCATAGGTTTCAGGGACGTTATAGTTAGCTGGACATTTCACTCGTACAAAACCTGAGAAATTACGCCGTTATAGTTAGTTCAGCTAACATTAACTTGCGCCCCCGGAATGCACTTCCGATGACGTCACATATATCATTCATGACATGGTCAGTGACATCACTGATGACATCTCAAATGACATCACTGATATCATTTGAGATTTAATCTTTACAGCCGTTTCCTTATGCAAGACAGAGAACAAGGGATTGGAGATCCCAAAATGCGTATGGCCAAGGACATTGTGCTGAAAGGGGCTTTGCTGAGTATGCTGCTTGTCTGCCAGAAATAAAGGTTGAAATTGACGTTGTGTGTTGCACCTCATGATTTGGGCGCTTTCATATAGAGTTTATATAAAATGATTGAACTGTGCCTTTGTAACATTTTTTTTCTATTTAACAATGAGGTATACCAACAGTTAAGGGGCATGGCCATGGGTGCATGCTCCTCCCCCAGTTATGCGTGTTTACTCTTAGGCTGGTGGGAGGAGCATGTACTGGGTCACGCCCTTTGCTGTAATGGGAACCAAGACACAGGGATCATTCATTTATGGCGTTTCATCGACGATGTGTTTTTGATTTGGCATGGGTCTAGAGAAACTGCGGAACAATTTGTGACTAGCAATAACAATAATATGCTCAATTTAGAATCCACAGCTACCATTAGAAATGAGAGAGTTGAATTTTTGGATGTTGAAGTTTCTATTTTTGAGAATACCATCCAAACCAAATTACATAGAAAAACAACTGCTGGTAATTCTATTCTCCATGCTTCTAGTGGTGCCCATCCCCGCCATCTTATAAAAAGTATCTCTTAAGGGGAATTTTGAAGAATTCAAAGAATATGCAGCAATGAAAGGGAACTTGAATTGTGCTTGAATGAATCATTCCAAAGGTTTTTGGTTCGTGGATATAAAGAGAGTGATCTGAAAAATGCATTGAAAAAAATGGTTTTAACTACCAACGGAATCCCCTCGGGCACAGAATGCTGAGATAGTGACTACCTCTAGAGATATTGTGCCTAAAAAAGAAGATACAACAGTAAGACTAATTACGACCTACAGTTGTTATGAGAAAAAGATTTGCAATATTTTTAGTCTAATTGGCCGATTTTGCGAACTGACATCACTCTAGCACCTCTACTAAGTGAGGTCTCTTGTATTACTTTTAAAAGGGCTCCCTCTATGAGGAATGCCTCGGTTAAAACCAGTCCAGAAATAGTCAAATCATCCAATTGGCTCTCCAACCGAACAGGCTTCTTTAAATGCAGTTCCTGCAGAGCCTGCAAATTTGGAGTTAATATTCGGGAATATCATGATGCTTTTAGTCAGGATGTTAAAATGATTAAAGGTTTGTTTACCTGTAAAACTAACTACGCAGTTTATGTTTTACAATGTTCCTGCCATCTTCAATACATTGGGAGCACTAAGCTCCAGGTTTTCAACCGCATTCTTCAGCACCTTCGTGCAATTGTTAACTCCGATCCCAGCTACCCTGTGGCGCGTCATTTTAAATTAGTGCATCAAAATAATCTCAAGGATTTGAGTTATTTTGTTATTGACGCAGTCCCATATTCTAAGAGGGGTGAGGACAGAGAGAGGAAACTCAGACAGTTGGAGAGCCACTATATTCTACTTCTGGACACCAAGATTCCAAATGGTCTTCATACAGGGGATGATTCATACAACTTTTTATAAATATTTTATATTTTTGAGTATGTATTCATCTGTTGTATTTGGACTGATCACTTTTAGCTTGGAGCAGGCTTATCCATCAATAATGTTTCAATGCAAGACTAATAACCTGTCTACTTGCAACACCCCCTATTGCTGCCATGACTGATGAACTTTTTAGCTTAATTTTGCACTGATGAATTTTTACCTGTGTCCTTTTATGCCTGTTTTTATCGGATGTTAAACTGGTTTTACTAGTTTTTCTAGTTTTTACTGGTTTTGGTCTGGTGGAGATGAGGTGTAGGGCTTGGGTGGCTATTTGCAGAATAAAATACTCTGCTGAGTTAAACTGCCTTGTGAGTGCGCTTTTAAAGAGGACAAACTTTGTTTGATGTTTAACAGCAGCCGAGCCGTGAAAGCCAGCACCGCCACCACCACCAAGAGAATCAAGTGGGACCGGAGACCTTGAACCTCTCAGAGCTACACTACGGTACGGCAGAACTAAAGACTCTGCTGAGTCATACTGCCTTGAGAGTGCGCTTTTAATGAAGGGCAAACTTTGTTCCATGTTTAACGGTAGCCCAGCCGTGAAAGCCAGCACCACCACCAGAGAACCATGTGGGACCGAAGGTTTTGAATTCTTCAGAGCTTCACTACGGTATGACAGGACCAGAAATATGCAAATCGCATTTATCACTGAGAGGCCCACAGGAGGGCTTTTAAAATAACTATAAACTGCAATGGTTTTGGCATACAACCCACTGGAGGGTAAAAATGTTTAATAATGGACTACGAACTCCAGCATGCATTGGGAGAATGAAACACTGGAGAGGCCCACCGGAGGGCAGTCAATTAATTAGCATGCAGTCGAGAGTGAAGTCTTGAATGCCTGTGAACAAGAGCGATGACGCTTGAAACGTGTAAGGCGAAGGAAATCTATTTTAGATGCTGAATGCTGTTTGCAAAATAAAATACTCTGTTGAGTTAAACTGCCTTGTGAGAGCGCTTTTAAAGAGGACAAACTTTGTTTGATGTTTAACAGCAGCCGAGCCGTGAAAGCCAGCACCGCCACCACCACCAAGAGAATCAAGTGGGACCGGAGACCTTGAACCTCTCAGAGCTACACTACGGTACGGCAGAACTAAAGACTCTGCTGAGTCATACTGCCTTGAGAGTGCGCTTTTAATGAAGGGCAAACTTTGTTCCATATATATACATATATATTCAAGCTCCGTTTTTTTTGTTTTTTTTTAAGTTCAAAGTGATTTTATTGAAGTATTTTGTAGACAAAATAAACAAGTACAATACAAAAGAATAAAGCTTACATGCGTAAATGATGAAATGTTGAGCATGAAATCCAATAAGCCCAAAAAGAAGAGGAAGGGAAAAGGGGGGGGGGGGGGGAAGGGCGGGGGAGTAAACATATCATAGAATCATAAAATCATACAATATAGAGTCACAATTAAATTAAATACAAAAAAGATGGTGAATAAGGAAAAATTAATCATCAAAATACTTAATCATATCATTGTATAACATACTAATCAATAGGAGACCAAAAAGATTGAAATGATTGCGAATTGTGAGAAACGCCTTTAAGAAACAATCTAGCACCTCTTCCTTTACCAGTGATCACGGGGCACTCGTCGGCGGGTGCTCTAACGCGCTGGTAATCGCGAAACACATGCAGGCTCAGTAATCGATTTCGATTCTTAAAAGGATTTAAGCACTCCATTCCTATAAATATATATATATATATATATATATATATATATATATATATATATATATATATATATATATACATATATACGTACACAGGCTGGTAGGAATAAGCGCATTAACTGTCTTATTTTATTCTTACAGGAGTGTGTTGTGCAGTACATCCCGTGAATCACACCCACGATAGAGATATGAGCACTGGAGTCCACGGCAGCTGCCCAAACTCCGAGCCACTTTGTGTCACTAAGTACACCCAGGTACTAGACCTGCACTGCTAGGACTTACAACAGATAAACTAGCACTTTCACACCTTTCCTTAGTTACCCAGGGAACTCTAAGACAGTGCATTGCTCCATTCTAAGTATATTGTGCTTTATTCCAACCTCCATGAGATTGATATTTGTATGTACACAACACACGTAGAGCCACGCTGGTACCAATTATAAATGTACTCTAGACATTTTATATCACCGTTGTCATCCTTAACAATGTACTAGACTGCAGTATTGTATATTATCCATGCACAATTTGTATCATTACACTCACTGTTTTCTTTTGAAAATGTGATGTTTAAACATGTTTAATTTAATTTCTTCTATGTCTATGCTAGACTACCAAACTGTACCTTTAAATGTTTGCACTGTGGAGACGTGGGTCATGTGACCAAGACCACGGACTTAGGTGAAACGCGCCGTCTTTGCTGCCAGGAATAAACTTTCACCTGCTGCATCTACCTTGTGGGCTCGCCTGAAGTCCTTTCCTGCTGGATTTCTGTTCTTGCGATATATTGGTGGCGGCGTCCGCCGGCGAAGCCCCAACTCGTGTGAAAGGGTACTCCATTTCTGTTCATCCTGCATCTGGTTCCCCTGACTTCAGGAGTACCCGCCGGACGGCTCATCCTTCAAGAGGTCTGACTTGGCAAACTGAAGCTACCGGTTCTCAGAAGTAAGCACAGACTCTCCTGCAGGTGAGGCTAGGAGCGCGGCAGGTCTCCTCGGCAATGGCTGTCTCACCCCTGCCTGCACGTACGGGGATCAGAGAAATTGTCGGAAACCTTCAGGAACGCGGAAGTGGTGTGAAGCCGTACTTCCGCCTGACCTGTCCCGTTTCCAACACGCCGACCGAACTGTATAGCTGTCTAGAGTACGCGTGAGCCAGCCGGCTCTAAAAGCGAGGTGGAGTTAGACAGCACACAGTGCTCAACAAACACTGTTAAAAACAACGAAAAAAAGCAAAGGTGCACCATAAATTGGAATTGTTCAAAAGTAACAATGTTCATATCAAGGAACAAATAGTGAGGTCCAAAGGTCTTGTTTGTTTGATTCTTTATTTTTCAACAGTAGAAAACGAACAGCCAACGCGTTTCGTCCCAAGATGGGACTTCTTCAGGGCAGGGAAATAAGAAGGCAAATCCCGATCATTTCTAATGCCAGGAATTTGCCTTCTTATTTCCTGCCCTGAAGAAGTCCCGTCTTGGGACGAAACGCGTCGGCTGTTCGTTTTCTACTGTTGAAAAATAAAGAATCACACAAACAAGACCTTTGGACCTCACTATTTGTTCCTTGATATGAACATTGTTACTTTTGAACAATTCCAATTTATGGTGCACCTTTGCTTTTTTTTGTTACAAGTTAAAGTTCTGTACAGGACTGTCATTGTGATGGCGGGTGTCTTTTCGGTGTGCACATAATTCCTTTCCTGTATATAGAAAGGGGTAAATCTTATACTGAGGTTATCTCGGATCAGGTGCATTCTCATGAAGGTTCCGCCATCTGCTATTTTTTAGTACTGTTAAAAACAACGTATCCAAGAAAAATATGGCAGAGGAATACCTCAGAGGATGAGAGGCATCAGCGAAGACAATTTTTACTAGGACACAACAGGACCCCCAACCATCGGGGAGCACAGAAGTTACAATGCATCTAGTTTACGCCAGAAGGGGAACAACCTTGAACGTCTAAGACGCAGAGAAATCATCAGGTGGTGGGAGGCTACCTCCCTACAGAGCTATCTCAAAGTCAACCGCATCCTTAGAGGGCTCCGTATCTTCATCACCCCCACGCTTGCAAAGCCTAAACCCAAAGTGTTGCAGGACTGGGTGGGTAGACAACACCACAGAATGTTCAAAACGCATGTTGGAGATACTGATTAACAACGTATGGGAAGAGCAAAAATCGCTGATGAGATAGATACAGGAGGTCCTGGATGATCTTAAACAGGAGAAAGATCAGCAAGAAGTTAGCAAAATAATCAAATCAGTTCAGGACAAAATGCAAGCCTTCGAAAAGAACGTGGTGGCCAGGAAGCAGAGGAAATTTCTGCGTGACGTACAAGACTATGCAGCTGGACGCATACTAACTTTTGCAAAAAGTATGACAAAGTTAGAACAGACCTAAGAAAGGACAAAGCCCTGGAAACGCTATAGCTTAGCAAAGATGGGTCCATCACAGACATCAGCTCTTAGCAGGAGTCAGTGGACAGCACAGCATCGGGCACTCTGGAACAACAGTCTTTTTCCCGGGAACACCTCTTGATACAAAAAGAGAAAGAACACTCAACCAGGGGGCGGCCGAAAGGAAAAGGGCTAGGAAGCCTATACAGAACCGGAGAAGGAACACAAGGCGCCACCAACATAAGATCAACTGGCATGGGAACCAGAGGCCAGACAGCAAAAAGACAATAATGGAGAACAACACACAAAAACTTACGTTAATGAATCTTAGTAACAGAGTTTTGTCTAATACAGGAACGAGTGTACTTGAATTGCGTTTATCGTTCAGTCCTGATAAAGGCCTAGACTATGCACAAGTGAGGGTTGACCTCTATAAGTTTGAACGCAAACTTAAACTGTGTAAATTACATGCATCTAGGAAAAGCAATATGGGGACACACGATAGTCGCACTAGCAAGGAGAATATTGGCATAACAATCAGGGAAGTCCCAGCACTACAAACAATGACCGACCTAGCCCAAGAGACACCTCTCACTATCCCTGATGTCACCCTAGATCCCTTTGATCTCACAAGCTCCACTAACATCCGAGACCTCTTAGGAGTAGAGACTGTCCAAACTCCATTTACTAACTTCAGAAGTAAATCCAAGTACGTACCCGTATTACCCAGGGACAACATAGATATGTTCAGCGAACTTGTTGCACATGACCTTCTTTCTCTCGCAGGTAAACACAACACCAAAAGCAATCTCAAGAAGGGACAGTGGGAAGCGGTTAATAATCTCCAGAAAGACTGCAACATAGTTATCAAACCTTCTGATAAGGGGTAACATTGTATTGCTGACACGTGAAATGTACCTGAAGGAGGCATATTGTCAACTTAATGATAAGATATGCTATGCCAAAGTAGACAGAAATACCTAATCACATTCAAAAACACATACCATGAGAAACTAGCTAACTGGCATGGACAGGGTTTTCTTAGTTGCGACGAGAAACAATCCCTTACCAATGCAACCCCCAGTACACCCACTCTATACCTCCTACTGAAGGTTCATAAGAGCGAAACAAATCCACCAGGGCAACCCATAATATCCTCAAAAAACAGCTTAATGGAAAACACTAGCACATTTGTAGACCACTTTCTCTTCCCTTATGTTAAAGAACTGAAAACATACATACGGGATACAACCGATTTCATGCACAAAACCAAAGATATCAGAATCGGAGTGGGGGATTGGCTGGTATGTCTAGATGTAGAGGCACTCTACACAAGCATACGACATGCAGATGGTTTGAAAGCCTGTTGATTCTTTCTAAGAAACGCAAAGTGGAATACTTGCAACATACCAATATGCTGCTTGAAATGATATCAATGTGTCTGAAAGAAAATGTTTTTATGTTTAACAATGCGCATTTTAAACACCAGGAGTCCTTACTTGTTTTTCTGCCATCGGGCAGTGCCGTATGGGAAACGGCGAGGCACAACACGTCGGGGAGGCAGCAGGAGGCGGTCGAATCCAGCGGACCACACTCCCCAGCAACCCCTTGGCCGGCGGCGCTCCGGTGACGCGGACAGAGCGCCCGGAGGCGCCAGTAAAAGGCTGACCCCCCGGGAGCCCAGTGGGGGAACACCAGGAGTCCTTACTTGTTTTTCTGCCATCGGGCAGTGCCGTGAGGGAAACGGCGAGGCACAACACGTCGGGGAGGCAGCAGGAGGCGGTCGAATCCAGCGGACCACACTCCCCAGCAACCCCTTGGCCGGCGGCGCTCCGGTGACGCGGACAGAGCGCCCGGAGGCGCCAGTAAAAGGCTGACACCCCCTCTCGCCCCGCGAGACGCGCGCGGGAGCGACCGGGAGAAGCCCGGGACAAGGGCGGGCCGTCTGTGGCCGTCAGGGGCCAGAAGAGGCCGGGCAGGGCCACCCCCCTTGGCACGAACTGTGAGTACCATTAAAGGATAATCAGTGGATAAGCCACTTGTCTCCCCTTATATTTTAATTTACCGGACACAGTCAAAGTAATACCAGAAAATGTCAGTCCAAAGTACATTGCCGGATAATTACCTACTGAAAGTGGTGTCTAAAATCAACAATGACAGGAGGAAGTCATTAGGGAAAAGTACTGTTGCTGACCCTCCATTGACTCTGCCCATCGATGTAAATAATTATGCAAACATTGATAATATTGCTAATGTGAATGTTTCCCCTGCCGAACTTGATGGTAGCGTCACCAGTATAAATATCGAAGCGTCTAAGGCCTTAGACAAGTCAATTATGGGGGGAGATGACCAAGGTGATAATGTTGGGGGGACACCTCTGCAATCTGGGAGGGCTTCCAAATTTATGCGAGCCTGTAGAAAACCAATACCCAAGCGAGGTAGTCATATCTCTAGAAGGAAAAAAGATATGACCCAACCGGAACATACAGATGATGCCGTAACCCCGAATCTAGATAAATATGCTGTCTTGAGGCCTGACCAAATTGACTCACTAACGAATACTATTTTCAGTCAACTTAGTATGGTGGTAGAGCCATTGCTTAATAAGATAGGAGATCTCCAGGAGGAAGTAGCTAGGTTAAGGGGTTTGGTGGGTAAGCATGTAGACAATTTGGAAAAGTCGCTAGCGGACATTACAAAATCAATCCGCCCCGTTATTGCTCCCAGTAGGGATAAGGAGCAGTCTCAAGCCTCTACCAGTGCCCCCCCCCCCTAATACCAGGAAACATTCCTCAAAAGAACAATCAAACTCACAGAAACCACCCGTATCTACTCAGGAAGTGGGAAGATCCCCAAATCAATCAAATAATGGGGGCACAAGTACTTTGCCGGGTATTAAACCATCAGCTCCCATGCAAGTACACACGCAAGTATCAGCACCTACGGTGCTAGTTCCAACTGATATGATAGGAGTATCCAACGGGGTGCCCATTAGGACTTGTAGTCGTCCAGTCAATCTACCACCCGACTGTGTACCTTATGTGGTGGTTTTAACTAACGTCCCCATTCTCACTCAATCCCCAAATGATCATGAGACACCTGATTCCCTGAGAAATAAAACTATTTCTTGGCTTAACCGTCATTGTGGCTACCCAGTTGGCTATTCTGACCAAATCATCTCCATCAGGAGAGTCAATTGGATAGGTAACACCAAAAAAACTGGCGGTGGGGATTGTGTGATAATAAACTTTAAACACCCACAACATGTGGCAACTGTGTTGCTTAGAGCAGCAGCAATTACACAGTCGGAGACTGAAGTAATCGCTAGACCACTGGGCTATTTCTATAACCACCTTGGTGGGCAACCCCAGTTAAATCGTAAGGAGAGGGCTCCGAGTAACTCTACCTATCCATCTATGATGAACAGACCAATGATGTCTAACTTCTTCTTTGGTCCACAAAATGGCCCTTTTAACCCACCGTTGCATATGGGGAACCCTATGTTCGGGGGGGAATGTTCCCTTAATTCATACCCCCAACCCATTTGTACCATTTGGTAACACCTCTTCGTTTGACAACGGAATGGTCTACCAGGTCCCTACCCAAAATAGGTTTCAGTCCCTGAGTCATCTAGACCAGAATGATTGACTTGAGGTTGAACCTCCAAGGGCTCATAGGGCTCCAGGGTCTAGTACTGGAAATGAAGAAGATGCTTTGTTAATTGAAGAAACGGGTACTGTATGTTTGAACTGTACTTTGACTGGGGGAGACACCCCAATTCTTACACCTGACATAGAGCTTTTTAATATAGAAAATAACATGTCCTTATCTAGTGTTCAACCGTCAAATGCTAGCAAAGAAAAAGAAAAGATTACCTGTTACATTGCTAGCTGGAATATTGCAGGAATTACGGCCAAGGAGGATGCCCTAGGTTGGAATGATTTTGTGTATTTGTTTGACATCCTGTGTTTCCAGGAAACCTGGAGTAAAAATTTCAAAGGCATTGAGGGATATGTGTCCTATGAACTCCCAGCATCGCCCTCAATTCACGGTAGAGCCAAGGGCGGTTTGTTGGTGTTAATTTCTGTTAAACTACCTATTCTTGTGAAAAAATTTGTTAATGTGGGGGCGCATTCGCAAATCTTATGGCTTACACAAGAATCTGGCAGAAACATTTTACTGATAAATTTCTATAACAATGTTTTTGATAACACTAGACACACAGCAGTTAACGAATTAGATACAGCATTGAACAAATTCGTGAGGAATTTTAAATGTGTTTTTGAATATATTTTTGTGGGGGATTTTAACGTATCTGCGTGCCCATTATCTACTCAAAAGGTTTGTGGTGTGTATAACCGACAGGGGGAGGCTGAAGTCCATTTTCCCCATCACACCTATGGGGAAACTTTGAATAATTTTATGACCCATTATGACCTGGAAGTCATGGACAATGCTAAAAATGACATGGGTGGAATCATACCAACTTTTAAAGGAAGGGCCGCTAATACCGTCATTGATTTTATCTGCATGTCATCAACTATTGCCCCGCTTTGTTCGTTGCCCAAGGTGATAGATATTATGTTGAGTGACCATAACTGTTTGTGCACTGAATTAACCTTCTGGTATAATAATCATGATTGTGAGCAAGGGATTATCAATAATATTGAAGCTCATAGACAGAATGGCTATAGACTAAGGTGGAAAGGAGAAAAAGCTGTTGTAACATCAGATTCCATTATTGCTAGTTGTCTGATGGATATCACGGCAATTTTAGAAAAGGAAGACACCTCGTCTGACAGTATAGATCACTTTAATAGTATTAATTCCTTCATCAACAATAAATTTACTAAAGCGGATGGGTCTAAAGTAAGGGGCCCTAGGGGTTGGTTTGATCATGCCTGTTCAAATGCCCGGAAGGAACTTAAAGAGGCCCTTGCAGCTAAACCAAGGGACAAAGCTTTGGTGGTCCAACTCAGACAGGGATTTAATACGACCCTTAAACGTAGAAAAGCTGAATTACAGCAAGAAGCCTGGGATAATCTTGCCCAAGCAGCGGACACGAATAATTGTACTTTGTTCTGGTCCACGGTGAACAGCCCATTCCTAATAGATGACAAGGTCCCGGAACTCACTGCTAACGTGAGCATGGATTCATGGATCCGGCATTTTTCCAAAATCTTTGACTCTAGTAATTTATCAGATACCCATGGCGATAGATGGCCTATCCTAGCCTTAGATATTACCATCAGTGAGACTATGGCCAGTATAAGAGCCAGTAAAGGAGGTAAGGCCCAGGGACCAGATGGCGTCCCCATAGATGTATACAAGACTGCGCCAGATATTTGGGGTCCACTGCTTACCAAAATATTCAATGCAGCTATTTGCTGTAATATACCGTCCACCTGGGAAGAGTCAATTATTATCCCCATTTTCAAGAAAGGAGATCGGGGGGATGCTAAAAATTATAGGCCTATATCCTTATTGGATTCCTCAGTTAAAATCATGAGTAGGGTTCTCCTTGTAAGACTTGAAGAGTGGGCTGAATCAAACGAGATATTAAGTAACTGCCAGTTTGGCTTTAGGAAAGGCCGTGGTACCATAGAACAGTGTCTGAATTTAGAGCTATTAGTGGGAAAATATACCCAGGCAAAAAAAGGGTCGCTTTACCTCTGTTTTGCTGACCTCAGTAGTGCCTTTGATTTGGTAGACCACGCAATATTATGGGCCAAATTGTTGGAAATGGGTGCTCCTGAAGGAATTATTTATTTCTTAGCCCGATTGTATGAAAAACTTCGTACCAGCGTCCGCTATGGACCCAACGGGGAATGTACTACTAAGTTTGGGATAGGAAGGGGCATCAGACAGGGGTGCGTTTTAGCGCCCCTGCTTTTTACCCTTTTTATCAACGAGGTTGAATCTGCCCTGCAGGCAGTGGCTGCAGACGCCCCTAGAGTCAATAACTTTAACATACCTGTATTACTCTATGCGGATGACGCAGTGCTACTGTCTAGGACTCCCCTGGGTCTCCAACGTTTAATGGATCATTTTGTATCCTTTATTAAGAACAGGAAATTGGTCATTAATAAGGCTAAGACTTATGTAATGGAATGTTGTTCTGAAAAAGTCAAAAAAAGATGTAAAACCCACTACGTTATCGATGGGGAACAAGTGAAAAAGGTCGATAACTTTTGTTATTTGGGAATAACCTTTTCCAAAAATGGGAGTTGGGATACTGAACATAAGGTGGTCAGAACTAAGATGATTAGGAGTGCCAATGGGGTCTTCCTGTTTGCCAGGAAACTGGGGAATAGACGCATTAAAGACATGTTAAATATTTATCAAGCAAAATGTCTTTCTGCTGCCCTCTACGGGGCAGGAGTTTGGGGTGTGTCATATGTAAAGAGCCTGCAGGTAGAGGAGAACCTCTTCCTGAAAAGGCTCTTATGTTTACCCAAGTCTACCTCCAATTCCTTGGTTCACAATGAAACAGGGATCCAAGCGTTAAGTGATCTGATCATGTTAAGACCCATACTACTGTGGCGCTCTATCTGGCTCAGTGATGGTACTTCATTGAATAGAGCAATCATTACGGACTGCCTTCAACTGGACCAACACCTTAAAATCCCGTGGATCAAATATATCATTGATTGGGCACAAAAATTATTTGGGATCAATGTATCAACGGACCCTCAGAGTCTTTCGGAAATCCCCAAATCTGAAGTGAAAACAATCTTTTTAAATCACTGTAACGAAAAGCATTTCTTAGAGGATTCTAAGTTAACTACTTGTGAATTATACAAAAGCTTGAATGAATTCACTGGTTTTAGTCCATATTTATCTCAGGTGACAAGAACCTCGCACCAGTTTGTACTAACCAGAATGAGGATGGGTACAGTACATTATCTGGTTGCGTGGCCTAATATTAAAATGCGCCCTATTGGTCCCTGTAAATGTGATAATAGAACTGCACAATGCACTAAGCACTTTTTGCTAACATGTGATTTGTATATTGAGCTACGGAAATTCTATCTGAAGCCATTATTCATCAGATTTGGTGTGAGAAATTTAACGGAGGCTATGAAATTGATTTTTAACTTGAACCATCCGGACATTTGCTTTTTTACTGCATCCTTTTTGCTAAAAGCGATTAGCGCAAGGAAAAGTATGTGTTTTTAATATACTTGTATATTTTTAAATATTTATTCCATCCCCCTCTGGATGCTTTTTGTAATATGTGTATTGTATATACTTAGTCTGTAATTGTCATTTTTTTTTTTTTTATATTTTATTTTATTCTATGTTTTCTCTATGAAATTGAATGAAATGTCTGTATTATTTGTGCTTTTATGGACATGTTTTTTAAATGATCCGAATAAAGCTTTATGAAATGATGAAATGGCATAACAATCAGGGAAGTCCCAGCACTACAAACAATGACCGACCTAGCCCAAGAGACACCTCTCACTATCCCTGATGTCACCCTAGATCCCTTTGATCTCACAAGCTCCACTAACATCCGAGACCTCTTAGGAGTAGAGACTGTCCAAACTCCATTTACTAACTTCAGAAGTAAATCCAAGTACGTACCCGTATTACCCAGGGACAACATAGATATGTTCAGCGAACTTGTTGCACATGACCTTCTTTCTCTCGCAGGTAAACACAACACCAAAAGCAATCTCAAGAAGGGACAGTGGGAAGCGGTTAATAATCTCCAGAAAGACTGCAACATAGTTATCAAACCTTCTGATAAGGGGGTAACATTGTATTGCTGACACGTGAAATGTACCTGAAGGAGGCATATTGTCAACTTAATGATAAGATATGCTATGCCAAAGTAGACAGAAATACCTAATCACACTCAAAAACACATACCATGAGAAACTAGCTACCTGGCATGGACAGGGTTTTCTTAGTTGCGACGAGAAACAATCCCTTACCAATGCAACCCCCAGTACACCCACTCTATACCTCCTACTGAAGGTTCATAAGAGCGAAACAAATCCACCAGGGCAACCCATAATATCCTCAAAAAACAGCTTAATGGAAAACACTAGCACATTTGTAGACCACTTTCTCTTCCCTTATGTTAAAGAACTGAAAACATACATACGGGATACAACCGATTTCATGCACAAAACCAAAGATATCAGAATCGGAGTGGGGGATTGGCTGGTATGTCTAGATGTAGAGGCACTCTACACAAGCATACGACATGCAGATGGTTTGAAAGCCTGTTGATTCTTTCTAAGAAACGCAAAGTGGAATACTTGCAACATACCAATATGCTGCTTGAAATGATATCAATGTGTCTGAAAGAAAATGTTTTTATGTTTAACAATGCGCATTTTAAAAAACTACTGGGTACTTTCATGGGCATTTGCTTCGCCCCCAGCTACGCCAACCTCATGGTAGGCTGGTGGGAGAAGCAAGTGCTCTGGAAAAACAGACAGAAAAATGGGCATTGAATGTTACAAAGTGGCTAAGATACATAGATGATATCTTTTTTGTATGGAAAGGGTCTGAATTGAAACTGATCTAAATGTGTTCATTGACTGTCTTAACTGTAATGACTTTAACTTGAGGTTCACCAAACACTACAGCCAAACATCAGTAGATTTTCTAGATCTGAGGCTCACCATAGAGAAAGGGAGAATAAGCACCAATCTTTTCTACAAAAAAACGGCAGGGAACTCCATTCTCCATTTAACAAGTGAGCACCTCCCTAGCTTCAGATGGGGTATCCCGTATAGCGAATTTCTCAGAGCCAAGCGCAACTGCAGCTCCGAAGAATCATACACACAAACCAAACTAGACATGAAACTTAGGTTTAAAGAAAGAGGATACTCCAAAAGGGCCATACACCAAGCTGAAACCAGAGTAGAAACTAAATGCAGAGAGGAAGTCTTGTAAGAGGGTAGAGCCAAAAACAAGAGACAGCAGACCAATGACACACAACCCACCAGATTTGTTACTACGTAACATCCTTAGGAATAGGTGGGACATTCTCAGGCAAGACCCTATTTTGTGCAATACGATAGGAATCACAACCATCTATCACATATGAAAGGAATTCATCACTCAGGGATATCTTGGTACAATGTCACTTCAATACTAACAAGAGTAGCTGGCTTCAACAAACCAAGGGGTTCTGCAAATGCGGAAACTGTAAAGCCTGCAAACACAGTAGCAACGTCACTGACACTATCCTTGAGAGAACCAAAACCAAATGGAAAATACCACAACTGATCAATTGCAACACAGAGTTTGTAGTATACGCCATTGTTTGCCCATGTGGTCTTTGGTACATAGGGTCCACCACCTTTGCAGTCAAAAAGCGCATTGTAGAGCACAGGTGCGCTATTACAAACAGAGACAACAGCTATAGCACAGCCAGACACTTTGCTAGGGAAGACGAAGCAGAGTGGACCAAAGCAAGATTCTTTGGTTTAGATACCGTTTACCCCAACCCCAGAGGAGGAAACCGCGTTGCGTCACTTCGCAAGCGTGAGTCACGCTTTAGCCTCCTGGCTGGTACCAAATTTCCGTATGGCATGAACCAAGATGAGGAATTATACAGTCACTTGTGATTATGAGATGTGAAATGTCATGTAACTTTATTATGCAACGCTGATACACTCACCGCCCTTTTCTCCTTCAAAACCCCTCCCACACACCCTCACCTTTTCCTCTACCACCACACTTTCACCCCTTATTTTTAAATGTCAACACGGCAAGCCTTGAGATTTGACTAATTAGACCACTAGGAAACACGGTGACAGACATGGCCCTGTGGACAATACATTAACACATCCTTAACTGACCCATATGGAACAGTACTACTTTTACTTCTCATGCGTACACAGGCTGGTATGAATAAGCGCATTAACTGTCTTAATTTATTCTTACAGGAGTGTGTTGTGCAGTACATCACGTGAATCACGCCAACAATAGAGATATGAGCACTGGAGTCCACGGCGGCTGCCCAAACTCCGAGCCACTTCATGTCACTAACTACACACCCAGGTACTAGACCTGCACTGATAGGACTTACGACAGATAAACTAGCACTTTCACACCTTTCCTTAGTTACCCAGGGAACTCTAAGACAGTGCATTACTCCATTCTAAGTATATTGTGCTTTATTCCAACCTCCATGAGATTGATATTTGTATGTACACAACACGCGTAGAGCCACGCTGGTACCAATTATAAATGTACTCTAGTCATTTTATATCACCCTCAACAATGTACTAGACTGCAGTATTGTATATTATCCATGCACAATTTGTATTATTACAGTTACCCTTTTCTTTTGAAAATGTGGTGTTTAAACATGTTTAATTTAATTTCTTCTATGTCTATGCTAGACTACCAAACTGTGCCTTTAAATGTTTGCATTGTAGAGACGTGGGTCATGTGACCAAGACCACGGGCGTGGTCGAAATGCGTTGTCTTTGCTGCCAGTAATAAACTTTCACCTGCTGCATCTACCTTGTGGGCTCGCCTGACTTCCTTTCCCGCTGGATTTCTGTTCTTGCGATATATATATATACAAGCGCATGCTCTAAAGTAATGATGGAAATATTAATAAAAAATGCGTGGAAGGAGCACAATCAACTGGTGAAAGAAATTAAAAAAATTCTGGATGATCTAGCAAAAGAGCCTAAGTAAGCCGAAGTCATAAAGACCCTATCATCGGTCAATGATAGAATGGAAAAATTTGAGAAGGACATAATCGCGAGGAAACAGCGCAAGTTTGATAGAGACGAAAGGGACTACAGATCTGGGAGGATCCTGACTTTCGTGAGAAAATTTGACAAATTACGTGCATCACTAGTCAAAGACAAAGCGCTAGGTGTGGCTGACAAGGACAGGTGGCAATCTGGGACAAACTTAAGCTCTGAAGCGAGCTCCATTGATAGCAATGCACAATGGTTCCACCGAAGTAACGTTTTTTTCCGACGAGATGCACCTCATGCTGGAGGCCAACGAACAGTCCATACGCGGAAGAACACGCTTTCAAGGCCGAGGAGGCAGAGCAAAACTAAGAGAAGGAGACAGCGGAGGAATAAAAGCCGACAATACTGGTGTGGGAAACAAAAACCAGGCAACGAAGAACAAGTAATGGAGGAACAAACATCAGAACTCACGGTAATACATTTATCTAATAGACATTTGTCCCCCACAGAAGAAAATGTGTTAAAACTTGGACTGCCTTTTGCCCTGATACGCAATTTGACTATACTCAGACACGTATAGATATGTATATGTTTGTTAGAAAATTTAAACTGTATAAAGTTGATCACAACAGAGCTTCAGATTCACTAACACATGAGAGTAACAAGAGAGAGTCCCAATAAGAGAGAAAACTGTTGAGAACGCTAGAGAGCCTAGAAAATGAGGATCCACCAGATATGACACAAATCCCTAACTCACACAACCAGTCATAACCCAAAGAAGGGCCTTACTAGAGACCGTAGATGAGATTTCAGCCCAACCTAATACTCTACCTACGCATTTTAGAGTAAAATCTAAGTACAGACTCCAATTACCCAGAGACAATATTGATCTATTCCATGAGCTTGTGAACCATGATATGTTACAACTCTTGGACAAACCCCTAGGGAGACAAAACCTTACCCCAGAGATGAGAGCTACACTCACAGATCTAAGCAATGATGACACGATCGTCATGAAACCCTCAAGGGCGGTAATGTAGTCATTCTTTGGGAAAAGAAAAAATACATACTAGAAGCAATGAGGCAGCTATCGAACACTACATGCTACAACAGAGTAGATCACTCATATCTTGTGAACCTACAAAGTAGGGTACATCAACATCTTAGGAGCTGGGCCAACGACAAACTTTTAAATTGGGATGAAACTAAATTTCTCATCAATGAGAACCCAACAACACCTACCTTTTACCTTCTACCGAAGGTTCACAAAGACCCCCTGCAGCCTCCAGGTAGGCCAATAGAGAATGTGTCTCACTATGTAGACCACTTTCTGAAAGACTATGTCAAAGATCTAACCTCAGACATTGAAGACACTAAAGATTTTCTGCAAAAAATAGAAAACATTAACTGGGAGAAACACTTTTGGCTAGTCTGTCTAGACGTCAAAATTTTGTATACAAGTATTCGACACAATGATGGATTGAGAGCTTGTGAATACTTCCTGAAGTCCAGGAGTATACACCTTGGAGCTCACTTCAAGATGCTGTTACAAATGGTTGAACTTTGTTTGGTGGAAAATGTATTTTTGTTTAACGGGGCACTCTACAAACAAATCCAGGGCACGTCGATGGGCACCTGCTTTGCCCCCAGCTACGCCAATCTCCTGGTAGGCTGGTGGGAGGAGAAGGTGCTCAGAAGTGATGCCCTGGAACACTGGACCACCAGGGTTAATATATGGCTCCGTTACATAGATGACGTCTTTTTTGTCTGGGAGGGCAATGAGAGAGACCTTCTGAGGTTCGTCGAGACATTGAACCAGAACAGTCTCAATCTTAAGTTTACTATGCAGCATAGTCAGGAGAGTGTAGATTTCCTGGATATCAAACTCAGAGTGATTAACAACAGAATAGAAACTGTGATATTCAGGAAAGAAACAGCTGGAAACTCCCTGCTCCACGCTTCTAGCTGCCACCCCCCCAGTTTCAGATGGGCCATTCCTTTTGGTGAGTTTGTACGCGCCAAGAGGAATTGCAGTACCCATGAAACCTTTGACAAACATAAAAAGGAAATGCAAGAAAGATTCAGAGCAAGGGGATATCATCCAAATATGCTCAAAAAAGGAGAGGAAAAAGTTGAACTGATTGAAAGGAAGGAGGCACTGTACAAAGCACCTAAGGCCGCTCCCAAGAGAATTGAGACACCTATCAGGCTTATAACAACCTACAACACACAATCCCCTATGTTCAGCCAGATTTTAAGAAAGAGATGGTATATCTTACAACAAGACAAAATCCTCAAGACCAAGCTAGGGCCTCACCCAGCCATCACTCACAGAAAGGGGAAGTCTATCAGAGATCTGATTGTGAATAGCCATCTTGAAACCAAAAAACAGTCTTGGCTGACAGCAAGGGGAGGCTTCCACAAATGTGGAAAATGCAAGGCCTGTATCCATAGTGTGAATGTAAGGGAGGTGGTACTGAACAAAATCAACAAAAGGTAGAAAATAAATAAGAACATTCAGTGCAACACAGATTATGTGATCTATGTAGTGACATGTCCGTGCAACAAATGGTACATAGGGTCCTCAACGTTTCCCGTGAAGAAATGGATACTGGAGCACTGGCGTGAGATTACTAATAAAGACTTCTCCTACAGTACAGCAAGACATTTCCACTCACACCACAATGGAGATTGGACACAGGCAAAATATTTTGCCCTGGATTCGATCCCCAAGAACCCCAGAGGAGGTGACAGAAAGATGGCATTACGAAGGGCAGAATCTAGATTCATTCTCCAGGCAGGGAGCCTTGCACCTATTGGAATGAACATTGATGAAGAGATGTATATACAACTGTAATAATGACCAAATGAGAAATTTCCCAATACCTTCAAGAACACGGTTCCGAACTGTTTTTAATCCCATCACTTTAGAGCAAATATTTTAGAACATTACCGCGCTTGATCCCATATACATGACAGGGGGCTAATTTCTGCTTATATAGAATTGAATCAGTGAATGGAATATATGATGTCTTTGGAATGATGTCAACTGTAATAACATACCCAGTTTAATATTGAGCTCTAGAACTAACAGGACCTAGTAGTGTGGCACTGTATGTTCAACATGTACTGAATCCTATTTAACCATTTGTCTCTCTCTCTCCTTCTTTTTGTAGATTATTCCGGTATGATTCAGTAAATGAGTCACACACAGCGATAACAATTATGAGCATAAGAAATCAAGGAAAAACACTACCATTAAGTGATATGAGCACAAAGTAAGGGGGCATAGCCACATGCAATTGCACCCCCCTTCTTCTTTTTCTCTCTCTGTTTTGATATAATTTTCCTTGGTAGACCCTACTGATAGCTTAATTCATGTTGTCCATATGTATGACTATTAGACACCATAGAGCATTACTGACCAGAATCTGCGTAAATTAGTAGGAGGGTAGTGAGTGATAGACCTATATTTAGAGTATGAACAGTTGGATGAACACTACTATGGCTGAGATACCCGCCACCCCCTCTCAACACAATCCCCAAGAATGGGAATACGGAAACGGTTCTGAACTTTTGGAGGCGGGAGGGAGTTACCCTCCCGGCCGTATTTATTAAAAATATGAAACAAAATTAAAACATTAAAATAACAGTTTCATATCATGTACAATTTCATTTCCACATTACAATGTTCTTGGCTGACCTTAACACATCTCTAATACAAAGGTTCTCCTAGCCGATACTAAACATCCTGCAAATGCATTTTTCAAAATTGAAATTGTACATCCTAACATTATGGGCCAACGGCAAGGTCGTAACCGGTGTCAGATCCCTAAACCAGAACTCCCCCCTCACTTGTGAGGGGCGGCCGCACAGAGGACTGCACCTTTGTGCCTATTCCAATTTCCCTTGTCTTGACGGGGGCCCCTGTTAACTCGACGCCATCTTCATGGTCGTCCGAGGACTCGTGTGAGGTGTCTAGAAGGTAGCGTAGACCCCCCTCCCACCCCACACAACTTACCACATCTGCCGTCGCAGATGTCCTGGCCCCGGGAAATTCCCAGGAGGGGCCCGTAGCCCCTCCTACCCAGGGAGGGGCCTTGGCCGCCTTCCCTTTCGGCGTCCCATCCTTAGAGGGGACCGCCTCCCCGTTGAGGGGCCAATGGCCACCTCCCCCCGGGCGCTCCCATCCGTAATGGGTGACGCCCCACCCCTAGGGATCTTCCAATTACTGCTCACCGATCATGACCTTACCGCCCGACCAAAAAATAAATACGACAAACTAGACTAAAGAGGAGAAAAGACAATTATACTTTAAGCAATTCAAAGTATGAACTCTGCAAAACATCACTGACCAACTCTGGTGCAATTACTTTTTTAAATAAGACATGCTGAAAAGAAAAATATCCACTTTATTGCATACCAAATCACAAACTTTATTCAGAACAACCTGTAAGAAAAAACAATTACCACGTCACATGACTTTATTTCCAAACAACTCGCTGTCCTCAGGGGCTGGTGGGTGGGTCAAAATTGGCTCTTCGTTCCGTCTCGAGCTCACGTGCAACGGGGAGGTGCAGCTTCAGAGCACAGGAACAAGAGGATGCTTCCTTGGCTTGTCGCTCCTTTTATCCTTCTTCGGGCGGGCGTGGACCCACCTCAATCCGCCTCCGGGGGCGTGGCCGGCGACTTCAGTGTCTAGGACAACCCACTCTTGGGCGGGAAAAGGTGCGCCCCGGCTACGCCGCTTCGGGCATACCAGCCGAGACTCGCCTCCCGCCCAAGATGGCTTCCCGGGGGGATCGGGGCACTCCACCATACGTTCGGGGGGACCGAGTGGTCGCCCCTTTCCATATGGCTGAGATACCCGCCACCCCCTCTCAACACAATCCCCAAGAATGGGAATACGGAAACGGTTCTGAACTTTTGGAGGCGGGAGGGAGTTACCCTCCCGGCCGTATTTATTAAAAATATGAAACAAAATTAAAACATTAAAATAACAGTTTCATATCATGTACAATTTCATTTCCACATTACGATGTTCTTGGCTGACCTTAACACATCTCTAATACAAAGGTTCTCCTAGCCGATACTAAACATCCTGCAAATGCATTTTTCAAAATTGAAATTGTACATCCTAACATTATGGGCCAACGGCAAGGTCGTAACCGGTGTCAGATCCCTAAACCAGAACTCCCCCCTCACTTGTGAGGGGCGGCCGCACAGAGGACTGCACCTTTGTGCCTATTCCAATTTCCCTTGTCTTGACGGGGGCCCCTGTTAACTCGACGCCATCTTAATGGTCGTCCGAGGACTCGTGTGAGGTGTCTAGAAGGTAGCGTAGACCCCCCTCCCACCCCACACAACTTACCACATCTGCCGTCGCAGATGTCCTGGCCCCGGGAAATTCCCAGGAGGGGCCCGTAGCGCCTCCTACCCAGGGAGGGGCCTTGGCCGCCTTCCCTTTCGGCGTCCCATCCTTAGAGGGGACCGCCTCCCCGTTGAGCGGCCAATGGCCACCTCCCCCCGGGTGCTCCCATCCGTAATGGGTGACGCCCCACCCCTAGGGATCTTCCAATTACTGCTCACCGATCATGACCTTACCGCCACAGGCCGGATAGTTGACCGGCTATCCGGACCCCCCACAAAACTCCTACCTAAAGGTCATGCTGTAAACTCTTTAACCAGGCTACGAGGTCTCCTATGAGTAAAGAATTCCCCACCCGGGACAAATGGACCCCATCTTCTAGATGCATATGGTCCCCCCTGATACATCCATGAGGAATCGAATGCAATGTACTTGTACGGAACAATATACCAAGTTTGTTATTCACTTTCTTCACCGACTGATTAATAGCAGTCACAGAATTAGCCCCCCGCCACACCTTCCGTGGAATCATATGGGACCATGCAATCGTGCACCCCGGAACCCTTCTCGCCAACCAACTTACAGTGGATAGGATCAACTCGAGAAGTACTCGTCGACCAGTGGTCACCAAATCATTGCCCCCAAGATGCACTATGATTATAGCTGGCGGTGACCTTGTCCGCCCTAACAAACCCTCCATAAAAGATTGAAACTGGTCAATACAGAGCCCGCCCCTTCCGTAGAAGGTCACCCTGTACCCGTATTCCCCAGCCATGTGTATCATGTCACCTGCTTTGAATACGTCTGCGGCACGCCTCACGTATGAGTGGCCCACGACCCACACCACTCTCTCCTCAGCCGGTGATCTTTGACCGCTGGTTCCCAGGTGTCGGGTCGACTGCACAGTCCGCCCCGCCTCGTAAGCTTGCGAAACTGTAAACCAAACAAAAACAAGAAGCGTGAGTGCATGATATCAGCTTCACAACATGTGCAACCGCACATACCTTTTGTAACAATTCGAGGACCAACGCCCCAACTGTTTTACTTTTTCCACACTCAGACCCCTGGCTGTAGCCTCTGTAGCAGCCCCTATCCGGAAGGAATGGGTCCCAAACTCGCCCGGGTTCAAGCCCGCGGCTGAAATTGCCATTGCAAGCACCCGCTGGAACTGAAACCTCGTCAGTGGGGTGGTGTCGGCGTGTCTCAGCAAGGTCCCCCCCCATGATGCCGCCCTTTGCGCCAAATACTCCTCAACGCATGCCACCGGGCACATGGGAGATCCGGGAATCCGCTGGACCACTACACTGTCTCCGATCGCACCCTGATCGGTCTTGGACCTGGCAAACGAGACAATCATCGTCTCCCCCTTAATTTGAATGTGCTCTCGGCACAGACCACCCCCCGTATCCTGCTTGTTCTTTGCTACCAGTTCGCTAACCCGCATAGCCCCATGGAATGCTAATGCAAAAGCGGCCCGGAATAGCACTGTCTCTGACTGAGATGAACATGTTGCAGGGAGTACGGACAGCAACAGGGCCAACCTTTCCAGACCTATCGGGTGCCTTTCATCCACTCTGCGACCCTCAAGGCGTTGCCACCCACGCAGCGCTTTCTGTACCACAAAAGACGCCGTGGGGTCCTGGATACCATGAGCCCGTGCCATAAAAGAAATGGCGGCCCGGTGCCTCTGGGCCGTAGCTACCGATTTGCCTGCCTGATGTAATGACAACAAAAATTTCAGGACATACTCTTCCTGGTCCCAAAGCTCCCCCCTAGCAGAACCCAAAAAGGACCAATAAGAACGGAACGCCCCTTCGTATGCCTTCCTTGTCCTCGGTGCTAAACTCTCTCCCACGAGGTTTTGTAGTTCGGGGCACCGAGAGACCAGAGAGCTTCGGGAAATGGTGCCGCCACCGGGTCCGCTGTGGGCAGAAAACCCCAGAAGGCCTGCATACGGGAACGAGAAAGCGCATCAGCAGCCTGATTCAGCACCCCTGGCACATGTCTTGCCCTAAAGAGCACGTTCAATTGCATACATAGCAAGACAATTTCTTTGAGCAATCTCAGAATCCATTTGCATCGTGCTGCCTGACTATTGATACACTCAACCACGGTCATGTTATCAGACCAGAACACCACAGAGTGATCCCGAAACCCCTCAGGCCATGTTTTCAAGGCCACCAGAATAGGGAACAATTCGAGAAACGCAATGTTACCTGTAAGCCCACACTCATGCCACCATGACGGCCATGTTTGAGCTGACCAGTGATTACCAAATATGGCGCCAAAGCCCATACTCCCTGCCGAGTCTGTCCACAACCCCAGCTCCTCGGAGGACACCACCGGTTTGTTCCAAACAACACGCCCATTGAAATCCGCCAGGAATGCCAACCATATGCGCATGTCCTGGCGAACCTCTGACGAGAGCCTTGTGCGGTGATGCCCTTCTTTAAGGCCGACCATGGCTTGTGCAATCGAGCGGGAAAAAGGGCGAGCCATTGGTATCACTCTAAGGGCAAAATTCAGCTGACCCACAATCTGTTGTAATTGATGCAAATTTACCTTTGCCTCGCTAATACATGTTTCGAGCGAGGCCTTGAATTTTATTACCTTTTCTTTGGGCAACCGGAAGCAACCCTCTTCAGAATCGAGCTCTATTCCAAGAAACTCGAGCGAAGTGGATGGCCCCACAGTCTTACCTGGCGCCAATGGCACACCAAAATGTCTCATGAGATCACAAAATTCCTTCAAAGCCTGTGCACATTCAGAGTCCCCGGCTGCCCCCAGGAACAGAAAATCGTCAAGATAATGCATAACATGCTTAAACCCCGTTATTCTTGTGAACGCCCATTGAAGAAAACTACTGAATTTCTCAAAATACGCACAAGATATGGAGCATCCCATTGGCATACATTTATCCATGTAATAGCGTCCCTGAAACATGAAACCAAGGAGACGCTGGTCGTCTGGGTGTACCGGGAGCAACCGGAACGCTGACTCGATGTCCGATTTGGCCATCAGCGCTCCGGGCCCCAGGCGATTCAACATGGCGACGGCCTCATCGAAAGATGCGTACCGCACCGAACAAACTCCCGGGTCAATCGCATCGTTCACCGAAAGACCCCTCGGAGCTGACAAGTTATGTATCAACCTAAATTCGCCTGGGTCCTTTTTGGGGACTACTCCCAGGGGTGAACAAACAAAATTAAGAACTGGCGGTATGTCATATGGTCCGGCAACCCGACCCCGGGTCACCTCTTTCCCAATCTTTGTTTGTACCACGGTTGTATTCTGCAGAACCGACAGTTGGTTCCTACATTGTGTTTTACCCTGAAAATCCCCCGCCGGGATGCGGAAACCATACGAAAAACCATCTCGCAACACCCCAGCGGAGCTATGATCCGGGTATTCATTGAGCCAAGGAATCATTGCCATGGTATCAACCGGGGTAGGTAGAGGCGCCCCTCGGACTATTTCAGACCTGTTTGGCGCCCCCCCTACTTCCCGTGTCACCCGTCTTGGCTCTGCACATGGTCTCGGGATGCACATTCATGCCTAAACTTGCATGACCCCTGGGGCCTTGTACACTTGCCTCTGTTAAAACTCCAGCATACCCCTTTTTTACCTGCGTTACCATTAGACCTTGAATGCTGCTCGTTACCTGATCCCGCCCGAAAGGGCGCCCCAGACGAGTGGCGGGAAAACTCGCCCCCATTCCCCCCCAACAATGGCGACTTTGCCATGCCTGATTTCTCCATTTTCTGCCATGAAATAGAGTCGAAACAATCCCATGTCAGAGATGTGTCGAACTCCTTGGCCTTACGAAATATGTTATCGTAACAAAACCACTGATTACCCTCATATGTCTGAGAAAACTCCATAATACGTGTCTGATACACGGGTAGCTCCGCCAACAGTTCGGGCCTTCGTTCCCCCATAATTGCAGTGAATATCCCAAACACTCTGCCCCAATTACCTATCGTTTCATCAACTCTGAAAGCGGCCATCTTAGCGCGCCAAACACTAGGGTGCAGAAACTCCTTTTGAATTTTCACATGCTCAATCTCATAATGATCCGTTAATAAAGAAAACATGTTTATATATTTCTCAGCCCATATCCTCTCTTTGACTTCCATCGGGATATGCTGAGCAACTTTTTCCCTTCTCGAGGGTACCGACCCCTCCCCCGCAATCGGCAATAGCTGCTTACCTGGACCGGTAGCTGTGACCGTATTCGCTGCCGAACTCCCGCCCGCTGCTGGTTGTTCCACGGGAGCCTGCGGGGGAACAAGAGGACACGGTGCCTTCGCAGCATCTCTCGATTGCCGCAACTGCTTCATCACTGCCCTGGCATCATCAGCCATGGCCCCCTCGATATCTTTTCCCAACCATGCTGCCAACTGTGCAGCCAGTTCGGGAGGCATATCCTCCCCATTCACGGGGGTGACTACAACCGGAATTGGTTGCCCCTCGTTCGGGACCGGGATCGGGGCCTCAGTCGGCCTATCTGGGAGCGCCGGCGGTGCCTCGGGAATCGGGGCCTCCCCCCCTGACGCTCCCTTCTTGGCCCTTCTACCTCTCCCGTTAGGGACTACTCCCGGCAATGCTGGTCCGACGACTCGCTTGGGTCCCCCCACACCATTCATTGCCGCCATCTGTTTCTTCATCTCGGCCATGTCTTTCACCAGCATGCGGAGCATCTGATCGGTACCGACCCGCTTTCCGACCTTCTTGCCCGGCATCGTCCAACGCTGACTTCTGAAAGAATAAAGACAAAATTAAATCCTTCAAAATTGGCTCTTCGTTCCGTCTCGAGCTCACGTGCAACAGGGAGGTGCAGCTTCAGAGCACAGGAACAAGAGGATGCTTCCTTGGCTTGTCGCTCCTTTTATCCTTCTTCGGGCGGGCGTGGACCCACCTCAATCCGCCTCCGGGGGCGTGGCCGGCGACTTCAGTGTCTAGGACAACCCACTCTTGGGCGGGAAAAGGCGCGCCCCGGCTACGCCGCTTCGGGCATACCAGCTGAGACTCGCCTCCCGCCCAAGATGGCTTCCCGGGGGGATCGGGGCACTCCACCATACGTTCGGGGGGACTGAGTGGTCGCTCCTTTCCATAGTAAGGGTACTATACTGTATGTAACTGTTTTACATAGACTAATTGCAAACCCAGGATTGAGTTGCAACTAGACATTATAGTTATATTGAAAATGATTTTTTCATTTTAAACATCTGAAAACCTACAATTGTATATAGAGCTCACTTACATACAATTATATTCAGACCAAATACACTTATCATTATATTCCTTCTTGATCTAAGAATGGACAATTCGTTTAATTATTTGTGCATTACACCACATAGGCAGAGGGTATTATACCCATAATTATTGCCCAATTAATGCTGATACTTAAGCTGTGAATGTATTAATGTAGAATAACATTAAACAGCGTCCTAATTTGTTTTAACAAAACAAGGGACAAGCCGGTACAATCTTATGTTCTATGTTTAATTGTGTCATAAACATCAAACTTATTTATGATTTACACTGTGACACAGGACCTGTGTGATGTTGTAAACACAGAGTGTTTCTTTTACTTTCATTAAACCAAGAGTACATCTGGACGAGACTTGGAACCATGGTCATGTGACTAAGAGCCTGTGCGCTCGAAGCGCGTCATTTTTGCCCGCAATAACATTCTTTGACAGTACCTGGTTGGCGTGGATCGATCTTCTTTCTAGATCAGGAGAAGTTTGGTGAATATATATATATATATGACCGTGATCAAGACAGCGGACGCTGTCGAAACGCGTTGGTTAATTTGTTTTGAAACCCCATGGATTAATAAATAAAATAAGAACCTTTATCACAGTGGATTGACGATTCTGGTTATTTGCAACTCCAAACTTCCCCCGAAGTGGGGAACTTTTGCTGAGATTGATAGCAGTTGGGCTCAACTGCAGGAGCAACGCGGCCATAAGCAGCAGCGCCTGAAGGGAGAGGAAGGGAGCCATACGGTAGATGATATATGTATATACATATATATATATATCAGCTTCCACAACACCAGCCTGCCGCACTCTCGAGCGGGTGCCCACGTAACGGGGGGGGTGCCAGTTTCAAGTATTTCGCTCATCACATCCACAGGTTCTCGTCCTGTATAAAGATCGCAGCACTCACGGGGGTGGTTCCACAAACAAGTTTATTATGAAACCTCACAGCATAGTAAGACGCGTTTCAGCATCGGCCTTCGTCAATTGTTAAACAAAGATACGAGGTGGCCATTGTTACTTTATAACCATTGCCTATTCACATTTCAACAACACAAACAAGGGACACATGCATATTTTATAGGTGCCGCCATCTTGTAACGTGCAATAGCCTCCTAACTTAGTGAACATGCTAAGTTAACAATCAGGCTTTGAAACATATGAATCTCAGTAATCATTACTCAATAGGAGTTCTGTGAGATCAAGTGTGAATTTTAAATATGATATTAAATACCCGCCCTGAATGGGCTTATAGCCCGTAAAGCGCCCTATAAGCCCATTCAGGGCGGGTAGCAAGAACTTCTACAAGAAAAAGAACTGACTTAATTTAATGGAGAAGAAGCAAGTTTAACCATCATCAATCTAACATCTAAGATACTCACCGTGGAAGAAGAATCCAGTGCGGCAGGCTGGTGTTGTGGAAGCTGCTGTATCATTTAATCCAGCCGCACCGTGGATGTGATGTAAAGCGAAGCCACGTATTGCACGGATACCGGGATTTGTTGTTAAGAGGTGCAGGGAACACCGAGATGCACAACGAGGAATTGACCGGGTAAGGTGCTTGTGGCACATCAAAGACCTTGATTATATAGACTTTTACAATCAACCACTATTAACACAGAGCGAGGGGGAAACAGCACCAAGTACGAGAAGCTGCGGACGCAGCATTTGAAATCATAGAATGTTTTGTGAAACAGAGAGACACGAGGCGGAACTAGGCATGTTCAAGAATAAAAAGAAACAAAATGACACTCATAAAGCAGGCACAAGTCAAGCAGGCGGAGGTACAACAGACCTCAATACGAGACTTATAGCCCTGGAGCGTTTGTATGAATGCGAGATAAGAAAATGGTGGGAGGCAACATCGTTGCAAAATTATATAGATGTTGACCGAGTCCCAAGGGGCTTAAGGATTTACACAATACCGGCGTATGAGAACCCGAACCCGCTATTGCTGGATGCATGGGCGGAGCATACTGCCCAATCATGTAAAGGGATCCTGCACATCCTGGTGCGCTTTGCTTGGAGTGACCGAGAGAAAACGCTAGTACAGATTAAGAATCTGGAAGAAGAACTATCAAAAGAAGAGGACCAGACAAATCTGGGGGAGAAACGTGAACTGGTGAAAAAACGTCTAAAAAAATATGAAGAAAAGATTAAACAATGTGAAGAAGAGAAATTCGACAGAGACGAGAGGGATTACAGCCTGGGCAGGGTATTGACATTTGCTAAAAAATACGATAACCCAAGAAAGGAATTGAGGAAAAAAGCAAGTGGCCCAGCACCCAAGGTACCTGAGACATCTGAGTCCGATGCCACTGTAGATGAAATATCCAGTGACGAAGGCATAACAGATCCTTCTCCTTTTCACGAGGAGTTCAAATTGATGAGAAAACAGCAGCTAGAGGGGGGCAGGGGCAAGCCCCCAGAGAAACGAACAGGAAGAGGAAGACGAGGCGGGGGAGGGGGGGCCAGAAACGTTGTAGGCTCGCCACCGGTAACCCGCAGCAAGAACTTCTACAAGAAAAACAACTGAATGAATTTAATGGAGAAGAAGCGAGTTTAACCATCATCAATCTAACATCTAAGATACTCACCTTGGAAGAAGAATCCATCCTAAAACTAGGACTTTCCTTCTGTCCCCGAAGAAGTTTCGAATTCACCCAAACTAGAATAGACATTTTTAAGTTTGCGAGGAAACTTAAACTGCATAAGTTCTTTAAATTGAAACCGCCTCCAGTCAAACCTCTGGGAACAAGAGATATTTTTGAGGACCGTTTACAATGCATAGACTTGGTGAGTGTGAGAACTATGGAAGGATTACGTCAAGAAATTGATGAAGATACAGATGGGGATATTGGCAATATCCAATTATTGATGGAAATGGAAGTGCAACAAAAAGGAGGAGCGAGTACTTTTAAACCTGCCTCCAACTTCATGCCCATCACAGGAACAGATGCCATTGACACCTTTTCCGATGCAGTTGTGAGAGATCTAGTACGTTTAAGAAATAAAAATAAACATACGACTAAAAGGGGTAATTTTACCCTTAAGCAACAACAAGCACTGATACCAACACGTACTTAAAAGTGAGCGAAGAGGTGTGTAACAACAGCATTAAAGACTACCATGATATGATTTCTAAATGGTACGATGCCGATATGTTGAACACTGATGAATATCTATTTCTGAGGTGTCTATGTCCCATCATCCCGACCTTTTATTACCTCCCCAAAGTTCACAAAGATAAGAACAATCCACCGGGGAGACCTATTGTGGCCTCCAACGGGAGTCTAACGGAGCATTTATCGATCTATATTGACTCCTTTCTTTCTCCTCTAGTGACATCTTTAAGGTCATACTTGAAAGACACTAAACATTTTTTGAACTGTATTGAAAACATTGATTCGAAAGACAGCTATTGCATGATGGTATTGGATATTACTAGCTTATACACGTGCATTGCACACGATAATGGTCTTAGGGCCGTGCAGAGCTTCTTAGACAAACGTCCTGTAAGATTTTATGAACATAACAAAATGTTGTTATCTGAGTTCATTATGTTTTGCTTGAACAATAATATGTTCCTATTTGGTAAACAGCTATATAAGCAAATGTCGGGCGTGGCCATGGGAACCTGCTCCGCCCCCAGTTTCGCGAACTTGTTCGTGGGCTGGTGGGAGGAGCAGGTGGCCTGGGCCGATGTCAATCAAGAGTGGAACAGCAGAATTGTAGGTTGGTACCGTTATATCGACGATCTTTTTATTATAATGGATTGTCCTACTGAACTAGCAGCCACCTACATAGAAATACTGAATCGAAATGATGTTAACTTGAGGTTTTCGGGAGAAATCAGTAAAACTTCAGTTAATTATTTGGATCTTACAGTATACATTGATGAAAGAGGCAAAATGCAGACCAAACTTTATAGAAAGGCTACGGCGGGCAATTCGACACTATATGCCACGAGTAGTCATCCTAAAAAGCTGATTGAAAGCATACCATATGGTGAGCTATTGCGAATTAGAAGGAACAACTCTAATGATATAGAATTCCGCAAAGCAGCAAATTCGAGTCTACAACGATTCAGAAAAAGGGGTTATAGTGAGGCTGTTCTCACACAAGCCCTAAGTAAGGTTAGTAAAATTCATCGCAAAGATCTTTTGCAGTCCCAGAAGAAAGGGAAAAAGAATGGGGCCTTCAGAGAAATAACTACCTTCCCTGAGAATGCAGGTGATATTAAGAGAATATTACATAAGAATTGGAACATCTTACTCACTGACCCGATTATTAGGGAAGATTTGCCTACCAATCCTTTGGTCACTTTCAGAAAGGCTAGATCCCCTAAGAACCATCTAGTGAAAAGCCACCATGTGGCACATACAATACAACCCAAACTGCCACCTTTAAATGGTTTCTATCCTTGCGGCCGTTGCAAGGCCTGCAAATATAGTAAACGTACATTAACTTTTAAGGTACCAGGGTTGACCACACCGAAGTGTATACAGAAATTCCTAACATGCTACACCCCATATGCGATTTATTGTTTGATCTGTCCCTGTGGGCTCAGATACATTGGGAGCACCACTCATCCGGTGAAGTTACGAATTTTAGAGCACATGCGGGCCATCAAGAATAACGATGAGTCCTATCCTGTAGCCAGACATTTTGACAAGGAACACAAGCGCAACAGGGACCTGTTGTCGTATATCTGCTTAGATAGCGTTCCGACAAATGTGAGAGGGAGAGATCGCTTACAGAAAGTAAGGCGATTGGAATCTCGCTATATTACAGATCCGCAGAGCAAAATGCCGAAGGGACTCAACATGCATGAAGAATTATCTGTACATTTGGTATAAAATGCTTTATTTTGATCATCAATGTTTCTGGATATAGTCTTTTGATATGTTCTGACATAATTCTTTGATACAATTTTGATATGTTTGATATGTCCGACATGCTACTGGGATCAGTTGACCAGGCATGAATTTAGATATCCAGTTGCATCTTTTGTTTAGGACTAAGAATGTGTTTTCCAGGATGTTTTATGGCCGGCTGGCCTACATATGAACTTTGTGAACCTGCTGAGATTGATTTAAAAAGTAATGATGTCTGAATTACTGAAAATTGTTTCTATAAATATTAAGAAAATGAAGATAGCAAGATGTATAACCATTGTTTAAGCCCATCCAGGGCAAGATTTAACAACGAGTCAATTACAAGGGCGCTTTATCATATTTACACTTGATCTCACAGAACTCCTATTGAGTAATGATTACTGAGATTCATTTGTTTCAAAGCCTGATTGTTAACTTCGGATGTTCACTAAGTTAGGAGGCTATTGCACGTTACAAGATGGCGGCACCTATACAATATGCATGTGTCCCTTGTTTGTGTTGTTGAAATGTGAATAGGCAATGGTTATAAAGTAACAATGGCCGCCTCGTATCTTTGTGTAACAATTGACAAAGGCCGATGCCAAAACGCGTCTTACTATGCTGTGAGGTTTCATAATAAACTTGTTTGTGGAACCACCCCGTGAGTGCTGCGATCTTTATACAGGACGAGAACCTGTGGATGTGGTGAGCGGAACATATATATATATATATATATATATATATATATATATATATATATATATATATATATATATATATATATGAGAGAGCGCAAACTGACCAAAATGTAGAAATGCATCACACTTACACGTAGTAAGCACAAATCATGAAGAGAAATGCCATGAGTGCTGATAGTAGCCACAGTTATATTCTGATGTGTAGTTAATATAGAAGTTTAAATAGAAGTGGAACTAATACAGAAATGTGTGAAGTAATAAGGCTTATTAAACTTGATTATTCCTGAATCCATGTTGTGTAGCTGCTAAAATGTAAGATGGCATACGGAAACGTTGAACGTGGTAGGCCTCAGGGCCAGAGCTAGGAGGGAGGGGGAAGGCGATTAAATTGCATAATATGGATTGCACTAATGTTTAGTAATAATGAGTAGGGTTTGATTTATAGATGTGTTTACTTAATCAGTAGAATAAGAGTATTAACATGCTAGCAATTAAAGAAGAAGTTGAATATTATAAAACTGTTGTAGAGCTGGAAAGCCTTAAACGTTGATTTACACATATTAGTCTGGGCCGGGGAATGTTGCAACGCGGTTGGAAAACCATGAGAATTGGGATTTGGCTCCAAATGTCTGTCTGGAAGAGAAAAGGGGGTATTCAATTATTAATAATGAATAGAAGCCTGTTCATGAAATGGACCAGACATGGAGGAGGGTTCCGGAATGTTTAAGGGGTATCAGCGGGCCGGAGAAGAGTCTGAGAAGCAAGGTCGACGCTAACCACAAGGCCTCATCATGGAAAAAGCCAGAAGCTACACCACGTGAGGGGCGTCTCACGAGGGGCGTCCTAAATGTTGTTGTATTTTTGTATTAGGGACAGCACCCCTGGGGGGAGTTAGAGCAGAAGCCTGAGGACCCTTTAGAGAGCGGATGGGTAGGCAGAGAGGGGCCATGACTGGAGGACTTTAGGTTTTCACCAAGAGTTTAGAGTGAGTGACTTCCCTCGGGAGTCATTCACTGCTGACACCTTTTTGTTAGGTTGAGACCTGGTTAAGTAGGGATACCATCTAGATCAGGGTAGGGAAAGCCTAACCTGTATTTTCCCTCCGCCTGTAATGACCGATAGATTTCAATATGTGTCTATGCTAATAGCACTATTGTTTTTAGAACTGGTATTGGTAATTTCCGTTGTTCGTCTGAGGGCTTTCAGAGAACACATGTACGTAGTTGGGCCTGTGTATCTGGTTAATCTTATTTTGAGATGCTTGTATCTGCAACTTATCTTGACTTTATAATAAACCTTTGAAAGCTAGAAGTTGTTTGTGATCCTTTGAGCAGAGTCCTTTATTGGGAGAACTAACTTGGTAAGAGATGCACTTTCTTTCCTCAAAGACAGGCAATAAAGGTTCAGTCGACCAGACCGGGGTTTTAGATCGATAGTGATAAGGTATTGATCAAAATCTCACCCTTCCAGTTGGTAGCTATAGAGGATGGTTGCCTTCTTGAGGAAGGTGATCTAGGCCAGGTTAGATTACCCCCAGGCCCCTAGAGATCGATGATCGGAAGAACCGCCCGCGGAAGAAGGACCGGATGACGTGAGACAGAAAAGCAGCAGTATCGGTCGAGAGTGAGTATAAAGGGTCATGCGTGTTAAGATTGCGGTGTTTTGTATTGTATCTATGTTGTAATGTCTGGCGGAGTTGAATGACTGTAGAGAGACTGTGGAACAGGTTGTGAGCGCGCGCAACCGGTGGAAATCTTAAGCTCAAGGAGAGCTTAAGTGGTTCGGGTGTATCGGACACTCAGAGTAATTGTTAACCAGTGTGAAGGGGGTCATGAGGTACCAATGATCACCTGAAGGACCAGATAGGGGGAACGTAAGAGTGAGTGCGTGAGTAACGGACGCTGGTCAGAAGTTACTGTGTGTGTAAAGAACCTATCAGAGAGACGATAGACATCTCGTCAGTTGGGTTGACAATTACAGATAGACTGTGGACGTACAGTCGAGGGAAGTGACCGCTTGGTCGGAGGTAGTCATTTTTCGGTGTATGAATGGGACGCATGCATGACCGCGAGGAGAGCTGAGAAAGGAGGGGTGCTGCTGCGAAGCGGAGACTAGTGACGTCAGGAAGTGCCGCGCTGGGATTGGCCGGCCGGTGAAAGACCGCACTGCGATAGGCCAGCTAGCAAAGCCGCGCTAGGATTGGTGGATTGTCATCAGGAAGTAAACAAAGTATTCAAGCTGGAAATTTTGCGCATAATTATGAAGTGTTTTAAATGGTTAAGAGCGCTGTTTAAAAGAGAGCGCAGGGGATCGTATGAAGGGGAAGAAGCCCCGCCGGAGGGTACGCCAGCGCGTTTCATGGGGACAAATGTTGGGCTGCACACGATTCTGTGGATCTCAGAGTGGAGTAGGATGACAGATGGAAATGAGGAACTTACGTTCCCGAAATACGGGACGTTCAGATTAGAGGTGTTGCACAGATTAAAAGCAATTATGACCGCAACTAGACCCTTGCCTAGACCAACTCAGTTTGAAGCCCTTAATGCATGGATTAGGGCAGCGCATGAAAAGAACATGAACAGACGGCAAGAAAGAGTGAAACGTTCGGTAAGGGCAGTACAGGATGCCAAGTGGGATGAGGATGCTAAAAGATGGAGGGCGCATAACATGGAAGTAAATAAATTATATCCAGTGTTAGAGATGCCCGGGAACAAAAGCCCCCTAGAAGAGGATGACGAGAGCGAGACAGAGGACAGCCTGATAAACAGATTATTGACAGACAGGCCACCCCCGTATAACAGAGCAGGGGGAGATGCCGAGAACGGCGGGAAGGGGGGGGGGCAATGCAGGAGAGCATGGGCCGCTTCCCAGTTCCGATTGGGATTCCGCTGCAAAGAAAGAACTGTCCCAGCCTAGCCAAGTGCAACAGGTGGTCGGGAGGTTTGTGGTACAAAGAGCGCCAGAAACGGCGTGTGCCACATCCTACGCATTACCTGATGCACTACAGGTACCTGTTACCATAGGTCCTATAGTGTCGGTATATGACCCAGACAGGACTAGAGGGGAAGAACGGGTACGAAGGGACAGAGAAAGAGCAGAGATGGCAAGAAGGAAAGATACGATCAACTCCCCAAGTCACTTGCCGATACCAAGAGATTGGAGCACCCCAGTACACACAACAGGAGATCTGGGGGACATTAGATGGCCAGAGGATATGAGGGGACCAGGACAGAAATCTTTTCAAGAGTTCAACGAGTACATGAAGAAATGGGATGAGGCAGTCGAGGCTCAAAAGAACATCATAGCGGCAGAAGCTGAAAGGGAAAGTCAGGACAGCAGAGCCCGGACTCACTGCGGGGCTGAAGAGAGCAGTCCGGAGTGGGACGGGAGGGAGAAGGACAGTAGGAGATTCACCCATTGGGCCCGGAGTGGAGATAGATCCGACCTGGAAAATGGGGGCCCAGAGAACGGGGGGGTGTCTCGCCCGATACATAATGAAGAAGACAGGAGGGCTCGGGAGTACAGGGACAGCTTTAAGTGCATCCACTGTGTGCCCGGCAGGAGAGAACAGAGTGGGGGTTGCATGAGACCACACCATAGTCCTTGTGACGACGGACATGAGCGCAGCCCAGGGAATACGGGAAACCAGGAAGGATCGTATCAGATACTGAGTGATACGAGGCCAAGGGAGAATGGAGACCGAAGGGAGAGTAGCAGAGAGACTTACTGTGAGAAGAGAGGAGAGAATGGGCAAGGTGAGAAGGGGGGTAACAGGCCCGTGTTCCATCACCTTCCAAGATCGGATGGCCGAGCATGGGATCTGGAGAGATGGGAACAAGAGAGAGCACTCCCCAACTCTCCAGAACCCAAACGTAGGGCCCGGAGTTGGGATGGGAGAGACACCTGTCAACCTCCCTCGAAGGAATTATTGCGGGCAGAAATAAAAGCCAAAAGACTCGATGTCTCCAGCTTAAAGTCAGATCTGGATGACATGGTAGACGGTACCCTGCCCTTAGAAAGAATGGACATGTATGAGCAGGATGAAATTCTGTTCATGGCAAAGGACGTAACTCGAAAGGCGAGAGCAATCCATGAGAAATTAGTCGAACTAGCAGGCAAATATATGGTAGACTTGTCAAGAACCAAAGCGTTACAGGGCAACCACAGGCTACATTACACAGACCGAGATCTAGATGAGAGGAGGACCATCGGATTGAAAACACACATAAGGGAACTGATCACTGGAATAAGGACATGGAGGGCCCTAGATAAGTGGGAAGAGAGGTGGTCCAAGAGAGGGACCGTTAGGAGAAGTACACTTGGGATGACACCAGGAGGACAGCAGGGAGTAGAGACGTACCCTTTGAGGGAAGTCGCCAATGGGACCTATGTCCACGTCCCTTGGAGTAGGGGGGATTTAGCTGCTTTTACCACCTCTTTCCCCAAACTGCGGGAAAACCCTGTGGAGTGGTATAAGCAAGTTGAGAGATTCGTAAAAATCTCAAAGGTCCTATGGATAGATTTGAACACGCTGTTTGACATAGTGGTGCCAGGAGATTTGTGGACCGCATGCAAGGTTAGCGCTGAGTGGCCCATCATAGAGCCAGAGAGAGATGCTAGGACTAATGGGCCGTCCGAGAGTGTGATGGCAAAATTCGAAAGAGTAATGACGTGGCTGAAAGAGAAAGTGCCAATGCAAGACATAGATTGGGTAAAAATTGACCGAACGAGACAGGAACCCAAAGAGACAGTACACAAATACTATGAGAGATTTCTGAAGGCGTTTAAACAGTATAGCGGTCTGGATGTCATGGATCCGAGGGACATAGGGCAATTTGTGTCCAAATTTGTCCTAGGCCTGAGACCGGATATTAGTTTAATGATTCAGCAACACTTGATTTGTTGGCAAAATAAACCCCTGGACGAAATACTGAGGTATGCCAGGTACTGCTGTGATGAGATAGATTCTAAGGCTAAGAAACTAAAGGAGAAACTGATGGTGGTACAGATGCAGGCAGCAGGGAAGGGGGGACAGCAGCAACAACAACCAGGAACCGGTACTGGAGGAAGGAAACAATACAGCCAGAACAAGGGCAATGAGGAGAACTCCACCTTTAGACCCAGGATAGATATAGCTACCTTAAAGAAAACGACTAGGTGCCACCAGTGTAACGAGGTGGGGCATTGGAAACGCGAGTGTCCCTATAATGTTGAGATAGGAGACCAAGAGGTGGAAGAGGAAGAGACCCAGAGTGCGCCTACGAGAGGGATAACGCAATACCAGGGAAAGGTGCTCAAAGGGGGGCCTCCTCCCCGAGCCCAGTTCCCGCAGGCACCCAGAGTAGGGACTATGGGTAAGACATATAGACAGATGCCCCTGTTTGTAGGAGGAGAGGAATGCTATTATGTGGACCCACTAACTGGACAGAGAGTGGAAAGAGATGACTGCATCCTCGGGGCAGCTCTGGAGGTAGACCAAAGGGGACCCTATGTTGAGGCCGAAGTGGCAGGGTTCCCCACGACATTTCTAGTGGACACAGGAGCCACTCGATCCACGATCAGATCAGCCGCAGTTCCAGGCCTGCCCATGTCGGGGGAGACCATACAAGTGGTGGGGGTCGCTAACAAGAGAATGACCAGTCCTTTGACTGAGCCCGTGCAGGTGAAAATAGGGAAGTACAGTGAGGAGCACCAGTTTGTGGTTTGCGATTCTAGTCCTGTATGTCTGCTAGGAAGAGACCTTTTGTGCAAATTGAACTGCACTATATACTGCACACCGCAAGGAGTGGAGGTACTGACAAATGATGATGATGCAGACTTTAAAGTCGCGAATTCCAGAATATGTGTGGAACTGTATCCCACTCTGACGGTAGACGAGCTTCCCTGGGATTTGAGGGAGACAGTTGCTCCAGAAGTGTGGGATTTCACTGGGGAAGAGATTGGGTTGGTGAAAGGGGTAGACCCAGTGAAAATTGTAGTGAAACCACATGCTGAGTTTCCAAGAACACCTCAGTATAAATTGACTCCAGAAACAATTGCAGGCATAAAACCCGTGATCGAGTCCATGATTAAGCAGGGAATACTGAAGGAAATCGTGGGTAGCCCATGTAACTCCCCGATTATGGGTTTGCAGAAACCAAATGGGAAATTTCGGATAGTGCAGGACCTCAGAAAGATTAATAACATAGTCGTTTCGTGTTGTCCAGTGGTACCGAATCCATCAGTGATACTGTTTCAGATACCGTTCCAAGCAGAATGGTTCACTGTGATTGATCTTTGCCAGGCTTTCTTTTCGATCCCTTTGGACGAAGAAAGCCATTTTCTTTTCGCATTTAAGCTGGAAGGTCGCGTCCTAACATGGTGTCGTATTCCTCAGGGGTATACAGAAAGCCCATCGATCTTCAACCAGCTCCTAAAGAAAAATCTTGAAAGTCTAGTGCTGCCCCAGAGGTCAGTTCTGGTCCAGTACATAGACGACCTCCTTGTGGCGTCAGAAACAGAAGAAGCTTGCAGGGAAGACTCTATTGCTTTGTTAAATCACCTAGCTGAAAATGGGCATAAGGTGTCCCCGGGGAAATTGCAGTACTGCCTGACAGAGGTACAGTACTTGGGACACAGAATTGAGAAAGGTAAGCGAAAGGTGTCACCAGACAGGATAGAGGCCATCATGAAAATGAATGCGCCTAAAACACAGAGAGAAGTCAGAATGTTCCTAGGAATGGTGGGATATTGCCGACAGTGGATTGCAAACTTTTCACTGAAAGCAAAGCCCTTGCAAAAACTGACGCACAAGGAAGTGAGTGATCCGGTACCATGGGACAAAGACTGTTTGATGGCGTTCCTGCAGCTGAGAGAGGACTTGTGTCGTGCTCCGGCTTTGGGAATGCCGGATTACGATAAACCATTCTTGCTCTACTGCTGCGAGAGAGAGGGATGCGCGCTGTCTGTGTTAGTCCAAATCCATGGGAATGCCCGTAGACCAGTCGCTTATTTCTCGGCTACTTTAGACCCAGTAGCCGCAGCGTTGCCCGGATGTCTCAAATCCGTTGCCGCAACAGGTGTCAGCATTGAGAGGTGTGAGAATATTGTTATGGGGCACCCGTTAGAGGTACATGTGCCCCACTCTGTTGAACTGTTGATGACCAGGACCAAAACACAGCATCTGACAAACAGCAGGCTCACGCGCTATGAGCAAGTCATTCTTGCTGCAGAGAACGTGACCCTAAGGAGATGCTCTGTTTTAAATCCTGCTACCTTGATGCCACTTCCAAACGATATTGAAGATGATGATGAATGTACAGACCATGACTGCCTCGATGTGACTGAACTATGCACCAAACCAAGACCCGACATCGTAGATGAGCCACTGACCGACCCAGATGAAATTTTCTTTGTCGATGGCTCATGTGTAAGAGACGAAGTCGGGCAGTTGAGAGCAGCTTACGCTGTTTGTACAATTACTGGAGTAGTGGAAGCTGGATGCCTGGAAGGAGTACACTCCGCTCAGGTAGCCGAGATTATTGCCCTGACGCGTGCCTGCCTGGCAAGCAATCAAATTCGAGTCACCATATACACTGACAGTCAATATGGTTACGGGGTAGTTCATGATTACGGGCAGTTGTGGTCTCAAAGAGGTTTCATGACCTCTTCAGGCTCTCCCATTCGCAATGGAGAGTTTGTGCGCCTGTTGTTAGAGGCATTGCAATGTCCAGCAGGTATCGCAGTTGTGAAGTGTACCGCCCACACCAGAAATATGGACTTCGTGTCACAAGGCAATAGATATGCAGACGAAGTCGCACGGTATTGTGCGGAAACAGGATACTCTTTCACAGAGGTGGAAGTGGGTGGAATAAATGTAAGGACTGAATTAGCCATGATTTTGGAAACTGTTGATACTTGGGACGAACTGAAGGAGATGCAAGAGAATGCTCCTGACTGTGAAAAAGAAACATGGCTAAAGGCAGGATGTGTGGTGGGTGAGGCCCATTTCTGGGTCTCAGCAGATGGCAGAGCAGTGTTGCCCAATGAGATGGTGAGCCCAATGGCCCGACACATACATGGTCCTGTCCACTTAGGAAGACATGCTATGCTGAGAGTGTTTAGACAGACCTGGTACAACCCCAAGTTCAGAGTAGCAGCCGAAGCAGTGTGCCAGCGTTGTGTGACGTGCCAGCAGTTGAATGTAGGGAAAAAGACACCAGTTGCACTGAGCCACATAGGGAGGTCAGGAGGTCCATTCAATAGAATGCAGATAGATTTTATCGAAATGCCAAGGTGCAGCCGCCTCCGTTATATCCTGGTGGTTGTCTGCGTTTTCTCCAGATGGGTTGAGGCATATCCTACACGCAGGTGCGACACCCTCACAGTGGCTAAGTTACTGCTTAGGGAGCTTATACCGCGCTTCGGGGTGCCGGCCTCTTTGGAATCAGATAGGGGAACGCATTTCAACAGCTCGCTTGTGAAAATGATTTGTGCCGCTTTAAATATAGACCAAAAACTACATTGCAGTTATCGACCAGAAGCTTCAGGAATTGTGGAGCAAATAAATGGCACCATCAAGGCCAGAATTGCAAAGGTGTGTTCATCAACATCCTTGAGTCGGCCTGATGCGTTGCCATTGGTTCTTATGAGCCTCCGCAGTACCCCAGACAGAAGAACGGGGCTGTCACCACATGAGGTGTTAATGGGAAGAGCAATGAGGTTACCATCTGTCCCAACTGCTGCACTGATTAGCATCACAGATGATATGATCCTGGACTATTGTAAGGGGCTGTCTGACGCCATTCATTCTGTGTCCCTTCAGGTGCAGGCTGCCGAGGTACCATCGTGCCAGGACCCTTGTCACGACTTGCTTCCTGGGGATTGGGTCCTGGTGAAAAAGCACGTGAGAAACAGCTGCCTGGATGTTCGTTGGCGTGGGCCTTTCCAGATCATCCTGACCACAAATACGGCAGTGAAGGTGGGAAGCCTGCCCAACTGGATCCACGCGTCGCACACGCGGAGAGTTCCAGCACCTCTGGAAGAAACAGCTCCTCTCTCGGATAGACGTCCAGCTGCGGACCGAGAAGCCATAGAGGGGGCTAGCCAAGCTGTAGAGGTGCCAGCGGAAGCAGGGAACGAATCTGACCAAGCTGAGGACGGTCAGTACAACAGCGAGACAGACGACGCTACTGAAGGGGAAAGTAGCTGGGAGTACGAGTCAGACGCTGACAGGTCTGACAGAGAGCGGGAAAGGACAAGAAGAAGACGGAGTAGAAGGGTACGTGGAGAAGCTGATTGGCCGCAAAGAAGGAGCTCTAGCCTAAGGTCAACTCCGGAGAGAACCCTTCCTCCGATATCAGAAGACTCAGACCCCGAAGAAGGTGCTCAGGGCGCTGAAGCACCGGAGTTGAGGAGGTCAAGAAGAGTGCGTGTGCCTAACAGAAGATACTCCACCCCTGAGTGGACATACCTGGCGACAGATGGCTTCGAAGCCAGTGACAGGGAGGATCCGAGCGGTGGTGGTGTCCAGTTCTGAGCCCATCGTAACAGTGGAGATACGACTGTTAGTACCCGGAGTTGAACAAGAAGGGTCACTGACATTTATGCTTCCCCGACCTCCCCGCCTCAGCAAGATAAAGGACATGTTTCTCACAGAATTGCAATTCCCCGATTTTGGTACAAAGATATCAGCCGCAGAAGAGCACAATCTTCGTCTGGAAATATTGAATTTTGCTGTTGAAGCTGCAGGCGAGCACCTGATAGTGGATGCTTAAAAGACTTTGTAAATAAGCGTGAAGAAAAGAAGATTACCTAGCGCCTAGGAAGCAGAGATTCTTAGGGACACTCCCTGAGATGATGGAGAAGGGCTAGGGTTGTCTGTATATGAACTAAAAAGAACTTTGGCGGAAAGGGTTGTCAGCTTCCAGTTGCGTGGTTCTCAGGACAAAAGGAGAAAAAGAGACAGTAAAGGAACGAAAAAGAAAGGAACTTTGTGCTGAGTTGGGAGAGAACCACACTGTCTGACGAAATGGAGGCCGGTACCCAGAACCGCAGAGCGAAATGTATAATAGGTACACTAATAGTAGGAGTGATAATACTAATAGCTTTAGTGGTAACAGTCTCTTATGTCAAGGGACGTGAGGAGGAGGCAAAGGTAACTGATGTGGCATCTGTAGAAGCGCTTACACCCACCATTGCTGGTGAGAAAGGGGAAAACACACACGAGAAAGCGTTATTGGCTGCAGAAGCCCGCAGGTTACACGTGGATGAGTCCCAAGGTGACTTTAGGTCAAATGCTTATGCTAAATTATTGTATGAATACGTGGATGCCATGGAGGTCAAGGACTGTTACGTCTGCATGCAGTTGCCGGCGTCTGTAGATGAAGGCATTCGATATCATCACCTCCCGCTGACATATGGCATTACATGTAGCTTGTTGCTTAGTATATTTTATGGGAGAGATAGTTTTGATTATTATTTCTCCAATTATGATGCAGTGTTACCAGAAGTCCCCAATTATAAACAAATGAATAAATGGGACTACTGGAAGAGTGAAGATAGGTTGGCAAAGTTTTTCATTCCTTGGATTACTTTAGATACTTCACATGCCCGCAGAAATAACCTGACATGCAAGGTGTCGGAAGTCGAGAAAAAGTTTATAGGGCAGGTGGATGATCGGAATAGGAGACAAAAGATTTTGAAGAAATCGGGACAATGGAAAACAGATTGGACCGAAGAAGAAAAGGCACACAAGAGAAAGGGTAGTAGTGGTCCAATAGCTTTAGATAGAACGCAGAGGGGAAAGTTATGTCTTCATAGAGCCAAAACGTATTATGAAAATGTATATGTGGGGGAGGTTAGCTGTGAACATGCTTTCAATTTGGAGTACTACACCAAAGACTTCCTGAAGGGAATGCAAGTGATTCCTAACGTATATTTTGTATGTGGGAGAAATGCCTACGTGAGGCTACCTGATAATTGGTATGGCTCATGTTACTTGGCAATTATCTTCCCTAAAATATATCATGCCCAAGACTTAGAGATCATTGAGGGCAAGACATCATCGAGGGGAAGGAGAGATGTGGGTGCAGAAATGGTTGGAGATGTCTTTGGAGCTGTGTTCCCACTTCTGGGATTAGCTCTTAATGATGTTAAAATTAGACGACTAGCAACAGTCGTAGACAGGTTGTCTGCCAGCACTGCTCAGTCCTTAATGCTAGTGGAGGGAGAGATGCAATCGATAAGGGCTATGGTTCTTCAAAACCGCCTTGCGTTAGATGTCCTATTAGCAAAAGAGGGCGGAGTCTGTAAGGCTTTGAAGGTCCAAGAATGTTGTACTTACATTCCAGACAATTCAAAGCCCCTTGAGAAAGTTATTAGAAATATAACTGATATTCACAAGGAGATTGAAGACCTGAGCAGAGAAAATGTCTGGGAAAAGGTGGGCCAAGGAAGGAGTGAAGCTGGAAGCTGGCTCACCGCCTTAGGCAAAGGCTTTGTGTGGAAAATACTAAAACCTATCATCATAATATTGATCTGTGGAATCGTGTTATGGGGTTTGGTGAGGGTATTTAAATGGAACAGAGCCAGAAGGTCAGCGAGGGCTCAGAGAAAACAGCTGCAGAGATTGGCTGCCATACAAGATAGTCAGTACCGGAGTCTGAGGGCTCTGGAAACACAGAAGCGAGTTATGCTAGCAATCACCGCAGTTTAAATATTTAGTGATGACCCCGAGAGGTCATCAAAGGGGGGAACTGAGAGAGCGCAAACTGACCAAAATGTAGAAATGCATCACACTTACACGTAGTAAGCACAAATCATGAAGAGAAATGCCATGAGTGCTGATAGTAGCCACAGTTATATTCTGATGTGTAGTTAATATAGAAGTTTAAATAGAAGTGGAACTAATACAGAAATGTGTGAAGTAATAAGGCTTATTAAACTTGATTATTCCTGAATCCATGTTGTGTAGCTGCTAAAATGTAAGATGGCATACGGAAACGTTGAACGTGGTAGGCCTCAGGGCCAGAGCTAGGAGGGAGGGGGAAGGCGATTAAATTGCATAATATGGATTGCACTAATGTTTAGTAATAATGAGTAGGGTTTGATTTATAGATGTGTTTACTTAATCAGTAGAATAAGAGTATTAACATGCTAGCAATTAAAGAAGAAGTTGAATATTATAAAACTGTTGTAGAGCTGGAAAGCCTTAAACGTTGATTTACACATATTAGTCTGGGCCGGGGAATGTTGCAACGCGGTTGGAAAACCATGAGAATTGGGATTTGGCTCCAAATGTCTGTCTGGAAGAGAAAAGGGGGTATTCAATTATTAATAATGAATAGAAGCCTGTTCATGAAATGGACCAGACATGGAGGAGGGTTCCGGAATGTTTAAGGGGTATCAGCGGGCCGGAGAAGAGTCTGAGAAGCAAGGTCGACGCTAACCACAAGGCCTCATCATGGAAAAAGCCAGAAGCTACACCACGTGAGGGGCGTCTCACGAGGGGCGTCCTAAATGTTGTTGTATTTTTGTATTAGGGACAGCACCCCTGGGGGGAGTTAGAGCAGAAGCCTGAGGACCCTTTAGAGAGCGGATGGGTAGGCAGAGAGGGGCCATGACTGGAGGACTTTAGGTTTTCACCAAGAGTTTAGAGTGAGTGACTTCCCTCGGGAGTCATTCACTGCTGACACCTTTTTGTTAGGTTGAGACCTGGTTAAGTAGGGATACCATCTAGATCAGGGTAGGGAAAGCCTAACCTGTATTTTCCCTCCGCCTGTAATGACCGATAGATTTCAATATGTGTCTATGCTAATAGCACTATTGTTTTTAGAACTGGTATTGGTAATTTCCGTTGTTCGTCTGAGGGCTTTCAGAGAACACATGTACGTAGTTGGGCCTGTGTATCTGGTTAATCTCATTTTGAGATGCTTGTATCTGCAACTTATCTTGACTTTATAATAAACCTTTGAAAGCTAGAAGTTGTTTGTGATCCTTTGAGCAGAGTCCTTTATTGGGAGAACTAACTTGGTAAGAGATGCACTTTCTTTCCTCAAAGACAGGCAATAAAGGTTCAGTCGACCAGACCGGGGTTTTAGATCGATAGTGATAAGGTATTGATCAAAATCTCACCCTTCCATATATATATATATATATATATATATATATATATATATATATATATATCAGCAACAAAAGTCAATTCGAAATCACCAACGTCTCAGCGACCACACACCAAAAAGAGCAACGAATCCCAAATGATGGCAAAAGGTAATTTATTCCGAGAGGGTTACAGCAGCGTGGCAGACGCCGCGTTTCGGGCGGTTGCCCTTGTTCACATCAGAAGTATTTCCCATAATGCCCTCTTTTTAACTGAATTTGTGTGCACCATGTGACAAAAATAAAAACAAACAAAATACTCGTAGGCCAAAGTCACAATGAGTTCATCCGGGGATATTACTTGCCTATTCTTTCTCAATAGTAAATACATTGTTCACATTCATTTTTTTATTGACAACAATTGTTTGATACCTGCATAAATGCATATTGATATAAATGGCTCTAAAATAGAATTTATAAAGTGCGTTGTGCTTGTGCAATTGCGCATGTGCAAACTACAAATAAATACATTGCCTTTCCAAAGTAAAACCACAGCGAATATATACATAGATATATAAAAAAATAAAAACATTTTCAATAAATATGTATATAAAAAATCGCTCTACACATTAAATCATGGTTAAAAAGTAATCATGTACATACTTAAAAACCCTATATTTAGATATAAATATAATAAGATTTCATCATTGTGGCTATACCATTATTAAGGTGCAATGCAATAATAATGTAAACTTAACACTCAAAATGTGCAATGTAGCGCAAAACAGATATCAAAGTGCTATTCAGAACCCAATCTATCATTGTAGTCCAAACATAGTAATTTTCTATATTTACTGAATACCCATGAATGGGGACATCTATTTTAGATGGCAACCCCTCCTATAATGGCCACTATAACCTACTTGTAGTGTATTTTTGAAATGTGACTAATATCACGCAGGCGAATCATCAATCCATCACTGCTTCAAATAATATAAAAAAGAACAAAAAAGATCAATTCTGGGTGTCGGACTGAGACTGATGGTAAATTTGACAAATAAATGGAAGGTTTAGATTGAGGCAATAAACCAACCTCTGCCTAATGTTAGGAAGGTGCTAACAAATTAACTAACTATGGAGCCTGTATTGACAAACAAGCAATGGTTTTACAGAAAATAATACAAGTCGTCCGTAGTGTTAAGCCTGTTGGGTACCTTGGAATCTAATTCTAGTATCATTTTAGATTCCAATTGCCGCAACATCCTATCCCGGTCTCCTCCACTTCTAGGCTTAGGCACCGATGTGAGGACATAGTAGCTTAGACACTGAAGATTGTTACTATGAACACTTTTAAAGTGTCTAGCCACCGGGTAGGAGCTGTCATTGTTGACGATTGCTCGAATATGCTGCAATATCCTGGCATGCGCCGGAAGCCTGGTACTTCCCATGTACCTCAGGCCGTAGGTACACGCCAGGACGTAAACAGCATACTCTGTTTTGCAACCGTAGTTTCCTTTAATTGGCAGTGGTACTGGGCTGAATGGAGTATTGTAATGTTGAGTATTGACTCCAAATTTGCAAGCCCTGCAACTGCTGCTTTTATAAAACCCCAGCCGGGGTGGAAACCAAATTTTCTTTCTGGATAGTTCAGGGCAGGGATTGGAGATGTGTGTCCGTAACGAGGGTCCCCTCCGAAACGTAATATCTGGCCGGGCAGGTAAATATTGAGATAACACCGCATCAGTTTTTAATATAGGCCAACTTTTACATAAAATGGACCGAATCTTCCTGTCCTGGCAGCTAGGTATATGCAGTGATAAATCTGATAGTAGATTCAGCCGAATCTACTTCGGTGTATATGTGTAATGCCACTGGTTTAAATAGAGTTTCTCTAGGTCTCATTTGCATTTTATTTACCGCTCTTTTTAGTATTTTTTCTCCATATCCTCGCTCCCTGAATCTGTCTAGTTCTTCAGCAGTGCAAACTTTCAGCTCTTCCTCATTGCTACAGATTCTTTTCAGTCGAAGTAGCTCGCCATAAGGGATGTTGTCTATGACATGGCGGGGATGGGCACTCGTGGCATGAAGGGTTGTGTTTCCCGACGTGTCCTTTCTGTGGAGGGTAGTGGCTAATTGTCCTGCTTTGTGAAAGACTCTGACATCTAAAAAGTCCACAGCCGTCTTACTGGTGTTTTGTGTGAACCTAAGATTATCCTCATTATTATTTAGTGTCTTAATAAATTCTTTCACGCCCTCTTCACTCCCTCTCCAGATTAAAAACACATCATCAATAAAACTAACCCACATAACCACATTCGCTGTAAACATCGCATGATGTGTCCCCATGAGGACCCGCTTCTCCCACCAGCCAACGTGAAGACACGCGTAGCTGGGTGAGAAGCAGGCCCCCATGGCCACACCCCTTTTCTGCACGTAGATATCATTACCAAATGATATCTACGTGATATGGTATAAACACCAGCTCACAAATTCACTGAGCATCTTGTTGTGATTATAACAATGCACTGGTCTTGTACTAAAAAAATAGACCAGTGCCTCCAGCCCTTTTCGATGATCTATGCTGGTATAAAAGGCTTCGATGTCTAACGTGACCAGTATACAATCCTCTGTCCATGCAATGTTCTTTAGCTTTTGTAAAAAATGTCCTGTGTCCCTTATGTAAGTTGGCAGATTACTAACAGGGGACTGTAGAAAATAGTCAGAATATTGTGCTAGGTGTTCCATCACACTGTCTATGGCCGAGATGATCGGTCTTCCCGGAACCGGAGACCTCACTTGTGTATTTTGGGAATCAAATAAAATCTGGGCAAAACTGGATGTTCCACATGAAGAAATTTAAACTCCTCGCTAGAGATCAATCCTTCCCTCTTGTATTTGAAAAGGAGTTTCTTTAGTTGTTCTCTAGCCAAATCGTATTCTTTTATAGTAGTCTTTTCATAACAGACATTGTCAGAAAGTTGTCTGTTAGCTTCTTCAATGTATTGTGCTTGGGGCCAGATGACTGTGTTGCCCCCCTTATCTGAACTGCACACAATGATTTGATGATCATTTTTCAGTTTGTTGACCAAAGCCCAGTATTCTAGTTCCTTTGAAGTTTTGATTCTCTTTCTGGGTTTGACTTGATGATACAATCTCTTAAGGTCTGCCGCGACTACCTCGTGAAAAGAATCAATGGCATCTTTTGGCATGGTGGGAATGACGTTGGAAGTGGGTTTAAATGGACTTGCGCCCGCTCCAATTTGATACATAGCTGCATCTCTTAACTCTTTTTGGGTGGACACACTGATGTTATCATAAATGATGTTGGAGGAGTCCCCCAATTGTTGTAGAGTAAGGAGTCCTCTTACATCCCGCGCCTCCAACATTGTGGTGGGTGCACTCTTGGTATTACTTTCAAATTCATTGAGGCCTTCTTTTATATTGAAAAGCTTTCGCAGTTCTAGTTTTCAAATGTATCGAAAGACATCAATCCTGGTAGAGGTATAACTGAAGTCTGTTATCGGACAATAGGTGAGACCTAGGCTCAGCAGCTGTTCCTCTGCCGTTGTTAATACCACCGCTGATAGGTTGACAATGGTGTTGTTCTTGGTCCCTATTGGTTTTTGTTTTTGCGCCAGAATTGTTTTTTCTTTTTGATGCTGTTTTGCTTTATATTTTTTCCGGCGTTGTTTGCGGCTTCTGTTGATTCTTGCCCTTTTTGATACTGCGTTTGCCGATTGTGCGAGCGTAGGCTTTGTAGGCGGGCGCTGACTAAAAAATCAACTTCTTCACCCAAATTTAGTACACGTTGGGGTTCTGATATGCCTGATGCTCCCCTGGAGTACAGACTGCTGGTCTTACTACTATTGGATTCTGTCTCACTGGCCCCCGCTTCTGTATCTTGCATTATGCCACTTGTACCACCTTCTGTTGTTGGTGTGGTACTTGCTGGGGTTGCTTTTTGATTGGTTTTCAGGTGTTTTGCATTGTCAAACTTGCGTGCAAATGTATAGATTTTGCCGTTCTCAAAATCATCTTTATCACGTGCAAATTCCATGCTTTTCTCGTTTTTATTTTTTCCTTGTGTACCTTTAGGCGTTCCTGTATTTCCTTTTTTAATTTAGGTATTAACTCAGTAGGTTGAAATTTTGTCAGTTCCTCATTTATACTCTCCATGTCTTTTAAAAGTTGCAGGCGATCAATTTCCGCATACTTAATTAGTATTTTAATCAACTTTGTCGAAGAGTCCAAGTTTGTTAATCCCCATTCCCTTAACATGTCTGGGTGTGGTTGGTCGAAGCTTGGTGCTAAAAGAATTCTCAGTCCACGTGGGACCCGCCCTTCAGCTATGTACATTGAAAGTGATTTGTGTTCCCACCACTTTGTGCATTCATTTTTCATGCATTTCTCCATGCGCTTCATGATGTTCTTTATTTGTGCTTCGGTAGATGTTGGAGCTGATTGTGCACTTGATGGAATCCCTGCAGTTGCTCCTTTTTTCGAAACACTCGGCAGATTTTGGAAAAGCTCCAATGAGGCCATTTCCCTTTCTTTTACAGTCTCGTGTCCTCCCCACCGCCTGTTTTAAACACCACACTCACCGCGTTGTTCTTGTTTTCTGACGTATACACCTCGGCTTTACTGCTGTTGTCTTTCTTCGCGGTATGAGCTCGTCTTGGCGTTTCCGTTACGGCGTTTCCAAATGCGGTGAAAAGAATATGGGCGTGGTGATTGCAGGCAGGGTCCGTTGCGAAATTCTGTTACCACAGACAAACGAAGAGCTGGTTGAAACCAACGGACATCTTGAGGGGAGTGGATTTGTGGCGGAGGCAACTACCCTCCGCAAATTAAATCAGCAACAAAGGTCAATTTAAATCACCAATGTCTCAGCGACCACACACCAAAAAGACCATCGAATCCTAAATGATGGCAAAAGGTAATTTATTCCGAGAGAGTTACAGCAGCGTGGCAGACGACGCGTTTCGGGTGGTTGCCCTTGTTCACATCAGAAGTATTTCCCATAATGCCCTCTTTTTAACTGAATTTGTGTGCACCATGTGACAAAATAAAAACAAACAAAATACTCGTAGGCCAAAGTCACAACGAGTTCATCCGGGGATATTACTTGCCTATTCTTTCTCAATAGTAAATACATTGTTCACATTCATTTTTTGATTGACAACAATTGTTCGATACCTGATGAAGGTGTGGCCTGTCATCTGGCCTAGCATCGAAACGCGCGTTGGCGCCTTAAGCTAGTCCTGATATTTTGATCATCTGACCTCCTATATGCTTATAGGAGACCATTCTCAGGACCGAATTCATCAATTAACATCTGGCATCTTGAGTTTGATACATTGTGGTTGATTGTAGGTCGAGTGAGTATGTCTGAATCGGATTGTGGTTATGCATTAGTGATTAGTGTATTGAGATATTTGAGTCTTGTGTGAATGTTGGATAGGATGGATGGGAGTTTGATTGAATCAGACAACCGTTTTATATTATGTCTGGTTATTTATATCACTTTTTGTTTTGAGAAAGAATATATTTATACAAAAGAAATGAAATAATAAAAAAATGAATCTTGTTCTATAAATGATTTGGTTTCTGAAGATTTGATTTGCTTCTGGTCTCAGTGAGCTTATTCCTGCGAATTGTATGAAAGGACCTTAGTCGGGCCTCTTGTATCAGAAAGGGCTTTCTCTTGTGTTTTCCTTATACTATTTGACTCCCCTGCCAGATTGCCCTGTATTTGTTCTCCCAGGGGGCCCCTTTTGTTGTGTGTGCTACATGAAAGACAAATGTTTCTGTAGCAAATATAACAGCGACCTCTTTTTGAGAAAATAGCGCTCTTATACAACTCATTTGGTTGACTCTGCTTTCAAGGACGAAATTGACAGCCAGATGGAAACATCCAGCTTCCCATGCAGAGGAGTTAACACAACTTTTTTTTTAATCAAACCACACGGTCAGTTACCGTAATCATGTAAGCGATGCCTGCTAACATTGCACAACAATCTCCATTATTTCAAAGTAAATAACTCCTGTTTCCAGTAAACTGAACGTTGTTATGATAGCAGGTGTTGGACTATCTCTCCAAACTCAGTCCTAATTAGGAGCGTCTTGTTTACAAGAGCCATGCAATTGTATGTGTCTACAAATGAAGGAGTGATCTGCTGCTATTGTGCAATCCTCGCCATTCAGATAGACTTCTTTTCCCTCCCTCAGGCACCTATATGTAAATGGTAATAACCAAGCTTCATGGACATAACCGCTGCCTAAACATCCATATCTGCCTATAGCATAGTATTTCATTGCAAACCTTAAACTTAAACAGGTTAAAAAATAACGTTATGATACTGTAATTTGTACTTGTAACGGATAAGCCACACACCTGAATTGGATCTCCAATGACTGACCACGTCTAACCATTCTCATAGCGCGCCCTGTGGTCTGATTTGACAGTGAGAGTGATCGCACAATAGTTTGTACTGCTAATCATTCTAAGCATACGCTACGAATACGCTTTGACGTTACGCGTCGCATCAAAGCTTCCGTGTGATGTCATGTACGGCGACCCGTAAGCGAAACACGCAAATGTTTTTAATTGTTTAAAAACATGTATTCATGTATTTAATGAACATACTAACAAAAGACTCAATCTAGGATAAATATGAAGTCATTTTTTTAAAACTTTTAAAAATCCTATATTACTTCTATATTGTATGAGTGGAGCTGCGTGGCCCTCCGTCTGCTGCCCTAGACTCCACCACACCCAGACCCGGTTCATAAGCACGCGTGATCGTCACCACAAAACCATTAGCACGCATATCGCTTTACCACACATGCTTTTACAACTAGTATGCATTTACCACGCATAATAAACGCATAATCTTAATAATATTTTTTACTTGACGAACATGCGTTCTAATGGCTGTGGCTTACGTCCTTCAAATTATTTTCTAGGTATACATGTGACCAAGTCTGATAAGATCGGAGGCCAAAGACAAACACCGTGGTGTCTGTGGCAGGAAATCTCATTGATCACAGAGAAAATATGCGCAGGGTAACATGAAAGTAACAGGTATAATAAAAATAATGGAGGAAAACTACTAAAATGGCGGTTGAACGGAGTATGTAATCAACGTTTGGCACCTCAACACTACATTTCAAATAAATATACAGACAATATGTTTATTAATATATTACAAAAGTATAGCACCGGATGACACACACGACCCGAGAAAACAAAGCGGCAAATTTAATACCTAAAATCAGGAGAGATTTGCTTGGCGAACTTGAAGAAAAAGAAAAAAAAGTGCACTTGAAAAACAAGGTTGCGCATGCGTAGAAAGTACAACTGGTGCAGGAAAAAAAAACGGAAAGTTTTACATGCTGTCATAGAAATATAGCTCTAAAAATTGCCCCTGGAATTTGCCTCCCGAGACCTAATGAATAAAACGGACTTCTAGGTTTTTTTTCCCTTTTCCACCGCGTACGAGTACCATACGAGTACGCCGCGATTTTTTATTTAAAAAAAAAATTGACACTAAAGTTCCATATACGACCCCCTGAGCAAGCCTATAGGGTCAGAATGTTTCTACCCTGCCCCCTTTCCTTATTTCTTAACTTTGTTTTACTGTCTTCTTGTGACTCGATTCTACCGAGGCACAAGATGGCCGCCAACACTTCCTGGTTTCGATTGTTGCCAGACAGTTGACAGCCAATCAGCATGCAGCTCGCGCTCGTAATTGAACGGATATCTGTCCGCGTGTAGAACTCTGTTTCTAGATATGGCTATGATTTTACTTGTGATTTTCTCAGAAACTACTCAACAGATATACACCATTTAACAAAAAGCACAATCCGCGAACCGAACTCTACCTCTCTGCCAAATTTGGTGTAATTCCGTTCAGCCATTCGGGCTGTAGCCCTGACTAAAGGTCCCAATGGAAAATTGCATGGGAAAAACACGTTTTGGGACCCCCCTTTTTTCTCGGCCCCCGCTTGACAAATCACCCCTAAACTTCTTTCAGGGAAGGACCGGAACCGAGCAGGCCATTTTCTTGGGGAAATTCGCGAAGATTCGTCCACAGGCGCCAAAGTTATTCCAAATAGAATGTTGTGGATTTCCTATGGAAAGTAGGTCCTAACTATAACTACCTACTGGCGATCACCAGTAGGTAATATATATATATATATATATCGTATGGGTATATTTTAGGTGTCGACATTCTGTTGGTGAACCATGCTGGCCATGCAGAATGGAGATAGGAGTTATCCCATGGCTTGTCACTTTGAAAAACACCACCACCGATCATTGGCAGGAAATTTTATGCAATGAAACCTATAAAGATGAATGCTTGAGGTGGTGATCAAGAAAAATGACTTAGGAGAGAGGAGTCCAGACTGCTTGTGACACAGGGCACGGACACTCCCTGAGGCCATAACACAGATGCAGAGTTGCATATGCATTTATAACCCGGCACAAACATGTTGTATGTCGAACAACCCTTCCTGATGCTGAAGCCTTTAACTCTCTCAGCATGGACCCTGGTTATAGTGGTTTGCTGTATGTTAAACCATGTTACTTGGTACTTGGCTCTTCATCTGTATGAGTTTAGGAAACACAATGCACTTTTGATTGATGTTGGGGACTTCTGCTCAATGATATATGTTTAATGTATAATCACTGTTGACCTATTAAAGATGTCAATACGCAGCATGTTATCCTCCATAATATTTCCTCAATAGCTCCAAAATGAAACATTTATATGTGAAGGGTACCCATCAATAATGGACACTGTCCCACACACTTGTGGACATCCACATAATGCATTACTAGCCATGGAATGTCCTCATACTCTAAGTAATTGATACTACCATTCTCTACACCTAGACAACTGTAATTTGTTGATCATGACCACATTAAGCACATGTCACTTTATTATATATGTAATAAAATGGAGTGTGGGCCTCTAATACACACTTTGGGTACATGTACTTTTGCCAGTATAATTGCACTAATTACATAGTTCATGTGCCATTAACATCATTGTCCCGTGTACCTGGATATTGAATTGAACTCCACTTCACATGACTACATCAAGCATGTAAGTTTATCATATAAAAAGAATGACCATGTGTCCTCCGATCATACTTACGGCATATACATAATTGAACGAATAATTGCACTGAGTACATCACACTTTACCTTATGCTCAAGCCCATATCAGACAGGTCACCTTATCTTATACTAGGACTTATCATGCGTCATCTAGACATGATTTGGGCATGTACATCATTGCCCATATACCTGCACTGAGAACATGCTATTATATTTTATACAAATAATAGATCTTTTGATAAGAATTAATCATAAACATGTATACATTCTATTGAGAATTGCTTTCATCTTGAATATTTATAAATGACGACATAAACTAAGGTTTTGCAATTTGCATGTAAAGATCAGGATATGAGCAATAGGCATGAAAGAGAATTTTTAATATCTATCAGGGATTTATCACCATTGTCAATACTCTGCATTTATAGTGGATAAGTTTGAGCATGTGCATTATGCTTGGAGGGAAATGGCCAATCACTTTATATTGCAGTGGATAGGTCTGGGCAAGTGCAATGTATAAGGAAGAAAAAGTGCAATATTTATTGAGTATTACCTCATATGCAGTGCTTAATTTGTAAAATATTAAGTGCCAGGGCACTGACCAGGAGGCCACTTCGTCTTCACCACCCATCTCCTTTGTCATCGCTGCCAAAACAACTACTACCCATCTATCTTGCATATAAATGGGACTGTTCAGATTATTCCAGGTCCCCAAAGCTAAAGGAATGGCTGGGGAGGCAAGTATTAGCAATTTTAATATACATTGTATTCCTAAACAACCGTTGTTCTGCTCATCTCTAAATTAGATGAGCAGCGCCACCATGTGGTAGACTGTTCTATGTATGGTGTCGAGCACCGGAAACCAATTAAGTGCTGGTGCTTAGCACCAGAAAGCACCGTATTCAATTAAGCACTGTTTATATGAAATGATATTTTACATTTAAATGATAATATTTGGGCATGTGCATTATATATATGAAAGATTAAGTGCAGCACATTTTAAAGTACAGCACCTGTCACTTTACTGTTTTTGAGAATACAACAACAGAAATGCAACGTTGTGAATGAGAAATCACATCTCAAATGTGAAAACGCATCAAGTTGAAAATGAGGGCATATTGATGGTTAAAAAATATTTCCTATAAATGTCAATACTGTGGAGTCACATAATCTTGTAATAATATATATCAACAAAATATATGGGGATAGGACGGAATTGGAGTGGACTCCACCTGCAGCTCAAAGGAGCCGCTTGGTTAGATTATAATGCGCTAGTGTTCCACAGGACAATGCAATGGAGAAAGGGCTGTATAAGAGAGTATCATACGCCATGATGGTTTAGCAGGCCCAATAGAAGCCATCACTCCGAAACAAGTCGGCCTTGAAAAGTCTTTCGTCTTTTTGTATTTGCACTTAAAATTGCATCTCTAGGAGATGCCATATGGAGTTCCTTTGCACATCAATAAATCAGTAGGGGCACAAAAGAAAACTGTTGTGGAGTAGTGTGGTGCTTGGTGCCACCGTGTTACGCATTGATGGAGTGACGACGCTCTCGCCGAATCTGATAAATGACTTCAATTAGTTAAGATTTCAGAGGAGAATGTGAAAGGAGAGCATGCCTTTAACTTCTGATTTGCAGGTTGACCTGACCTTTGTACCAAAAACCAGGACATATATTTAAAATTAACTAAAGCATCAGGACATCGGGATAGCCGCTGAAAACCAGGAATGTCTGGGGAAATCCGGTACGTCTGATCACCCTAGTGAGAGGTTACAAGGAAGAGGCCTCGGCACATCTCAGGAAGAAGATGGGGTTTATAAGTGAATCAAAAAGAGAAGAGCTATGGCCCTGGGCTAACCTTTTGAAACACATATCACTGTGGCTGACATCCAGGTGGGAACTTAAGTCCCTCCCATGGGCTGTTTTGTGGGGTTATCAGCTTTGGAGTCGCTCCTGATGCGAGAGATTGCTTTCAAGAGGAAGAGGGAGCAGAGGAGTGGGAATTTTAAAAGAAGCAGACCAATATATACTTCAAACAATCAGGCTCTAAATCACATTTAGGGGCCCATTAGGATTAACATGGCTGGGGGGTCCGCGGCGGACTAAAAGACTTTCCGCCGCTTTTCCAAAGTGACTGAGGCAGAAAAGGGTGTATATGGTGGCAGTGTCTATCAAACACCGCCAGCCATATCAGGATGGGCTTTGTCAGATGCCTTTCCGTGGCGGCAATGGCGCCACGGAAAAGTATGCGGTCTTCACTTTGGGGGCCCGTTGCAGACCCCCATGGTGAAGGCGAGGTGGGGGGTACACATGGGGGGTACTTGTGGTACCCCCCTGCATTTGCATACACAATGCGGCAGGCACCGCGCGGTGCCTGCCGCTTTGTGTATGCAAATGCATAACAAGCATTTTTCACATTGCGGCGGGCGCTGGTTTAAACACCGCCCGCCGCAATGTTAAACATGCATGATGCGCCCGCCACTGTGGCGGGCACATCCTAATACCCCCCACGGGACAACCGCCCTTATGGCGGGCGGACACTTCCCCCGAAGGGATGGCGGGCGGACTATGTCCGCCCATCATCCTAATGACCCCCTTAGTGTCTGGAAATGGACTATAAGTAGGGGACTTTGAGACCCCAACAATTGTCCTCTGCCAAACAGCCAGATGGGCTGTTTGAGGAGCGGATGGTCTGCAAGACTTCTGCCTGTGACTGGACTGGGGACAAGGCCTCCTAGTCTCCCTGCTGGCTGCGGGCACATCACCCAGAGTATACAAGACTATTTGCCCTTGAGCCTGGAGCACCAGCGACTGCCTGCTTTCCTAGACCAGTGTGCCCTGGGAGCAAGAGGAAAGCGTTGGACGGAGCTAGGCACAGTGAGGAGCCATGTCAAATGCAAGGTGTGAGGAGACATCTGCTGCACTGAATGGGTCATTGGCTGTGTGCAGGATGAAGTCAGCGACCCGCGTATGCCACAGATGGGCCATTGTGAAATGAGAAGTGTGCATCACTGCACAGATCAGGTCATAGCCTGTGTGTAGAGAGTAGCCGGTGACCCATATGCCAGGAAGGGCCACAGCAAGAAGATTGCCATTCTGTGAGGTTCATAGCCCTTGTGTCGTGGTAAGCCGTGACCCCGTATTCCAAGAGGGGCCGCTATTGAGTACTTCACTGTGCTGAATGGGTAATGCCCACATACAGAGAGGATACAGTGACCCCGTGTGCTAGAGGGACTCGAAACCGGTCCTAGGATGCTTGTTTCCAGTCCAGGGAAGACATGGCTTGGCAGTTTGGCGCTGGACTGTTCCCATGAGCCACAGGGTCAGGCTGATTTGCATATGGCCATGTCTGAACTGGGGTGGTGGAGTGAGCTAAAGAATGATGGTGGATTAAACCCAGATCAGTTGACTGGGGGTGAGTGTTTGATTTGCTCAAGCGCTCTGTCCATCATCCCTTTTGGTATCGCTTTGTTCGCCCTAAGTTGGCAGGGTATGCCCAGACGTGGGTCCCTTGCTCACTTTGCCACTGGAGTCAAGATAGCCTGGCTAATGAGGGTTATGAACCCGAAATCAGTCTCAGGATGTGTTTCTGGTCCATGGAAGACTTGGCTTGGCAGTTCGGAGCTGGACTGTTCCCATAAGGCACAAGGTGAGACTGATTTGCATATGGCCATGTCTGAACTGGGGTGGTTGGAGTGGGGGTAAAGAATGATGGTGGATTAAACCCAGATCAGTTGATGGGGGTGAGTGTTTGATTTGCTCAAGCGCTCCGTCCATCATCCCCTTTGGTATCGCTTTGTTCGCCCTAAGTTGGCAGGGCATGTCCAGACGTGGGTCCCTTGCTCACTTTGCCACTGTATTCAAGATAGCCTGGCTGATGAGGGTTATGAACCCGAAACCGGTCCCAGGATGCTTGTTTTACGGTCCAGGGAAGACATGGCTTGGCAGTTCAGCGCTGGACTGTTCCCATGAGGCACAGGGTCAGACCGATTTTGCATATGGCCATGTCTGAACTGGGGTGGTGGAGTGAGCTAAAGAATGATGGTGGATTAAACCTAGATCAGTTGACTAGGGGTGAGTGTTTGATTTGCTCAAGCGCTTCGTCCATCATCCCCTTTGGTATTGCTTAGAGGGACCACTGGTAGCAATAAGATGTGCAACCTTATCGACACCCTCACCAGAGAAGTTAGGTCGCCATGGGAGTACCTGCGCACCGCTATCAAGAAGGATCTGCGTCAAGATCATCGCATCACTGCCAAAACCTGTACCATGGGCTGGATCAGACACTTACCCTGCAAGGAGGAGTCACAAAGAGCCTTTGGTTGCTTTGGTGTTGCAACCGCTTGTGAGGAACTCTGTCCCCCTTAAGTGCAGCCTGTCTGGGCCCTGTCCGGTCAACTTACCTGATTGAACTGCTGCCGCGTGCTCAGGAACAGAGGACACTCCAAGCCTGCAGGTGAGGGTGAGGGTGAGACTGATTTCAGGCCAGTTTGCCAAGGGGACCTTGCCTGCTAGTTAGTGCTGGAGCACTGAAACACTGTTGGCTTTAAAATAGAATCAGAGTGGACTCAGACCACTAGTGAGGCTCGCCCTGGATGTTTCGTAAGGTGAGTGTGGAATAACCACTATTGCTAGGAGTGAGGAGAGAGTGGAAATCAGGGGACAACCTAAAGAAACACAGGAGCCCTGACCTCAGGGGAACTGTGTAGTTGTTTGTGAATGTCATATTTCACCTTTGTGTAGGTAGCGGTAGAAATACATTATTCTCTTTTTTCATAAAAGTGAGTATTTGGTTGAACAATTGTTTATTGTTGCTGTTGTATGCATTTTGAGTTATGAGCCTCTGTTCACTTCCTTGTATCCACATCTCCCCACTCGAGAAAGCCTTGGACTGCTCAACCTTATTAATACTTAGAGTCATGTGCAGAAGGGGTACTTGGCCTAGTCCCTCAGAATCCATAGTAGGTCGGGTCCCGGGTCATCAGGAGTAGAAGGTCTCATCCCCCACAGTTGGGCTCAGTAATTCCTGCTGCGCCTTGGCCCTCTGAAAAGGGTTCCGACTAACTGTGCTCTAGGTGTGCTACCTAGAGCACCCACAAAATGACAAAGGCACTTTTTTCTTTTTATTTACTGATCTGAGTTGCATCTGAAAGCAAAATGAAAGAAGCATTTACAATGCAATGGTTTCGCCTTTGGAAAAGTTAGAGCTATTGGCATTGTAAATGACAAAATTTGTATTTATGTGTTGGTTTAGAAAACAGATAAATAAATGTCATTGTCATTTACATTGCCATTAGCTTAATCTCTGCAGTCACTCTGAAGTCCCTAGCACTGCACAGCACCCCCTAGTCACTCTGCACTCCCTTGCACTCCCTAGTCACTCTGCACTCCCTAGTCACTCTGCACTCCCTAGTCACTCTGCACTCCCTAGTCACTCTGCACTCCCTAGTCACTCTGCACTCCCTAGTCACTCTGCACTCCCTAGTCACTCTGCCCTCCCCTAGCACTCTGCCCTCCCTAGCACTCTGCCCTCCCTAGTCACTCTGCACTCCCTAGTCACTCTGCACTCCCTAGTCACTCTGCACTCCCTAGGCACTCTGCACTCCCTAGGCACTCTGCACTCCCTAGGCACTCTGCACTCCCTAGGCACTCTGCACTCCCTAGGCACTCTGCACTCCCTAGTCACTCTGCACTCCCTAGTCACTCTGCACTCCCTAGTCACTCTGCACTCCCTAGTCACTCTGCACTCCCTAGTCACTCTGCACTCCCTAGCACTCTGCACTCCCTAGCACTCTGCACTCCCTAGCACTCTGCACTCCCTAGCACTCTGCACTCCCTAGCACTCTGCACTCCCTAGCACTCTGCACTCCCTAGCACTCTGCACTCCCTAGCACTCTGCACTCCCTAGCACTCTGCACTCCCTTGCACTCCCTAGTCACTCTGCACTCCCTAGTCACTCTGCACTCCCTAGTCACTCTGCACTCCCTAGTCACTCTGCACTCCCTTGCACTCCCTAGTCACTCTGCACTCCCTTGCACTCCCTAGTCACTCTGCACTCCCTAGCACTCCCTAGTCACTCTGCACTCCCTAGTCACTCCCTAGCACTCCCTAGTCACTCTGCACTCCCTAGTCACTCTGCACTCCCTAGTCACTCTGCACTCCCTAGTCACTCTGCACTCCCTAGTCACTCTGCCCTCCCTAGTCACTCTGCCCTCCCTAGTCACTCTGCCCTCCCTTGCACTCTGCCCTCCCTTGCACTCTGCCCTCCCTTGCACTCTGCCCTCCCTTGCACTCTGCCCTCCCTTGCACTCTGCACTCCCTAGTCACTCTGCACTCCCTAGTCACTCTGCACTCCCTAGCACTCCCTAGTCACTCTGCACTCCCTAGCACTCCCTAGTCACTCTGCACTCCCTAGCACTCCCTAGTCACTCTGCACTCCCTAGCACTCCCTAGTCACTCTGCACTCCCTAGCACTCCCTAGTCACTCTGCACTCCCTAGCACTTCCTAGTCACTCTGCACTCCCTAGCACTCCCTAGTCACTCTGCACTCCCTAGTCACTCTGCACTCCCTAGTCACTCTGCACTCCCTAGTCACTCTGCACTCCCTAGTCACTCTGCACTCCCTAGTCACTCTGCACTCTCTGCACTCCCTAGTCACTCTGCACTCCCTAGTCACTCTGCACTCCCTAGTCACTCTGCACTCCCTAGTCACTCTGCACTCCCTAGTCACTCTGCACTCCCTAGTCACTCTGCACTCCCTAGCACTCTGCACTCCCTAGTCACTCTGCACTCCCTAGTCACTCTGCACTCCCTAGTCACTCTGCACTCCCTAGTCACTCTGCACTCCCTAGTCACTCCTTAGTCACTCTGCACTCCCTAGCACTCTGCACTCCCTAGCACTCTGCACTCCCTAGCACTCTGCACTCCCTAGTCACTCTGCACTCCCTAGTCACTCTGCACTCCCTAGTCACTCTGCACTCCCTAGTCACTCTGCACTCCCTAGTCACTCTGCACTCCCTAGTCACTCTGCACTCCCTAGCACTCCCTAGTCACTCTGCACTCCCTAGTCACTCTGCACTCCCTAGCACTCTGCACTCCCTAGCACTCCCTAGTCACTCTGAAGGCTCTGCTGGAGGGCACCAAGAAAAACTAGAGAAGCATAACATTTTTGTAATGGAAGGTTATCTATAAAATGATACCTTCGTAGGCAGTCATCTGCAACAACAGCCCAATAAGGGGTCTTATAACTTGACACACACACACACACACACACACACAAGCCCTACCTAGTGTGTTTAATGTTTTTATTTAATTCTTTAAATACTTAACTTACAAAATTACAAATAAACTAAATATCGATGGTAACATTGCAGTAATTAGTCAAGCATTCATAAAAGATGTTATCAGTAGTCAAATATTATTGCTCAATGAATGGAATTTAAAAATATGTAAGTTACTGCAGAACAGCAATATCCTTGGTAAACCTCCTTTGGTAACCCTGTACCTATAACATCAGATACATCCACTAAGAGGGCCCCACACGATGAATTCTTCAGATGTAGTGAACATGTGGTTTCCTCCTGGAAGAGGTGCCTTGAGCTTCAGTGGCTGCGGGATTAAAGCCAGGCTCTCGTTTCTAGGAAACTGTATATGTTTAGGCTCAGAATTCTGCCTCTTAAAAACGAAAGTTTCTTCAGATAAACCCGTGCTAGCTCAAGATATTGTATGTGCGATACCGAATTGAAAAAAATATATTTAAGGCGAAACTAGAAACAAGAAGGACGATTTTAATGATTTATTTTGAGAGTGTGAAGTCTGAAATAAAGCAGGAATACAAATAGTACGTTATATAGATAATTTGCGTGTTCTGGTTAGTGGACTAGACTTTTAATACATTTTTGATTTTCTGACTGAAATATCCAGTACTATAAAACGTTTTTTTTTTTTTTTTTTTTTAAATATGTGGGTATTCTGTCCACATTTATTTTGAAATTCTGTACAATCTATGGCAGGCCTTGCCACAAAGAATTCTGTGCAGATACCACATGACATGCTGCAAAGGTACTGGAGTAATGAGCGCTAAGAAAAATAATCACCAGCGCCAATTGTTGCAGTCAATGGCAGGACTGATGTTTAATATATTTAAAAATTAACCTGGCCCTGCCACCTCACTGGCTCACATTCCTTTGAATCTTTTGCGCTCATCAGCAAAGCCACTTATTGCTCGGAGAACTGGGGCGAAAGAAAGAACATGATATGACGGGTGACAGACAAACTGCGAGAATTAAAAAAAATAATGTTGTATGCCAGAAAAAGTTTCAAGCTTAAGATAATGTATATCCACTTTCAGACTCATACTTTATTATAAATAAGGGTCAGGACACTTTTTAAGCACAGCTGTTAGAAAAACGCACTGACAACAACGCAAGACAAAGGTTTAGACCTAAGGGTCATTCCCTGCTCCAACCTGTAAATTATTTTGAACAGTGCTGTAGAGTGGCTGTTTTAGTGGTTTTTATACCACAATATGCTTTGGGGGGGCACAGCAGACAATACTTGTTATTGTCGTCAGCGGCCTTCTTTCTGGCTTTGTCATACAAATGCCACGGGCCAGTTATTGCGAAACCTCATGGAGAATCAGCTTCCACCATTTGCCAGGCACCATGAGGAGTCAGTAGCCACCTTAGACAATGGATTGGTTAGACTTTGGATGTGCCCAGTGGGTTGGTAACCTTCACCGGTAGACGGACGTTCACCTTCAAACACCACACCAAATCATGGAGCATCTCCAGATGAACAGAGCCGCATGGCACAACTCTCATGACCCATGCTGAAACTTTCATCTGCACAATGGAGACCAAACATTACATGAATTCAACGAATCCTCAGTATCAAAAAAAGGGCAAATCTGCAGGAAATTCCAATATGAAAAGCTCAGAGGGTTGAGGCGTGCAGCACAGGTCTTTGTGAAAACCGCAAGTCACAGATTCAGTTTGTTGTGTAGTCGGGTTACCTTTCGTTCTTCCAAGTTTGGTAAGCTAGATAATAATAGCAACAATGAAGGCCCAAGAGACATTAAGTTTGTTGTTCGTGCTCTATAAATGCCCTGTTATTATTTTAATTACCATTACCTCATCAGCTAAAGATCTGGAATAAAAGATATCCATGTGTATAAGATACAGACATTGGCCTGGCGGCAACTCAACGCTAATTCTTACTCAAGCGTAAAAATTACGAACGAATTGCAAAAATAGTGAGCTGTTTTTCTAGCACTCCACCTGGTAAAAATATAATAATGTGTTGTACAACCCATATCCTCTGCTAATGCTGCCAGGAGAAGAAATCGTGGGAAAGCCCATATCAGGGAACATGTTCAAGGCCACACTTGCCAACCTGCCACGTTGGCATTTTCCCCGGAGGGCTGCAGGCATGGGGGCTACTTTGACAGCAGGATGGCCCTGACCCGACCGTGCCCATATGGCCTCCTTTTATTTGAGGTCCCTTCCTGTATGGGGCTGGTTTGAACATTTTTCCCTAAGGCAATTTTGTTTTTCTAGCGGGCCTTATGGATGTCACGTTTTCCTAGTCCTAACGGGGGTCATTATGTACTTTAAAAAAAAGTTCAGTGTTTCATAGAAACTAACCGTTGGTGCTGCTATATACCAGGCCTGACAGTTTTGTTTCCATCTCGAGCCTCTTTCCTTCCTCACCCTGCTACACTTCCTGTCTCATGGTCTCTCTCTTGCGAGTGCTTTTCCCCATTCCATATACGTGATTTTTCATGACAGCATCCTAAAAGTCCTGATGTGCTCATCTGGAGATACGTTTTATTTTTTGGTTTTCGATGTAACTCTGCCCCAATTTAGAAAACATCTAAAGACACGCCTTTTTAAAGAACACTATATCAGGATGCGATATCAGTTTACGTAGACTTTCGAAAACTAGCTAATCCTCCAATCACTCGTTGACTATATTTGCCTATGACCCTGCGCAATGTTACACTTCCTTTCGGCCACCAGCATCCGTACTTCGCACAGTCTAATAACAAGCCGTACTGCCTACCACCTGATGGTTAAAAGAAGCACACGTATGCTACGTATAACAACTAGCAAGTAATACCACACCCCTTTAAAAGTTAGCAATTGACAGACTTATTGCTCACTTCAGTTTGCAATGCCGTTCATCGAATACCCCCTGGCAGACTCTTTAATGCAGATATGAGTGAGATCAGATGAAATAGCACAATCTTTCAATTTCCAATACGAGAATCGTAGAAAAGTACGGAACACTGAGGTGAGTAACGACCTCTGTCGATGTCCATGTGGAAGGGTCCTGGTTTTAAAAGCTTTGGCAATTATGCCTCTTTCCCCTGGAGGCATTAACACTTTCATTGCCCTTGCCACACCCCCTTGAGCTGTCAATTACTGGTCCCACCAGCTTACCTTAGTCCATCGTTCCCAGCTGTTTGACTGGTCTTCCACCTCCGACTTCTAGAAGACCACTTAGATAACAGGATAGCCTAGCCAGAAAGCAGCATTTTACGTCCAATAATTGACGAATAGAATCATTGGATTTGTCTACCAGGAAGCACACTTATCCAATCAGAACACACGTCTGTGTGAAGACAACAAGGAGGCGGTGGGGTCAGGTCATTTAAGATCTGTAATACCGGAAGTAGGGCAGACGCACGTATCTCTAACAGCAATTAGCGTTACTTTGAGTGGAAAGAATAGGGGGTACATTCATCGATCGAGCGAACAGGACCGATTCGTCAGAGCAGAGTGAAATTAGCCCAAGCCGCTCAACGCGCAGTCCGTCTCAATTTTGATACTGTACATATTCCGGAAAGCTAGAATCGTTTTACGCACAACACACACGTAAAATGTTTAGCACAGAGCGGCTTAACTTTGAATAAGCTTAATGCTCAACATACAAGTCACTAGGTTATTTGAACCATTTTGAATTCGATGTTGCTGAAGATAATAAAGGCTATATTTTGCATCAATATACCACTATCTACGTATGAGCAGGATGCCATGTTGTACGGAATTTTATAAGTACTTCCGGATTAAACAGCTGCTAAGTGAAAAAGCGCCGCCATCTTTATGTACGGAAAAGCAACGCTGCTGCTCCCACCCAGCTGTTGTCCCTTTTTAGTGTCTCACCGGTAATCTTGCACAAGCTTCACGGAGATGGTTATCTGTTGCGCGGCCGTCAACTGCTCCAACCGACAGAGGCAAGGCATTCGGGGATCTGTCTCGTTTCACAGGTACACATTCTATAAAAACCGATTCGCCCTTAAAATTGGACAGCCTAAGCTAGTAACCTCGAGGGAAGTGGGCAAATGTAGCATGATGGGCTCTGCAATCATGGACTGTTAACCCTGCAACAGAACAACACTGACATACATACACGTATCCTGCAACATCTAAAAGCCAGTGGCCACCAGACCTGGCTCTGCAAAAATGACACGAAACTGAAACAAGTCAGGTCCCGGGCCGGCAGCCAATCACAGCGCGGCCCGGGGAATGACATCACGGGGGTGTCCCGGCCGGCAGATTCGGGGGCGTGTTTTTCGCCCTCTCCCCTTCCCATTGGCTGGAAGGTAAAATTCCAGCCAATGGGAAGAGGAGAGGGCGGGACTTAAAAAAAGACACGGAAACGCCCCCGAATCGCGTTTTCAGGGGAAAGCGTGATTGACAGCCAATCTCTTCCAATGGCTAGACTCCATTTATGGAGCTAGCCAATGGAACAGAGGGCGGGACTAAGCAGTACACTGTAGGGACAATAGATTTCTCCTGGGCGGAGCTAGAAGCTCCGCCCCCAGGCGAAACCTAAAAACTGGGCACAACACTTTTTTTTTTTTTAAAGGGTAGTGTAAGCAACATGGGGGATGGGAGCATCACAGAGCAGGTGGGTGGGAGGAAGCAACACGGAGGGTATTGATGGGGAATCAACTCAGTGGGTGAGAGAGAGACAAATGACAGAGAGAGAGAGCAATGTGGAGCTGGAGTGAGAATTACATGGGTGAGCACATCACGCATACGGTAGGGAGAAGCACACAGGTGAGACAGAGAAATACAGGGAAAAGAAGTACATGAGTGCAACAGCTAGAAAACACATGAACTCTCATGGAGTACTTAACTAAAAAGAAAAAAATAGTGTCTGAAAAGTGAGCAGTGGAAGCACACAAGTAATACAGCCATGGCACAAGGGAGGAACAACCACAAGAAGAGAACTTAAAGCCCACACAAGCTAACAAATAAAAAGCAAGCATATGACAGTGACGATGAAGCTTTCTACTGGTAAGAACTGGAAGGACTCTTAGCTCACTGTAAGCTGACAAAATGTATTTTCGCAAACAGACAGTTTGCGCTCTCTAGCAGGCAAGACCTAAACAAGCATTGGCATAGCCAATAGGTCTCGCCTTAGGGACCTTATAAGTGTTTAGCCATGCAACAGTTGATGTTGTTGCACCAAGGAAATTGTGCTAGATAACTAAATACTTATAAGGTCCCAAATGCGAGACCTATTGGCTATTCCAATGCTTGTTTGTATATAGCGCAACCCACATCAATGGCAAGAACAGTGCTTTACAATGAAGAGACCATACATATAAACAATCATTTTAAAACTAAATGACTTAGGGTCAACTTGTATTAAAAATAAGATGGTAGATATGATATGTTGCAGAGTGCATGCACAACTATGGGGTGTAATGCAGCAAATTTCAAGTCTTAAAAGAGCGCCATTATGTTGCTGTCTGTAGATTTTTGGTGTTTGTTCAGGGAACTCTGCTTCCTTACCACTAATATATGCGCATTTGTAGTTGACATTTTTTATGTTTTATGTATTTCATCAGTTTAAGAGTAATGTCGTAAATGTTCTATAATTCAGTCTTTCAGTGTGTCACAACTGTTCTGTAGTGTTTATTGGAACCAGCTCAGGGTAACTACAGAATAGGAAGGGCGGTATCATTGAGAGCACATTATCCATGAATGTGTTGGGATTTTGGGAAGACTGTTTAGGTCAGTCCAAATTATTTTATTACGCATTCGTCAGACTGGAATCCCGCCACGCTGATGTTTCTTGATAGTTACATTGTACATGTTTTAAACTTTTGCTTATATTGCAGTTGCCAAGGCCTTTTCCATGTATGCCTCTTAATCATATACAAGTAATAGGCGAAACCTAAATGCATTTACTAATGCTTGTTGCATTCCATTCACTTAAAGCCCTGTCAGGGAGTGCAAAGAAACGGACGACGGAGACCTACAAAAGAAGGGTAGAACTAAAAGAAGCATCATATCCTAGCTGAAAGGAAGAAGAAACACCCATCCAGTGCATGCAGGATTTGGCGAAAGGACTTGCTCATAACCTGCCGGGATGGTGTTTCACAGAAAGCATGCAAACATTTGCTTACACATTTTTTGAAACTGCTGTGTTCGAAATGGGCTCGAAGTAAGGGGAAAAGGCAGACATAAGCAGATTTTGGGACTGTGCACAGCGCCGCCGTGCTGCTTTTTCACTTTGTGCCTTTCCTTGAATGACAAAGAACGAGCCTCAAAGAAGATCTTTGTATGAGAATGAAAAGGTCAGCCGCTTTGACCTTTACAGAACCCAGGCTTTAAAAGCACTAATCTTGAGTTTAGCCCGCCAGTACATATGTTGTGACTGAGGAACTACAACTTTAATTCCCTCAATGCCACATGGCAATGGCAAGAGCATGAATGGATGGATGTTTGCAGTGACGCCAAGCCAACATGTAAATGTAAATGCCAGCATTTGTAAAGCGCACAGCTACCTCTAACGGAATTCTCCCAGCGCTGTCTGTATACCTCTGTGGAACCCTTCCTGGCCTTTCCCTGTGAGGCGTTCACTCCTTGGCACCCCCAAGGTAAAGCCAGGCATCCAAGCGCTGCTGGGGCCATTGTGGAGATTAAGCAAGCTATTGCCCAGAGTTGCAGAGTGGGACCCATGATTAGAATAGGCACCGAGGCGAGAATTATCAGGTCCGTGGAAATTGAGCCCAAGACTCGCCGAGGTGGGTATTGAACCCTGGTCCCAGGCCAGACCTCTGCATCAGGGTCTGCCACTCTAACCATTGAGCCACACTTCTCCACCATGTCTGCTGTGTAGTTAACAAGGACACTTAGAGGGTATTTGCTAATGTTTTTTTCTCACACTGCGCAAATCATTGCATTAATGTAATCATTATGAAAGCCCACAGTTGGAGGGCAAAGTTGCGCAACACTGCGCAATCCTTAGTAAATCTAGGCTTAAAAGAGTTGTTTAATCAAAGAGAGCTTCAAGGGCGAAGACTACATAAGTGCATACACCGACACACTGAAAACCCACTGGGGCTTATTCTCATGTCCCTTGCGCCGTCAGTGCGTCACTTTTAACGTAGGAAAAAATGATCTACCGGCGGCGCAAGGAGCTTGTAAATAAGCCCCACTGTGCTTCCATTTTGAATTGTTATTTGGCAGACATAGATCACAATCTGATTGGGAATCACTGCACTAAAGTAGGCAAAAAGTGTATCAGTTATCCTTTACATATTGAAAAATCATAAAACTGTCACAACACATCAAATGATATAGCTTCTTAATATCGTAATTTAAAAAGAAATATGTGATGAAAGTGCATGTCGTGTGCACAGAAAATCTGAAAACACGCCAATTCTATCATTTAATACTATTTTAAGAGAAATATTACAAACCATTCTTACCACAGGATCAACTGCCAGAAATTGAGGAAGAACTGAAGTGAGACTTCAGTCCTTTTTTTTATGAGGACGCTATTCGGAGCCGTGCATTGTAAAGTTTAAATTAGATGCAAGAAATGGTATCTAGAACTGCACCTGCCTGGTGCTGGGAGCCATCCTAAACTAGCATTTGCTGGGCAGATTGATTTACAAGCATTTCTTGTCTCCTTTCAAAGATGAGCAGGGAAATAAATAGCTGAATGCAGGTTTAATTTAATGGGCCTGTGATATAAAAGATAATTATTAAAATAAACAGAAATTAAAAACTGTATTGCCATATGCACTTTGAATGTATTTTTGTGCACCATGCAAAGCAAACCCATTGGAATTTCAGAAAGAAAAACGTACTTGTTGCTCTGCTAGGTCGGTGGAAATGTTTTACCTGGTAAAATGGCTCAGTGGGTTAACCACTGTCTGTGACCTGCAGATTTTTAGTCCGAATCCTGGCAAAAAAAACAGCTCAGTCTTCCATTCTTCCCCATGTCACCCAATTGGGAACCATTATATTACTTTAAGATATGTAATTTACAGGGCTTCAAACTACAGGAATGCGATATGAAGCGCCATATTTAAAAAACTGCCTATGCAAAATTTCACTACAAGAGTTTCTCTCTATCGAAACTGGTCCCCAAAGACGTTTTTTTTTAACATCAACGGGTAATTTGGCATCGAAATGTACACCAGTGATTGAATTTGGTCCTCAAAATTTTTTGTCGAAGAAGAAGAAGGAACTGTGAATAAACTAACTTACAAAATAATAATATTTTAAAGGTATAAAAGTGTATTTTTTTATTGGGGCATTTTATATGTAGTATTACCAACTTAACACTCGATAATTCGGAATTCGATGATTGATATGTTATTGTTCACAGTCACTCCTGTACACAAAGTCTACAGGTACCTCACTGAATACAATTGCATTTGACACAAAGGGCCCATTAGGAGGACAGCTTTAGGCATGGGAACTCCCACAGAGTTATATGTGACCTGGTTTGAATTCTCAGTCCAGGATTCTCCACGGGGTGGGGTAAAGTGCTGGCTTACACTTGTGAGCTAATGCACTGTTGTAGTGATGTATTCACATTTTGTATGCAGACCCTCTCCCCAAAACTTGGGCGTGCAAGATGGTGGCGTATGCTCCCTTCCTGCACTTGACAAACATGTTATCTTATGTCAGTGGTGTGCCCGGGAGGGGTGAGGGCACCTCCTGTGGAGACCTGCTTTCAGAGGGTGTGTGACGCATTTCTAATTATGTGGGCTTCTGGTGGCGCGTAATGTCTCTCACAAAGCTTCCTTGTAATTCCTCTCAGCTTCACTTGTTATTGCTTTGGAAAAACGCAACGGGATTAGTACAGTTGGACTTCCTGCCAATTTAAGGAGACCGTGGCTGCAATTACCTTGTGTGTTGTAAGGTTCTTGTGATAAACAGAAAGAGAATAAACAGTTTAAAAACAAGCCCGGGAGTGGTGCATGCGAGCGCGCTGGGGATAGCCGTCTGCTGTTTTTCCAAGCACATACTCGTGCTTGTGGCGTGGCACTGCGCACTCCTGCAAGGCGTATGCCACCACAAGCATGAGTATGTGCTAGGAAAAACAGCTGCACGACGGCTAAATGTCTCCTATGCAGTACATGCGCACTGCGTAGGCGAGACCTAAAAAGGCAGTTAGGGCTGCTTTGGTAAAGGGAAATAAACTGAATTAGAGAAATATTTCATAATCACTGAACCTAAGTTGGAAAATGTAATTTCACTACAGCAGTTTTTGCACATTACTGAGGAGCTTGAGAAGCCATTGGGTGGGGCAGGAGAAGGTGAAGAAGGGATGGTACCTGAAAGGAGTTGAGGATGAGGAGGAAGAAGAGCTGTAGTGTCCGGGCGGTACCCGATGTCAGCTCATCTGCCATGAACACGAACAGAATTTCATGGACTCCGAGAAGTGGGAGGAGGGTCAGCGTAGACTTTGCCAGCCGGCACTTAGAGTCAGAGAACCTCAGCTGCTGGTGTCGGTAATTGCACACCAAATGGAACAGCACCTTTAGGAAGATTATGAAGTTCACCTGTGGGAAGGAAGAGTAGCTATAAGGTGAGAGGAAACATAAGAAAACATTTGGGAAAAGATAAAGAACAAAGAATATTAGAGAGACAGGGTGACAGAATGGGCACAGCATCCTGAAGAGCTGGGAAGAGAGGCAGAAAAGCCTGGTAAAATATGATAGAGACTATAAAGATTGGGCAAGGGTGCTGAAAGAGTGAGAGTGAGGAGAAGGGCTACAGGACCAAAATGAATAAAGAGGGAATGAGAAAAGGACAGGGAATGAGATACAGACAATAAAGCGGATTAGTGATGGAAATGGTTACAGCAAAGGGGAAAAGAGATGAAAGAACTAAAGAACAAGATGGGGGAGTATTGGAGGCTAAGAGACTGAACATGGTGTAAGTAAGCAAGATAGGTGTTATGTTTTTAATATTTGCACAACGCTCATCTATCACCGGTGAGACCGGATAGTGCCAGTGGGATGTATGAAAGTACAAAGCTGTGGAACATGTCTTGCAACACATATCTGGGCTGTCTGATTGTGCATGGCCCAGGAGAAGTCAAGGGGGGATGAGGACTAGCAACGAGAGCTCTCAACCTTGGAAATGGGGAACCAGGCTCAAATCCTCAACTTGGCATAAAATCCTGTGATTCTCGAAAAATTCACTTAGGGCCCAATTTAGAGTTTGGTGGACATGGTACTCCACCACAAACTCTCAGTTTGCCCACTCTATTATGAGTCAGAAGGGTCGTCATGTTTCTAACTGTGGTGCCGCCGCTGGCTTGGCCATTGGAAACCTACACCGATGGCCTGACTGAGTAGCAGTGGCGGCTGCTGCAAAGCTCAAGTGGGGGTACTGGGGAACGGGGGAACGGGGGAACGGGGGAACGGGACAGGGGATTAGGAAAATAATACGAATAAAAACAGAGCTTACCTGTTCTGCCACTGACACTGCCGTCCCCCTGGGTGCTTCTCTTCTCTCCAGATGGTGTCCCAGCAGTCCATGGGACACCAGCACAGGCTTCTCACCCAATCCTGGCGCTGCTCTCAATAGCATGAGAGCAGTGCCAGGATGTGCCTGAGAGGCTCGGTTTGCCTGGGAGTCTATGCAGTTTCTCCAAACCAGCTGTGCAACACAGCTGGGTTGGAGAAACTTAAGTGTGCATCACGGTTTGGCCGGCCGAAGATGGCTGACCAAACTGTCATGCGCACTTACATTGCTGCACAACTCCTCCCCTGCTGTCATCAGGGCCCGCCCAGACTTGACTGGCTCTAGCAGGGAAAGAAAAATAAAATGATAATAAATTGATTTATTGTCATTTTATATTTCCCTTTTTTTTTAGCAGGGCCATGGTGGAGGAGCCGCCGCTGCAGAGTAGGGGCCATCAATGTAAGAACATTAGACTGCCCACCCTATTTAAACCAGACTTTCTGTTCTTTTTTTCTGTTTGGGACCACAGGGAAAAATCTGGCTGTCACGAACAGAAAATAATTACTAATGACCCACATGCCCTTTGTGCGTGTTTTTTTAGAACAAAAGAGTTTAGTGAGCGGCCGCTTCAAACGTGGTGACGGTTTATCATACTTTCAGAGCCTTGTTATGTTATGCGACTTTGAAGCGTGGCTAGGTTAAACCTTGCGCAAAACCAATATTTCAATCAGGTTATACAGCAATATCTTTGAACAGTGCTCCAGGGAACAGAAAGGAGACGGCCACCTACGTCCCAATAATCTTTTGTTACTAAAAGTAAAAAAAAGATGGACACAAAAACAGATTTTGTTCCTGAGCAAAAGACAAGCAAGCATTCAACATCAATAGAACATCAGTCCAATAAGGTGTCAGTCCAATATATTTTCAATCATTTTTCTTTATTTTCTTATTTATTTCATCCTGTTCATAATCATGGATGTATTACACACAGGTTCATAACAGCAGATTGGTATGGATGGTATAACCAAGATGTAACCAGTAGCCGACACGTGTTTCGTCTTGGGTAAATCGCCCAGCGACTTCCTCAGGGCATACGTACATTTCTCAGAACAGATTTACCACACCCCAGGTAAAACCTGTGTATGGTCCCATATCATATGGGTCTAAAATATATCTTTTATCCTTCACGGGTAGCGCGTATAAGTATGAAAAATATCTTGATCTGACTAAAATTTTAGTCTCAGCATGTGTAGAAGAATATATATCATATGACGGAGAGTACTCCCATCGCCATCGTGGGTCCTTCAATGAGAGAGTCACTTGATGGCGACGGGAGTACTCTCCGTCATACAATATATATTCTTCTACAAATGCTGAGACTAAAATTTTAGTACGATCAAGATATTTATCATACTTATACGCGCTACCCGTGAAGGATTCGAGATACATTTTAGACCCATATCAATGGGAACATACACAGGTTTTGCCTGGGGTGTGATGAATCTGTTCCGAGAAATTTACATATGCCCTGAGGAAGTTGTTGGGCGATTCACCCAAGACGAAACACGTGTTGGCTACTGGTTACATCTTGGTTATACCATCTATTCCAATCTGCCGTTATGAACCTGTGTATAATACATCCATGATTATGAATAGGATGAAAGAAATAAGAAAATAAAGAAGAAGAATGATTGAGAATATAATGGACTTGCACCTTATTGGACTGATGTTCTATTGATGTTGAGTGCTTGCTTGTCTTTTGCTCAGGAACGATATCTGTCCTTGTTATGTTATGTTATATTGATTTGTATAGAACACTAATCACCTGAGAGGGAATCCGGGCAATCAGAGGAGGGGTCTTAGCACTCCTGTGAATGCAGAGAGATCCCCACTGAGCTGACCCTGACCTCTAGATATGGCAGGGGCTAGTCAGTCAGGGTGACGGATATAATGTCCTCCACCACCCTGACAAAAGGCGGGCAGCCTGCTGATTTTTAGATTTGGCCCGTAATCTCCCCATGCCTTAAAAACACAGGAAAATTATCTGGTTCTCGTGTAAAGTGCTGTGTTGCCCGTGTGCAAAATCGCTGCCATGTAAAACCAAAAGGAACAAAAAAGAATCAGTCTCACTCTGTGTCGTAGTTCGGGGGGCAGGGTAAAGAGTATGAACATGCAGGACACATGCTCACCTGTAAGTGGGTGAAAGTTGCAGGAGGACATGCCTAAGACAGCACAGTGTTTAAATGTCTTGTTGAAATCAGTGCACTGAGGGCTTTAAGTGGGCCGGGTCCTGCCGTGCTCAGCACTAGCAGTTCCAAAAAGTAGGTGTTGAAATGGGTCCCTATTGGGCTCTCCATTTTTGGCCTCACCCTCAGTGAATAAAAAAATCCTAACTCTCCAGCACTAACACCCTTCACTGCCTTTGAGGAAACTTCAAAGAGACTTGTTATAGTTCTTTCACAGCCCGATCATTTAAAAACGGAAGCATTTTTTATATTCTATACAACGAAGCCATAGTTATTGCATTTATATCTTATGCAACTAACAGCCATTGACAAAGCCAATAATGTTGGCTTCTTGTAGGTGTAATGTTACTTGTATTATATATCTTGATGCAATGACATAAGCAGCAAAATACCAGTCAGGCGGTACTATGCTAAGCACAGATTTTTAGCTCAAGTGTTTTTAATCCACGCCCTTAATTACATCGTCCACAGTCCTTTGAGAGACCCCTCCCAGTTTTTTCATCCAACTTAAAGCCTTGGGTGCACTGCCAATTGGCTGGCTTCTGGTATTGAATAGATTGTGTGGTTGCGGAAGCTTTCGTTGAGGTGCAGATGAGATCTGGCAAGCCACATACATATTTACGGCAGACAGGGATGCGTGAATGTTCTGTTAAAAGGGGTGACATATTGCCAATAGGTTGGAACTGGACCTAGCATTGATGCAAAGTTACTGAGGGGGTACACAGGAGATTGTGTTATGGGTATATTTGTAGTTGTAGATGCTGCACAAAGGCATGCATGGTTTAGCAGCTGATGGTAAGAGTAGGAAGGAAAGATCCTTCTGCATGTGTACCCCCACTTTTTGCCTGGTTCTAACCTGTTTTTTTTACTAGTCTGACTGGGATCATGCTAATCAGGAACACATACTATCTGATTTCTTCCTAATCTGTTATGTTAGAACCTGGGTACCATCCCAGATTGGATACTGGGGTAACCTTATCAGTCCCTAGTATATGGTACACATGTATCCAGGGCATGTACCCCAGAAGTCTCCCATGGGCTGCAGCATGTATTATGCCACCCATGAAAAACCATTCAAAATGGAACTACAGGCCTACCATTGCAGCCTGTGTAACTTGGTGAATGCACCACTTACTAAAGATATAGGTTTACTATATCTAAAGGTCACTGCGCTTAAAACTATAAGTCACCTCTATTGCAGGCCTTGACAATCCTGAAGGCAGGGTGCTTGGTCCTATGTGAGAGGGTGCCCCAACATGAGCAGGACACCCCTGCAGCCTACGGAGTCCATTCTCCCAGGTTGTCAGTGAAGCAGCGATATACTAATATAGAGGGGCATTACGTGAATGCATGATGACTATCTCGAAAACGGCTGCAACGAACCTTTTTGTGTTTGGTATCAAACATGTTGGAATCATATCCCCACACCATTACTGGTGTGGGAGGTATGATTCCACCCACCAGCAGAGCCCTCCGTTAGGCTCTCAGTGTTCCCGAACCCAGCCTTCTAGTCCCAGGCAGCACACAATGGTTGCTGCCAACCAGAGACACATTTCTGCCCTCCTGCTGTTGAGCCAAGCTGGAGCAGAGGGAGGTGGAACGATTGGCATCCTGTCAAAGGGAGGTGTGACCACCTCCCACACAGGATTTAGTGTATTAGGGCTGGGTGGGTGTGCTTGCCGGCACCTGAAAGTCTGCATGAGGGACACATTTGGTGTCCCTGTACATAGTACATAGTCCAGCTCAAACCAGTTCTGGAAGTTGTTGGCCCCCAATCTGGCACAAAACTGGACAAAGGACATGGGAGTAACCTCTATGTGTCCAGACCCTCCCCTGGGAGGGTCCCCTGAATCTTCCCAAGCCTCTCCTTCGGGTATATAAGGGGTTACTTGGATGTAGGTCCCTAGATTCGTTGTGGACAAGATTCAGAACTAAAACCACTGCACTTCTACCATCTGGGCACGCTGGACCTTGATGGACTTCGTTTGGGCTTGACTTCATCTCCCGTTCAGTCTGCTGCCTCGTCTATGCCTGTGCACCAGGCAGGATCCTTAGAGGACCTGTGGAGCATCCACGACACTTGAAAATAATCTCCCTTGGAGTGAAGGAGTCACTCCCCTGCATTCGCAGGCACTTCAACACAGCTGACCAGTCTGCTGATCCCAAGCTCCTGCGGACTACGAAGGGTTAAACAACACAGGTGGTGGTTATCTATGGCTCCCAAAGCCCGAGCTGCCCTCTCACCAAGCTTGAGGACAGAATCCCTCGTGGGGCCTGCATTAACCGAACCCCTGTGCACCGTGTACTTTTGCAAGTGCATATGCTTATTGCCAACTTTGTGACAAGTGCATTGGTCTCGAAGTAGCCCCAACCTTCAGCAGCGTCTTCCATCTAGACATTCAGCCACATCACCTTGTGGGCACATTGGCCTGCTTCTATTGTTGAACTGCTAGAGGTCCTCTCGCGACTCCTGTGCCTCCGGCCTGTGGGTCCATTTGAGGGTCACTTTTGGTTTCCTTGGGCTCCCTTGATTGTGCAGGGCCTGCCCTGACTCACCTGCTTGTGGTGAGTCTCCTGGACCTTGCTGGTCCCAACTTTGCACCTTCCTGACTTCCTGATTGGTTTGCCATTGCCAAGGCTTGTTGGTGTTACCACTGGACACCTACCACTCAGCACTCAACATCCTTCGTGGGACAGGTCATATCCGGCTCATGTTTATCCTCAGCATTGCATAGACCCCGTAGCTGCAGAGTCAAGGTCACCGTCATCATCCCTGTAGCATTCGACATCGGAGGGCATTCGTCTCCTGGTCACTCACGAGTGACTTTGACTCTGTCCCCTCTGCTTTCAGGTACTCTTCACCAAAAATCCATGTTTGGATTTCAACTGACAATTTCTCCTCTTCCAGTAGTGGCACATTCCTGATGTCCTCCATTGGGTTCGACAGTGGTTTCCATCGCCACATCACACCTATGCACCTGGCTCCCCTGGGATAGGTCGCTTGGGTACTGCAGTATCCACGGGTGGAGTGGCTCTCCAACCTTTTGTCTTCCATGGGGTTTCTTCAGGGTCCCTTCGGAAGGGTCCCTAATCTTTAGAATTCCAACCACGACTTGCACATAGACTTGTACGGAGCACGCGTCCACTGCACACGCACTTCCCGGGGTCCCTATCTACTCACCTTGGGTGGTTCCTTGGGGTCACAGCAATTCTACGTCGTTCTATGTGAATGTTAATGATTTGAATATGCATTAATATACACCGTTTCTCTTTATGTTTTCAAGAGAAGATGCTAGGATCATTTTACTTCATACAGTCATACAATGAAGTAATAAGTGCAAAGACATTTTCACAAACTGAAGTCTATAGGGTGGACTGGATGCACACAATTATAGTGATTGATCAGGCTGGCAGTCAACACACCTTACAGGAAGCCTAGCAAACAATGTTAATATGAAGGGTAAGTCAAGACAACCAATCATCAGGTCTAGCTTGGCAGAGTAGCTATCACCAGACCTTATGTGTCCCTTAAGAAGTGCTACTGAGAGAGGGGCTTTGCCCACATGTTGATTACCTTTAGAACACTACTTGATTGGCCAGAAGTTGTGTGCCTCCACATAGAGTGAAAACTTATTTCACTCCTATTGGTTATTAAGGTGTTCAAGTAAAGATTCCTTGTTGGGGGTGGCCTTCTCTGGATCTCTGGATGTTTTCTATGTAGATCGCCCCTTCTCCGGTGGGAGGGTAATAGCTTACCATGTTCACAGGTGTCAGGGGCAATCCAGGACCCTCTTGATCTACTAAAGCAGGGTGCACAGTTCAGCTCTTGTGGGGTTGTGGTAAAGCTTCACCCAGTGCACAGCATGCACACTAACAGCAGTGATTGTCGAAGATGGGGTGCACAGTGGAAAATGATATGTGTAAGTGGATTGGTCACTGTTCTGTTGCAACCATTGCATCGATAAACCCATTGAAGAGGGCGTCTAAGCGGTCAAATGGTGACCCATCAACAGCTCACATGTGCGTTGAGTACATGGGCATGGTGGGGTGGGTGGGGTGAGTGCACAGGTAGCAGTATGTCTGTGAGAGTGCAGGGTAAGCAGTCCTAACTTTACTACTCCTAAATGCCCTTTGTGAATACCGAAAGTCGTAAAGTTAGAATTTTCTCTCAGATTACTTTTGTGAATCGGGCCCTGGGTGTCCAAGTCCACATCTGTGCATCCTTTAGGCTTATGAGACACCACTCAGAGCTGTAGGAGCAGGATCTCAACACTTTCCAAGCTTCTTATAGGGCTGTACTTCCAGTGCTATCAAGAATCCCAGTGAGGGATTGAGTTGGGTATTCCCTTTTTCAAAGCTGGCCTTGCTATTCTGTCCAGTTACTCTCTGGGAATCATAGCTTGCTGGATCTAATTTGAGCGCCAAATTCCAGCTCTGCTGCTGCCATGAAGCCTCCAAGTTTCCAGCCAAGGATGCTAAAATAATGTTGTTTCTCTGTGCATGTGTGTATGTGTTTCTCAATGTGTTTTTGAGTGATTTACAGTGAATGAGATTGAGTGAGAGTGCTTGGGAATGTGTTTAAGAGTGTCAATGAGAGTGAAGGCATTGACAATACTTGTTTTTTTTAACTGTGCCCCCCTTACTATTGGTGGTGATGTTGTGTTTTACATATTTTTTATGTAGTGATCTGGAATCACCGAGTTCAGACTGAACCAAGACACATTTCATAGTGTTTAAGCCTCGTACACATATTTGTGAAAGGAAAGACCAAGCAGACCAAGCAACCCCAGCAACAGTGATGTCAGCCTGAGCTCTGGAAAGAGAGAGCAGACAATAACATCACTGCGAGCTGCATGCACCAGACATCTACAGGGATGCTGCTCATATAAAGTGAATGCAAGGGAGATGAGTGCAGACAGGTGATTGCCGAGGATGTCTGAGTGAGTACAGAGGCTTCCTGTAGGGAGTGTGTAAATGCATCACGTGGGTATCTGTAGGGGGTGAGTGCACTGGTGTCTATAGGGGATACGTGCAGGGATTTCTGTAAGTTGTAAGTGCAGGGGGTTGTCTGTATGAGTGCAGGGGGTGCCTATGTGAACACAGGGTGTTAGTACAGGGTTAGCGGTGTGTGTGTGTGTGTGTGCGCGCGCACGTCTGTCTGTATGTTCAGGACGGGAGTGCAGGGGGTGCGTGTAGTGTAATATCCCCAGTGGTCTAGTGGCTGCACGCACACACGTATCCACACATCCGCAGGCCAGGCGTGGCCTGCGGGGCTGAATAAAAGGATGACGCCCGCTCGAGGATGTCACTTCCGACTGAGGCACGATGTCAGCGTGGTTCACTTGCTGCAGCGCAACCTGCCCCCGCGCTGCCTCGCAGGCCAGAGTAAGGCCTAAGTCATCCCCAAAACGCAGCACACAACATTGGCGATGAGCGGAGGGGGCCCAACCCTCGCCTGAGCACCGGAGGTCAAAGTGGAGCGCCCTGCTCCTTTACGCAGCCCTACCGCGTGTCTGTCTGCGGCAGTAAATCAGCCTGGCCCCCACCTGGCCACCCCTGCCACTCCACACCTGGGTGCTGGAGACTCCTGTGGCTGCCCGTGAGAATCGGCGCATCAGAGAGCGGAAACAGACCGGTGGTGCGACCTGGTGCCATATCTCACGCATCTCGCGTGAGTCGCGGGTATGCGGAGCACCCTGTCAATGCTCACGCATCTCGCGTGAGATGCTGAAAACGACCCCTGGTGTTCCCTACTGCGCCCTGAAGGGATTGTGAGCAGCATTCTGGCCTGGGGAAGGACCCCAACGTCTCTACGCCACCAGACCCCTGCAGTACACTCGACGGAGCTGAGGTAGGCCGCCCAGCTGCCACGTGGCGTTGTGGAACCGGAGTAAAAGGGGAAACGCTCTTCAAGGGCAAGCACCATCCCAATAAAGTTGCGAAAAAGGGGGAAGAAGGTGTAATTGTCCCAACGAGCTACTACCATGGGGGATGAAGAAGCGCCAGCAGCCACCATTAACATTCCGTTTCAACACGCCGCGTCTGGGGTCCTACCACCATTCAGCGAAATGGAGGCCCCGTCCACAGCGTCACCAAGGTGGAAGACATGGCTCGAGAGATTGGAAAATTACTTTGTAGTCAAGAGAGAGTCGGACAAAGCAGTGAAGAGGTCGCTGTTATTACACTATGCAGGGGATGAGATATTCAGACTGTTCAAACACTTGCCTAATACGGGGGCGGCGGTAACTGCCCTCAACGGTCACTTTGACCCACAGCTGAACCTAGACTTTGAAGTTTTCAAACTGGGACAGGCACGTCAGAGGGAAGGCGAGACCATGGACCGGTTTTATGCTCGCGTAAGGGAGCTAGCCAGTTCCTGTACCGACGAGGATCAACCGAAGGCCATACAGAGACAGATCATCCAAGGGTGTCGAGACAAGGCACTGAGAGGATCGATACTACGCAAGCCAGGGATCTCACTGGAAGACATCCTTATTTTGGCCAGGTCCCATGACCTCTCGAATGTCAGGGCCACCGCTATGGAACAAGCACTCCACAAACCCCAAAGTAAACCAGAGGCCATCAAGAGTGAACGGGCAGACGCGGTGAGGACCCAGCCACGTGGACCACCCCAGAAGGAGTACCGGAAAAATCTGTCCTGAACACAGTGTGGGTATTGCGGACACGAGCCCTACGCGGCCAAAGACTGCCCAGTCCAGGGCAAAACCAGCTCGAACTGTGGGATTCCAAACCATTTTGCGTTGGTGTGCCGAAGGAGGAACACGTCAAAGACTTTCAAGAAACCACGAACGCCTACCAAAGCTATTCGGCAATTGTCACTAGCTGAGCCACCACCACTAATGACAGAGAGATATCTACCCACAATGGACGAAGACTCGGAGTCTGAGGATGAAGAGGTCTACATTGTCTCGTTTGCGCGAGAACTCAAACAGCGGCAGCGGCCGCAGCTGACGTGCATGGTACAGATGGCTGGAAATGAAGTCAAGGCAATAATCGACACCGGAGCCACCGTGAATGTAATGGGTTTGCAGCAGTTCAGGAAACTACGACCGCGCCCCCAGGTGCTGCCGTCAAAAATGAGGATATTCGCATATGGAGCGGATACACCACTACCCCTCAAAGGGAAAATCACAATACCCATCAAGGCCGACGAGTTGGAGGTGGTGGCGACGATCCACATAATTGACAGAGAGGCTGACACCCTGCTAAGCAGCCACACAGCCGAAGACCTGAAGTTAATAGCGTTTGCTAAGCGCATCAGAGCACACCAGGTGGACGAGCTACTGGACGATTCCCCGAACTGTTCCGGGGCTTGGGCTGTATAAAATGTGAACCAATCAAACTACACATCGACAGGTCTGTCACTCCCACCGCCCTGCGACACCGTCGGATCCCGTTTCACTTACGTCCACTGGTGGAGAAAGAACTCGAAAAGCTGGAAAGCTTGGGCGTCATAGAAAAGGTCACGGGCCCACTCCGTGGGTCTCCCCAATGGGTATTGTGGAAAAACCTAAACAACCGGGTGAAATCCGATTGTGCATTGACATGCGACTACCGAACACCGCGATCCGGAGGCAGAGACACCTGACCCCTACTATGGACGATATTATTGCAGACGTGAATGGGTCAAAGTGGTTTTCGAAGATTGATCTGAACGTTGGATACAACCAGCTACCATTAGTGGAGGAGAGTCGTTTCATCACCACTTTTAGTACCCACCTTGGCCTACGACGATACAAGCGGTTGAATTTTGGCATCTCCTCAGCAGCCGAGGTGTTCCAGAATACCATTAGAGAACTTCTGTCCGGACTGCCTGGGGTAATCAATGTCAGCGATGACATCCTGATCCATTCCGCCACCGCTTCGGAACATCACAAACATCTCCGGGATGTCCTGAGGAGACTGAGTGCCCATGGAGCAACACTTCACAAGGAAAAGTGTCAGTTTTTCCAGCCCTCCATAGAATTCTTCGGATACGTCTTCAATCAGGAAGGTATCCAGGTAGACCCAAGAAAATCCAAGGCCATCAAGGACGCCCTAGCGCCAAAATCCCCGACGGAAATAAGAAGTATTCCTGGGATGGCCACTTACTGTGGCCGATTCATACCGGGCCTAGCCACCTGGAGTGAACCCCTACGGGCGCTGACCAAGGCGGATGCTGTCTGGCAGTGGGGTCCGAAAGAAGACAAAACATTCCAGGGGATCAAGGACGCTCTCCTGGAGAAAGCCACCTTGTCATGCTTTGATCCCACGAAACGTACAGAGGTGCTAGTGGATGCCAGCCGGTGGGCCTCGGCGCGGTGTTGACCCAGGAACACGAACCCAGCCAGTGGACAGCACTAGCATTCGCCAGCAAAGCCCTTACCCCAACCGAAACCAGATATGCCCAGATTGAAAGAGAGGCCCTAGCCATCAAGTGGGCCTGTGGCCATTTCCATTTATACCTGCGAGGACATCCTTTTGTCATGGTCGCCGACCACCAACCCCTGGTGTCCCTCTTCAAGGGGACTGCTCCACACCCGCCACCTCGCATAGAACGATGGGTGATCCAACTACAACCATACGAGATGGAAGTCGTATATCGGCCGGGGGCCAAAATCCCGCAGATTTTTTGTCGCGCCATCCATCCCTACCTGAACCAGAGTCGGTGGACGACGAGTGTGAGGAATATGCCCAGTGGGTGGCACTCACGTCATGTCCCCAAAGCATGACAATAGCAGAAGTGAAAGAAGCAGCCGCTACCAACAACATTTACCTGAGGTCGTTGCAGGCGGTTCAAGAAGGTTCGTGGGCTGAATACCTCCACCCCTCCAACTCCTGGTCAGCGGGAGACAGAGAGTCTCTCACGAAGACGTGGCGAGTCAGGCATGAAGTAAGTGCTACTGAAGAGGGGGTGTTGCTGAGAGGGTCGCGTCTGGTCATTCCCCAGAGCCTGAGAGGCAGGGCGGTGCAACTTGCCCATGGGGGCCACCAAGGCACCATGAAGATGAAGGCACGTATGAGGGAAAAAGTATCGTTCCCGGAGCTAGAGAGCATGGTGGAGGAACACATGCGGAAATGCATGGCCTGTCAGCTGACGAGTGACCCTGAAAGACCCCTACCCGTGATCACTGAAGAAGCATGTACATCTCCCTGGACCAAGGTGAGCATAGACTTCGGGAGCTTTCCGGGAGAGGGACACACGTTAGTGGTCATCGACTCCTACTCGAAATATCCACTAGTGGACAAAATGGCTTCCACTGCGTTCACCCATGTGGGACCGGCACTAGAGAAAATGTTCTCCATGTTTGGGTTTCCGTCAGAGATACGAAGTGACAATGGACCACCCTTCCAAGGGGCTGAGTTTGCCACGTTTCTCCGACAAAGGGGAATTCAACACCGCCGCATCACACCTCAGTGGCCCCAGGCAAATGGAGACGTTGAAAGATTCATGCCGACCCTACACAAAGTATTCCGGATAGCAGTGGTAGAACAGGCTGAAACGGAGCAGAGGCTACACGAATTCCTGCGGGAGTATAGGGGCACTCCTCACTGCACCACACAAAGCAGTCCATGGACCCTCATGTTTCAAGGACCACAAAGAGACCTTCTCCCCAGTGCCCCGGGGTGGACACCGCCCCAGCTGCCACCGGTGAAGCTCAGGAACGGAGGCGCCAGGGGAACCAATGAGCTAGTCGCCGCAGAAAAGCCACCCCTAGAAGAATGAGCCCGGGGACCCGGGTGATCATATGGAACAGACGCCCAGGGGGAAAATTCCAAACTCGGTATGAGCCCGGCACCTGGACGGTTAGGTCCACGAGGGGCACCATGGTCACGGCACAGAAGGGAGAAGAGGAAGTGTAAGGAATGCCTCCTGGTTCAAGGCCATATCGTCAGGAAACAGACAGTGCTCAGAGATAGATGAGGGGGAACCCGATTCGAATGTGACGACACTTCCCGAGGAAGAGGAAGCTGCACTGATGGGGAGCCAGGTAGAGAGACCCGAGCCTGCGTCGGTGTCTCTGACACCACCTGTCACGACCAGGAATGTGTGCCAAGATGCCGAAAGTGGTAGGGCCAACTCGCAGCAATACAATTTGCGGCCCAACCCACCACCAAGCCAGAAACTGAGAGACTATGCCTCCCTGCTGAGACACTGAAGCTGTCACCAAGGGACACGCAAGTACCCAGGCGTTTTGTTTTCAAATGTTTGTAGTCCGGGACTGATTTGCATTGCTTCACAAAAAAAAATATATAGTTGGATAGGGATGTAATATCCCCAGCGGTCTAGTGGCTGCACGCACACACGCATCCACACATCTGCAGGCCAGGCGTGGCCTGCGGGCTGAATAAAAGGATGACGCCTGCTCGAGGACGTCACTTCCGACTGAGGCACGGTGTCAGCGTGGTTCACTTGCTGCAGCACAACCTGCCCCCGCGCTGCCTCGCAGGCCGGAGTAAGGCCTAAGCCATCCCCAAAACGCAGCACACAACATGTAGGAGGTGAGCGCATGTGTCTGTAGGCTGCGAATGAAGGGTGTACCTTTGTGAGTGCGAACAATGAGATGCAGGAAGTGTATGTGTGTATGCAAGGTGCATGTAAAGGTGCCTGTGTGTGCTAGGAAGGGGTGTGAGTGCAGGTGGAGAGTCGTTGGTGAAAGGGAAATGATGTGCCTACTTATGCATGGGCAATCTTTAGATTGGTGTGTGTGAGGAGGTGCGCACAGGGAATACCTGTAAAGGGGTTAGTGCACTGGGGGTTTGTAGGGGTTTAGTGCAGGAGGGACCAGTAGAGATGAGTGCAGGGTGTGCTTTTAGAGGGATTGGTGTAGGGGGTTCATGTGTGTGAGTGAATGTGTGTGTGTGCTCTCACACGTAGTCCCAGTATGAGAGTGCAGGTGCATGTGCAAGTGGTGCTTGTAGGATGGCAGTGCAGGAATGCCTGTGGATGGTCAGTGCAGGTAGTTTCTGTAGGTGTTAGTGCAGGAGGTGCCTGTAAAGGATCAAACCAGGGTGTGAATGCAAGGGGTGACGGTCTGTGTAGGTGTGTGAGCATAATGGGTGCCTATTTGAATGTAGGACAGTGAAACAAGAGACAAGACAAGAAAGAGACAGAAGGGGAGACTTAGTGATGGGGATTCGAGAGAGATTGAGGGACATGCAGAGAGAAGAGATATGATAGTGAACAGAGAAATGCATAACAGTGAAATCTTCAAGAGAGGTGGTCTCAAAACACAACATGTTTACCACCACAATTGCTACAATGGGAGCCCGGATAATCCACCAGACACCCATGTGGACATTTTCACTCCAACATCTGAAAGAGAAGAATGAAGAATCTGTCAGTAGCTCTGAATTCAAGTTCTATGCCATCCAAGGCATTCTGTCAACCTTTTGGAAAGGCTGATCCATACCATCCTGCAAGCCTTCATAGGTCCCATAAGTCTCTTGTGCATATGCCCCACTCACAATATCTGTCATGTCATGATAGAGGCCTCTGCAGGTCCGTTGGCTTATTCCATGAGTACAGGCGAGGTAAGGTCTCAGTGTGCAACTGAGGGTTTGAAATCGGAGTACTTGTTACTTATGGTATTCACATGAATGGTCTAAAACCATCCCTGTTCACCTTATGCTCAACATTTAAAATTACCTCCGCTCACCCTATTCTCAACATAAATAATTAGGGATGAGGACTGGCAACTTCCAAAGTGTCTACTAATACAGCCATCAGCTCCAAGAAAATTGTAGAGTATCCTTTGCTCACCATCATAAACCCCACTGAAGATGGAACCATGATCTGATCCGAGTCCACAATAGAAGGGCTAGAGCAAGCAGGGTTTTCACTAAATAAGTCTCAGCCCAAGGGAGCATTGTAATTCTCAGAGCATGCCCAAGTAAAACATGCTATTCCCGGAGCATGCCCAAGTGTATCCAAGATATTGTGAATGCTTGAGAATATCATGTTTATGAATGGTCTAAACACTAGAGGCAAACATTTAGTAAATCTAGAAATACATATAAATACATATAAGAAAAAATTAACAAAATATTAAAATACAAGAGCATATGAGAGGGCATAAAGTGGAGCAAAAAAATTACATGTTTCAAAAATAGGACTATTTTCTTTGAAGGGTATAAATCTTTAAATCTGGCCTTGGAGCATTGAAGATGAATCTAGGTAGTGTGGCACAGCAGGTCTGATGCCACCTACTTCAGTGCTGATTTTCTGGTGCTGGATTCATTGACGCAAGTGTGTATGCAACGAAGTGCTTGACTGCTTGCAAATCACACCTATATGAGGAAATATCTTCAGTATTTATTTGGTTGCCGTTTTTCAGTTGGAGCCAATGATAACTGATAAAACACCACCAAAGGGATTATTTGCTTTTAATTAGTAACTGGAAAGCACCAGATTTTTGCCCCTTTGTCTGCTTTGGTGCCCTCTGATGTTAACCACAATAAGTGTATCCCCTAACTCTAAGAGCTTTTCGGTGATGGAGTCTCTCACTATGACCCACTAGGTCCATGGTATGCCACATAATATACCATTGAAATCATCAGCAAGGTCTCAAGACACCAGGACCAATTTCCACTCATGTTTTGGAAGCATGGTTCACGTCACATGGCTTCAGCTCAGTGTTTAGTGCGTGTTGCTTTGCAGTGGGCAGCAAGATCAATCAATCAATCAGAGTACTTGTAAAGCGCGCTACTTACCCGTGAGGGTCCCAAGGCGCTGAAGGGAGGGGGGGGGGGGGGGGGGGGTTGCTACTGCTCGAAGAGCCAGGTCTTGAGTAGCCTTCTGAAGGTGAGTAGGTCTTGGGTCTGCCGAATGTGGGTAGGGAGGGTGTTCTAGGTTTTGGCGGCGAGGGAGGAGAAGGATCTGACACCGGAGGTCATCCGTTGGATGAGGGGGAGAGAGGCAAGGGCGAGGCTGGCAGAGCGGAACTAGCGGGAGGGGGTGTGGGAGCTGAGTCTGCTGTTCAGGTAGGCTGGTCCGGCGTTGTTGAGTGCTTTGTGTGCATGGGTGAGGAGCTTGAAGGTGATCCTCTTGTCGACGGGGAGCCAGTGTAGGTCTCTCAGGTGAGGGGTGATGTGGTTGCAGCGGGGGGCGTTGACGATCAGTCGGGCGGAGGCATTTTGGATGCGTTGTAGTCGTCGTAGATGTTTGGCTGGGATTGCTGCTTAGAGTGCGTTGCCGTAGTCCAGTCTGCTGCTGACGAGGGCCTTTGTCACCGTTCATATTGTTTTGGTCGGGATCCACTTGTAGATCCTGCGGAGCATGCAGAGGGTGTTGTAGCAGGAGGAGGAGACTGCATTGACCTGTTTAGGCATTGAGAGGGAGGAGTTGAGGATGAAACCTAAGTTGCGTGCGTGGTCGGTGGGTGTTGGTGCTCTTTCCAGTGTGTTCGGCCACCAGGAGTCTTCCCAGGCTGAGGGGGGTGGGTCAGAGGATGAGGACCTCTATCTTGTCCGAGTTCAGCTTCAGATGGCTGCTCCTCATCCAGTCGGCGACAGCCTTCATTCCCTCATGGAGGTTGGTTTTAGCGGTGTGTGGGTCCTTGGTGAGGGAGAGGATGAGCTGGGTGTCGTCGGCGTAGGAGATGATGCTGAGGTCGTGAAGGTGGGCCACTTGTGCGAGGGGGACCATGTAGACGTTGAAAAGCATTGGGCTGAGGGATGAGCCTTGGGGGACGCCGCAGATGATGTCGGTGGCTTCGGATCGGAAGGGTGGGAGGCGGACGCTCTGGGTTCTGCTAATTAGGAAGGACGTGGTCCAGTCAAGAGCCTTCTCTTGGATTTCGGCTTCTAGGAGGCGTGTCTTTAGAATGCGATGGCAGACCGTGTCAAGGCGGCTGACAGGTCTAGGAGGATGAGGGCTGATGTTTCGCCGTTGTCTAGTTGGCGCCTGATGTCATCTGTGGCAGTGATGAGGGCTGTTCGGTGCTGTGGTTTTGTCTGAATCCGGACTGGGACGGGTCCAAGATGTTGTTGTCTTCTAGGTGGCAGGCCAGTTGCATGTTGACAATTTTCTCGATGACCTTTGCAGGGAGCAGGGAGATGGGCAGGGAGCAGGGAGATGGGCCGGTAGTTCTTGGGGTCCTTGGGGTCCGCTTTGGGCTTCTTGAGAAGGGCGTTGATTCCGGCGGGCTTCCAGCATTCCGGGAATGTCGCTGTTTCGAAGGAGATGTTGATGACCTTTCGTAGTTGGGGTGCGATGACTCCGTCTGCTTTGTTGAATACATGGTGAGGACACGGGGCAGACGGAGATCCTGAGTGGATGGAGTTCATGACCTTGCGTGTCTCGTTGTTGTTGACGTTGGACCAGGAGGTCAGGTGGTTGGCACTGGTGATGTTCACAGAGGGGATGGAGTCTGGCGTAGTCGGGGCGGTCGTGGTGGAGTCGCACAGTTCTTGTGAGGGCGGTATGTCGTTGGCGTTGGCGCTGGGGTTGGAGAGTTCCTTTATGATGCTGAAGAGCTCTTTGCTGTCGTGTGCATTGTTGTCCAAGCGGTCTTTGAAGGAGGATCTCTTGGCTAGTCTGATGAGGTAGTGGTGTCTGCGGGTGGTGTCCTTGTGGACAGTGTGGTTGTCCGGTGTGCATTCGTGGAGCCATGTCTTCTCCAGTTTCCGGCATGCGCATTTAGAGGCCTGGAGCTCGTTGGTGAACCAGGTGGCTCTCTTGTTGGTGTGGCTTTTGGAGGGTTTCTTGAGCGGGGCGAGGGTGTTGACGCAGTCGTCGATCCACTGTCTGAGGTTGCGGGCTGCGGCGTCTGAGTTGGTGGGGTCGGTGGGTAGGTTCTTGGCAAGGGAGGTGATCAGCTGGTCTTTGGTGACTTTGCTCCAGCAGCGGCGAGGCAGCTGTTGGGTGCAGTGGTGAGTGGTTGGTTTCTTGAAGGTGAAATGGATGCAGCAGTGGTCGGTCCAGTAGAGTTCAGTGGTGTGGTCTAAGGCGACGTGGGAGCCTGTGGAGAAGATGGGGTCAAGCATGTGGCCGGCGGCGTGGGTGGGTGCGGTGTTGAGTTGTCTGAGGCCGAGGTTGGCGAGGTTGTCGATTAGGGTGGCGGAGGTGGCGTTGTTGTTGTTCTTGAGGTGGAAGTTCAGGTCCCCGAGGAGGATGTGGTCCGTGGAGTGCATGGGTGCTGGCAAGGTCGGCGATGGAGTCACTGAACTGAGCCCGGAGTACGGGACTCTGTAGATGAGTGTTCCTCTGAGGGTGGTGTTGGGGTCGGTGTGTATCCGGAAGTGCAGGTGTTCGGCGGTGTTGAGGGTGTCGTCTGTGTGGGTGGCGACTTTGAGGATGGACTTGTGGACGATGGCTATTCCTCCTCTGATTCCGTTGGTGTGATCCCTGCGGGTGTTCTTGTAGCCGTCCGGGATGGCTATGGCGATGTCGGGCGCCAGGGAGTCGTTCCACCAGGTCTCGGTCAGGAAGGCCATGTCTGGGGCGGAGGTGTCGAGCAGATCACAGCTGAATTTGGAGGAGAGTCTTATTCCAGAGCAAGTGGCACTTCCATGATGTCCTAATTCACAGAGAACAGGACATGACCTTGCTTGCTGAATGTTCTGGTATCAGGATTGTAGCAACAAACAGAACCAATGTTCTCTCATAAAACACTGCAACAAACAGTGCTGTTTATATGGTGATGGCCTGAAAAGCATGCCTATATGAGCCTACAAAAAGATCAGGGGCCATTTAATTAGCCCCCTGAGTGCCTACACCCAGGCTCAAAAGAAGTCCATGCTGTAGGATGTATTCATGACACAGCCCTAGGATCACCTACTTCAACGGTCATTTTTAATGCCTCTGTGTAAAAATGAAGCTTGGAACGTATGACAAACAAGGCTTGACATTAGGCAACATCACCCCTATATATACCACTGTGATCACATTTAATGAAAACATTTACGCTGTTATTGGTCTTTCCTCCAAGATAGAACATGCACTAGAAGATGCACACTTACAAAACACAGCGATAAAGTGCCTTGTGCAATTATAGCACCTTTCCTGCAGGAAGACAGACCCCACACTGCTTTAAAAAAAACAAAGACCTACCCACATGCTTGGTAAAACTCAGTGCTCCTTGTTATGTTTCAAATAAATGCACAATCCAATAGACAGGGTCTAACCATTGAAAATAAACTTCATTCACAATTTGAATTGCACAAATAAAAGATAGCATGTGGCCCATAACGTTTCCTTACCACCTCAAAGGCCTCTTCGTGCATCAGCAGAGTTTACCCTATACCTATCATATCATATTCATTCTTTAGCATACTTCTCCCCTGTGGTTATGTAGAAGAGGATTAGGCCCAGATAGACAGAAATAGAAATAACACATTTATTAGCCCAGTTCTTTCTTGGTGTCTCATGGCAATGCATAAGTTAGTCTGACAATATGCTTGCAATAACCGGGCAACCCGCAAATATATATTTTTATATATATCTATATATATCTATATATATCTATATATATCTATATATATATATATATATATATATATATATATATATATATATATATATATATATATATATATATATATATATATATATATATATATATCCACCACCAGTCCTGCCCTCTTATTAAAGAAACAGGTCCGACACATGCACTGGGACCAATCCAGGAAACTTTATAGGCACCATCAAGAAGACACAGGTAAGTAAAACATGTGGCAGACGCCTTTGGGCATTTTGCCTTAATCATTGCCATTTCAGTGTTCTCTGCTGTGATAAACGTTAGGGGTCCATGCTGCTAATCACACTCCCATTGGAGCATGGTTCAATCCAGTTATCGAGACATCGCTCTTTTACCGCCTCCCTTGCAGTCCTCGCAATGTTTGATGGTCTATGTGGTCCCCACACCAGCGTGTCGATTTTAAAACATCCGCCAACAGAAATTTGTAGTGATCCTCAAAGCGGACTCAAGTCAAATGCCAAGTCTGGGCACTAAATTTGCCCCAGATATTCCAGCTCACGAGTTCGACCACATACTGCTGCGGGATATCTTCCATGGCGGCAATCATCTCCCGGATTTAGCCCCAGTCCACTTCAAGCTGCCTCCCCGACCTAAGTGCGGTATTGTAACCTGCCTTGAGCTGCTCTGAGCTGCACCCGATTGTTATTATTAACTCCCACAGCGCCCGATCTTAACTATTGATTTGCATAGCGCCCGATCTTAATTATTATTCCCTGCCTTGAATTGTTCTGAGCTGCACCGGATCTCAATCACTTACTCCCATAGCGCCCGATTTCAATCTTTAGTTAATCATTCCCATAGCGCTCCACCACCTCAGTAGTTGCGCAGTTTGTTTTGCAGCGTAGCGCTAGTCCCAATTGCACCAATTAGCATAATAACACAGCGCTAGCCTCCATAGCGTGCTGTAACTCTGAGCTTTGTCTGCATTGCCTTGCCTTTCAATAATTTGATTGTTTGTGCCCACATTTGTTTGTTTGTTTGAGTGTGTCATTTATACTTTGTGCCCCTATCTCTGCATAGGATTTGGCTGACTGCCATCTTGTTTAGTCTCTTGTTGTTGTTTAGCCTTCCCTCCCCGGATATCCACCCCGCCTCCCGCCTCCCAGCTGCTCCGCCCTCGCCCTCGCCCCTCCCCCTCCACTATCCATATATGACCAATGTCTCTACGCGCAGCGTTCATGCGCAGCGGTCGCACCCCATGCGCGCCGAAGGTGCGCCAAAGGTAAGCCCATCTACGCCCGTCCGCGCCTGGACCGCGCCCAGCGCCAGACCCCCGGTCCTCGCCGCTCCCAACCCACTAGAGTCACATATGACGCTGCATCTCTCTTCGCCCTCAACCCCGGACGAGCACCACAATGCTGCGAAGCCGCCCCAGGTCGCTCCCACGGTCCTTTCGCCTGCCTCTCCTGCAAGTTCAACTGCTCCAGGACCCTCACCAAACCCAACCCCTCCACACACAGCTCCGCCTCTAACCGCCTGAAGTGCATCTTGCTCAACACCCGCTCGGTCCACAGACACGCAACGGAACTCTGGGACCTACTCGATACTGCGTCACCGGACGTCGCCTTCCTTACAGAAACCTGGATGAACACAACATCTGCACCCGACATCGCCATAGCCATGCCAGACGCTTACAAGATCATCCGTAAAGACCGCACCAATCAAACAGGAGGAGGCATCGCCATCATCCACAAGAACACCATCAAAATCACGACCAGCTCCGAGGATAATCTTGCAACCTCCAAATACCTCCACTTTCAGATCCACACCGACCCTAGGACCACTCTTAGAGGCACCCTCATCTATAGGCCTCCAGGCACCCGCAGTCAATTCAGCGATGACATCACCGACTTCGTCTGCCCACATGCCCTCACCTCCGAGAACTACATTCTCTTAGGAGATTTCAACTATCACCTTGAAAACAGACACAACAGCAACACCTCCACCCTTCTGGATAACCTAGCCAATCTCGGACTCAAACAACTTGTTGACACCCCCACCCATGTTGCAGGACACACGCTCGACCCTATCTTCACCTCCAGCAAGCATATCTCCTTCGATCGCACCACAGCTCTCCATTGGACGGACCACAGCTGTGTTCACTTCAGCTACAAAACCACCCCGACCCACAACCGCCCACAACCTATTCCTCGGAGAAACTGGAACAAAATCCCCTCCGACCAACTCCTCACATCACTCAACCAAAACCCTCCCACCCTCTCACTGGACCCAAACCAAGCGGCCACCAAACTCAAGCAATGGATCACCCACAGTGCTGACGAATTAGCACCCCTGAAAAAACACCAGTTCAAATCAGACTGCAAAAAAGCTCCCTGGTTCAATGATGACCTTAAAAAATCCAAGAAGCTATGCCGCACCCTGGAGAAAACATGGAGAAAAAACCCAACCACTGACAACATGGCCATCCTCAAGGCTGCCATCCGCAAACACCACCAACTGATTCGATCTGCTAAGAAATCAGCATTCAAGGATCGTCTTGACAACAACAATCACAACAGCAAGGAACTTTTCAACATCGTCAAAGAATTCACCAACCCCACCGCAGCATCTAACGACACCACTCCCTCCCAAGACCTCTGCAATGCGCTATCCTCCTTCTTCTACAACAAAATAGCCGACATCCACAACAGCTTCGAGAATACTCCCAGCGTCCAACCCCCCCCACCCCCTTCAGATCCTACTCCGCCAACTAACAACCTCACCGCATGGAACCCAATCACCACTGAAGACACCATCCGCCTAATGAACTCCATCCACTCTGGCTCGCCAACCGACCCCTGCCCCCACCACATCTTCAACAAAGCGAACTCCATCATCGCACCCCATCTCCGTGATGTCATCAACTGCTCGTTCAACTCTGCCACCTTTCCAGAAAGCTGGAAACACGCCGAAATCAGCGCCCTTCTGAAGAAACCCACAGCAGACCCCTCCGAACTTAAAAACTACCGACCCATATCCTCCTCCCATTCCCAGCCAAAATCATCGAGAAAGCCGTCAACAACCAGCTCGCCGCCTTCCTTGAATCCAACAACTCCCTCGACCCATCTCAATCCGGATTCCGAGCCAAACACAGCACCGAAACCACCCTCATTGCAGCATCCGAACACTACTGGACAACGGTGAAACTGTGGCCCTCATTCTACTCGACCTCTCCGCCGCGTTCGACACAGTCTGCCACAGCACCCTTATACAATGCCTCAGCAGCATCAGCATAAAAGGAAAAGCCTTGGACTGGATCACCTCATTCCTCGCTGGGAGAACTCAGAGAGTCCTACTTCCCCCATTCACCTCAGAGGCCACCGAAGTCATCTGCGGCGTGCCTCAAGGATCTTCACTCAGTCCCACCCTCTTCAACGTCTACATGAGCCCACTCGCATCTATTGCGCGTCAACACAACCTCAACATCATCTCCTATGCTGATGACACCCAGCTGATCCTCTCCCTAACCAAAGACCCTAACACCGCCAAAACCAATCTTCATGAAGGCATGAAAGAAGTAGCCGAATGGATGAAACATAGCTGCCTAAAACTCAACTCAGACAAAACGGAGGTGCTCATCCTAGGATCCTCCTCCTCTGCCTGGGACGACTCTTGGTGGCCCTCCGCTCTGGGCACAGCACCCACACCCACAGACCATTCACGTAACCTTGGCTTCATCCTAGACTCCTCTCTCTCGATGTCCAGACAAGTCAACGCAGTCTCATCATCCTGCTTCAACGTACTTCGCATTCTCAAAAAGATCTTCAGTTGGATCCCCCTCGAGACAAGAAAGACTGTCACCCACGCACTGGTCACGAGCCGACTGGACTATGGCAACACACTATACGCCGGAATCACAGCAAAATTACAGAAAAAACTCCAACGCATCCAAAACGCTTCAGCGAGACTCATATTGGAGATCCCTCGCCAAGATCACATCACCGGACACCTAAAAGACCTCCACTGGCTTCCCGTCAGCAAAAGAATTACATTCCGCCTTCTCACCCATGCGCACAAAGCCCTCTACAATTTAGGACCCGAATGCCTCAACACTCGACTGTCCTTCTACAAACCCACCCGCCAACTACGATCGTCCAATCAAGCCCTCGCTGCAGTCCCGCGCATCCGAAAATCCACCTTGGGTGGCAGATCCTTCTCCTTCCTTGCTGCCAAGACCTGGAACTCACTCCCCTCCCACCTCCGCCTTACTCAAAACCACATCTCCTTCAGAAAAGAACTTAAAACCTGGCTATTCGACAAATAATGAACCCCCTACCCAAGCGCCTTGAGACCCTCTTGGTGAGCAGTGCGCTATACAAATACCTGAACTTGAACTTGAACTCCCCGATACCAAAATTCAATCCTGGGCGGGGGGCGCCACTGTGTGCACACAACACGCAAACACCTCAAAATGATGCCGGCATCAGTGGAGCACCAAACTGAGAGGCGTGTCGGAAATGCAGCGCCGACAGCTGCTTAACATCCACCACCAGTCCTGCCCTCTTATTAAAGAAACAGGTCCGACACATGCACTGGGAACAATCCAGGAAACTTTATTGGCACCATCAAGAAGACACAGGTAAGTAAAACACGTGGCAGACGCGTTTCGGCATTTTGCCTTAATCATTGCCATTTCAGTGTTCTCTGCTGTGATAAACGTTAGGGGTCCATGCTGCTAATCACACTCCCATTGGAGCCTGGTTCAATCCAGTTATGGAGGCATCGCTTTTTTACCACTTCCCTTGCAGTCCGCGCAATGTTTGATGGTCTATGTGGTCCCAACACCAGCGTGTTGATTTTAAAACATCCGCCAACAGAAATTTGTAGTGATCCTCAAAGCGGACTCAAGTCAAATTCCAAGTCCGGGCACTAAATTTGCCCCAGATATTCCAGCTCACGAGTTCGACCACATACTGCTGCGGGATATCTTCCATGGCGGCAATCATCTCCCGGATTTAGTCCCATTCCAGCACAGGTTGTGCTACTCTCTCCCCGATACCAAAATTCAATCCTGGGCGGGGGGGCGCCACTGTGTGCACACAACACGCAAACACCACAAAATGATGCCGGCATCAGTGGAGCACCAAACCGAGAGGCGTGTCGGAAATGCAGCGCCGACAGCTGCTTAACATCCACTACCAGTCCTGCCCTCTTATTAAAGAAACAGGTCCGACACATGCACTGGGACCAATCCAGGCAACTTTATTGGTACCATCAAGAAGACACATGTACGTAAAACACGTGGCAGACGCGTTTCGGCATTTTGCCTTAATCATTATATATATATACTTGGCCTCTGCTTCTTTTTTTAAAGGAGTGTTCTGCATGTTCCACGCAATTGCCAGTATCGCGTTACAGGGGTCACCGCACTTTAAAGCAGGCCTGGACTTCACTGGTAACCGCTTCGGTGCTGCATCTCTTCAGGTTACTGAAACTTTACCAGGCTCACCACCGGAGTTCGACATTTGGATTCTGGCGGAGTTGGAGGCACCTGTGCACCACGATGGACGAGCTGGTTTTCCAGACGAATCCACGCCATGTTCCTGTCATTTCTTCGGAGGTTTGTGCGGGTCAGGGGACCGGAGGGGACACTTTGTAAGGAGCAACTTAACAGGACACCAGTGGATGCCAAGATGATGAGCCCTCCGCCGCAACTAGCACCCTAAACCCCCCCCCCGCATCACTCACCTTCATGAAGCGCTGCATTCTGGGATCTGTAGTTTCGCTGCAGTCACCCTGCTTCAGGTGCAGTAGTTTGAACATTCGGGAGGAGGGACCAGTGACTAACCTATCCGTGTGCGGCAGGACTGTGTTTACAAACTTTCATTTTGGCCCACACCCTGTTCATAGACTCTGGGCGCTGAGGAAGGCTGGACAATGCCGAAATGCATAAGCCATTGAGAGTCACAAAGCTTCATTAAAGGTGTTTCCTGTCTCCCCCCTACTTGGCCTCTGCTTCTTTTTTTAAAGGAGTGTTCTGCATGTTCCACGCGATTGCCAGTATCGCGTTACAGGGGTCACCGCACTTAAAGCAGGCCTGGACTTCACTGGTAACCGCTTCTGCGCTGCATCTCTTCAGGTTACTGAAACTTTACCAGGCTCACCACTGGAGTTCGACATTTGGATTCTGGCGGAGTTGGAGGCACCTGTGCACCACGATGGACGAGCTGGTTTTCCAGACGATCCACGCCATGTTCCTGTCATTTCTTCGGAGGTTTGTGCGGGTCAGGGGACCGGAGGGGACACTTTGTAAGGAGCAACGTAACAGGACACCAGTGGATGCCAAGATGATGAGCCTCCGCCGCAACTAGCACCCTAAACCCCCCTCGCATCACTCACCTTCATGAAGCGCTGCATTCTGGGATCTGTAGTTTCGCTGCAGTCACCTTGCTTCAGGTGCAGTAGTTTGAACATTCGGGAGGAGGGACCAGTGACTAACCTATCCGTGTGCGGCAGGACTGTGTTTAAAAACTTTCATTTTGGCCCACACCCTGTTCATAGACTCTGGGCGCTGAGGAAGGCTGGACAATGCCGAAATGCATAAGCCATTGAGAGTCACAAAGCTTCATTAAAGGTGTTTCCTGTCTCCCCCCTACTTGGCCTCTGCTTCTTTTTTTAAAGGAGTGTTCTGCATGTTCCACGCGATTGGCAGTATCGCGTTACAGGGGTCACCGCACTTAAAGCAGGCCTGGACTTCACTGGTAACCGCTTCGGCGCTGCATCTCTTCAGGTTACTGAAATTTTACCAGGCTCACCACCGGAGTTCGACATTTGGATTCTGGCGGAGTTGGAGGCACCTGTGCACCACGATGGATGAGCTGGTTTTCCAGACGAATCCACGCCATGTTCCTGTCATTTCTTCGGAGGTTTGTGCGGGTCAGGGGACCGGAGGGGACACTTTGTAAGGAGCAACTTAACAGGACACCAGTGGATGCCAAGATGATGAGCCTCCGCCGCAACTAGCACCCTAAACCCCCCCCGCATCACTCACCTTCATGAAGCACTGCATTCTGGGATCTGTAGTTTCGCTGCAGTCACCCTGCTTCAGGTGCAGTAGTTTGAACATTCGGGAGGAGGGACCAGTGACTAACCTATCCGTGTGCGGCAGGACTGTGTTTAAAAACTTTCATTTTGGCCCACACCCTGTTCATAGACTCTGGGCGCTGAGGAAGGCTGGACAATGCCGAAATGCATACGCCATTGAGAGTCACAAAGCTTCATTAAAGGTGTTTCCTGTCTCCCCCTTACTTGGCCTCTGCTTCTTTTTTTAAAGGAGTGTTCTGCATGTTCCACGCGATTGCCAGTATCGCGTTACAGGGGTCACCGCACTTAAAGCAGGCCTGGACTTCACTGGTAACCGCTTCGGCGCTGCATCTCTTCAGGTTACTGAAACTTTACCAGGCTCACCACCGGAGTTCGACATTTGGATTCTGGCGGAGTTGGAGGCACCTGTGCACCACGATGGACGAGCTGGTTTTCCAGACGAATCCACGCCATGTTCCTGTCATTTCTTCGGAGGTTTGTGCGGGTCAGGGGACCGGAGGGGACACTTTGTAAGGAGCAACTTAACAGGACACTAGTGGATGCCAAGATGATGAGCCTCCGCCGCAACTAGCACCCTAAACCCCCCCCGCATCACTCACCTTCATGAAGCGCTGCATTCTGGGATCTGTAGTTTCGCTGCAGTCACCCTGCTTCAGGTGCAGTAGTTTGAACATTCGGGAGGAGGGACCAGTGACTAACCTATCCGTGTGCGGCAGGGCTGTGTTTAAAAACTTTCATTTTGGCCCACACCCTGTTCATAGACTCTGGGCGCTGAGGAAGGCTGGACAATGCCGAAATGCATACGCCATTGAGAGTCACAAAGCTTCATTAAAGGTGTTTCCTGTCTCCCCCCTACTTGGCCTCTGCTTTTTTTTTTTAAAGGAGTGCTCTGCATGTTCCACGCGATTGCCAGTATCGCTTTACAGGGGTCACCGCACTTAAAGCAGGCCTGGACTTCACTGGTAACCGCTTCGGCGCTGCATTTCTTCAGGTTACTGAAACTTTACCAGGCTCACCACCGGTGTTCGACATTTGGATTCTGGCAGAGTTGGAGGCACCTGTGCACCACGATGGATGAGCTGGTTTTCCAGACGAATCCACGCCATGTTCCTGTCATTTCTTCTGAGGTTTGTGCGGGTCAGGGGACGGGAGGGGACACTTTGTAAGGAGCAACTTAACAGGACACCAGTGGATGCCAAGATGATGAGCCTCCGCCGCAACTAGCACCCTAAACCCCCCCCCCCCGCATCACTCACCTTCATGAAGCGCTGCATTCTGGGATCTGTAGTTTCGCTGCAGTCACCCTGCTTCAGGTGCAGTAGTTTGAACATTCGGGAGGAGGGACCAGTGACTAACCTATCCGTGTGCGGCAGGACTGTGTTTAAAAACTTTCATTTTGGCCCACACCCTTTTCATAGACTCTGGGCGCTGAGGAAGGCTGGACAATGCCGAAATGCATACGCCATTGAGAGTCACAAAGCTTCATTAAAGGTGTTTCCTGTCTCCCCCCTACTTGGCCTCTGCTTCTTTTTTCAAAGAAGTGTTCTGCATGTTCCACGCGATTGCCAGTATCGCGTTACAAGGGTCACCGCACTTAAAGCAGGCCTGGACTTCACTGGTAACCGCTTCGGCGCTGCATCTCTTCAGGTTACTGAAACTTTACCAGGCTCACCACCGGAGTTCGACATTTGGATTCTGGCGGAGTTGGAGGCACCTGTGCACCACGATGGACGAGCTGGTTTTCCAGACGAATCCACGCCATGTTCCTGTCATTTCTTCTGAGGTTTGTGCGGGTCAGGGGACCGGAGGGGACACTTTGTAAGGAGCAACTTAACAGGACACCAGTGGATGCCAAGATGATGAGCCTCCGCCGCAACTAGCACCCTAAACCCCCCCCGCATCACTCACCTTCATGAAGCGCTGCATTCTGGGATCTGTAGTTTCGCTGCAGTCACCCTGCTTCAGGTGCAGTAGTTTGAACATTCGGGAGGAGGGACCAGTGACTAACCTATCCGTGTGCGGCAGGACTGTGTTTAAAAACTTTCATTTTGGCCCACACCCTGTTCATAGACTCTGGGCGCCGAGGAAGGCTGGACAATGCCGAAATGCATACGCCATTGAGAGTCACAAAGCTTCATTAAAGGTGTTTCCTGTCTCCCCCCTACTTGACCTCTGCTTCTTTTTTTAAAGGAGTGTTCTGTATATATATATATATATATATATATATATATATATATATATATATATATATATGTATATATATATATATATATATATATATATATATATATATATATATATATATATATATATATATATATACTGCCCAAGCAGCAAGAAGGTGTGTGGAAGTGTATGTCACTAAACTTTTATCTACTACAAGCAAAACCTGTGAAGAAATCTCCTACATCGGAGCTGGGTTATAGCTCTTGGGGGGAACATTTATTTTAATCCTGTCATTGAATCTGACCTTGCTGATTGTTTCATTGAATGCTCTTACCTCTAACTGCTGACTTTATTGTTTGAAATAGTCCACGCATAGAGTCTGCACGACGGACGGTCCCTGCAAGCTACAGCGGGACTGCCATCTTTGTTAGTGGGCTAGTTGTTGCTGACCCTCATGTATAAAATAAGCGCGCTGACACGACCGTGCGGTGGGTATACACAGCAGGCACGCCGATGGCGCACCTAAGGCGCACCAATTCTAGCCCGTCTGCGCCCGTCCACGGCTGCATTGCGCCGGGCGCCAGAACCCCTGCCCAAAATTTTATTGGCTCATACTCAAGGGAAGCCCTATTGGACAAAGGAACTGGCAGTAAGCAAACCAAATGTATTAGACAGTATACTCCTCGACGCAATCTCAGATCATCTACCACCTCGTTGTTAATCATCCCAATGGGGGTGGAAGAAGTTTTTTCCACCTGGCCCCTAAACTCTGGAATACACTGCCTTTCAATCTGAGATGCCAAACAAACATACAACTGTTTAGAAAGGCGGTGAAAACTTGGCTGTTCGCGCCCAACTCCTAATTTCAATCTACCCCCTCCATTTTAGGATATGACAGCTTCAGCGCAAAGACACCTTGGGATACACGTGCTTTACAAAACCCCAATTTCATTTCATTTCATTAAAAATTTAATGAAGTACCAACATTTCTCCAACCATGAAAATCCTTGGCATGGTGTGGGACTGGACTGCTGGGGAGAGAGATTTGAGTACTGGAAAATTAAACAGGCAGGGAACTGAGAACAATAATGAAAAGATACTTGAAAGAAATATTTTTTTATATTTTTAAGCACTGAAAAAAAAACTTCCTGTTGATTTTTTAAGGAGCGAAAAAGAGTAAGCATTGATAGCCACTGATTTGTACTGGTGTGAAAACTCTGGACAAACACTGTGAAGCACCCCTCCTCCCTGGATCTCATATGAAATAGAGACTGAAAATAGGAAAGCCTAAATATGTCCCATAGCCATTTTTAGGTCTAGCCTGAGACAGTGCATGCTGTCTCTTCAAAACATTAAGAAAGTGGCTTTTGAAAGTGCCACCAGAGGCTTTTGCTAGCCTACAGCTTGCTTTCTCAAGCTTGTGCACGTGCACAGCCGCCATCTGTATTTTTATTGCTGTAATCAGGTTCCTCTGCTTGCAGTACCCCCCTCCCTTTTCCCCCTCCCTCCTGGTCAGCTTCATTTGTGTATTCTATCTGTGAATCATGCTCCTCTGCTCGCACTCCCCCTCCCTTCTCCCTTTCCTCCCCCTACTCTTCGTCAGTTTCATTTGTGTCTTCTATCACAGTGAATGCTCTTGCTTCCACCAGGCACACACACCATCTGTCGTCAGTGCATCCTTTCGCCAGGCACACACACCGCCAGCAGTCAGTGCACGCTTCCACCAGGCACACACACCACCAGCCATCAGTGCATGCTTCCACCAGGCACACATATCATCAGCAGTCAGTGCACGCTTCCACCAGGCACACACACCACCAGCCGTCAGTGCACGCTTTCACCAGGCACACACACCACCAGCCGTCAGTGCATGCTTCCACCAGGCATACACACCACCAGCCATAAGTGTACGCTTCCACCAGGCATACACACCACCAGGCATCAGTGCACACTTCCACCAGGCACTCACACCACCAGCCGTCAGTGCACGCTTCCACCAGGCATACACACCACCAGCCGTCCGTGCATGCTTCCACCAGGCACACACACCACCAGCCGTCAGTGCACTATTCCAACAGGGACACACACCACCAGCCATCAGTGCACCCTTCCACCAGGCACACACACCACCAGCCGTCAGTGCACCCTTCCACCAGGCACACACACCACCAGCCATCAGTGCACGCTTCCACCAGGCACACACACCACCAGCCATCAGTGCACACTTTCACCAGGCACACACAATACCAGCTGTCGGTGCACGCTTTTACCAGGCACACATACACTACCAGCCGTCGGTGCACGCTTTCACCAGGCACACGCACCACCAGCCATCAGTGCATGTTTTCACCAGGCACACAAACCACCAGCCATCAGTGCACACTTCCACCAGGCACTCACACCACCAGCCGCAAGTGCACGCTTTCACCGGGCACATACACCACCCGCCGTCAGTGCACGCTTCCACCAGGCACACACACCACCAGACGTCAGTGCACCCTTTCACCGGTCACACACACCACCAGCCGTCAGTGCACGCTTTCACCGGGCACACACACTACCAGCCATCAGTGCACACTTCCACCAGGCACAAACACTACCAGCGGTCGGTGCACGCTTTCACCGGGCACACACACCACCAGCCGTCAGTGCACGCTTTCACCAAGCACACACACCACCAGTCGTCAGTGCAGCAGGCAGGCTCTCCTCAGAGTTCCTTGGTAAATATGTGTTCGATGCCTGGGAGGGAGTGGGTCGAGTTTCCTTAAACCATGCTGAGTATGCAGGTGTACTGCATGAACTCCTGCGTGAGTGAGTCATGCTGCCTGGGGCTCACTCACTCCACACTTGTAAATTGTGCCTACCCCAGGCTTTTTCTCATTTGCAAAGTTCGGCGTATGCGCACAGCTAGGCAACCCCCACACCCCCGGGAATGACTGCTTCCTACAACCAGAATGGAAACAACATTCAGAGCAATGAAAACAAGTTCATTTGATGCAAAGAACTGTTAACAAAAACCATGTCCAGCTGTTGTAGATCTGGCAACTTAAACAAAACAGCAACAAAAAACGAACAAGCATTGGCATAGCCAATAGGTCTCGCTTTTTGGACCCTATAAGTATTAAGTTATGCAGCAGAATATCCTTGGTGCAACAACACCAACTGTTGCATGGCTAAACAAGTATAAGGTCCCAAATGCAAGACCTATTGGCTATGCCAATGCTTGTTGCCTTTAGTGATGAAAACGGGGCACAGAAGTGTGATTGCCAGATCTTCTTCACAATCGCCACAAAAAACGTGCATGAGAAAAGGTGCTTTTTAAGACATTTAAACCTTACAATGCATTTGTCTGCCCAGAGTTTAATTTGAGGCAGAAGTTGCAGATGGAGTCTACCTGCAATTCATGTTTATTTTCCCTCAATAGACTTTGATCTAGAGCAATAGAGAAAAACACAAAAGAAGGAAGAGGAAGACAGAATATCAGGGTTGAAAATAACCTGCAAGAGATTTAAAGAGGCAGGGAGAGTCTGCTGCTGGATTGATGAGGCTGGAGGTGGAATCAAGACAACACAGCCTTGATTTTCAGCACCCCTTACATTCCATAGTTCTGGCTGCGGGATTCTGAACACAACTTTGGGCCCAGTACTTTCACTAGTTAAGCACTGCAAACCGTAGTGCATCCGCTCTACTCCATGCCCCCGTTTCCTCCATCCCACTCCTCAGCATCACTCTACCGACACCACACCTCTTCTGTGTTAATTTTGGAGTCTTGACCCTCAGGTTTCCCAAACAGGTGAAAATATAACTGTACAAAACTTCTGAGAAGCAAATGACACACGGCTTAAAAGTGTCAAGCACGTTACAATGTGCATTTAAAAAACGTAGCTGGAGTTCACATACCAAGCTCTCTGTCCATTAACAGGCCCCCCAAAACAGCACCAAAAAGTGTGGTAGCTCAGATGGCATGCATACCTTATTACAATGCATGCATGCAATGGAATGGGAGGAGTAAACGACCTGGCAGCCAATGCTATGACTATTTATGTTTCTTCAATACAAAATACTGTAACCACTTCAAGTGTCAAGTGCATTACGTCTTGATAGAGTGGGGAATTTAGGCTACTAGACCTGCAGGTCTAAGAACATTGTAAAAAAGGTCAAGGCCTGCTAGGGTGGACCATTTCTAGGTGTGATGGGAATAATGGTGTGTGATGCTATGATGTCCAGACTGTTGCTGGATGTCCCATAAAAGCCCAGGGATGGGTGGGATAATGGAGGTGCTTAGAGTACAAGAGGCAAGGGCAGTTATTGTGTTTTCATTGAGATTATGTGTCGCATGTATAGGGTGACAACTGTATCCTATAAACTGGAAATTCTCTAAACCAGAGTCCTGCGAATACAAGTTTGACTTACTGAAGAGTGGGCAGTCTGTCCTTAGAGAAAACATGAAGTTATGTAGGGCAAGTAGGGAGGATGCAGTATTGCTGCATCCACTTCACCTTCACCCACCACACACCACCACACCCAGCAGATGTCTTGACACCGCTGGAGCAAGGTCACCGAGGACCAGCTAACCACCTCCCTCGCACAGAGAGCACCCACAGACCCAACCGACCCCGACGCCGCAGCCGGCAGCCTCAGACAATGGATCGATGACTGCGCTAATACCCTCGCCCTGCTCAAGAAGCCCTCCATCACCCACTCGAGCAAGAGAGCCAGCTGGTTCACCAAAGTCCTCCAGACCTCCAAGCGAACCTGCCGAAAACTCGAAAAAAACTGGAACCGTGAACAAACACCGGAAAGCTACCCAGCCCACAAGAACGCCACCCACAGACACCACCACCTCATCAGATCCACCAAAAGGACCTCCTTCAAAGACCGCCTAGACAACAACGCACACAACAGCTAAGAACTCTTCACCATCATGAAGAAACTCTCCAACCCCAGATCCAACATCAACGACATCCCACCGTCACTAGACCTCTGCAACTCACTGGCCACCTTCCTCCATCGCAAGATAGCTGACATCTGTGAGAAGTTGGCCCGATATGCAGCGTTCGCTATTCTAGCGACCGCTATGTATCGTTCCAAACGACCCTTATGGTGATTGGTTGTAAGTCAACCTTAGACCAGCTATCCTAGTAGCGTGGATACGAGCAGTCTTCGGGCTAAACTCTAGAGGGCGTGTTAAGCCAGCTGTTATACCATCACATACCCCTTGAACCCCAAGTGAAAGGACACCACACAAGTGTTATGAAAATAAACAGAATATTTATTAAGAATCACAACAGCCCTGGACTCTTTATGAGGACAGGGTACTAAGCACAAACCAAAACTCTTAGGAAAATACTTCAAGTGCACAATTAAAACAAGTGTCCGAGGACACGGAAAGTTTAGTGGTCTCGGGCGGACCCGATAAGGCAAGTCGGAAGCGAGGGACTCGGGACCCTAGAGTAAGGAGGCTATGCAGGCACCGAAATGCCGAAGTTACCTAGCCACGAGGGCTGCGGCTGCACAAGTCTTACAGGCGTCGGGGTCTTCGCTGACGAGCCAGGAGCCGGAGGAAAAGGAGTTGCTGGCCGGCGACCAGTGCTGAATAGTTCGTAGAGATCCAAGCCTGGATCAGAGATCGTTGATACCTGAAAGCAGAGGGGACCAAGTTCGTACTACTAGCCAGTAGTCAGAGGGTACCAGGAAGGCACCGGTTGGCCGTCACCTCGACTAGGTGAGTGGGCGACGCTAGGCTCTGCAGTCTCACAGACCAGGAGGCGTTGTCGGCGACCAGGATGGAGGTGCGAGCTGTCCCACGAAGGTTGATGCTGTCGGCGTCGCTGGGCCCAGGATTGGGGCAACAAGCCTTGGCAGATTTCAGGGCCACGTGGTGGGCCTAAAATGGCGTCTTGAGTGGACCAGGAGGGTCCGGGGTGCTTCTCTCAAAGATGGAAGCAAAGGCCAGTCTGGAGCAACCAGACCAGCAGCGTTGGTTGTCGGATGTCGTCAAAGAAGGGCACAAGCCAGTGGCTAGTGACCAGACAACGTACTGAGCGGCGAGCAGAAGGGCCCCACGCAGATCGTGGAGATGCTGGGAGACTGCACTTCGGTGCTGGAGCAGCTCAGGGTCGGGGCTTCTCGGACCCCAGAGCACTCACCAGAGAATTGCTTCGATGGTCGTGCTGATTAAGAAAGCGTGCAGGTTTTGATGATGGCCGGTCCCTCGAGGTCTCGACGCACCCACAGATCACAACTGAGCTGATGACGTGGGTAGAGGTCAGAGGTGCCAGGGAAGCCGGTTCTCGTCGAGCTGGGCCATCGGATTCCTGAGGAAGGACTTGCAGCAAACCGCAGAGTTCTTAGTTGGTGCCTGCGGATGCAGGGTGACTACTCCTTAGTCACAAGGGAGAAATCTTGAGAAGAGTCTCGAATGTCCTTTCGTAGAAAGTAGTTCTTGATTCAAAGATGATCTAATTTGGAAGGGTCCCCGCTCCGGCCTTTATCCTAAAGAAAGGGGTGGGTACATGACTAGGTCCTGCCCTAAGGGTGGGACCAGGAAGGGGGGTAGTTACACCCCTCTCCCCTGCTGGACTTTCCCCAGGCCAGGGGCTGGCGCCCCTGGAACTGGTTATGACCGGCAGATGCGTAGTGAGCACCGGGGTGCCACTCCGCAGTCACCTTCTCGCAAAGCCCTACCTACCCAGAAAACACAAACCCTGTCTGGGACGGTGCGAACACCGCCCTTGACAGGAAACCCTTTGTCCAAGCTCTCCTCGCTGGAAGGACTCCCAGCAGCAGGAGGTCAGACTCGCGTCTGTGGTGGCAGCATCCATTTTGTGGAGCTGAGGCTTTAGTTAACTTTAACCGGGGTTCACAGTTACGTACATGTTGTGTCCCTCTAGAAGGGCGGAATGCTAACCTCGTCGCCAGAATTGGTGAGGGGGTAGCATCCCGATTCGTATGACACCTTACTCGACATGTCGTGATAACGCAATACCGAAGTTACCGATATGATACGCGTTACCATGGAACAGCCATTGGGTCTTGGTTCCGCAAGCTGCAACCGGGCTCGGCTCATGCCAGAGCCCAATTCACACGGGTCCATGCACTCTGCCTTCAGGATTGTCAAGGCCTGCCATAGGAGTGACTGATAGGAACCCGGGTGTCCATTGTGCGGTTAGGTATAGGGATACTATACCTAAAGCAACGAGCGGGTACGCTACGTTGCCCCAGCTGTCGTGCAGCCAGTTGTGTCAGATTTAGATGGCCATCCAGGGGTGGCATAATACATGCTTCAGCCCCTGGGAGGCCCTGGGTACACCGATGCCCTGAGTTACAGGGTCTGACAGGGTGGCCCAGTTCCAATTGGGTAATGCACCTAAGGTACACGCATCAATTTAGAGAGAGAACAGCTAGGCTGTGGGTCTGATTAGCAGGCCCACAGCCCGAGAAAGTCGTAAACCAGTGAAACAAAAGCAAAAAGTCCGGGTGATCATAGGATTGCAGACCCTACTCTCCTACATGACCCCCCCCCAAACGTTGGGACAATAAGCTAACCTTGACCAGGTGAGTCTTCTTGTTCTAAGTGGAAATACCTGGAGAGCCCATCTGCATTGCCATGATCAGTGCCAGGTCTATGCTCCACTGTGAAGTCCATCCCCTGTAGGGAAATGGACCACCTAAGCAGTTTGGGGTTTTCACCCTTCATCTGATTTAGCCATAAGAGGGGCTTATGGTCGGTCTGAATTTTGAAATGAGTGCCAAACAAGTATGGCCTCAGTTTCTTCAGGGCCCACACCACAGCGAAGGCCTCCCTCTCTATAGCTGACCAATTTTTCTCTCTGGGGGTCAGCCGTCTGCTTATAAAAGCAATGGGCTGGTCATTACCATCAAAATTCAGTTGAGATAGAACAGCTCCCACACCCAACTCAGAAGCATCTGTTTGGACAATGAATGGTTTGGAGTAGTCTGGACTCTTGAGGATAGGTGCCGTGCACATGGCCTGTTTTAGGTCATCGAATGCTTTTTGACAGCTCGCTGTCCACTGAACCTTTTTTGGCATTTTCTTACTCGTCAGTTCATTGAGCGGAGTCACAATCGATCCGTAATTTCTGACGAACTTCCGGTAGTAACCAGTCAGGCCCAAGAAAGCTCGAACCTGAGTCTGGGTGGTTGGAGGAGCCCAGTCCCTGATTGACTGTATCTTGCTCTCCAGTGGCTGAACTTGGCCTCCACCGACGAGGTGGCCCAAGTATACAACCTGTGTCTGCCCTATCTGGCACTTGGCAGCCTTGATAGTGATACCTGCTGCTTGCAGAGCCTCTAACACTTTCCGCAGGTGGACCAGGTGATCCTCCCAGGTGGAGCTAAAGACAGCAATATCGTCAAGATACGCCGCACAGAAATCATCCAGCCCAGTGAGAACGTGATTCACCAACCGTTGGAAGGTGGCAGGTGCATTTTTCAAACCAAAGGGCATCACCACGAACTGATAATGCCCACCAGGGTTAGAAAATGCGGTCTTAGGCTTGGCGTCCTCAGCTAACCTGATTTGCCAATACCCAGCTGTCAGGTCAAACGTACTTAAGTAGTTGGCCGAAGCCAATCTATCAATAAGCTCGTCTGCCCTTGGTATTGGGTGGGCATCAGTCTTAGTGACTGCATTGAGACCCCTGTAGTCTACGCAGAACCTCATCTCTTTCTTACCGCCCGGGGTGTGAGGTTTCGGCACTAGAACTACGGGACTAGCCCAAGGGCTGTCCGAGGGTTCAATGACTCCCAGCTCCAACATTTTCTGCACTTCATTTTTGATGCAGTCTCTAACGTGATCTGGCTGCCGGTAGATTTTACTCTTCACGGGCAAGCTGTCACCAGTGTCGACCTCATGGGTGCACCAATTGGTCTGACTGGGTGTTAGAGAGAACATATGCCGGAAGGATTGAAGAACCTGTTTACAATCCTCCTGTTGATGTTCGGAGAGGCTGCCACAAAAGACAACACCATCTACCGATCCATCGTCAGGATTCTGAGTGAGCAGGTCGGGGAGAGGGTCACTCTCCTCCTCCTGTCCCTCATCCATGGCCATGAGCAAACTCATGTCCTTCCTGTCGACATATGCCTTGAGCCTGTTGACATGGAGCACCCTGTGGGGGCTCCGGGGAGTTCCCAGGTCTACCAGGTAGGTGACCTCTCCCTTTTTCTCCAGGATGGTGTAGGGCCCGGACCATTTGTCCTTGAGTGCTGCTGGGGCCACTGGCTCCAACACCCACACCTTCTGTCCGGGCTGATAAACAGTCAAGACAGCCTTTTGGTCATGCCAAGCTTTTTGGAGTTCTTGGCTGGCCTTAAGGTTTTCGGATGCCTTCTCCATGTACTCAGCCATCCGCGAGCGGAGGCCCAGCACATAGTCCACTATGCTGGTGGCAGGCTTTTTGAGAGGTCTCTCCCATCCTTCCTTCACCAAACACAGGGGTCCTCTCACAGGATGCCCGTACAAAAGTTCAAAAGGGCTGTAGCCAACCCCCTTCTGTGGGACTTCTCTGTAAGCGAATAAAAGGCAGGGGATCAGGACGTCCCATCTACGCCGAAGCTTTTCAGGTAGTCCGTGAATCATCCCTTTCAGGGTCCTGTTGAATCTCTCAACAAGCCCATTGCATTGTGGATGATAGGGTGTAGTGAATTTGTAGTTGACACCACATTCCTTCCACATAGCAGTTAAGTAGCTCGACATAAAGTTTGCACCTCTGTCGGAGACGACCTCCTTAGGGAAGCCCACTCTGGAGAATACTCCAACTAGGGCTCTTGCCACAACAGGCGCTGTAGTGGTCCTAAGGGGAATAGCTTCAGGATATCTGGTGGCATGATCCACTACCACCAGTATAAACTTGTGCCCTGATGCTGTTGGTGGTTCCATGGGACCGACGATGTCAATCCCCACCCGTTCAAAGGGTACCCCCACCACAGGCATTGGTATAAGGGGGGCCTTTGTCGTGCCACCTGACTTACCACTGGCTTGGCAAGTGACACAGAAGCGGCAAAACTCCTTGGTATCCTCGTTCATGTGAGGCCAGTGAAAGTGTGAGACAAGCCTGTCCCACGTCTTCGTCTGGCCTAAGTGTCCTGCTAAGGGAATCTCGTGGGCCAAGGTAAGGAGGAAACCACGCTGAGACAAGGGGACGACCAGCCTCCTGGTCATGCCAGGCTTGGGGTCTCTTGCCTCAGTGTACAGGAGTCCATCTTCCCAGTATACCTTGTGGGTACCTGTGGCGTTCCCAGCAGCCTCAGCAGCAGCCTGCTGTCTGAGGGGTTCAAGAGAAGGGCAGCCTAACTGGTCCTTCCCCAGGTCCTCTCGTGTGGGTCCCCCTGAGCCCAGAAACTCAACTTGATCAAGTTAGAGTTCTTTAGGTTCAGTTTCCTGCAATTCTTGGAGGTCAGCCTCCTCTGAGTCCTGATCCTCGACCTGGGGCAAGGGGGAAGGCGAAGCCTTAACCCGACTGCTCCTCTTCTTGGGAGGTGTCTGGTCGTTGTTCCAGGATCCAGCACCGGTTCAGTGGGGCATCGTCTGACCTGTGACCTGGTCACAGCAAACACGTGTGCTGGCAAGCCTAACATCTCCATGTGAGTCCGTTGCTCCACTTCTGACCATCGTGATGACTCCAAATCATTGCCCAACAAACAATCCACTGGGAGGTCTGAACTAACAACAACCTTTTTCTGGCCATTTACCCCTCCCCAGGAGAAAGCAACAATCGCCATACTATGACTGGTAGTGACGTTGCTGGCATTGGTCACCAGGAATTCTGTACCTGGCATGATCTGTCCAGGGTCCACAAAGTTAGGCGTCACCATGGTGACGCTGGCACAAGTGTCCCTATAGGCCTGAGCCATTCTTCCATTTATTAAAGGCGTCTGTCGGTATTAGCCCAAAGTATTGGGACTGACATCAGGGGATATATCCACGTCCCCTGTACAGACAAGGACAGCCTGAGTGAGTGTACCAGCTAAGCCGTCACACCCCTCAGAACCCAAGGTTAACCCAACTAGTCCCTTGGGAGGCGCACTACTACTGCTGGCTGTACTAGGGGGCACAGGTGCCGTAGGGGCTGCAGTAGCAGGAGTCTGCCCTCCTTTCTTGGTGCACTCACTAAACCAGTGAGTTTTACTTTTACAGTATTGGCACCACCTTTTCGATTGACGTTCTTGATTCTTCTTTTTCTGGGAAGCCTGACCCCCCCCCCTCTTTGGGTTGTTGGGGACCTGTCGAAGACTTCTGGTCAGTTTGTTCCCCTTTCGAATCGTTACCCTTCTGGTCTGCTTTCTTCTGACCACCCTGGTTCTGGCCCTGGTTTTGCTTAACCCTTGTTCTGACCCATCTGTCTGCCTTCTTTCCCAATTCTTGGGGAGAGGTCAGATCCGAGTCGACAAGGTGCTGATGCAACAACTGGTTCTGACAATTGTTTAAAATCTGTTCTCGCATGATCAAATTATACAATCCTTGGTAATCAGTAACCTTACTGCCCAGCAACCAGCCCTCAAAAGCCTTAGTGGCACAATCAACGAAATCAGACCAGTCCTGAGACTGAGTTTTCTGGGTATCCCTGAACAGCAACCTGTACTGCTCAGTGGTTAGGCCAAACCCATCAATCAGTGTGTTCTTCAGGATCTGGTAATTGTTAGCGCCCTCGACCCTTGTGGTGAGGAGCTTATCTCTGCCTTTACCTTCAAAGGAGAGCCACAAGATAGCTGCCCACTGACTCTGGGGGACGCACTGTACAGTGCAGGCCCGCTCCAAAGCAGTAATCCATTTGTGGATGTCGTCCCCTTGCTTAAAGGGGGGCACTATCTTCTTCAGGTGCTTAGTGTCTAAACTCCTGGGTTCCCGTGGGGGAATGCTGCCACCAGTGGGAATCGTCCCACTCAACTCTTGCTCTCGAGCAAAGGCGAGTCTTTCTTTGGCTAGGGCAAGTTCTTCCCTTTCGATCCGCAGATTGACTTCCCGCTCCTTTGCTTCGTACACTCTTCTCTGAGGCGATGTCATCCCTCTTCGAGCAGAGCCTCGAGAGCCATTGGTTCGAACAGATCTGTTAGAGCCTCTCGACAGAGACCTAACTCGTCCATTCCCAATGTTAAGCTGGCCCGAGAGAGGCCCCAGGGGTCTCCTAGTACCAATCTCGTGCCGGCTTAAGTTGTCCTGAGTTAGCTGACTAACTATGACTGGACCTTTGTCTGCCTCATCCCCAGATGTCTCTGGTTCCTCGTCCTCCTCTTCGCCCTCGGCTGAGAGATGGATAAGGTCAGGGTCACCTCGGGTTCCCTCGAGGGGAGGCATTTCCATTTCGGGATGAGAAGGGTCGGTGTTACCCGCCTTCCTGGCATCATAAGTCTCCAAGAGACCAATCAGAAACGGAATGGTAGGGTTTGCACCCTGCTTTATCTTTCGAGACGTACAGATCTGTCGCATCTCATGAAAGCTAAGCGCAGCATATCTGGAGGTGACCTGTGGCAGGTCGACTGAAACGAGGGGAGACTCAGAGTTTCCGCCTTTGTCCGACATGCTGTTTCTAGTGTGGTGTAAGTGATGCACCTACCTACACTATGGGTTTACCTACTGAGCCCTTGCTAAGAGTTGCAGCCAAGGTGTGCTAAGCCTTGAAGAGCTACAACAGCTGGTTCAGTAGAACTCAGAGTATTCTAAGCTAGGTTATATGTACCTGGAGTACTTATGCGATCTTTCACAAGATGTTCTTAGGATACGCGTGGTAAAACAACAGCAAGCTCAAATCCCAACCGCTGCTCACCAATGTGAGAAGTTGGCCCGATATGCAGTGTTCGCAATTCTAGCGACCGCTATGTATCGTTCCAAACGACCCTTATGGTGATTGGTTGTAAGTCAACCTTAGACCAGCTATCCTAGTAGCGTGGATACGAGCAGTCTTCGGGCTAAACTCTAGAGGGCGTGTTAAGCCAGCTGTTATACCATCACATACCCCTTGAACCCCAAGTGAAAGGACACCACACAAGTGTTATGAAAATAAACAGAATATTTATTAAGAATCACAACAGCCCTGGACTCTTTATGAGGACAGGGTACTAAGCACAAACCAAAACTCTTAGGAAAATACTTCAAGTGCACAATTAAAACAAGTGTCCGAGGACACAGAAAGTTTAGTGGTCTCGGGCGGACCCGATAAGGCAAGTCGGAAGCGAGGGACTCGGGACCCTAGAGTAAGGAGGCTATGCAGGCACCGAAATGCCGAAGTTACCTAGCCACGAGGGCTGCGGCTGCACAAGTCTTACAGGCGTCGGGGTCTTCGCTGACGAGCCAGGAGCCGGAAGAAAAGGAGTTGCTGGCCGGCGACCAGTGCTGAATAGTTCGTAGAGATCCAAGCCTGGATCAGAGATCGTTGATACCTGAAAGCAGAGGGGACCAAGTTCGTACTACTAGCCAGTAGTCAGAGGGTACCAGGAAGGCACCGGTTGGCCGTCACCTCGACTAGGTGAAAGGGCGACGCTAGGCTCTGCAGTCTCACGGACCAGGAGGCGTTGTCGGCGACCAGGATGGAGGTGCGAGCTGTCCCACGAAGGTTGATGCTGTCGGCGTCGCTGGGCCCAGGATTGGGGCAACAAGCCTTGGCAGATTTCAGGGCCACGTGGTGGGCCTAAAATGGCGTCTTGAGTGGACCAGGAGGGTCCGGGGTGCTTCTCTCAAAGATGGAAGCAAAGGCCAGTCTGGAGCAACCAGACCAGCAGCGTTGGTTGTCGGATGTCGTCAAAGAAGGGCACAAGCCAGTGGCTAGTGACCAGACAACGTACTGAGCGGTGAGCAGAAGGGCCCCACGCCGATCGTGGAGATGCTGGGAGACTGCACTTCGGTGCTGGAGCAGCTCAGGGTCGGGGCTTCTCGGACCCCAGAGCACTCACCAGAGAATTGCTTCGATGGTCGTGCTGATTAAGAAAGCGTGCAGGTTTTGATGATGGCCGGTCCCTCGAGGTCTCGTCGCACCCACAGATCACAACTGAGCTGATGACGTGGGTAGAGGTCAGAGGTGCCAGGGAAGCCGGTTCTCGTCGAGCTGGGCCGTCAGATTCCTGAGGAAGGACGTGCAGCAAACCGCAGAGTTCTTAGTTGGTGCCTGCGGATGCAGGGTGACTACTCCTTAGTCACAAGGGAGAAATCTTGAGAAGAGTCTCGAATGTCCTTTCGTAGAAAGTAGTTCTTGATTCAAAGATGATCTAATTTGGAAGGGTCCCCGCTCCGGCCTTTATCCTAAAGAAAGGGGTGGGTACATGACTAGGTCCTGCCCTAAGGGTGGGACCAGGAAGGGGGGTAGTTACACCCCTCTCCCCTGCCGGATTTTCCCCAGGCCAGGGGCTGGCACCCCTGGAACTGGTTCTGACCGGCAGATGAGTAGTGAGCACCGGGGTGCCACTCCGCAGTCACCTTCTCGCAAAGCCCTACCTACCCAGAATACACAAACCCTGTCTGGGACGGTGCGAACACCGCCCTTGACAGGAAACCCTTTGTCCAAGCTCTCCTCGCTGGAAGGACTCCCAGCAGCAGGAGGTCAGACTCGCGTCTGTGGTGGCAGCATCCATTTTGTGGAGCTGAGGCTTTAGTTAACTTTAACCGGGGTTCACAGTTACGTACATGTCGTGTCCCTCTAGAAGGGCGGAATGCTAACCTCGTCGCCAGAATTGGTGAGGGGGTAGCATCCCGATTCGTATGACACCTTACTCGACATGTCGTGATAACGCAATACCGAAGTTACCGATATAATACGCGTTACCATGGAACAGCCATTGGGTCTTAGTACCGCAAGCTGCAACCGGGCTCGGCTCATGCCAGAGCCCAATTCACACGGGTCCATGCACTCTGCCTTCAGGATTGTCAAGGCCTGCCATAGGAGTGGCTGATAGGAACCCGGGTGTCCATTGTGCGGTTAGGTATAGGGATACTATACCTAAAGCAACGAGCGGGTACGCTACGTTGTCCCAGCTGTCGTGCAGCCAGTTGTGTCAGATTTAGATGGCCCTCCAGGGGTGGCATAATACATGCTTCAGCCCCTGGGAGGCCCTGGGTACACCGATGCCCTGAGTTACAGGGTCTGACAGGGTGGCCCAGTTCCAATTGGGTAATGCACCTAAGGTACACGCATCAATTTAGAGAGAGAACAGCTAGGCTGTGGGTCTGATTAGCAGGCCCACATCCCGAGAAAGTCGTAAACCAGTGAAACAAAAGCAAAAAGTCCGGGTGATCATAGGATTGCAGACCCTACTCTCCTACAACATCCACGACAGCTTCGATGCCATCAGCACCCCGGCAACCGCTGAGACACCCGCCCCCACGACCACCACCCGCACCAACTGGCTGCTCGCCTGGACCAACATCAACAAGAACGACACCATCAAGATCATGAACACCATCCACTCCGGATCCCCTGAAGACCCCTGCCCACACCACATCTTCAACAAAGCCAGCAGCACAATTGCACCCCAACTCCGGAAAACCATCAACATCTCCTCCGAGACAGCAACCTTTCCGGAGAGCTGGAAGCACGCAGAGATCAACGCCTTACTCAAGAAAACCAAGGCGGACCCCAAAGACCTCAAGAACTTCCGACCCATCTCCCTGCCCCCGTTCCCGGCTAAGGTCATCGAAAAGGCTGTCAACAAACAGCTGGCCAGCTTCCTCGAGTAGAACAACTTCCTGGACCCGTCCCAGTCGGTGTTCCGCAACAACCACAGCACCGAAACTACCCTCATCGCCGCCACCGAAAACCTCAGGACCCTGCAGGACAATGAAGAAACCGCGGCCCTCATCCTCCTGGACCTGTCAGCCGCCTTCGACACAGTCTACCACCGCACACTACAAACTTGCATTCACGACGCCCGAATCCAAGAGAAAGCCCTGGACTGGACCACCTCCTTTCTCTCTGGCAAAACTCACAGCGTACGCCTTCCCCCCCTTCCGCTCCAAAACCACTGAGATCATCTGCAGCATACCCCAAGGTTTATCCCTCAGCCCAAAGCAGTTCAACGTCTACATGGCACCGCTCGCCCACGTCGCACAAAGGCACAACCTCAACCTTTTCTCCTATGCCGACAACATCCAGATGATCCTCTCCCTCATCAAAGACCCCCACACTCCCAAGACCAACCTACACGAAGGAATGAAGGCCATCGCCGACTGGATGAGGAACAGCCGACTGAAGCTGAACTTGGACAAGACGGAGGTCCTCATCCTCGGATCCACCCCCTCGGCCTGGGACGACTCCTGGTGGTCGACTGCACTAGGAGCACCCCCCACACCCACCGACCACGCACGCAACCTAGGGGTCATCCTCGACTCCACCCTCTCCATGACAAAGCAGGTCAACGCCGTCTCCTCCTCCTGCTTCAACACCCTCTGCATGCTTCACAGGATCTTCAAGTGGATCCCCACTGAAACTAGAAGGATGGTCACCCAGGCCCTCGTCAGCAGTAGACTAGACTACGGCAACGCACTCTACGCAGGAGCCCCGGCCAAACTCCTGAAACGGCTCCAAACCATCCAGAATGCCTCTGCATGCCTGATCCTCAACATCCACCGCCACAGCCACAGCCACATCACACCCCACCTAAGAAACCTACACTGGCTCCCCATCAACAAGAGGATAACCTTCAAGCTCCTCATCCACGCACACAAGGCACTCCACGACAACGGACCAGCATACCTCAACAGCTGACTCAGCCTCTACACCCCCACCCGCCAGCTCCGCTCCGCAGACCGCGCCCTCACCACCGTCCCCCGTATCCGAAAAATAACCACCGGCGGCAGATCATTCTCCCACCTCCCTGCCAAGACATGGAACACCCTGCCCACCCGCCTGCAGCAGAACTAAGATCTCCTAACCTTCAGGAGACTCCTCAAGACCTGGCTCTTTGAACAGTAGCAGCATCCCCCCACCCTCAGCTCCTTGAGACCCTCACGGGTATGTAGTAAGTATGGGTGAACTTTGTGGATCTGCGGTCCACAAATTTGTGAGAAATCGCAAAAAAGTCTACGAATTCTTGGAAAAATCCGCGAACTCGCGGATTTGCAGAAATATTACTGGAATACTTTCTACTGGCTAATCAGTAAGTGCTAGGTCGTTGGGTAAATATGTAGTGCTTTTCCTGCACCGCAGCTGCGTAAAGGGCCAGAAGAGTTGTCTCCAGTGACCATATGTGTGTTACTTTGCCATCGCGCCGAAGGGCACAGGGGTCTCTTGAGTGAGCTGTCCATCATAGTGGGTAAATGATGGGAAGACGGTGCACACCGCTAGTGTGTGGGCGGGGCCAACCGGGTTGGGCTTCTATGCGAGTTCACATGCCTCTTGTGTTTATAAAAGGTCAGAGATCGATCAGAGCAGCAGATGTGGAGAAAGAAGCCCCTGGTCACAGGAACTGCACAGGATTGCGCTCGTGAAAGTGAAGGATGCAAAGGCCTCCATCCAGCATCACAGCTAATTTTCGACGGTAGATATGGGGAGAAAGCACACCTGCCCAGCCTCGACAAAGCTCACGATTGTTTTTGGGCTGATGAATGCGTTACTGAATTTGAGCTTCAACTCGGGCACCTGCTTTATTTATATCTGTAAGTGCTTCCTGTTGAGGTTTAATTTTTGTGACAGGAGCATCGTGCCAGAATGAACCCTGCCCTTATTTGTCCAAGAATACGCCATCGTTTTGTGCGATACCTCTACTCAACTGGAGTACTTTCTACTGGCTAATCAGTAAGTGCTACCTCGTTGGGTAAATCTATAGTGCTTTTCCTACACTACAGCTGCGTAAAGTGCCAGAAGAGTTGTCTCCAGTGACCATGTGTGTGCTACTATGCCATCGCGCCGAAGGGCGCAGGGATCCCTTGAGTGAGCTGTCCATCATAGTGGGTAAATGGCGGGAAGATGGTGCACACCGCTAGTGTGTGGGCAGGGCCAAACGGGTGGGGCTTCTATGCGAGTTCACATGCCTCTTGTGTATATAAAAGGTCAGAGACCTATCAGAGCAGCAGATGTGGAGAAAGAAGCCCCTGGTCACAGGAACTGCACAGGATTACGCTTGTGAAAGTGAAGAATGCAAAGGCCTCCATCCAGCATCACAGCTAATTTTCAACGGTAGATATGGGGAGAAAGCACACCTGCCCAGCCTCGACAAAGCTCATGATTGTTTTTGGGCTGATGAATGCGTTACTGAATTTGAGCTTCAACTCGGGCACCTGCTTTATTTATATCTGTAAGTGCTTCCTGTTGAGGTTTAATTTTTGTGACAGGAGCATCGTGCCAGAATGAACCCTGCCCTTCCCAAGAAGATGCCACCGGTTTGTGTGATACCTCTACTCAACTGCCAAACTTGCGGGGCTTCTAAAAAAAGTCCGCCCGCGAGCGGATTTGCCAATTTTCCTGCAATTTTGCGAGATTCGCGGATCACGAAATTGCCAAAAATCCGCAAATTCCGCGAGCGGAACGGATTTTGCGCCCATACTTAGTATGTAGTGCGCTTTATAAATGCCTTGATTGATTGATTGTAGTTTTAGAATCATGCTTACCTCTCATGGGAGACTGGAGTTTAAAACAAAGATTATGGCACTGGCATGACAACTTTTCTGAACAGTCTACTGGCACCTCTGGCAAGCAGACAAAGCCACGAAATGGCAGAAATTAAGTGTAGATAACAACACTGCACCAAGGGCAGAGGCTCACAGAGATACAGAGTTGATCAACTGCTCCTTTGCACCGAGACCAGCATAATTGCTAGAAAAGCCCATATCACTCACTCTAGACAAGGATCCTGGAAGCCAGCAGCAAGAGTTCTTTCTCACTGATCTCTCTCCCATCAGAGTGTGTGCAGTGGAAACTGTCACATTCACAACTTTCCACTGAATGTCCTACGAGCAGAAACGCAGTCCCCAATGAAGCGTAACCGCAGTCAGCCTTCCTTCCGGAATTAGTTAAGTAGAAGACTTACAAACATGCACAAAAAGAATGGAAATGAATTGTGAATACAGAGAAAAACAGAAGGAAGAGTGAAAAACATATAAGCACTGAGGCCAGTAGAGCATGATGCTCCCATCCCATCCAAGACCTCAGTCATCTGGCTAGCCCGGTCTTTCTCATGCCGCCATAGATGGTCTCAATGTGTTCATGCCTTGCAAGTTACCAGAACACACCTGTGCCCTGAGTGTCTTTAGGCATTATCCCCACGCCATCCCTGACTAAGGCCAGGATGAATCAGTGCACAGACACATTCGCTCATTGTCGGCTTTCCCTACCCATCATTGTCCAGGAAGAACTTGCCGCACACCCACAATGTGACCACGATCACTGGCGAGCCTGCAAGAGAAGGAGATCAAGATCACATACTCCCCGTTCCAGTAGCAACCTTCAACGTCGATCAATTATCTAGAAGTGTATCAACAACATTAAAACAAACTCCTGACAACTGAAATATTCACCACAAGAAAAATGTCTAGCAGAGCCGATGCTATGTATGTACTCTCTGCAAGTCAGGCCTGCAATCACACTGCAGTAACCACACGAACAAGTCACATCTGCCTCACATTTCAATACCCACAGCAGCAAGAAACTCAAACAACATTTTTGCATAAGAAGGAAGTCACAACTTCACCAACGTTGCAATAACCACAGTAACAAGGCAGACATGCATACACAATGTGCAGCAAATATTCGAGGCTGTACTCGTTGAGAATGGCAATAACCATAGTCACAAGTCAAACATTAAACTCAAGGAGTGCACAGTTATAAACAGAGGCGGTGGTGCCTCTCCACTTCCCAGCAGCACTCAAGGAAGCCATTCAACGCTCAGGTGCCTGCATTCAGACCAGCCGCTTGGCATGCATGGTATGGGGGTTCATGACGACATCCAGGCTTTGCCTGACCTAATGGTGGCCCGCTTGTGACATACCATGGCCATTCTTAACATCACTATGGTTCTATCTGAAATGATTGTTGTCGTTTCTCGACACATCATATTGTGGCCATTATTGACAACATTCTGGCCTTTCCTGGCATAATGCTGCTAATACTTGACATGTTACAGTTCTCTAATAATTATGCTATCCCTTGCATAACAGAATTACTGTAGGCATTCATGGCGTCATTCTGGCTAGCCCTGTTAAAATAGTGTTGAAAATCCCTTTCATATCATGGATCTGCCAGGGATTCGATGATGGTGAGAAACAGACATTAAAATTAGACTCTGTCCATATGTGACAGTAATGAATATAAGCTCTTGATAAAAATGACAAGCCGGTGTTTAGGAACCAAGCATATATTTAATAAACTTGAAAGTACGGTATTCTGGGACGATCATAGGTTTTTGTTTATGAAAATAACAAGCTTCAGTTTTTGGGGAATCGAGCTTACTTATCAAAAATGCCAGTTTTGTTTTTCATGGTGGAATGTATGTATGTTTAGAAGCTTGCAAATTCTGCGTTCCTGAAATATATTTAACGCTGATTTTAAAACTGAATTAGGGAGGCCTATTGCTAAATTTGTTCCCTTAGTGCCAAAGCTCACGTACTACCATGGCAGTTGTTTCATAATTTGTGTGGAGGAACCTCATTATTTCTACATACAACATTATCTCCACTACTGTCTGAGGCTTAAGCACAAATGATTGGTGTAACCCTTCTAATGCCGTCACTTACTGTGGAGAAGCAGTAGCAGCCTGGAAGGGAGCTGAATGACTGTGTGTGCACGCTAGGACCAATGTGAGGCCGTTATTGGGACCTCACCACTTTCAAAGTTCACCAGGCACCACTGGTGATAACCACTGCAATTGGTCGGGCCTTCACAAGTACTGTAATAACTGCAGTAACATGTGAAGCCTGTACTCAAACTAGAATAACCACAGTAACACGTCAGGCCTGTACTCAAATTAGAATAACCACAGTAACTCGTCATGCCTGTACTCCAACTAGAATAACCACAGTAACACATCAGGCCTGTACTCAAATTAGAATAACCACAGTAACACTTCAGGCCTGTACCCAAACTAGAATAACCACAGTAACACATCAGGCCTGTACTCAAATTAGAATAACCACAGTAACACATCAGGCCTGTACTCAAATTAGAATAACCACAGTAACACATCAGGCCTGTACTCAAATTAGAATAACCACAGTAACACATCAGGCCTGTACTCAAATTAGAATAACCACAGTAACACATCAGGCCTGTACTCAAATTAGAATAACCACAGTAACACTTCAGGCCTGTACTCCAACTAGAATAACCACAGTAACACATCAGGCCTGTACTCAAATTAGAATAACCACAGTAACACTTCAGGCCTGTACTCAAACTAGAATAACCGCAGTAACACGTCAGGCGTGCACTCTAACTAGAATAACCACAGTTACATGTCAGGCCTGTACTCAAACTGAAATAGCCACAGTAACACGTCAGGCGTGCACTCAAACTAGAATAACCACAGTTACATGTTAGTCCTGTACTCAAACTGAAATAACCACAGTAACACGTCAGGCGTGCACTCAAACTAGAATATCCACAGTAGCACGTTAGGCCTGTACTCAAACTAGAATAACAAAAGTAACACGTTAGGCCTGTACCCAAACTAGAATAACCACAGTAACACGTCAGGCCTATACTCAAACTGGAATAACCACAGTAACACACCAGGCCTGTACTCAAACTAGAATAACCACAGGAACACGTCAGGCCTGTACTCAAACTAGAATAACCACAGTAACAGGTCAGGCCTGTACTCAAACTAGAATAACCACAGTAACACGTCTGGCCTGTACTCAAACTAGAATAACCACAGTAACATGTCAGGCGTGCACTCAAACTAGAATAACCACAGTAACATACCAGGCCTGTACTCAAATCAAGTCTGTCATGCACTCACAGTGTAATAACCACAGTGACAAGTCATGCCTGCACTCACAGTGTAATAACCAGAGTGACAAGTCATGCCTTCATTCACAGTGTAATAACCACAGTGACAAATCATGCCTGCACTCACAGTGTAATAACCACAGTGACAAGTCATGCCTTCACTCACAGTGCATTTACCACAATAACAAGTCTGTCATGCACTCACAGTGTAATAACCACAGTGACAAGTCATGCCTGAACTCACAGTGTGATAACAGTAATAATCACGTTACAATAAACACAGTAACAAGTCACACCTGCACTTGAAGTAACAAGTCAGACATGCACTAACACTGTAATTACCACAGTAACATGTCAGGCCTAAACTCAGATTGAAATCACCACTGCAAAACGTCTAAACTCCACTTAGAGTAGCAAACCAGGCCTACACTCACAATTCAATAACGACAGGAACAGCCACACTGCAATAAGCACAGTCCCAAGGCACACCCGCACTTGAGGTAACAAGTCAAACATGCACTCACACTATAATAATGGCCATATGATGTCACAGTTTCACTCACATTGTAAGAGCTACAATAAAAATAGGACTGACACTGTGTCAACTATATTAATACGTCAGACCTGCGCTCCATAGTATGACCACAGTACCACGACATGCCTGTATTTACAGAGCGGAATAACAATCACAGTAACTAACCAGACCTGCACTCACACTGAGATAACCACAGCAACAAATCGGATCTGCACTGGCAAAGTGATGACCACATTAATAGGCCAGAACAGCACCCACGCTGTTAACCACGTTAACAAATCAGACCACCACTTCCACTGTGATATCCATAGTGACAAGCCAGACATGTGTTAAAGCTTTTTTCTAAATGCACAATTTCGTGTGACAAAATATGTTTGAATACTAATGATTTTCAAAATGAATTTAGCCAAAAACAAAGAATTAATAATGTTGCACTTGAAACGATTCCAATTGTAGGTTTAGAGGTGTGCTTCCTAATGAAGTTTAGTTATGCCACATTTTCGTAGAGACACCATTTTATTAAAATAGATGCAGTTTTTAGTGTTTGCTCATCTTGCTACTGCTCATTACCCATCCCAATCAATCCCCCTCTGCGTGTCTTCTTTCCTTACAATTTTCCTTACAGTTTTCGCAGAACACAGGTCACTTTGGTGCACTTGGTTATTTATTTTCTTTAAATCGCGTGTCTTGTGGATGAAACTTTTATCGCACTCCCAAAGTATCATTCTGAAGGACACTTGGGCTGGTTGTTCTGAGGCAGACTTTCTAGCACACCGATGTATGAGTCTTTGTCTGAAAATGCTTGTATATTATGTTGTACATCTACAGGCTAAGCTGCTGCTGTGGAAGCTAATGGAAGAATCCCTCTGCCTTAGAAATGGGTTAATGTTATAATATTTTTCTTGTGATTGCAATTTTGATTTGTCTAATGTGTGTTATTACTGGTCATGCCATGCTGAAGTAGCAGTTTTTACTTATCATCTGTGCGTAAATTGTGGATATAAACCCTCATTTTAGGAGTGAGGCATGAGGCTTACTTTTTGTACTAGAGATGCTATTAGTCTTCCAATTAGAGAACCTCTTTTATGATTTTTGCTGCACATTGGGACTGGGAATTATTTCTGATTTCTGACCATGTATTCTGTATCTGAGCCTTCACGGCACTGCATTCTTATTTTTCTGTATTGCCTTTTGGGGATTGGAATTCAACCTTTTTAAACTTTTCCTCAGACTAGAACCCAGTTGTTGAGTGGACCCAGTCAATTATTAATACTCTGCTATTTCTTGTACCTGATGGTAGGAGGGTGGTGACTATTATCGCTAGATCAAGAGTGCTGGAGCGGAGCCAATGAAAGGTGAAATTTTGGGGTGATCTAAAAGTTAGGGTTCAGGTAAAGATTGGGGGTTGGTTCCCGCTCCTGCTCCCACACCTGCAACTGCAGTCTAATAACATCAGTAAGCAATCAAGCACTGCACTCCCTGCACAATTTACAAAGTAACAAGTCCAGCCTGCGCTTAAATTATAGTAATGACAGTGACAAGTAAGATCCTGTATTTTCTCTACAATATCCAGTGTAACAAGCAGTCACCACGCTCACCGTATGCCAGTCACGAAAGCTTATGATGAACTGGGCATTCACACTTGAAGGATGCACGAGAAGCAGTATGCTCACAATACGGGTGGAATGTTAGCAGCATCACAGAACAACCTGTGCAAGAACCAGCCCTTGTGCATTCTCTAAGAGCGGGAGAAAGGCCCTTTCTTACCCCAACCGAAGAGGCAGTAATATTTCAGGCAGGAGTTCCGGGCCAGTGCAGAGGCTGACAGCAGAGCGTGGAGATACAACCCCTCCACCAGGAGCCAGCAGTAACTGCAACCGCTACAGTAATGTAGAAATACCTGCGTCGAACGGCACGCCATTGATACCTACAGCGAAGAGAGGAGCAAGAGCTGTGGTTATGGTGAGCCATAGAGGAGAGATGGCCAAGGACGAGAGTGACAGGGCAGGATAATGTATAAACAGCCTGTTAAACAGATGATAAAGCAAGAAAGTGGAGAAGTCTATGGAAGAGAGAGCCATGAAAGGCGAGATACACAGACAGGCACAAGGGGCATCGATAAAGAACTATGGGGAGAAACAGACATGCAGGAGAACAATCAACCAAACAGGCGAGATAGAGCGAGAGAGATAGAGACAGCACCATAGGGGAGGCACAGCCATGGAGGAGATAGAAAGAAAAGGGTAAAGAGACACGACAAAAAAAGAGAGGCAAAGCAAGAAAAATACAGCTGAAGAGAGCATGGGTGACTCCTAAAGATCACCTCCCCATATTTGTTGTCCCCTAAGCCCCCATATTTGTAAATAAAATTACTAAATGTACATTTTTTTGATGGCCACTGCAGTGTTTTTTTGCAATGCTCACTCTTCAAAGTGCACACCTCAGGTTGGACAGTGTGGTAGGTAGCATTGAAGTCCCTTTCGCTGCGCCCGTCGGCCAACGGCCGTCCCGAGCTGAGGACGTCCGTTGGCCGACGAGGCCCTGCCCAGCCCACTCAATCAAACCGCTGCACCAAGCGGTTAAGCATGTGCAGATGTATTATGACCTCCTGAGGTCTAAAGTGGAATTTGTCTGTCTAAGGTTCTAGCAGTGGCAGTTATGTAAGTTGTTGTCTGGATCTTGTTGAGACAGGACATGTTGGCGGTGAAAGGCACATTGCCAGTGGAAATAAATCTTACCCTCGTTACTTCAGTGGTCTTCATCATCTTTCACTACTTATTGGTGCGATCGGGCTTTCAACTGCTCACAGATGTGTACTCCAGCAGCACAGGTAATTTTCCTTCATGTGGCCTCTCCCACATTAAGGTGGTTGAAGTGTGTGGAGAATTCAAAATTTGTGAACATCCGTGACAAGAATTTTCAATTCTATTAAGGACACGGAGGCGAGGATTATGCTTTCTCATTTCTTTACTAGGAAATGCTCAGCAGCCAATCAGAAAACAGTATAGAAAAATAACACTACAATACCCATGAATACTCTGGGAATAACCTGACAACCATAGAGTCACTACATCCACTGTAGCGTCCCTACTTGAATTCGTTTCTGCCTTTGCGGGAGGGGTGAAAGGACGACTTATTGGAGTAGTTGGAATCTTGACCTCCTCCACGATGGAATTGATAGCCACGTTGGTTATTTTGGCTGGATCCAGGCCGAACGATCGTCCCCTATATCGTCAGGCCTGCCCAAAAACTGTACGAAAGGCCCGTTTAAGGGAGGATTGAGCTTTGTCCAGGCCACTAAACATAGCAACAAATTTGGTCACTTCTCAATGGAAAGGCTGACCAAACAGCAATCCTTGAGCTAAAGGACCCGACTCAGAAGCGGACAACTCAGCCAATTTCGGGTCCAACTTTAACAGAATAGAGCGTCTATGCGCACAGGACATGGCACAATTAGTGTTTCCTAATTGACAAATGGCCCTCTGAGACCAACCAATTAACTCATCTGGATCAACTGAAGAAGACGAGGCCTTCGCACGGAAACCCAAATCTAAAATTTTCGTGAGGGGACCAAATAAATCCAACAAGTTGTCCAGACAAGAGCACCATGCTCTGTCATTACCTTTTTTAGGGTCTTTTGCATATTTTCTAAGGTGTGTGACAATAGTTGGATCAACCTCCGGAGTGTCAGCCAACTTATCGGCCAGATCTGGATGTGGACACTCAGGCCGGAGACGGGCACGCACCTCCTTATCAAAAGGCTGACGGAAATGTGATTGGACATACTCCGCCACATCAGGTGAAGGAAGCCAAGAAGATGAATTGGGATGGATAATATCAGAAGGGTCAAAGGTGAGGAGTTGTGGATGAGAAGGCGCATCAACAAAATGATCCTTATGAGCTTTTTTAGCCGGGGGAGGAGAGGCGTCGTGGTCAGAGGACGTGGTACATGAAGTGCCACCATCATCCGGCTGGTGAACCTGAGATGCACGAGCCTCTTTGGAATGACCATAGGAGTGCTCCTCAGACAAAGATTTAGCCAATTTAAAGAATTCGGACTTGTGAGGATTAACTTTGGAAGCCTGAGAGGAAGAATGGCCAGAGGAGGCGGGCAACCAGCCCTGCTGTAAAGTATAATTGGAAAGATGACATTTAAGGGGTTCAATTGCTCAAACTAGCGCCTTATTGACAGAATGCTGAACACCCACGTCTAGAGCCTCCACTAAATCCTGCTCCATGGAGCCTGAAGCCCCTTCACCGTAATAGTACTCCTCCTCATCATAATATTCTGCCATTAAGACACTCAAAGTGTGAATAGTGCTCACAAGAGGAAGGAAGAAACACTGCAGTCTAAGAAGCCAAAGGGAAATTAATGGGGGAGTGGCAACAAACCCCAAAGCAAGCCAACAACTACACAGGCAGCAATAAGCCTGAATATAAATGTAATTCAACGTGGAGGGACGGCTTGCCAGCAATGAAACCACTCTAGGCAGGGTCTATGCACAATTATACAGCCCAAACTGAGGATCTGTGGCAGTTGGGCGTAATGTGGGGCTCGCAGCAGACTGTGGGCATACAGCATGAAAAGCGCTGCTCTCGCGCTGCAATTTCTGAACTTCGTCGGAAAAGAAACAAACTCAATGGCCGCCGCGCATGCGCGGTACGGCCGCCTGCTGGCAAAAGTGAGAAAGGACTACGAGACAAACACGCGTAGTCCTAGAGCCCCGAGTCTCCTGCTCCATAATCTACAAGCGCAGGTGCGCGCTCCCTGCAGCACAAAAGGAAGAAGCCTCGAAAGCGGAGGCAGAAGAATTGAAACGCACGAAAAACGCCGGCAGTACAAACAGAGGAAGATAAACAGCAGTCTACTGTAAAACAGAAGCGTGCAAGGCGCGAAGCACCCAGAAGCGTTAGAGCGCTGACCAAAGCAGGTGCAATCAAGAAACATATACAACAATTAACCCCTTCGATGCCTATGACGGAACGGTTCCGTCATGAGCATCGGTTGGGCTGTGTTCATGACGGAACCGTTCCGTCATGACCACACCCATTTACATTGGGGCCCAGCACCGGGGGTAAATCTGCACCGCAGGGAAGGTGTTAATAGCACAGCAAATAATGCAATGAAACAGGCACAAGGCTTAAGAGTAAAAGAGAAGCACTTAACTGGCTGCGGAGCAGCAAAGAAAGAGGATGTGGTATTCTCTAAGGGGCATTTTATAGTAGTGACTCTATGGTTGTCAGGTGATACCCAGAGTATTCATGGGTATTGTAGTGTTATTTTTCTGTACTGTTTTCTGATTGGCTGCTGAGCATTTCCTAGTAAAGAAATGAGAAAGCATAATCGGAGCCTCCGGTCCTGACATAGAACTCGAGAAGGGGCAGTCTCAGGGACGAGCATCGTAGGGGTGAGGTATTTAGGGGCTCCCTGCTGTTGTTATCAGCCTTGTGTTTTGCATACCTGCCAGCATGTGAGCTGCAGATGCGAGCATTGTGGTCACGCGATTCCCCTGAGGCACACCTTTAGGCGGAGACATTGGGTGAAACAAGCCCTGTTGTCTATAGAAAACCAACGGAACGCGATGCTTATGAAGGGAAATATCTGGAACTAACAGAAAAATTACGGAATCCCCCAAAATCCCATGCCCATGCAAGAAGGTCCAGTTCCCATGATGTTTGAAACTGCCTTAAATCAGGACTAATGATGGTGCCTGAGGGGGAGCATAAGTGTGTACTTGGCCAATCCAAGAAGTGGGTGAGAGTGGCCCATATGTTGAAGGAGAAGTAAAGGGACACTCTCTATCATAGTCGACACAGGAGCTACTCATTTGACTGTCAGAACCGCTGAGGTCCCTAACCTACCCCTCTTAGGAAAAAAAGGGAAAACTGTAGCTATCATGAAAATCAGTGTACCAATCAAATTACTGCCCGAGTGCCATTAGAAATAGGAGAGATCAAAGAACACAATGAGTTTGTATTTTGTGACTCAAGTCCTGTAACACTTCTAGGCAGAGATCTTCCTTATAAGATTAACTATGTCATATATTGTACACAGGATGGTATAGGCATTGTGACTCAAGCAGTTGATGCTGAGTTTAAACTATAATCACCAGAGTCTATTGTAAGACTCTATCCAGTCCTCACTACAGATTTGTCTATTGACTTAAGGGAGATAGTTAAAGAAGAAGTTTGGGATTTCACTGAAAATGACATTGGATTGATTAAAGGTGCTAAGCCCCTTAGGATTACCCCTAGACCTAATGCTGTATTTTGTCAGATTCATCCATATAAAATGACCCCAGAAGCCATAGAAGGAATCACCCCTGTTATTGAGAATATGATAGAGCAATGAATCTTGAAGGAAGTAATTGCAAGTTTGTGCATCTCACTTGTATTGACCTTACAAACATCTAATAAGAAATGGAGGATAGTACCAGATCTAATAAAAATTCATCAGATTGTCCTTCCATGCTATCCTGTGGTAACAAACCCTGCTGTAATTCTATTTCAAATTCCTTCAGATGCAGAGTAGTTTATGGTCATTGATCTTTGCAAGGCCTTTTTCTACGTTCTGTTGCAAGAAGAGAGCCAGTGTCTCTCTGCTTTTCGGTTCCAAGTGAAAACCCTCATGTGGTGTCATGCTCCACAAGGGTTTACAGAAAGTCCTTCTTACTTTAATCAAATTCTTAAAAAGAATTTAGAGACTTTGCAGTTACTACATAGTTTGACCCTAAACAATAATTCGACTATCTACTGAGCACCTCGTTGACAAACGAAGATTACAAACAAGATACCATTGCTTTGTTAAACCACTTAGATGAGAATGGACATAAAGTTTCACCTGAGAAATTACAATACTGTCAAGCGGAAGTCATGGACCTAGGTCACCAAAAATCAAAAGGAGTAAGACGAGTGTCTCATGAACGAATAGAGACAGTCCTTAAAATGAAATTCCCAAAAACTCAGGGAGAAGTAAGAATGTTTTTGGGAATGGTCGGTTACTGAACACAATGAATAGAAAATGTCTCTTGGATTGTGAAGCCTTTGATAAGGCTGACAATGCTGATGCCAATTACCTGATACCAAAGGATGATGAATGTATGGAAGCCTTCCAAGAGCTTAACATTTTACTTTGCAGTGCACCCGCTCTTGGAATGTCACACTATACAAAAGATTATGTGCACTTTTGTCACAAAAGAGATGGATGTGTATTGTCTGCACTAATACAAGCCCATGGTGATAACAAATGTCCCACTGGCTATTTTCCAGCAACTCTTGATTCGATGGCCACAGCTTTTCCTGGTTGTCTCAAAGTGGTTGCAGTGGTTAGCCTTAGCATTCAGCAAAAAGAAGAGATTGTGATGGGTTATCCTTTAATTTTTATGGTACCCCACTAAATTGAAATGATCATGACTCACTTTAGAATGCAACATATGACAAATAACCACCTTACCTGCTATGAGAGAATTATTTGGGCAGCAGAACTAATTTGCGTCTGGAGATGTAACACACTAAAGTTAGCTTCTTTGTTGCCTACTCCAGACAGAGAGCATGAGAATGATTTTGATCTTGACTTTGTAACTGTAACCGAATTATGCTCAAAACCAAGACCAGAAATACTGGACTTCCTCTTGCAAATACTGATCATATTCTTTTTGTTGATGGTTCATGTCTAAAAGATAGACGTGGTATACTAAGAGCGGCATATGATGTATGTACCCTAAGTGAAATTGTAGAAGCATCCTACTGGTGCCAAGTAACTTTCTGCACAAGTGGCTAGAAAGTTCATGAGTCATCATTTACACTGATAGCCAGGATGGATTTGGAGTTGTGCATGATTTTGTTCAGTTATGGTCACAAAGAGGATTTCTAACTTCTGCTGGTAGTCCAATCAAAAATGAAGTGCATTTTTCAAACTTACTCAATGCCTTACAATTGCCAAAGAAAATTGCAGTTGTGAAATGTGCCACACAAGACAGAAATGACTTTGTCACAAGAGTCAATCGCTATGTAGATGAAGTTGCCCGTTACTATGCTCTTGAGTCCTGTACCTTTCACTTACATGAACCATGTAATGTGGAAGGAGAAAGGGTGAAAAATATGTTAATGAATACTGTACACACCTTTAAAGAATTAAGAGAACGTCAGATAAATGGGAAAGAATGGAATGTATAAAGGATGCTAGTGACATTTGAGTGTTTATTGAAGGAAAACCTGTCTTATCAGATTCACCTTTACCACCTACAGTGCAACATATACATGGTCTGACTCATGTAGGAAGAGACAGAACTGTTTTTACTTTCCGCTCCTATTGGTACAATCCTTAGTTCAGAATGATGGCAGAGGATTATTGCATGATGTGTATGATCTGTTAAAATCAAATTGTGGGCAATAGAGCACCAGCAACACATTTAGTCGTACTGAAACTCTGATGGGCCATTTAATTGTCTCCAAATAGATTTCCTGGAAATGGCTCCATGTAATCAGCTGAGGTATATTCTTGTAATTGCCTGCTTATTTTAATGTTGGGTTGAGGCTTATCCTACCTGAAGCAGTGACAGTCTAATAGTTACCAAACTATTGATGCAGGAATCAATATCACGTTTCAATATGCCAGCTTATATTGAATCTGATCAAGGAACACACTTTAAAAGTGAAATTATGCAGTTAATATGTGCAGCTTTAGGGATTGACCAAAGATTACACTGTAGTTATAGACCAGAAGCATTTTGAGTGGCAGAATGACTGAATGGGATGATTAAAGCTAAGGTAGCAAAGGTTTGTGCTGATACATCACTCAAATGGTCTGACTTTCTTCCTTTTGTGCTCATGAGTATTCAAAGTACCCAATGCAAACAAACTGGATTGTTGCCACATGGAATATTGATCGGGAGAGCAATGCCTTTACCCTCTGTACCAACAGAGGTCCAGCTGAATATCACATGGTTTTCCAGTACTGCAAAGGATTGTCTGATGCGGTTGGATCTATGCCAAGAAACAAGCTCGAAAGTCCCGCCCGGAAGAGAGTTGGCGAGGAACCCACTAGGTGATTCCTGTCACGGACAATGCTGTCAAGTCAACTGGCCTTTTAAACTGGATATTTATTTATTTTTGATATTTGATAAAGCGCGAACAATTGCCCGCAGATGTCTCGGCGCTATTACTATTGCAGACTTCTCCATTACTGGGCTTCACATTTACTGGTTAAACAACCAGGCTTTCAGTTGTTTTCGAAATAACATAAGAGTAGGACTCATCCTGATAGATTGGGGGAGAGTGTTCCATAATTTTGGGGCCGTAACCAGAAAACGACGACCTCCCCAAGTAACTGACTTAGTACGAGGCACCACCAAGTCGTTAAGGTTGGACGAGCGAAGTGGTTGTGAAGGGTTGTACGGAATTAGTTGGTCTCTCAAAAATTGAGGTGCTTGTTGATGCAGTGATTTGTAGACTATGCAAAGGGTCTTGAATTTAATTTGGTTTCCAATTGGGAGCCAGTGATAACTCCGAATAGTGGCAGCTATGGGTTTATATCTAGGAATTCCCGAAAGAAGTCTGGCAGCCGCATTCTGTACTGTCTGCATTTTCTTGATGACCCTGATCTGAGCATTGGCGAACAAGCCGTTGCAATAGTCTAATGCAGATAAAACTAGGGCGCTTACCAAGGTCTTGCCTGCACTCTTTGGGAGAAAAGGGAGGATTTTTTTCACCAGACGTAATTTGTAAAAAGCTGTGGCGGCAGTCTGATTGGCATGAGCAACAAAATTAAGGTCATTATCAAAGATAACACCCAAGTTCCTCACCTTGGGAGTTGGTTTCGGCAGGGCCCCGAAAGATGTTGGCCACCAAGCGGGGGACCAGCTAGGGAATAGATGTCCGAAAGTTACCACCTCCAGTTTTTTCGGAGTTAAGTTTTAAACAGTTTGCAGACATCACTGTCCGATTGCCAACATACCTGTTTTAAAACCTTCTGCCACTATTTCTCCATCATTTTTGATGGCTAGAACCAGCTGTGTGTCATCTGCGTATGAGGTAAGGTTCATTCCATATGCTTTGATGGTTTTGGCCAGGTCCGACACATAGATGTTGAATAGTGTCGGACTTAGGGATGAACCTTGTGGTACCCCACACGGCAAGAACAGATTAGCCGATTCGAATGGTCCCAGTGTCACCACCTGCGATCATTCGTTCAGAAACGAAGCCAGTAGGTTCCTAGCTGGCCCTGCACACCCATTTTCTCGACACGCTTGACCAGAATCTGGTGGTCGACCGTGTCGAAAGCTGCCGAAAGATCCAAGAGCACCAGTAGTGCTGAGCCACCTTGGTCTCGGATGACTCTAATGTCATCCGCAGCCTTAATCAAAGCAGTCTCTGTTCCATGGAACTTGCGGAACCCAAATTGGGTCTCATCGAGTAGGTGATGTTCCTCGATAAAAGCTGCTAGTTGGATGTTCATTGCCTTTTCTACCACCTTAGCCAAAAATGGAAGGTTGGCAATCGGTCTATAATTTTTCAGCTCTGATTTATCTAAACCTGTTTTTTTCAGGAGGGGCTTCAAGAAGGTTTTTTCTAACAGATTAGGATAGATTCCAGTACTGAACATGAGGTTACAAATTTGTGTAATAGCTGGAATCAAGAAATCCATGATCGGGACAAGGGTTTTCAGGGGACATGGATCTAGTGCCGAACCTGATTTAATGGAGCTTATAGTATCTCTGGCTTGGGTCTCTGAAATGTCCACAAATTGTGAGAATACGCTGCTAAGGGGGCAGTATGTACATCATTGGTGCTATGAGTAGTAGTGGAGGAAAAGGCTGAGTAAATATCATTCACTTTTGTGAAGAAGAATAATGCTAATGAATCACAAAAGATTTGTGAAGTCGGGGGATTAAGATCAGGGGCGTTTCCTGCCAACTGATTGGTTATATCATATAACTTTTTATTCGAGTGTTTTGCACTCTCTATTTGCTCACTAAAATACTTTTTTTGGGCCTCTGTAATCATGACTTTGTACTGAACTAGAAGTTCTTCGTAAATGTTTTTACTTTCCTCATCGTAGTTTTTCTCCAATACCTTTCTCTGTTTCTGCAGAGTTGTTTCTGCTTTCTTAATTCCTCAGAAAACCATGGTGCTGAGGGGATGTTCCTATTTCTAGTTATTAGTTTGATCGGCACTAGTTTGTTGGTGGCTTGACCTAACCAGTCTTGGTATTGCTTAATGGCAGTATCTGGATCATTAGACAGAATTGGTTTAGTGCTGTGCCGGATACACGCTTCCCATACCAAGATGGCAAGGCACAAAGGGGAAGAAGTAGATTCAACATTGTCCAATTCTCCTAGTCGTTCAAGGTTTGAGAGATCAGAGACTTCAGAAGAGCATGAGAAAAACCAGACCAGAAGCCCACCATCTCCATTGAGTAAACAGCTGCTGAATAATAGACTGATGTGGAGGTTGCAAACCCAATGACTTCCATGATCCCAACAACTGGTCTCAGAATATGCATATGCAGAGGCAGTGAAAACTCATGGAAAGCTGAAACTACGTGCCAGAGAGACAGAGACAGAAACTCAGCAAAAAGACTCTGCTGTGAAAAGTGAACAAGTTACATCTAAATCAAGAAACTCAAGCACTTCAATGGAAAAGTGATCAAGGACAACAACTCCTAGAAAGAGACTGTTAAGACACAAGACCAGACCAACAACAATTAGGCAAGATGGTGAGATAGAAGAACAAACAGACATTCATGAATTTGACTTGAATTCAACTGATCTGAAAAGACCAACAAGAGAGAGGAAGGAGAATCGAAAGTGCACTGATTCAGATTGGGCATACTATGCCAAAATGAAAATTGATTCAGATGATTGTCTGACAGATTCAGTAAAGGGAAAGACTCTTTCAAATGTAGAAACTAGCATTAAAGGTATATATAAGGTATGTGGTAATTCAGCTTATTTCTAGTTACCACATAATTGGGTGGAAGTTGCTATGCTGTATTAGTTTTTCCTCGAATTTATCATGCTAATAATTTAGATATACCTTTTTTTTTTTTTTATTTCCGTAATTTTTTATTGTGTATAAAAAAATATATATTTACATGGAGCATACATGAGTGAAAAGAGAAAAAAAGAGAGAAAAAGAAAAGAAGGCGCCGGGGGGGGGGGGGGGGGGGGGTATAGTAGTATTGTCCTGCAATAGTTCGTTCCTTGCCATGGTGCGTGGGGTTGGATAGATCTACTAGTCCATGAAGGAAGAAGAAGTCCGTTATCCGAGTCTTGCTTGGCGTTGTCTTCTTTCCCCCCGTTGATCTGCCTGGTGGGTACAACACCCCGGACGATAGAGAGAAAGAAAGTGATAGGGGTAGGAGATAGGAGAGTGTACTTCCTAGCCGGTTTCTCTTGTTGGAGTGTCGGTCCCTGTGGTGTGTCCCTCAGTGGCTGTCTGGTGCCTGGTGTCTGCGCCTAGGGGGGTTTATGCGATGAAAGGTAGAGGTCTAGGGGCCTCCATATGTTTGATTGCCTGTGTGTTTTCGGTGTATATTTCGCTGTAATGTTGTCTGCCCCTCTTAGGAAGGTGACCCAGTTGAGCCATGCCTGTGGTGTCGCTTTTGTGGTGTCCTTCCAGTTGCTTAGGATTATTTTGACTGCAGCCGTTAACAGTAGGTCAATGAGGTCGCGGTCTTCTGTCGTTGTGATGGATGGGGATGCAAAGCCCAGGACTAGACTTGCAAAATCTATGTGTATGGCTACGCCAGTAATGTCCTTGATAAGTTCCCCCGTTCTTTCCCAGAAACCCTTGATCTGGGGGCAGTTGAGTAAGAGATGCTCTAAATCCCCCCTACCATCGTTACAGTTCCAGCATGTGTCGCTCTCTCGGATCCCCAGGGTGAAAAGGCGGGCCGGTGTCCAGTAAGCCTTGTGCACTAACCAGTATTTGGTCTGATTTAATGAGGCGGTTATCTTTTTCCTAGTGGTAGATCTCCACAATTCGGCCCTTTCTGTTTCGCTTAGTGCCTTCCCCGCTACATTCTCCCAGAAGTTGGTGACTTTGTCATTGAGTTTGGTGTGCTTGGGGCGTAGGGCTCTGTAGAGGTGTGCTATTTGATGTCCTGTTTTGTTTAGATTTGCCGCAAGCTCTAAGAGGGTCGGTGTCTGACTTGTGAGGTTTGCCTTCCTAATAGCTACTTTTATTTTCAGGAAGTTGTATAGTTCTATGTTTTGTAGGTTGTGTGCTCCCTTGAGTGTGCCAAACGTTGTGTTCTCGCCTTGTCTTAGAAGGTCGTGGGCCGTGGATATGCCCTGTCCGTACCACGCCGGCATGTCCAGAACCTTATCTCTGTACTTTAAGGTAGGGTTGTGCCAGAGCGATTCAAATTGGCCTCCCCTGATGCTTGTTGCTAGTGTTTTGTCGACGCTTAATAGGGCTATCTTTGTGTTCTTGAGGATGGGGTTCTCCCTCATTGCTGGGTGTCGTGTGGCTGTCAGGAGAGTTATGGGGTTCATGCCCTTTAGTAGGCCGCGCTCAAAGGATAGCCATGCTGGGGTGTATTCCTTTCTTGGGTCTAACCAGTGTAGTCCCTGTCTAGCTATGCATGCCGTCTGGAATCGCTTGAAATTCGTTATGTTTAGGCCCCCTTGTTCTTTAGATAGCCTTAGCTTGTGTAAGCTTATTCTTGGTTTCTTACCCCTCCAGAGGAAGCTGTTTAGTACTTTGTCAAGTGTCTTGTGAAAGCTCTCTGTGTTAGTCAGTGGGAGCATTGTTAGCAAATAGTTGACCATCGGTGAGAGCATCATTTTGATCGCCTCTATCCTTCCCCACCATGTTGTGAACCTGGGGGACCACCCCTCTACTTTGTCCTTGATTTTCTGTATCGTTGCGTGCTCGTTGTGTTCCAGTGTCATTCTTAGGTCCCTCTCAAAAAGGATGCCCAAGTATTTTATGGGTTTTGGTTGCCATGTAAGTCCTGATGTTCCTAATACTGTTCTTGTTGCGTGGATGTTTAGCGGTTTGCATTCAGATTTGTCCCTGTTAAGTTTGTACCCCGAGACCTTGGCGTATTTGTCAATGGTGTCAGTCAGTGCTTTTATGGATCTCTCTGGGTTTTCGGTTACTATTAGTACATCATCTGCATACGCCGCTAGCTTGAAGGTCTCTCCCCCTATTGGTATCCCAGCAATGTCCACGTTAGTTCTGATCATCGTGAGGAGCGGTTCTATGGCTAGCAGGAATAGGGCTGGTGATAGGGGGCATCCCTGTCTAGTTCCTCTTCCCAGGCTGAGTGTGTTTGATGTGCCTCCGTTGACCACCACCCTTGCCTTGGGGTTCTCATATAGGGCCATCACCATTTTCCTATAGTTTGGGCCTAACCTGAATTTCCCCATGCACTGATCCAAGAAGGGCCATGAGACTCTATCAAAGGCTTTCTCAGCATCTAAAGCTATCATGACTGCTGCGTTGTCGCTGCGTGAGGAGTGATTAATTACGTGGCATAGGAGTCTCGTGTTGTCATGTGACATCCGGTTTTTAAGATAGCCTACTTGCGAGTTGTGTATGAGTTTCGGAAGGTAAGCGTTGAGTCTGTTGGCTAGGATTTTTGCATATATTTTGCAGTCGACATTGATGAGGGAGATCGGTCTAAAGTTTTTCGCCTCTGTTGTGTCTTTCCCTTCCTTGGGTATCACTATTATGTTTGCCTCAGCCATTGAGGGTGTCATGTGTCCGCTCTGGGCGCATGCCGTGAATACCTCTCTCATTGTGGGTTTAAGTAAGTTCAGGTAATGCTTATAGAAGCCAGCTGTGAACCCGTCTGGTCCCGGTGCCTTGTTATCTTTGAGGCCTTGCGTGGCTCTCTCTATCTCGTCCCCTGTTATGGGCATTTCCAAAGTGTCTCTCTCCTGGTCCGTCAGTGTGGGTGTGGCTATGTTCGCTAGTAGCTCTTTCCCTCCATCATCTTGCAGTGTGTCATCCTTTGTGTACAGTCCCTCGTAGAAGTCCCTGAAGACTTCAAGGATGTCTTTGTTTGAGGTCTGGGATATGCCGTGTTTGTCTTTGATGGCACTTATCGTGTGATGTCTCTGCTTTCCTCTCAGATAGGATGCCAGGTTTTTGCCCGCTTTGTTTGCAGTGCACAGATTAATTGATTTATATTTATTGATCCAAGTGCCCGCTCTCTCGCTCAGTATTCTGTTTAGTTCGTACTTTAATTTAGTTAGGTTTGTGAGTGTGTTCCTGTCATCTAATCTGGCTATGTGGCTGTTCTCAAGTTTTTTAATTTCCTTCTCCAGGTCTGCGACTTTCTTGTTTCTGTCTTTGTTCATCCTTCCCTTGACTGTCATGACTGTTCCCCGAATAGTGGCCTTCAGGGCGTCCCATAGGACTTCCCTGCTTGTGTTTGGTTCATCGTTTAGTAGTAGGTATTCTTTTATTGCCTCCTCTATTTTGGCTCTCGCTGGGGCGTTTTGGAGAAGGCTGTCGTCGAATCGCCATCTGCGGGTCGGCTCATCGTTGTGTTTGCCCGATAGTGTTAGGCTTATGTGTGAGTGGTCTGATATAGTTCTGGGTCCTATCTCCGTGTGGTCTATAAGGTGAGTGTGTGTTTCTGACATTAGAATGTAATCTATTCGGCTGTATGAGTTGTGTGGGTTGGAGAAGAAAGTGTACTCCCTGGCGTCTGGGTTGCTTAAGCGCCAGGGGTCACTTAGACTTAGTTTGGAGCAGAGATTTTTAAGGATGTGGGGATTTTTTGTTGATTGGCTTGGTCTGTATGGATGCTTGTCGATAGCTGGATCCAGGACTTGGTTCATATCCCCCGCGACGATCAGCAAGTCCCCTAGAGGTAGTGAGTACAGTTGTGCGCCCACCCCCTCCCAAAATGTTCTGTCGTCACTGTTGGGCCCATATATGTTAGCTACGTGGAATGTCTCCCCTGCCCTTCTGAGTGTCGTCGTGAGCATTCACCCGTGTGTGTCTGCCTGCGAGCCTACCACTTCTATTTTGGAGTGTTTGCTTATAATTGTTATTACCCCGTTTTTTTTTATTCTGTGCTGGTGAGCCCTGCACCTCACTTATCCAATTGGCCCCTATGCGGCTAATGTCCTCTGCTTGCAATCGTGTTTCTTGCAGTACATATATGTCGCTCTTGAGTTTCCTAAGGTGTTCGAGTACCTTCCTCCTTTTCACCGGGCTGTTTAGACCCTTGACGTTTAGGGACACTATTTTAATGTCAGACGCAATGCTACTCTTGTTGTTGTTTATCATTTATAGTGCTATTGTTTCGCATTGCAGTGGCTTTTCTCTGCATCTTTTCGGTCTTCCGCTTTGTGGGACCGTCCCCCTTCTCTCCTGCGTGTACTTCTCTCCTGTGTGAGTGTAAGAAGAAAGATAGAAGGAAAGATAGAAAGGTAGAGTATAGAAAAGACAGATGATAGTAAGTAGACCCATGTGTGTGCTCCCCGCTCCCCTTCCGTTCCCCCTCCCCCAGTTGTCCCTCCCCCCCTCCCTTACTTGCTGAGTGGGTGTGCGACGACAAAGTTCCATTGCTCCGCGTCTTTCCCCTGAGGTAGTGTCGGTTTCCTTCCAAGATTTTGCTCGACTGAGGTGGAGATGGTGCCAATGACAGAGCTAGGCACCCTGCTCTGCAACGGCTCGCTTGTCTCGTTGGGTAGTGCCTTGGTTGACCTTGGATTTTGGTATGCTGGTTGTCGCTCTCCATTATAGTTATAGTACTTTTAATTTCCCGCTGTGGGTTTAGTGAGGTAGATATGTTCCTTGTGCCATTGGTGATTTTATTCATTTTCTTTTTCCTTCGGCTTCTATCGCATTACTTATTCAGGTTGTCCATTCACATCCGGTGAGGCGCTTCTTTTTGCTGCTCCTGGGCTTCTGTTGTCCTCCATCTCTTCCACGGGTGGGCCTTGCAGGTATCTCCTTAGTTCCTCCGGGCTTTCAAAAATCATTGTCTTCCATTTGTCCATTACTTTGAATCTGGCGGGACCAACGAAGCTGAAAGTGGCCCCCCTTCTACGTAGTGTGTCTCTGAGGGCCAGGAATCCTTTTCTTGACTCTACCGTGGGTTTGGAGTAGTCTTGGGTTAAAACGATTTTACTGCCTTCCCACTTCAAGTTCTGGTTTTTCCTAGCGAAGGCGAAGATGGCGTCTGTTTGGCTTAGTCTGAGTGGGCTGCATATTATTGCTCTCGGCATTTTCCCTGTTGTGGGCTTTCCCGCCGGTATCCTGTATGCCTTTTGCACCTCGAACCTTCTGTCGAAAGTAATGCCTGTGAGTTTGGGGATCAGCTCTTCTAACATTGCTGCGCATGACCCCGCTTTGTCTTCTGTCCCCTCCGGCACTCCTAGGATCCTTATGTTGCCTCTTCTGGCTCTATCGTCTTTCTCAGCAAGCTGTTTTTGTAAGGCTATTGTCGTTTTCTGCAGCTCGGTTATGGCCTTGGTGTTGCCCCTTGTCTCATCCTCCACTGCACTTATTCTACCTTCTGTCATCTCGATTCTTGTTGTTGCCTTGTGAAGGTCTGCTCTTATAGCTGCCATCTCAAGCTGCATGTTCTCAACCTTGAGTTTTGTATCTTTTCCCACTTCGATCCCTTCATTTACTTTCCGCAGGATCGTCTCTAGGGTGGCCGTCTCGCTCTTGTTATTTTTCAGAGGCGACCCTTGGTTGTCTATCTTTGGTTTTTTCTGATCACCAGCTGCTTTCCCTTCGTTGCCTGCCATGGTTATAATGCCCCTCCTTGATAGGATGTTGCCTAGCCTCCCTTCTGCTAGGGTTGCCTTGGGTAGTTCTGTCGCCTTTGACGTTTTCTCTGAGCTACCTTGCAGCCTGTATCTACTCGGTTCCCGGATGAACCTTGTTCTGGTCTTTGCCTTGAGACCTGCCAGCGTGTGCCTTTGTCTCGTGTCGCTTGTGTCTTTACTGCTTTTGGGCACCGGGGCTGCGTGCTTACGTGTGGCGCCCAGAAGGGTAGGTTGGATGTTGCCTTTATATTGACGATGTCTTAGTTTTTGGTCTCCCGTAGGTGCCTTGGCCACTTAAACTGATGTGCTCCTTGAGTTCCTTGTGCTTTTGAGTGGCCGGCTTCCCTCGCGCCGCTGCTTGTGTCCAGGCCTGCTGGCCGCCACTGCCTACTGTGAGTGCCACGCCTCTGTCCCAATCGCACCTCTGGCAGTATTGCTGTGCTAGCTGCCTCTGCCTGTGCTTATGTCTGCCGATCGCTGCCGCCCACTGCTTCTGCAGCTTGCTCTTTGGCTGTGTGCCCTTTTGGGATCCGCTGCAAGTGCCTGCCCTCGGTGCAATTAGCGCTGTGCTAGCCTCCACCGTGCCGCCCCCACGTCACTTGTTCCCGCTTCCGTCGTGCATTTGCTGTGCTTTGTGCCGCCTCCGGGAGGTTTGGTGATCTTCCCTCCTTTGATCCCCCTTGCTTGCGCGGCCCGCTGTGAGCTCCTTGGTGTGGTTAGCGCAGTGCTTGCCTTCACCGCGCTGCTCCCGCGACACTTGTTTTCCGCTTCTGCCACGCCTGCGCCCAGCGTCACTCTGTCTGGCATCCGCTGTGCTTCGTGCCGCCTCTGCGCCGTTCAAACCGGCTTCCCGACCTTGGGAGGCTCGGCAGGCTTCCCTCCTTTGTTTTCCTTTTCCTTTGCTTGAGCGTCCACTTCCTGGCGCAGGGCGATGACGCCCTTCCTCTTCCGGTCCTGCCGTCTGGGTTGAGGAAGACTTCCGGTGAAGACTTCCGGTGATGGCGCCTGCCTTCCTCCCGCTTCCGGTGCCTTCAACCGTGTCAGTGTCTGATCTCCGGTGAGCGTGCTGCTTTATTTTGCTGGTGGGGGATTGCTTGTTCGGCGGGCTTACCTTGCTGTGTGTGCTCCTTCATAGAGCGGAGGCGGTGGCGGATGCGTGGCGGATGCGTGATTCTTCTGCGTTGAGTGTATTTCAATCCCTATGTGCTTAGAGCTGTCTTACTCTTCCTTTTCCGTGGGTATGGTGTTGGTTCTTGCTTCGCTGTTCTCTTAAGCCGGTTTGCCGCACAGTCATCGCTTGTTGTTCCCTCTGTGAGCACCAGGCGCCATCTTGGGCTTCGTGCTTTGAGGCTCTCGGCAAAGTTATCGAGCTGGTTTCTCGGCAGCGTGGCTGTTCCTCTTAAATCTGAGCAGCTTCCCAGCTGGACGGACCTTTCCTCTCCTTGTTCCTCTCCTTTGTTGGCGGAATTGGTTGTTTTGGCGTGTTGTTTTCCCCTCAGGGATGCGGAGCTGACGGACCTAGACGACCGTCCACATTGCCGTCCAAGCCACGCCAATTTTTTAGATATACCTTTAAAGAATTATATTAGACAAAGCAGATTAAGTTTTACGCAGATCCTCCAGATATATTTGGAGCATTAATATCATCTGTAGGAGTAGCACTAAATGGTGTAAAGCCTAGAAAATTGTTTACTTTAGTTGATAGGCTTGCTACTAACGCCGCAGGTGCTTTAACTGTGATTAACAAAGAAATGCTTGCAATGTGGGCTATGATTATGCAAAACTGTCTTGCGCTAGATTTGTTCCTCTCAAAAGAAGGCGGTGTTTGAGAGTCATTAATGCTTGAGAGGGCTGTGCTAATATTCCTCATATAAATAATCAGCGTAAATGGTGATATTCCTCGCATACATAATCAGCTTAATGGTTATATTAATAACATTACAAATATAACACATTAATTAACTGAACTAGAAGAGACAGCTGTCTGGGAAGGATTCGGATCATTTTATCTTATCAACCGGTAATGGTTTTGGGAAGACAGGTCAATGGTTAGGTAGTGTAGGCGGAGGAGTTTTGAAGTTGCTATTAACACCAATTTTTGTCATATTAATCAGCATTGCATGTGTGCTTATTTTCTGGAGGTGTTACAAAAGATTTTCATCATCAAACGGAATGACGTGCGAGTATAAGATGTCAGCAAAGAGAGGAAGAAAACAAAAGAGACTTGATGTCAACGTCGAGGAGATGCCAAGGGAGCTTTATGATAACATGAAGGATTTTGAAGAGACCAAGCAGAAGAACCCAAAGCTGATGAATGATATATCGCAATAAAGAATTGAAGTGATGATCAAGTCATCTGAAGGGGGAAGGGTGAGCACTCATTTTCTGTTAATAAAAATAACGCCCTATTTAAGCTACTGCTAATACTGAACCGTGTTTACATTGTCTTCCATCTTGTTTAGATGTCATCTTGTGTCATGTGATATTGTTGATTACGATGCTGAAATAAACTTTAATAGTTTCACACAAGTCAGCAGAATAAGTTCTCAGAGAATGCTTCCTTAGTGTACAATACCAAGAACAGATCTTGCTTATCTGGTTCTGTTAACATTGTATCATTGTATCCAATAAAGTGTATAGCTGAGTCAGTGAGAATGATCAAACCCTAATGTATTAATGATGAGAAAATCACTGAATGTATTCCATGTAGAAATGTTTACTTTAGATTGCTTCCTATTTGATTACACTAAATGAATCATATGTTCCCACCGAATGTGTGAACCCCATTGTCCAAAGTCCTATAAAAGGTGACATTTCTCTCACAAGGGGGACCCCTACTCCCTTTCTTAGAAGGTGACTCTGTGCCAGATTTCATATTGAACTGTACTGAGTTCTTTTACTCATGATTTGTATGCTTCGGTGCTATTTTACTGCGGCACATTTTGTATTTTGACATAAATACTAACAAAAAGATGCTTTTCTGTCATTCGTATGTGAATGATACAGAGGTGTTTGGGGCCGACTTGATTCTAAAAGTGACAGTTCCAATCGGGAGCACCAAAGTCTGAGCTACAGCTCCGAGGATTGTCCCTGTGGCGCCAACAGATCCATGCCGTGACTGGCCATTTCCGCCCCACCCTCTCTTCCCCCTTAGCGCACAGCACCAGTAACGGCATTGCCCAAGAGGTAGTGGTGGAAACAAGTTATTCCTGGCCTCTCACCTCGCATTTTCAAACCGGAAAGGCAGCACTTGGACTGGAGTCAGTCAGTGCAAATAAGAGGAACATATATAATGAGACTGTGCTGTGTCGTGGTAGATTCATTGTGGCAATGTGCTTGCAAGCTGCAGCTTAACTCTAATATGGTGGATTGTTGTGTGGCGGCAGCAGGCACTGGTAATGTGTGCTTTAGCTTTGGTATTAGCAAAGGATTGCAATTGCACGGTCAAAATAACGTGCAATTGTGAAATTGCACGCTCCACTTTTCCTGTGACCAAAAGTGGCTTCTCATTAAACATGTGGGCTGGGCTATTTGTCTCCATTTCCCATCATTTCTGCTGAACATTTCTGTTTGTTTGGTGCTTCCAGGGACGTGTCCTAAAACGAGCAAAGGTGCGTCAGGCCCTTTTGTTATTTTTAAAGTGACAGCCAGACATGTTCATTACATTTTTAGAGCGGGTAACTGTTTGTGGGTTGTTTTTACCCCAGATCATCTCCCACACATAATGGAGTCCCATCGCACAGTAGCAAATGCACATTGTATGCATTTACTGTAGATTGGTCACTTTATTAATGCGGTGTGGCTGGAGCTTGTTCATGACATGCTGCTGCCACAAGTGGCATACTTCCCTATCCACCCATGACACGGTCACGTTTTGTCATCCAGTAATACCTGGCTGTTTTTCTGTGAGAGCCTTACCTGGCCTGAGTGCTTTATTATTATAACTAAACAAGGAAGGCTAAATCACATATCAAATTTTTCCTTTTGAGGCATGGAGGGAAAGAGATTTGTCCAGAATGACAGGACGCTGAGCCAAGGCAGCCATTCAAACTTTGTTCCCCAGTTCAAACATAGGTAGTTCTGTGGGATTATATAATGTGGAGAAAGCCCCTGGTAGTGACCTGCTGCTGAATTGTTTTAAAAGCTGATTTTGTGAGCTTTAAAAGCTCACAATAGAGAATTGATAGTTCTGAGAGGTTGAGTGCATTCGCTGCATGTGGGATTTGGCACTTCTGTAGAGTAGATCTAGCAACTGTTCAACTCCTTACCATTGCGCCCTGATATTGATGCTAATGCAGTAATGCACCACTTGTAAACCAGGCATGCGTGGCGGAACACCGTAAGAACTAGTATTTAGATGATATTAAATTCGAGTGTGTCGGTGCTTCATTTGTGCCGGTGGTGCTCGGGACCTGCACTTAATTGCCAACTTTGTCACTTATGACAGTCTGGGATTTGTCTAATTTAGAGATTATCACACCAACTCGTTTATTAATTCAATGTGCATGAAAGATGACTGTTACCTACTGCCCAAGTCATTCATAGAGCTTGGGGGGCCTGGAATAGGCTCAGTTGTCACATTTGTAGGTGTGTGATGGCAGTAGTTGATTTAGTACTGTCATTGGCAGTGCTGTCAGGGGCAATGGGTGATACAAGCTGCAGTGACCTCTTGACGAGGGCCACAACACTTATTTGTTTACAAATTAAGTACTGAGAGTGATGTATCACAACACTCCCATAGGAACATTACTGTAGCGCTTTAGAGCCACCTGACCTGAGTCAATGCACAGATGTAAAGTCTGTTTAGTGCAGACATGATGTGACGTGCATGTTCACTCTGTGTTACCCACCTCATACTGTCAGTCCATGCCTCACTTCAGAGCACACACTTGTTCACTACCCTCATCCCCTGGGGCTAATGAAGCAGGGTCAGATTGGTAAGGCGCGCACTCGGGCAATGCCCGAGGGGCAGGTATCCGAGTTCCAGCAGTGGGATGCTTTTTTGGGCAGCCTGGGGACAGGCGCGCAACACCCATTGGACTCACCGGGCTTCAGCCCCCCCCCCATCGTGTGTGGCAGCCCGGGATGAGACAGATCCCTGGCACACACAGAGCTGCACCCGAACGTTTCACAGGTCTTTAGAAGACCATTTGAATGTTAATTAGGCCTTGCAGATGTTTCACCCCCTTCTAAGAGCCCCTGCAGCTCCACTCTGCCTACTGATTAAAGGTTCAGCCCCCCTGAAATTTTTTTCCAGCCCCCCCCCCCGAAATTCGGCTCTAGTTGCGCCTCTGCCTGGGGATGATTTGGGCGGTGTCTGTGTTGTTCGAATGCCGCCAGCGGCTTAGTGGGTGCCTAAGTGGCCTGGAGGCTGTTGGGTGTCCATCACCTCCATTTTACCAAGGGAGCAGAGGTGTCACTCACTTTCTCTCGCTGGGTCGGCCCATTAATGTATGCATATTGAGCAGGGACAGGGGGCCAGAGCAACAGTGGCCTCCCTTGTTTTCAAATGTGTTTCACCGGTATGAACTAATCCGTGCATTGTTTTTTAAATCTAATTAAAGTTAAGAAAACATGCCTCTGTCAGAGACCCCGACCCCTGCTTCTCTTTATATAACTTTTCTGAAGCAGTGTTTTGCAGAAAGGCAATATGCAAATGTGGGCCACTGTTGTTTAGCGTGCCCGGGTCAATTTTATATACCAATCCAACCCTGTATGAAGCCATTTGGTGAAACATATATTGCATTGCAAAAGTAAAGCATTCTTTGTGCAGGACTGTGTTTGTACTTTTAGATTTCTTTGATCTTTTCACAAAGGTTTTGTGAACTCTCTCTAACCCTGGTGGTTACAGGCTCATTATAGGGAAATCAAGGCTAGATTTCCTTCACTGAAGTTTACAGCCCTGTGTTTATGGTCTCCATGTTTGTTTTTTTCTGACAAATGGCTTGCAGCCTGAATAAAACAATGATTTGTTCAAAGCTGGCACTCAAAAGCCAAACAATAAAAACCTTTTGTCAGGACATAAACATGGGGCCTGGAAACTGATGGCTGGCTCCGTTTGATGGGGTGGGTAGATAGATAGTGGTGAGGATCATGATGGGCTCAGGCTGTAGTCTGTATATTTTGGGAATGGAAATCCCAGCCTTGCCTTCGATGCACACTCTGATCTTGTGACCTGGAGTTTAGCAGATTTGCAGTACATCATGATCTGCAGCACACAGAATCCCCTACCATTGTCTGTATAATTTATGAGGTTCATTGTATAACTTATAAGATGCTGGCTGCAGTGGTTGCACTGCTTGTAGTCACTGCTGGTTGGTGCCTATCCCAGTACTTGCATAGGATGGCATGACATTGGCAAGAAGCTGTATTTTGGTTCCAGCTCTATCACTGCAGCACACCTTGTGATTATGGGTTTAACTGTTGAACAATTTAATTCGGTAAGATATAGAGCATTTTTTCATGAATGTATATATTTTAAGTCTACACTTTCACAATTGCTTTATAAACCTTCTTGTGTTCTCAAATTTTCTTTAAAATGTACCATTTGCTCACTCTTTTTTCAAAATATTCCCAAACGGCTCTTAGAACGGTTGGGCTCCCTCACTTTGCTCACTCGTGGTGCAATACACATCCCCAACTTTTACATCCCACCACTTTCAAATGTCCCCAGCCGCCACTACAGGAGAGGCAATGGTGAGAGACCATCCTTGACAGAGCCGTAGGAGCCTTTTTTGGCTGGCCTAGAGAGTCAGCAAAAAAAGAGACTGCCATGCAGGAAAAGAGACCGCTACAGAGCTGGTAAGGATAGAGAGGAAGCAAGACAAGGATAACTAGAGAAATGAGTACTGAGGGAACATTGCCAACAAATTTGTAAAACAGACAGAGAGAGAGAGAACAAGAGAATGGTCACAATAAAGCAGAGATGACCACAGATCAGCAGAGAAAGCAAAAGAGACAGTGAGTAAGTCAAGGAAAAGAGAAACCAGGAGGACAAACAGTACACCAGTGATTTCTAGAAAAACAAAATCGACAATCAGGGAGTGAGAATGTGACTATGCAGGGCTGACATAGGATCAAAATGACAGCATCCCTGGACTACTAGTTGTAATAGGTATTTCCCCAATGGCTGGAGCCCCTTGAGGCCAATTTTATGAGACACAGCAATGTTTATGGCACCTCTGTCACCTTCTAAAGCTTACCCAGGTGAATAAAGCAGGCATGAGGGGCAAAAGGGGCGCTTCTGGAGACAGAGGACAGAGTACAAGGAGAGAGAAAGAGAAGGATAGAGAAATGAGAAAGGAGCAGGGCAGCTTTAAACTTTTTTGCCAGATTTGCTTTTGATTTACTACCCGGCACAGAATGGCAGTTAGACAGACAGACGGTAGAGACACTTGCTGGTGGAAGAGACAGGAAGTTGGATAAGAATGTGAAGGTAGGGGGCGTGGCTAGCAGCCGACGGGCATGGCCGCACTCTAACGCGGCTCTGCAGCCCTCGCCATCTATCCTGCAGAAATCCGGCTAAAATCCTAAATTTACCCCCTGGCGGAGTGGTGTCCTGGCACCAGCATCCACGGGCACCAACTTTGGGTGAATTCCGAGCGGAGCAACTGATCTACAGCGAAGCGCTTCCACAGCGGCTGGAGCTCCGTGTGAGAAAATGGTATTGTGCCCTCGCTCCACTGTTTAATATGGTGGGGGAGTAGAGGAGCCCTCTGCAGTGCGACCTCCAGTGGAGCCAACAGCTGACAGCGGCGTAGTCTCCAGGTGGGGAGCGGGCTAGACCTTACCCTGAATGGCAGCGTCCTGATGGTTCCGACGAGCGCCTGAGGAGAGCGGGATCCAGCCACTGCAGGCTGGCCTTAATACTAACTGAGGCCCCGGCTTCATGGGCTTGTGGGCCTTAGCACTGTGCGACTAGGATTAACCGCAGTGGCAGCTTCCTACCCGCGGCAGAATCCGGCCCATCCTTTTGAACGAAACCCGACTGGGCAACTGTGGCTAACGGTGGCGGTGAGCTGTTTCTTCACGTAGGTGTGGTGGCGGGCTTGAGTGACAAGAAGCGTGCTTCAATATAGCCCTAGGACCCTGAGGCTTGGCGCATACAGCAGACGATGGGGGAGTGTGCTGCCCGATTGCGAGCGGGGGGGGGCTTTGGAGGTTGAGCGATGCAACTGGTGCGCAGCTCCAGTGTCTTCCGGCCCGACATCCCGAACTACCCCCATGCTGTATGAAATAGAGGGTAAGAGAGCGCAGTACGTTTTTATAGTGACAGTATAAGCTCTTACAGACGGGCTCTACATATCTCAACTATCACTCAGAGTATAACTGCTCTGTTTTGCGCTCCATCCCATTCCCTCCCCCAAACTGCAGAGGGTCAGTAGACCAGGGAAACCTGACAGGCAGGCAAGGGACTGTACCTTCCTCTGGGCAGGTGGCGGCAAGTACTTGGACTGATCTCTGGAAGCACAGGCATACATTGATCACTACAGTTTAAAAATGGCAAGCAGAAAAGGAACTAAGACACCTGCACAGAGCAAGCTGGCAAAATGTATTTGGTTGAAGGCAGGTGAAGATGAGGATGCTGCATCTCAGGAGGGATCAGAGAGCCAGCAACACCAGCCACCGTAGGAGGACTTGACACTTCAAGACATCATGGTGGCCATTACGGGAGTGCGTACCTCCCTAGATAGTCGTATTGACTCTGTGAATATTGAGGTCCCCCTCATGAGAGCCGACCTTAGGAAAATGGATTCCAGAGTAAATGAGATAAAGGATTTCACCACAGTACTGAACACGGACAATGCCCTGCTAAAACAGCAAGAGTGCCAGCTACAAGATCAACAGGCCAAGATGGAGGGGTTGCTCGATGAACACGAAGGTAGGGCACGTAGAAATAATGTACGAATCCTGGGAGTTCTGGAGCAGGCGGAGGGTCCTGCAGTGGACCTATTTGTTGTGGACTTAATCCTGAAACAACTCCAACCGAAAATATTGTCAAGCTACTTCTCCATTGAACGCGCTCATCAGGTCTCCGGGGAGGACTAAACCAGGAGCTCCTCCGAGGCCGACTATAGCACAAGTCTTCAACTTTAGGGACCGCAACGTCACACTTCAGATTGCGCGTGCTAACCCGCCAATTAAATTGAAAGAGAGTTTGGTCACCTTTTCCCCAGGCTTTACCACAAAAGTCCAAGCTCAACGGCGCAGTTTTATGGCAGTCAAGAGGGCTTTGCGCGATAAGGAGATAAAATATGCCATGCTCTTCCCGGCGAAACTCTGTATTGAATCCGAGGGCAAGACATGTTTTTTTCCTCTCCTGAAGATGCTTGGGATTGGCTGGAGGGCTGGCGCTGGGTGGAGAAACCTAATAAAGACCGGAACGGAGGACCCCGCGCTAGCAGACCGGACAGCAGCGGCAGACAACGAGGCGAACTTGTCCGGAAAGAGACGGACTCGACATCACGTAGTTAAGAAAACAGTGCTTGTGGTACTGGCATGGACTCACTTAGCTCAGTATAGTGACTCTGAGGTAGGACTGTGGCTTCAGTAGAATGTAATGTGGTATTCTCCACAAAACCATGGCAGACATTTGTGACTTGATTATAATAATTTATTATAATAAGCCAGGGTTGGGAAGCCTGTTTCATGACACTTCAGTGCCGAAGGCACAAGAGGGGGTCGGGACCTATCCCCGTTATTTAGTATACCATGAAGCCATCGTGTACCTCTTGAATGGGAGGGGGATGACAGGCACTCTGCCTTGTTGGGGAGTGGGTAGTTTTAAATCCACTGGCAGGGGGGCAGGGAGGAGGAGGTGTGGATGGGAAGTAGAGTTTTCAGGGTTAGTTCATTTGTTCGTTCTCAAATCACACAATGTCCATTATCAGACTCAAGTATTTTTGTCCTCCTTTTAAGTGTATGGTATGCACTTATGTGGTTCCTGGGGCATTACATGCTCAAATGTCATTTCATGTCCATAAAATTGGTTGCGGTGCTGTTAGGGGCAGCAGTTTCCCCTCGGTGGCCGTCGCAGGCTCCCTTCTAACCTTTCTACATAATTCAAGATGGGGAGTACGGAAGACATGTAGTTATCCATTCTAACGTTGAATGTAAACAGGCTGGGGGACAAAATAAAGCGAGGAGTGGTGGTACAGTATCTTAACAGACAAGTCCCAGATTTAGTCCTGGTGCAGGAAACACACTCGGTGGGTAATAACTGTAAGGCCCTCAATCGGTTGGGATATAAAATTCTGGTCAATGTGGGGTTTAACTCAGGTTCAAGGGGCACCAGTTTCCTAGTTCAGGGAAGCCTTGCACTTACTCCCACCCGCACATGGGCAGATCCCCAAGGACGGTTTGCAGTTGTGGAGGCCAGCTGGGAAGGGAAGCCGCTTAATGTGGTCTCAGTATATCTTCTCCTTTCAGGGTAGGGAGGCACTTAGTGACTTGGGGAAAATTCTGGTAGATCTCCCTACAGGCATTTTAATCCTGGGAGGGGATTTTAATATGACCATGGACAACTGCATAGACAGGCATCCCCGACGGCCCCTAACACACCCTAACACTCAGATGGAGGAATTCACTTGGGCCATGAGACTAACTGACCAGTGACGATCTCTACAACCGGACATGATGTACTATACTTTTCCAATGCACACAAAAGCATATCCTGCATAGACTATTTCCTTACGCATCTGGCAGATATAGGTCATTTTAGATATCCTCGTGGGCTTTCGAGAGGCATTTCGGATAATTCTCCAGTGTGGATCGAGCTTACCTATCACAATATAAGGCAACACAGCACCATAGTCCTTAGTCCATGGCTCCTTAAAGTTCCAGACATAAAAGAGAACCTGCTTATGCAAACAGACCACTACTTTACCGAAAATGTTGGATCAGTGGACTTGGCGCAGACAATATGGGAAGCATACAAGATGGTGGTGAAAGGGCAGGCACTGGCAATAAAGGTGGGCTATGTACAAAAACAAAACCAGCAGATGTCACAACTGGTGAGTGAACTCAAGCAGCTAGATGCACAAAACACTTCCTCACCGAGTGAGGCAACCACACACCACTTAACAGTCATGCAACTAGAATATAAAACTTTGGTAAGAGAGCGAATTCCGGCTAGACTATTGCACACACATCATAAGGTGAACGAGCTGGGAGACAGGACCAGGAAAATTTTTGCTTGGCTGGAGAGGAGGGAACAAGGCGAACCTTGAGTACCCATACGGTCAATTAGGTGGCAGAGCAGATCTCAGATCCGCAAGACATCGCGGAGGCATTTGCAGACCATCTAGAGACGGTTTATACTTCCTCAACAACGTATACAGCTGAAGACTCCAGGCAATTGTTAGCAGATATGCACCTACCTACCATATCGGAGGAAGACAGAAATGTAATGGAGGCAGATCTTACAGGTGAAGAAATTTGCAAAGCAATAAATAGTATCCAATGAAGGAAGGCAATGGGGCCCATTTGGGGTTCCCAATGAATTCCTTAAATCCATGGCCCTATGAGTCGCGCCCCACCTTAAAAACATGTATAATGAAAGCTTTGGGAAAGGAATCCTGCCGAAGGGCCAATGTCTGGCTTCTATTGTAGTCATCCGAAAGCCCGGAAAACCCGCTGACAGCTGCGGTTCTTACCGGCCGATTTCCTTATTATTGTTGAGGCTAAAGTTCTGGCAAAGCTCCTGGCTTCCTGTCTGGTGTCAATAATTCCTTCGTTGTTCCATGCTGACCAATCAGGCTTTATGCCAGGGTGCAACATAATGTCTTGGGGCATCAACAACATCAATCGATCAGGGAAGAGTAAGCGCGCTACTCACCCATGAGGGTTTTAAGGCTTTGGGGTCTAAAATGGGAAGAAGGGAATGAGGACAGGATATCATTGTATGCAGACGGTATTCTGCTCTATCTAGCGTCCCCCTCTACCTCAAAATGTAGACTCTTGAATATTTTTACGAATTTTGGCAAATACGCTGATTATGCCAATACCGGGACTAAATCGGTGCTGTTTGTTCTTCGGGCCCAGTTCCCAAACTTCCCCTGGAATGTGAGATTGATATAGCCCTTGATTGATTCTGCTACCATGGGGTTTTTATTACCCCAGACCCCAAACTCTTCTACGACAGCAATTTGGCTGTCCCCATAGATAGATTCTGTAATGATATTAAACATTAGAGATCTCTGGCGCTTTCGTTGCTAGGCCAAGCTGCCCTGTTTAGGATTCTGGCTCTCCTGCGATTTTTATATATCCTTCAAAATTGCCACTACAAGATTCCTAACTCTTATTTTAAAAGCATTGAAGGCGAGGTCCGCTCGTTATTGTGGAGTGTGGGTACGCCTCACATAGCATTACACAAATTGACTAAAGGGTGGTACGATGGGGGGATTGCACTCCCGGATATGAGACTCTATTACTGGGCCTCGCAATTAGTAGTGATAAATCACTGGTTGTACCGTTCTCTGACAGACCCAGCATAAATGTTAGACAGGTATCAGATGGGGCGAGAGGGGTGCCAGGAAGCCCTTTACACGAAGATCCAGAAAAAGGGGTATCTGTGACCTATGGCTCGGATAGTGGAAATTTGGCTTCAGGCTGCTCAACGTCTGGGTTGGACCGGGGTGCTAACTCAGGCCACACCTCTGTGGCCCTTTCAAAATACTTGGGCTACTGTGTCATCAAGTAGGATTTGATAAGTGGGACACAATTGGACTGTCCACCGTAGGACATCTAGTCAAGAAGGGCTTACATTCAGTGAACTACAAGAGAAATATGAATTGGCGCAAGGGGAGATTTTTCACTATCTGCAGATCCGCCATACACTCACAGTGGCACTTCCAGACATAAGAAATTTACCAGAGTCATCCCCCTTGGAAGACCGGTTGCTTTCTGAGCCAATCCCAGACAAAGCCATATCACTAACATATCGCAAATTGTGCAATAACCTGCCAGATCCCTTACGAACTCTCCGAGATAAATGGCAAGCTGATATTGGGCACATTGAAGATGATGACTGGCAAACTGCACGGATGTCACCAAGTGAAGCAGCTATTACTCTTCGTTTTCGACTGATCCAATTAAAAATCCTACATTACCAAAATGGGAACAAGACAGGACACGCTCTGTTTGCGCGAAAGTCACCAAGAGGCTACCTTCTATCACACTTTATGGGACTGTCCGCAAATACGACCGATGTGGGACAGGACAACGACGCAAATGCAGGACACACTAGGGAAACAAATAACTCTAACACCACCAATGGGGCTTCTTAACATTTGGGAGGCCACTGATCTTGCAGAAGTGGACCAGCAACTAGCCACCCTGGGTTACACTTTAGTTAAAAGAGCAATTGCAATGAAATGGGGGGCAGCAGAAAGACCATTGATTAAGGTTTAGGCAGCTGAAATGGATAAATTTATGATCGCAGAAAAAGAAGTGTATAAATCTAGGGGATGTCCTAAGAAATGGGATAAAAAATGGAGCGGGTGGAATGCGCATAGAGGGGAATTATGTATCTCCCCAACCGTGGAGATGCAAATGTCGAGAAATGAAGGACACTCACCTGTAGTGATTGACTGATTCACTATGCACTGTTATGCTGTAGGTAACTGCTATAAACAGATTAAAATGTATGCATACCACTATATGTGATTAGTTGAACTTTAAAATCAATAAAAGCATCTTTAAAAGAAAAAAGAATGTGACACTAAGAGTGGTAGTAGCCTGAGACATGTCCAAACAGGAGAGAAAGGTAGCCTGGCAAGAATGGTGACAAAAGATGAGAGAGCGAGGAATCAATGGATGTCCCACTTCCTGAATTGCTGCAGACTGTTGTGCATGGCAATAAGTCACATTGCTTAAATTTCTTAAAAGACTTATCGTTTGTAAAGTCAGTGCACTAACTTTGTGTAAGAAATGTCAGCAATCATAACGCACATAAATTAACTACAAAAGGGGCAGTATAGGGGCCACGGGGTAAGATATACAAATAACTTTTTCTAGTTGAAGCTACAAAATCCAAAGTTGTAACATAATAAAGTCAGTCAAAGTCAAAACTCACTTTATTTGATTCATAAAAATCATAAAAGCATACTATACAATAATAAAATAGTGCCAAATTTACATCATTTCATAGTAAAAACAAGTTAAGAGTGTGTTTCCACGTTAAAAACAGTTCAGTTCATCACTTCATTGTTACTTAATGCGTCAGGTACTATGGCACCGATTTGACCGCCAGTCTAAGTTTTCTACTGCGAACAGCTACCACAAAGAAATTTGCAACCCCAAACATAATCACAGGGAGTTCCATTAATTGCAGATAAAGTAAAGCTGGCTTAATCTGTAAAAATCCCTTATCCTTTAAAAGAGGAAGAATACACTTTTTCCTACCACCGCTGTAAAAAGCACAAAAGAGTGTAAAGTGCATTGTGTCTTGGATTGATAGGCCATCACATTCACAGGGGGCAGCGTCCTCGGGCCTACACCACCCTTTCAAGTCAGTTAACAACAGATAGATTTGATTAAATCGGAATTTCGTCAACAACCAGCAATGGAAAGGTATTGTTACAATAGTAAGGTATGGTTGAATGGATAAGGACGAGATTGACAGGTAATGTGCCCTTACCGTGGGTTTACTCAATTGCAGCGCTTCCCGTTCCTGCGCTCTGATTTTAGCGAAATTGACTTTCACCCATTTTAGATCAGCTTTTAACAGACCCTCTGGGTTTGTAAAGATCTCCGGACGCCCCAATTCCCTGGAAGTAGTTTTAATAAAAGCCAGCCACTGAATTTCCTTTGCTTTCTCCAATTTCAAGCAATCTCTTAGGATCTTGTGGTTCAGGGTGAGATTAGGATTCAACCATGTTTTTATCCATAGTAAAATAGGGGCCATACTTATTATGTCTGAGATATAGCCTACCCCTAGCCCTTGGTGAACCGCAAAGGTTGTCGTTGATTGTGGGAGCGCCAGGAGTGCCCGGAGGAATTTATTTTCCTCTTTCTGGATAGGCTCAAGTTGTTTGTACCCCCATATGGCCACCCCATATCTTGCAATTGCAATGGATTTACCTTTATATATAGATAAGATAGCTTCACTCGGTTTCCCTACTAACCTCTTAGCAAAACCCAATATTGCAGCAGATGATCTTCTCACCGCGTTTACTTTGGCGGTGATTTGGTGGACCCAAGTGCCCCTATCGTCGAAGACAACTCCCAGGTACGAAAATACTTTCACTTTGGAAATCACAGAAAAAAAGGTTTTGTTGCCATACTTTCTCGAACCCAGTGTCATGACATGTGATTTTCCATTGTTAATTACTAGGTTCAGGGATGTCATAAATTCACCAAAGGAATTTAGTAGCCTTTGTAGCCCAAGAGGTGTCCGTGCCAATAAAACGGCGTCATCCGCATATAGGAGCACTGGAATGGGCTTCCTCCCATACGCGCAATATCAGATGTTGCCTTTGCCAAGGTGTCTTCCAGGGAATTGATGTATAAGGTAAATAGCATAGGGGCCAATATGCTCCCTTTGCGCACCCCTCTACCTGACTTTAACCCTGCCGTACATTTACCCTCCTGTGTCATTCTTATTGACGCAGAGAAATCCCTGTGTATCTCAGCCAGAAAATACACCAATGGACGGTCAAGCCCTAGGTCCAGGAGTATAATCCACAGCCTCGACCTATTGACTAGGTCAAAGGCCATGGACAAGTCCATGAAACCCAGGAAGATTGAGCTCTTGGCTGCCACTGTATATTTGTTAATGATAAGATGTAAATCGAGGCACTGGTCTTCCATGCCTCTTCCTGCTCTGAACCCATATTGGGCATCTGATAAAATCTCTTTCTTTGTGGCCCAATCTGTTATTTTGGCTAAGACAACTTTCCCTAAGATTTTGATTGAGGAGTCTAATAGGGATATCGGCCTGTAACACCTAGGATCCCCCCTTTGGCCCTTCTTAAACACTGGAATAATAGTTGAGCGGGACCATGTTGCTGGAGATCCAGCTACTACAGATGTATTGAAAACGGTCATTAGTATTTTAGCCCAGTAAATGGGGTTTGCCTTATACAGATCCGGGGGCACGCCATCGGGGCTGGGGGCCTTGTGGCCAGCCGTACCCTCTATCGCCTTCACTACCTCTTCAAAGGAGCATGACAATGGCATCCATGTTTGATCGGTAGAGAGTACCCGAAAAGTTTCCAACTCTAGGATGCTACCATAAATTTGTTCAAAATGACTTAACCAATCCTTTTCAGAGATATTGACTTCTAGCGTGCTATTCTCAGTGCCGGCGAATAGAGGGTTATTGACTATGGCCCAGAATTTAGAGCTATCCTTCATTGTTACCTTATCCATCAGTGCTGACCAAGCTTCATTTTTAATTTCCTTTTTGCAAGCCTGCAGTATAGATCTATAAGCTTTCCTTAGCTGCGTAACTTGCATTTTATCTCTAGGTTTCTTATTAAGGGCCTGCATGAGCAGGTTATGAGTTCTAGTGCAATTTCGGTCGAACCAGCCCTTTGGGGGGGATGATTTAGACCTACTATTAACTGTGAGCTCCTTTGCCACTTGGAGACAGATTTTTTCATATGAGGCAATTACGTCCCCCTCCTGCCCTAATGGATCAGAACATATTTTGAGTTCATCACCTACCTTCATGCTAAGCGTATTGAAAAAATCTTCGGGGATGACCTTATGCCACTTTAGCCTCCTCCCTTGGTCTTTTGCTTTTACCTCAGTTATTACTTTCGTGGTTGACAATTTATTAAGAAAGGAAATACTATTGTCCAGCTCCAAAACTACAGGATTATGATCGCCGAACACTGAGGATACAGCATTATAAAAAGTTACATAGCTTAAGAGTCCCGGGGATATAAATGTATAGTCAATAATTGATTCGCTCTCCCTCGCTCTATACGTCACCACACAGTCATTCCTATCATAAAACCCCGGTTCATATAGATCAATACTTGAGAGAAGATCCTCCAGAGCTTCCCCCTTCTGGCTGTGTTCGAAATGCTGAGGGGATGAATAAACGGGGCCATCGCTATCCTCATACTGGCACCTCAAGTAACATAAATGGACGTTAAATTCACCCATCAAAACATAATAAACAAAAGTGGTTTGACTTTCCTTATAGCTTTGTATGGCTCGGGTCTTTGGGGGTATAAAACATAAATTCAATTCAAATAACCGAAAATAAGTTCATGAGGCATATTCTGACAATACCAGAAAGTGTTGTGACTTATATCTGCCATACTGAACTTGGACAACCACATATTTCAGATATAATTAGAACGCAGCCCATTCTCTTGTGGCATAGGGTATGGACAACAAATGAGTGTGCCGTGAACCGGGCTATGTTGCGGGATGTCTTAAAATTGGAAAATGTGAGTAGATTCAAATGGCTAAATTATGTTAAATGTTTTCTTATAGAAATCAATTGCCAACATTACTATGATGATCCACTCACAATGGTTAACATACCCAGAAAATTGTTGAAAAGATTGTGTATGGAATACCTCGAGGAGAAAAGAATGCGAGAGGAAGTGAAGAAAAAGACAGTTACCTCGCATTTACTGTTATTAACTGGTGATAAATTACAGTCGTATTTAACCCTGCCGATGTCCAACTATGATCGATTTCTCTTGACCCGTTTTAGATTAAACATTGTTTTTAGACTTTTGTCCTTCCCAGAAATGAATTCATGGTTGCGTGATTTGCCTATGTGCCCATGTGATGAATCTTCGTCTCAATCTGACATCCATGTTTTATTTTTTTGTAAATTTTATATTTTACCACGTAGGAAATTTATTATCCTAATCCTCAAAGAAATGAATTTAAATAGATGTCGCCCAGCGTTTTTAGAACTTCAAAGAATGGACACTGTTTTAACTGTTGCAGTAGTTTTAGGTTTTTTAAAATATGTTTTTAAACTGCGGAAATCAATTGTTTTGGATGAATTTTAATCGCGTTCTTTTAAATATTCCTGTATAATTTGAAATTTCATGTTGTTGCTTTTATGGTTATTGTCTATTAACCGAATAAAGTACATTTTGAACTTTGAACTTTGACTTTCCTTATAAGATTTTAAAAAATTTGACAGTGAGGAGAGATGCTCATTTAGATACCCACCTACCATGGAATTATAAAAGTTAACAAGTAGTAGAGTGGTGTTGTTGGTCAGGCTAACTTCCACTATCTGAAAATGAGTGTGCAAATAGTGCCCCCGCTCCGCCGAGGGACAGCTGAAGATTTCTAGCGCCTCCTGGCGCATGGTTGGCTGCGGTGGTGGCGGCCGCTGCCGCTAGGGAGCCTGTTGCCTGGAGTCCTCCTCGCTCCTCCTGTGGCCGCTGGGATGGGCTTGCGGCGGCTGGAGTAGAGGAAACAGGGAGCCCGTCACCCGAACTGCTGGCAGGTATGATGCAGCACGGCCCCTTGTGTGCAAATAGTCATATTGGGATTTGCACAAGGGGCGCAAAGTGTTTCTGGCAGACGCAGACGCGGAAGCAGGGTGGAAGCACTAGGCGAGGCCTCGTCTCGTGAAGAATCCAGAGCGGCGGAGATGAAAGGGAATGATGTAGTGTAGCGGTCTAGTCCTTCGCGGGCGCGTGATGACACGGCACGCAAGGACAAGACCGCAAAGGGGAGTGCGCATGCGCTAGGAATGAGGCACTCATTGTGAAGCGATCGGAGCCCATTGTAAGACGCCCAGCGCTCTTTCTGTGATTTATACCTGCTAAAATAAATACGAACTTTCACTGAAGGAACCCAGACTCTGCCTCTCAATTTAGGTGATTTACTAACCTAACGGCCGGAATGTGTGAGGAATGGCGTTGCGTGAATGGGCCGGCTGACACGGTGAAAGCCCATTATCCCGCCACACGGAGCGGAGTAGGTATCGGACCCGTGAGTCTAGAACTTGCATTGTGGAGCATGCACTATAGCACAATGGTGAATCGTACCTTGGCGTTCTTCGAGTAAGACACAGCAGGAAAACTGCCTGCAATCCCCCCCAAAAAATGCAAAAAACACGGAGCCCTCACTGACTTTCTTGCAGCCGGTTCCCCCCCGCTGGTGGGCAATGTAACTGGGTGTTCCACGCAAATGTGGCAGGGAAGTCACTTGCACGGATCCCCACTGGTCTTTTTGTTTGCTTTCCGGCACGGAGATAGCAGAAAGCTGTGCGGCTTTGGACTTTGCCGCGGGTGTTCCCAGGTCTCTCTTCTAACCGCAGTCCTGCTGGCTCCACATGTCTTAAGGTGCTGGGGATGAAAAGAGCCAGTAGCACCAGGGTTTTACTTTGAAAGAAGACACCTGGACTCTTAAATTCAAGAATAACTCCAAGCCAGGGAAGACAGTGGAGAAGGACTGGGTGGTTTTTTGGCTGTATGCAGAGGAAGTTGAAGAGGCGCTGAGGCCAAGAGGTACGGAGCACCTGAGCAGCTGAGTCACCGGTCCTGGACCAGAAGAGGCCTCCGCGGTCACCCGCGCTACCCTTTTCTCGGCCGGGCCCACACTAGGAGCCGGGGCTTATGACGCTGAGAAAAGGCTGTACTTGCAAACAGAGCGTACTTAAAAGTTGCTGACCCGGTACTGAGGCAGGACACTAAGCACACGCAGCTTCGGGAATCACAGCTGCTGAACGCAGGCAGCGTAACGCCCCACAAGCTCAAACAGCGCAGTGACGAGCTAAATCGTCAAAGTCCACAGCTACGTAAACAGGGCAGGTCACGAGCTCTCCCGCAGTGCTTACGTAGAAAAGAAGCGTAGGAGTCCTCAGACACCGTTTCTGTGTGGGGGCATTTACTTTGGAACTGTAGCCTTTCTTTGCCCTGCTGCTGCTTGTGTTGGTCCCCTCCTTCCGCCCCAGCTCACAACACGGCAGCGTGGCGACCGAGGAGCAAGGAGACCACAAGCCCCAGGATCCTCAGCGGCGGAAGCCGCCTACGTCATCACCGTAGATTTCAGCAGCGCCCCCCACGTCGCGGGATCGCGCGCGGGCCGCGCCGGGCTAAGCCTGGGCAAAGGGCGGGCCATCTGTGGCCATCGGGTGCCAGAGGAGGCCGGGCAAGGCCACCCCCCCTTTCTTTCGGCAATTGAAACAACAATTAATAAGGTACTGTTGATACTTTACTGGGCCCCAAGCCATTTTGAACTAACATTAAACCCAATTGCAAATTTTATTTACATAAGGATTTGGAAATATCCTGCTTACTTATATAGTCAAATATAAGTCTTGTTAGCCTGTGTTAGCATACCTATTTTTACTACTACTTGTTACTATTTCTCTACTCCCTCCTTTGATTTGGTATACCCTAGAATGGGGAAAAAGGGCTGTCCAGAAAACAAACTGTCACCACCTCAGCATAAACCTGTCCAGAAACAAACATCAATTGACAGGATGCTAGCGAAAGCTATGGGGGCATTAGCTACTGAAATCGAAAGAACGGAAAGGAGGTTATCGATTACACCTAATCTAGCCACCAGTACATTGATTTCCCATTCCCCTTATGAAACAGAACCATCACTACTCGAGCCGTCAAGTGACTTTCCCACAGATGTAGAAACCACAAATAGGGAGCTTCGGATAGGTAGGACCCGCCCTAGGCTAGATAGAAATACTAAAGCTAAACCTAGACCAAAAGCAAAGTCACCAGTAAAGCGGAAAATTGTGCAAGTTAACAAGGTAGATTTAGTAAAATCACTAATGTCCAATATGACAGGCGACCATGCTGTACAAATAGATGAACAGCCTGGGTGGGTGTCCGATTTGGTAACAAATTTAGAGACTCAGCTGAGAGTTATCGTCAAGGAGGAACTCAGGCCAATACTAGAAAGCCTGGAGGGTCTAAAACTAATATTTACTAAGGGAGCAGCCACTAAGAGTACGCCTCATCAGGAGAATAACCCTAGAGGTACTACTACTAACACCCCAATGAGAGATAAACCCAATATTAGTACGAGCAGAAGAGTACTATCGCCAATAATTAACATAATCCCAGGAGCACAATTACAGGCGAGGACTACCACGGAAAAATACCTAAATAATCTTACTACAAATCAAGCAAAGGGAAAAACGGCTCAACAAACAGTAACAGGTAGTGTTGGGGAATCCAAAAAGATTGATGGGAAAAGCCAACCAGCAGTAGGTTCTCTGTCTGAACAATCTGACCAACTCACCAAACCTCCAAATATAAATCAACCACCTGCATCAAGCCCGTATGTGTTGATTCTGGCTGGGATACCTGAGCTAAGAAAGGGATAGACAGAATCCCACCAAGAGATAAAAAATAAAAGTGTACACTGGTTAACCAACCGTAGCGACTTTTGCTATGAAAGCCCAGAAGAAATTTTAACCACTAGAAGGGTGGGTTGGATTGGTCAACGCCAGAAAGATATTTATGGCAATTGCATAGTCATTAATTTTAGAAATCCTGCTGTCACTAAAAGAATTTTAGAATCTGTGACAGGTATGAACCTGGGTAATATCTTTTTACTTTCCTTGGGCTTTTTTGACCCCCCCCCCCACCCCCCCAGAGCACCAGAATCTGTGACAGGTATGAACCCGGGTAATATCTTTTTACTTTCCTTGGGTTTTTTTGACCCCCCCCCCCCAGAGCACCAGAATCTGTGACAGGTATGAACCCGGGTAATATCTTTTTACTTTCCTTGGGCTTTTTTTACCCCCCCCAGAGCACCACCGAGGTACCAGTATGGTAACCACATGAAGTGGAGATCCCCTGAGCCTAATCACTTCCCACTAAACACCGGCCAAAACTGGACAAATCAACACACCTTCAATATACCTACTGGTAATAGGTTTAGCCCCCTGGAGGGGGTAGATTGACAGTTGGGAACCGCAGTAGTAGCACAGGAGGTGAAGCCGGCAAATTTAGTTGATTTTGAAAACGGGGTGCGTTCTCCTGAGCCCCAACTCCCTAGGCAGGAAGATCTGGGCGGAGAGTACTTGAGCGGTTCCCGATCCAGTATCCCAATAGGGGATGGGCTCACCCCGTTAGCTGGCCCTCCTAGCCTCACAGTTGCGAGAAGTTTAGAGAAGGCAGTTGCACAAGTAATTCCAAATGTAGGATCTAAGAACTGCCATCCCCAGGCTCTGAAGAATTTTAATACGAAAATAGCCAGTAAAGAAATTACAAAAATCCTGTCCTGGAATATAGCAGGCATTAATAGTAAATGAGATGACCCGGAGTGGAGAACGATCATTGCAGAACACAACATTTGTATGCTCCAGGAAACATGGGCTAGAGGCGAAGTCACCATGCAAAGGTTTGCTTCATTCCATATTCCGGCTACCCATGCGGGTGTTGGAAGACCCTCGGGGGACTAATTATATGGGTGGGTGTTCATCTCGGCTGTACGGCAGCCCAAATAGAAACATCCTCTAGGGATATATTATGCGTACAGCTGCAGTTTTCTCTGCACAGCCCCATCACGTTAATCAATGTTTATTCAAGAAACACACCGAGAGTAAAGGAGTCGTCTACCCTCGAGGAGCTTGATATAGTTGTATCCACCACCCCTGTAAAAAATATGGTCATACTAGGAGGGGATTTCAATTGCCAATTCTAGCCCTTAGAGGGCTTGAACTGTGATATTATCTCTGAGGAGGACTTCCTCCTCGAAATCCCGGAATCTGGCTGCCCTCCTGTGCCCAAATGGACACCCCTGGTAATTCAGATGAACTGCCTCATTTTAAATCATTCAATGAGAGCACGCAATGGCAGATCTCTTTCTGACACATCGTCTGCCCCTACATTCCATAGTAAAGATCGAGGGTTTATATTGAACTATATCCTGCTAAATACTAACTACTGGGACAGGATGGTTGATTTTAAAAAATTTCCCCGCATCGACAGCAACCATGACGCATTAGTAGTTGACCTCCACTCAGTTACCCCTAACGTGCTGCACTGCGCCGATTCCCATAACGACCAGAGGATAACATTATCTAATTGCAGGAGGCGAGTACGATGGGTCAATTTTGTTAAATCGCAGGAAAATATGGGCACCCTTTATGATGCCCTTCTACCGGTGTTCTTAGAAGCCTCCCCCCTATATAACATAAACAGAGACTGCATGGATAAAGAGGCGAATCTTGTCGGGCATGAAGATCCCTATAAGCTGGACAGGCGCAGGAATAATCCCCATTTTTAAAAAGGGCCCCCCTTATTGCCAAGTAATTACAGACCAATTAGTCTGATAGACATCCCTTAAAAGATCTTTGCACAAGTGTTATTACTGAGACTTCAATACTGGATAGACGATGAGAGTATTCTCTCTCCGCTCCAGGCAGGGTTTAAGGAAAAACTGTCAACCCTAGATCAAGTCTTAAGACTCCAACTACTCCACTGGAAGACGGTTTGTCTCGAGAGGGGTAGTTTGTACCTGATATTTGTTGATCTGAGGTCAGCTTTCGACCTGGTGCCCAGGGCAAAATTATGGTCTGTCTTACTTGAGCTGGGGGCCCCGGCGTATCTTATACACCTCATTCAACGTTTGCATGAAAACAACTTTGCACAAATAAGATTTGGCAGGGATGGTAATTTATAGGCCCCTATACCTATTAAACGAGGTGTATGCCAAGGTTGCGTTCTTGCTCCTACACTGTTTAGCCTCTACATAAATAACCTGATTAGTGTATTGTCACAAGAAAAAGATCTAGATGCCCCCAAATTAGCTTCAAGAAGAATCTCAGCTATGATGTTTGCTGACGATATGCTCCCATGGGGATTCAAAGGGTGTTGGACAGATTCCAGTTGTTCTGTGAGGACAGAGGGCTTGAGATCAACCTCCAGAAAACGAAATTTATGGTTTTTAATAAACCAAAGGACACTCGTCCAAACCCTCTACTAAATAATGAACCCCTAGAAAGAGTAACATCGTTCATGTATTTAGGCATCACAATCACTGAGACCATGGATTGGGGGGCACATATAGGGAAGTCAACATTAAAACTAGCTCAGTCAACAGGGGGAATTCTGAAGGTTTTTAATAATTCAAACAGGAGTGCCGTTAGCCCGGCATTGGAAATCTACAAGGTCCAGGCTTGTGGGGGTGCATTATACGGAGTAGAACTCTGGGGTCACTGCAGGCCCAAGTCCCTACTGCAGATTGAGAACCAATACATTAGGAATCTCTTTAAACTGCTGCTTAGCACTCCTCTAGTTCCTCTCCGTCTAGATCGGGGTTTGATGGAACTGGAGGCAGTCCTATGCCTTAGACCCCTTTTATACTGGCGCTGTTTATGGTCGACCCCGGAACTTTCTACATATAGAGAAGAACTGTCTGAAGTTTTAGAAATTAGGGGTGCTGCTAGGCTCCCCTGGTTTTCCCATGTTAAACATTTATTAACTAGCTTGGGTTTGGGGGAATGTTGGTCTGGTCTGGAGGTAGCTTGTCCCCAATTTTCAAAAAAACAATTAAAGATCATCTATAAGAATTATAGAATGACCCTGCTACACTCTAATCCCAATATATGCAAATCAACCTCAATCTTTTTGGAAATTAAGGACAGTCCAGTCTTTGAAAGGGTTTTCGACCTCATTAAACCTCCAACAGCCAGAAAACTCTATCTGCAATTTAGATTTGGAGTTTTGCCTCTGCGTTGTGTGACCTCTAAATGGAAACTGCAAAACGAGGTCAGGTGTCCCGCTTGTAACCATTCTGAGGAGTCTGAACTCCATGTCTTTTTTGGATGTCCGGGGTACAGTAAAATGAGAAAGAGATGGTTAGCTCAGATCTGCAGAAATCTAGGCAGTAAACACTGTGTTGAAACATTCAGGATACTGAAATATGATCTTAGTATCCCAATTGCCTACTCTGTGGCGGAGTTTCTGTTCTCCATATGGTGCACAAGAAGGGTCTTTCTCAAAACTCCAAACGCACTAGCAGATAAGAACTAGCTATCGAATTGCACTAATCTATTATGATCTAATGCACCTCCTAACTGATTGAAGCACTCCTGTTTCCATTTTTGGTTGTGTTTTAGCCTGATCAATTTGGTTCTGGAAAAGAAAAGTAAGGGGAAAAAAACAGAATAATGCACCATGCACTTTGAATGAAATTTTTCCTGCTAAAGAAAAAAAGGGGGGGGGAGAAAGACCAAAACTCTGATTTTATGTATTTATATAATGCTCTTTTATTCATTTTTTAATCTTTGTAAATGCTACAGGATTTTAATTCAAAGCTCTTCTTTTTTAAATGACTCTTACAAAGGTTTGTTGTAAAATTTTACACTTTCTGGGCCATGTTGGCCGTAATAAAGGTACATTTGACTTTGACTTTTATTTGCACAAGTAAACTTTGAGACCCATTACGAATATTTAGGTAAAGGAGCATGAACCAGTGGTCTTAACTTCCTAATAAGTGACAATGAAATGTAATGAAGTGTTTGCAACCTCAACTATGATCACAAACTATTGATTAGATACCAACACCTGAAATGGTGGTATCAATTTGCAAAGCAGAAGCTTTCTATAATATATAGAGTAAAAAAGTGGATACATTTTTGGGGTGGGCAGTCGCCCACCTCAAGGCATAATAACACTAACTTGTCAGGGTGAACCCCAAAGTCCCTACATTAACCTGAGTTCAATCTCCTGGTAGCTATGACACAGAGCAAAGAGGCTTAAGTTAAGGCAATTTGTAAAGTAATTATGCAGTACCATAACAGTAAAAAAGTTGAAACTCCAAAAAATAAAAATCGCAACTGAATTAGCAAAATCAAGTACCATTTAATAAACAAAATGACAGAAAAACAACCAAAGAAACATTACAAGGGACTGGAGATAGGAATGTCTTCATGTTTATGAAAAAATGCCACCAAAAAACACTAAGAGCCAATGATAATCTATGGATACAGTAGATTGGGGCCTGGTCACTCTTTCAGCCTGATTGCAATGGAGTGTGGGGTGGATAGATTTAACCTTCTGCTTTATTTTATTTTATGGAGCACACAATCCTCCAGCAAGGTAAGCATGCAACTGAATCCAAGGAAGGTGCATTGAAATCAGAGTCAGACACATTTGTTGGGAGGTCCCCCTCACGGCTTAAGAGGCCTTGGAAATCTAACAATTTTCAAATTCCCAACTTTTCAGAGTTTCTGGAGCAGCTTCTCTCGGTCACTGTTAAGGCTACTAGCACCTCAGGGACAGTGTTTGGGGAACAGGATTCACTTCAGCAGAGGCTACCAGCAAGGACCAGTCCTGGCCCACTTACTACTGGTCAACTGCTCACTACAGCAAAAAGGCCTTTTGCAGCATTTTGTGTTTGTGTAACCACAAGGAGGTCAGTCAGTGGATTCTTGGAGTCCACTTCTTTATAGTAGGTAAAGCAGGAGACAGGTCCAGTCTTTCAGGCTCCTCTCAGGTTACAGCAAACAAGGTCCAGTCCCTTTCTGATATTCTTCAGGTCCAGAAAGTGTTCTGAGGAGGGTGCCTTCGGGTGCTCACATTTAATTTGCCATAAGCTAGTCAGTAGGGGTGACCCCTGGCTCCTCCCTGACCAATGTGAAAAAAAGTTCCCAGTGGCAATCTTACCCACTTTTGCAGCAGTTTCTGTTTGCTCTTCTGTAAACAATCCCACAGTGCACCTCAGTCCTACAATTCAAGATGGCGAACCCCTTCCTCACTTATGAACAGCCTAGAGTAATGTAGCCACCCACTGGGTTTGGTGCAAGCCTGGTTGGGGAGAACAAAGGGTTGCCTTCTTCAGGTTTCACCTTATATTTACAGGTGAAACGGTAGGCCTCTTTGAATGTTAATTAAGTATCTGGGTTCACCCTAACCAGTCTTCCTGAAAGGGGAAGAAAAACATCTCTCGACACTTAGGCCATTTTTCAAGCTTTGGAAGAAGTTTTCACACCTTATTAAAGCTGAGCAGAGGCCGACCAGTTGTCAATTTTTTAATACTAATTAGCCAACTGGATGTTCAGGCAAGTAAAAGGTAACTTTCAAATTATTTGCCTAAATATCTATTACAAATCTGACTTTGACATTAAATTGGATTTTTACTATATATTAAAAATAGTCTTTGAATGACTGTTGCAACTGTTTCCTGTCAAAAGGTACAGAATAAAGTTTATAATCTGTACTTCGACTTTTTCCTGCATTGAGCTACAGCTCTGGCAGTAAAAATACATTTTAGGACCTAATCACTGAAAGTACATGGCTATTTGAATTTCACACATATTCCACTTTTAAATATCAGGCACCATACCCAGTGGGTGTTAATGAGTACTTAGGGGTGACTTATGGAAGATTTTAAAGCTGGCCTTTCTGCATGTCTGTTAGAAATGGGATCCCTGGCTGGCCAGGACTTGCGCCACAGTCAGTCAGAGACCACCACTTCTAAGTCAGGGCAAGGGAGTTACACGCCAAGATAACCCCTGCTCACCCTCTAGGTAACGTGGCGCGAGCAGCAAGGCTAAACTTGGAGGCGATATGAGTTAAGTATTTTTGCACGCACCCCAGCAACAACACCCAAGGCCCGCCACAAAGGAAACTTCACAAAAGGTTATATATAAAAATAGCCTTTGTATTACACCAAAACACATTAGATAAAAACACACACTTTACAATGTGCCAACAGGCACGGGCAGAATTTACAGGGGATATGTACAAGACAGGGCCACCTGGACCACTGTCAGGAATCAGCACTTTTAGAACTTGAAATACTGTTAGAAATAGCCCTTAGAACATAGAGTATAAATCACTGTAGCACAAAATAGAACGTAAGCACACAACCAGTAACCACTGGTAACAGGTAAGTACCACCTACGCAATCCTAACCACCTTAGGAACAGGTCACGCAGGGAACCAGGAGCTCACTAGCACCACCTGTACTAGCAAGAACAACCACCTAAGTATCACAATACCTGTAGGGGTATAAACACATTACACATGATGTATCATAACACATTCAGAGGTGTAGGGAAGGAAAACACATGATGCAGAATCTACATTCAGCGGTGTGAGAACAAGGCACATGACGCATAAAAACACATTCAGAGGTGCAGCACAGGAGAACATATGATGCATAAACAACACATTCAGAGGTGTAAGGAAGGAAAACACATGATGCCTAAAAACATTCAGAGGTGTATCAAAGAACACAATTGCGCCAAAATCACATTAGCCACAACCTGTGGCAGTCCCTAGGCCAACTGGCCTCTCTAGGGCTAGGACACCCTGTGTCCCAGTGTCAGGGGCCTAAATGTGGCAGCTGCCCACGAAGTGCTGGGCAGCTGGTGTAGAGAATGGGGAGGCCAACTTCGGAGCCTCGCAGGCTCTGAACATATACTTGTCCCCTTTTTGGGAGCCTCACTGGCCTCTGAAAACACACCTAGAACAATGGTGCCCCCGGGGAGCCTTTGCGGCTCGAACACAAATATGGCCCCGTCGTTGGTGCCTCTCTTAGGCTCGAATTAGAATGCCAGCTGAGCCTCTCGTGGCTTGAAACAGAATGCGGCCTTGTCGGAGCCTCGGGGCTCAAGAACAACTCTGGCGCTGTAAGCTGGAGTCCCCCTTCTGGGGACTCCTAAAGGCAATGGTGCGCCTTGAGCCCGTCACAAATATGCCCCACGAACCTCGTGGGCTCTAAACAAATTGCCCCCGCAACGTAGGAGCAGTCCGCTGCCCTTGAGGCTGCTCTAGGGATGTGCCTGGGCCCCGACGGGGCCTTCAATGAGCAAGGGGGTCGCCTACTTGGTTGGAGTCCCCCTCCTGGGGACTCAACAAGACAATGACCCCTGGAGCCCTGGGCAGAGGAGCGACCCCGGAGCCTGCCCGCACTCACCGGCTATCTGGGGAGGCGGCGTCTCCTGGTGGCGTCGACTCTCCTGCTGGCTTCTACCAGTGGGGCTCTCTCCTCCTTCTCCGGAGCCTTGGCTGCTCCGTCTCTGCTGCGGCCGGCCTTCTTTCGCTGCGGGGCTCTCCTCTCCTCATGGGAGCCCCGCGAGTGCCGGCAGTCTTCCACCTCACAGGGCAGGAGTGTGGGGAAGCCCTCGAGGTCAGGCCAATCCCTGCGCGGCCCCAGGATGACGCGATGTGAACCCTGACAGCCGGGAACCAATCCCAGCGCGTCCAGGAGGCGGGACCAGCACTCGGCTCGGGATCTCCCGGGACCGTGAAGTTTTCAGGCACAATACGGGGTAGGCTCCCGTTCTAAATATTTAAATCAAAGAAATACGCGGCGTGGGCAGCCGCTAGAGCAGCAAAATGCAGGGTAGGCACCTGCCTTACAAAAGCGCTCCCAAGTGCTCTAAGATGACGAACAGCACTCCCAGACGCTGCTGGATAATAAAGCGCTCCCAAGCGCTCTAGGCACAGATAAAGCGATTCCTGGCGCTAGAGATGAAGCCAGCACTCCCAAGCGCTTTAGGACAAAGTACCAGCGCTCCCAGGCACTGGAGGGGTGCCACAGTCCAGCAGAAAGTCCTTCCAGGAGTACAGCAAGGCAGGGGGGGCAAGACTGGGCCCAGAGCCAGCTCACTGGGCCTCCAGGCAGGGAGGCAATCCAAGTGGCGGTCCTCCTGCACAGCAACAGCAGCAGCCCCCTCAGGATCCTGGCAGAGAACATTTTGTTAGGGGACACAGCCCCTTCTTATACTGTAAATTCATTTTTCTGTAGGTGCAGGGTGGGGGAGAAACCAGTTGCAGCTGGTTTTGGAGCACCCTTGATGTGCTCAACCACCCTTTTCATTCACTGGCAGGGCTATGGTCATCAGACGCACCACAAGGGCCGGAGCCAGCATTGTGTGGGGAAAGCCCAGCCCCATTCAGGACCAGGTGCAGCCCCTCCCTCACATCAGCATGCTAATCTCTCCATTCGCCACCGGGGCAAACCCACACAGACTTTCTGGAGCCAGGCTTGCCAGCCAGCTCCAGTCAATCACAATCCAGCACCCTCACTGCACACACACACATCAATGTCTAGAAGTGGCAGCATTCACTCTCACGAGTTCGCACATACCAAACTCGAGCATGCACACCTCACGCATCAGGAACTACCAGGGACACAGACATTCCCCATGCATTCCTATGGGAAGGCAGGACAACCTTACTCCACGCACTCAGAGTGCGCACGCACTTTCCACTGGGACACAGTGAAAGTGCGCAGAACCCAAAAATCACCATCACCAGGTCACCATTAAAAGAAAAAACTTTAGGGGTGAACCTGCCAGAAGGGCCAAGTCCGTTATCAAAAACAATGGTCCTTGACCAAATTGAAAACTGAAGAATTTATCACATTTATAATCATTAATTACTCAGTTTGAGCCTTCATTATGGAAGGGCCAAGTCCAACACTGTCAAAAAGGATTATTATGGCAGGTCTGTCCCGTAGATTTTAGGCCACATTAGTAAGGTTACACAGGGTTTGCCTCAAGCCATGTTTCCTCTGTTACTGTAGTGGATGGCGCAATCAGTTCTACAATACACAAGTGACATTTAACTTTCCATGTCATGGGTGCATTTCTGCACCATATACTATGGCCGTATAGGATATTTAATTATGTAAATTAGGTTTGAGAACATTTTGTAGTATTAAATGGGGAAGCACAAGCACTTTGCTTCTGGTTAGCAGGTGTAAAGTGAACAGATTTCCAAATCCAAGAAAACAGATAGGGCAAAAGGTGGGGGAACCACTGAAAAAAATGGCAAATTCCCACACTGCGAATATGATCTGTGGGCCTTAGGGGATTATGCAATGGTTCCTGCACCCCCTAATGTCTGTGTATGATGCTCTGTCCAGGCAAATATATGGCCCATATCTCAAACCAGCTGCAGTGGAAATATAGTGATTACTGTGTGGACCGGGGGCTTGAGGGGGGTGCGCCCGCACATAGCGCTGAGTTCGGGGTGGGGAGCCAGTGACAGGCGCTGTTTTAGAAATAGTTAATGGGTTTTAAATCACCTGCTGCAGAGTTACTTGTGTGTCCAGCAGTTTGCAGAAACAATAAAATTGTCAAGATAACTCAGGTGATTAAAGTACCTGCTGGAGAAAGATCGAGTGTTGCCTAGTGGCAGTTTTGACTCATAATTAAGTAGCGCAGAGGTTTAATATGCCTGCTGCAAAGAACGTGTACCATGCAGATCGCAGACCTGTTTTTTTATGTGGATAGCTCAATGGATTACTACTTTCGTCACAGAGATCCCTTTGTTACTTGCAGTTCATAAATTACAATCCTAATATAGCACAGTTAGCTTTGGACTGCCATCAAAGAGCTGCATGCAAACTGCAGGGTATAGATGCGAACATTAAGCTTTTCCCCACCCTTTTATTATCCTAATGTCGCTGAAAAGGGTTTGTTTGGGTAGTTATACATTGTAATTAGTACAGTTTGTGTTTCCCCAGTGCAAGCAACATTAAAATAAACAAAAACGGCCTATTAGCATGGATGACGTGATTCCTACAACGTGTCGCCCTCATTGTCCTATGTTACATTTCCTATAGACTGATTTACACATATATGGTTTATTGCCTTTGTATAGCATGTATGTGATGTAAAGTGCTCCGACGCCCTACACTGGTATGAGTAGCGCCATAAAACAAATGAAATGCTAGTGAGAGACGAACTAAGGAGTGGTGAGGGGATCGGGTGGGGGGTGTCAGTGAGGGAATCTGTAGAGAAGGAGGTCAATGGGGGAGGCGGGAGAGGGGCCGCACAGATGGTCGCACCACCATAAATGCTTTGTGGTCACCGCATGAACTTTTTAGGACCTTCTGTGGACAGGTATGAAACATTTGCAAAGAGAAAGTTGTCCACATTTTCCAGGCGTGCGACTTCGTCGGGAGCAGACAGCGTGCAGCAGCTGTTTGTGGCGCGTGGCCCCTATGAGGGCAAAGGGCACAATGCCAGTACAGTCATTTCACATTCGGGAATGGAGGCCTGCTGACCCGCGCAGGCCTCCGTGGCAGCGTTTACAACTGCTCACTAGCAGTCGCAAGCCCGATTCCTGCCTCGTTAATATTTACACGCAAAGAGGTTTGTGGGGCTTAGTGGAAATACCTTTTACAGCGCGAGGGCTTTGGACATTCCTGCAATGCAAGGGAGAGATTGGCCACACGCCCAGCTCAGAAGCATGTGCTGCACCAGCCTCCTGTGGCAAGCAGGCCCAGTGATGCTGTCACATCAATGTTAAAAGTTTCTTTCAACGTGTGTGTGGCTGCTTTCAAGTTTGGTATGTTTCGTTGTTTGTTAGCTCGTTATGAAATTAATGTTATTTAAGCCCATACCAGGACATGTTAATTGTTTTTAGGTTTTTATTTCAATTTATATTGAGCTGCCGATGGGTTTTCACCTATGGATTCGAAGTGTATTTTTTCACCTGGATGGAGATTCTCAATGAAAGCAACCTTTAACCTGTGTTGACCAAGCAGATTTATAAGATGTACTCATTGCTTTAATGCAGTGAGTATGGCTTTCACATCAGTGAGCTGCACATGGCCAACACCCTCCCACACCCACTTCATGTATATACTAGTATTTTATTGATTATGGTAAAGCTAAGGAAAATAGGGTTTTTGTACTTGCCTAATTTATTATGCCTAAATACATTAACTTTCGTTTTTTAAGTACAGAGAGTATTGATTCTTTATTTGTTTTTATCATATTTTATTTTTTTGTTTCTTCATTTGTGGACCACATTTTGTTTTCTGAGATATTTTGACACAGATGTGTCGCTGTAGAAAGCCAAACCCTGCTTATGGACTTGTTTGTAATTAGTATTTTTATGGTCTAGTGCCTCTGTGCGGAAAACAATTCTTGTGTTGCTATGGGCGCTAATCATTTCATGGTTGGACCAGGTGCACGTGGCAACTTGTTACTGTCTTTTTTTCTTACCAGACTGGGCACAGTCACGAGTGCGAGCTCGGTATTAACTGTTTCTGCTGTTCCAGATGTAAGCTGGGGTGTTACCTGTTTCTGCCTATTTCGTGTAGCAGTAGTATATTGACAGTTTCTGCAATTTTATTGTGCCACCGTGGAATAATCTGCTACTTTTTGTTCTTCTGGCCATTTAGCACTGCCTGTTTCTACAGGTTATCTGTGCATGCTGGGTATTACCTGCTTCTGTCATTTCTAATTAAATGTTCTTGTTCGCAAGATGTAGTCCTCAAGTTGGTTAAGTCGGGGCGAGGAGTGTCCTCGGGTATAGATTCTAGTGCTGCAGTCTCCTCAGGGGTGTGAGGTGTCACCGAGTTTACAGGGATACCCAAGCTAATCCAAGGGAACCACTAGGGGCGGATTGGATCAAACTATAATCCACCAGTCCCAAAACACAGTTGTCATTCCTATTCAATGAGACTTTAATTTCCTTTCTAGTTGCTAGATTTCTTGTCATGAATCCCTGGTATTTCTAGTGGCATTTGATTCTTGGCTGGCATACTCTCTTTGGCCAATTCCTCCACCTCAATATCTGTTCTACTTCCTGCACTGTGGTGGTCCATGCCTGCACCCCTGGTCCAATCCTGTTTGGGTCGCCACCCTCCATTGCCTACAGTTGTGCCCCTTGCAGTATTCACACCCAGTCCCAGTTCTGCATGTGTATTGCACTCCTCCTGAAGGTTTCTGTCATGTTGTGATGAGATTCCTATTGTTCCCCAAAGACCGTGTGTGCCTGGTTCGCTTTCCCTGTGTAGTCTTTGACATGTTTTTGACAGAGCCCAGATGAAAAGGGAGACAGGTAGATGACGCTACCCGGAGAAAGAGGGTGTTGGGCCGATGCGAGAGCCCTGCAAGTAGAGAGACAGGTGGATGAGAGAACCTGCAAAGATACTCCAGTTTAGTGGAATACAAGCCAGATAGAAGAAGCTGCAGGAAGGACAGGCTGATAATGATGGAATGGGACAGCCAGAGGTAGAGTAGCAAATGGAAGCAGCTAAAGATAGGGTTGGCATATGACATTTGAAAAAACACAAGAGGCATATTGACACAGACATGGGTTTTAAGTGGGTCATCATCTGCGCTTGGCTTAGGGCCGTTAAGACATAGTGACCTCCAAGCTGATTTGACCTTCGATGACCCCTCTTACCTTTGTGTGGTGACCCTCCAGCCAGGCATGAGTTGGGTCCAATGCGGCCTGGTACTGATGCTTTAGGACGGCATCCTTCACCAGCACAGACACAGCCCGAAGCATGAAGGACACAAACAGGTGCAGGTGGATCCGGTGCCGCAGGTCCCAGAGGCGCCTGGACAAGGGGCAAGATCACAAGACCTCAGTTCTTTGGTGAGGCTGCGTCCACTGACAGCACAGATTCGAGGGAACTCTGGATATATCTAGCAGGTGCAGTGTTTGAAGGACGGCAAACCCTCAGACAGGACACGTGACCTTCATCTATCATACGGCAGTAGTAGTTTTACACTCAGAAATCCTGTAGTAGGAGCCTCCACTTTCTGGTTTGCAGGGGTGGAGGCATGTAAGTCTACACCAAGGTTTAACTCTACCCTCAGAAATGGCGAATACCAAAAAAGTGTAGAGTTACACCTAGGTGTAGTTATAAATATGCACATGAGTACATATACACGTTGATTTATCTTCGAGAATGGCCCTCTAATCAATCACTGCACCCGCTAGCCATGTTTTTGATCACAGCCTGGACAGAGCACCAGGCTGGGACCTAAACAGGGTGGCCAATAAGAGGAAGCAGCAATCCCTCCTGCATGGAGGATATGGTCCTTCCTCTTTTAAAAAAATCACACCCTCTCCCCCATTAGTGTTATAGTTTACAAAGGGACTCTGCCACCACAGGGGGAACATCAATACCAGCATCCATCACTGCAAACACAATGGATCTGCCAATACTGGGGCGGCCGTCAGCATAGACACACAAACACTAGCACAACAGAGCTCAATGCAAACCAAGGAGCACCAGCAATACAGGTGATACGACTGATGTAGAGAAACTGGAAACACAGATACACAGAGCACTTCTAAAAGAAAACTCACCCATAACCACTGGGTCAACCGTCAACACAAGAGGTACTACCAACGCCTTATAATCAAAAGCATGATAGAGAGAGGGATTGAGAGCTCGGATGTGATACAGTCCCACTAGGTAGGTCATCTATCAGCCCTCTCTTGTACTGTCATTTTGGCCTCAGATGAGGATTTGGCTTGTGCATTTGTGACACACCTTGTGTCTATCACTACCAGGGGTAATATTCTTGTAAACGTGTCACACAAGTGTTAAACAGTGCACAAGCAGCGGGCACAGCCTCTGAAGAGTTGTAGTGGAACTTTAAAAGGGTACAATGTTATACACTTTTCTCCTAATTTTACAATGGTATCCCAGTGCTGTTTTTAAAAGCAACATAACCTTAGGAAAGGACCCAGTTAGGCCCATCTGACATGGTACTCAAACTTTACCATATTAAACATTCAGATATATATTCAGATACCGGAAAGACTAGCTGTGCGATTTCTGAAGCACTGTGAAATGTATTATTAAAATTTCGAATTTCCTATCCGATTTTCCCAAGGTTATATAAAACAAGTTTGCTGAAGTTAGGAACTCTTACATTTTTCTAGGCTTCAAGTAACGTTGTGAGCTGGCCTGGAAAAGGTAATCTGATTGTTTAGGCGGCCTGTCTGATTAAAACCATACACAGAAAATACACCCCGCTGTGGGAGGCTGCAGTTCAGCCCCACCCCTAGGCTTATTCGGGATTGGAGCCAAATCAGCAGGGGAAAGCCTTTTAAAGCCCTAGAACCCAGGCGACAGGTTCTTTGCTGAAGCTGACAAGAACCACAAATAGCATCTTCTCCCAAACAAGCATTTTAAGAGATATCCTGCAGAATCAAGGCGTATGATTTCAAGGTCTGTTAAGAAACTCATGCTCGAGTTCCATATGCTTTTCTGTCGTTAGGGGAGGAGGCTGGCACCGTTAAGTTTCCAGTTGGTCTTTTAAAGGGCTTAAAAATTCCAACAAAATTAAGCCTCTCCCTATTTAGTGGCAACCGTTCGACAAGGTCACTGAATATCTTTGGGGACGGCGAGCCATCTCTGCGTCAGGAGAGCTTCTTGCTTGCCTATGTCCCTGCAGAAGTGAAGAATGATTCCAGGGGAGATCTGCACCAGGGGGGTGCCCGTGAGGCAGGCTTGCTGTTGGTGCCCAAGTTCGAGGAGGTCTACATGACTGTTGTCTGAAACCTACGGTGGTAGCAGGTGAAAACAAAAGATTTCAAAAACAAAGACTGAAAAAATCTACCGCTAGTAGAACTCCCATAGATACATTTTTCCCTACAAAAAATAGACATGAACCTGACCCTGATCTCAAGCATGTGCCCAAAAGTGCTAAGCCTGGAATTACAACAGTATATTATCCCAGCCTTAAAACTATTAATTTATTTATGAAGTTTTGTATAGCGTAAACTAGACCCAGTGAGGGTATCAATAGGTGGGAAGTGAGTTTGACTGGATCTTGGAATTTAACATAGGTCAGCCGTTTTGTAGGGGTATACTTATGTATGGTTCATGTACTGGCATTAGATATTTAGGTTTTTTCAGTCTACATTTTGACGGCCGGCATTTTACATGGAATCACTGTGATGCCCTGCACCCTTGACAGCGAGGGAGAGAAGATTTCCTACCTCACCCCCAAGAGATTTGTGATCGGAAACAGCAGAAGGTGCTCTGAAACCTGGCACTTCAGCCTCTTGGCGCTGTGCCTCTTGGAAGGCAGAAGCTGGAAGGTGGCCCCACAAGCAGGGCTGTTTCGACAAGGTATTAGCAGGACTGGTTAATTTGGCAGTAGGGTCAAAGAAAAAATATGTGTAAGACCAGGGAAGTGTGTGTTTATATTACTATAGAGCCTAAACTAGAAAATCGCTGAACTTAGTAGTGCAAGCTTCTACTTGTTTGGTGGCACTACCCCTCCTTGCCCCCTTTCCAGGACACTGTCACATTGTAGGTCATTTTTTTGTGAGTTTTCTTCTTTTTTACTTTCCTAGCTGTTTGATAAAATCGTTGAGGGGGTTACGCCAATAAACTATTGTTCCATTGTAATACTACTTAAAGATTCTCAGATAGACTGCAATAGTCATTCCGTGTCTGCCTATGGACTGCCAGTGACTTACTCACACGCTCATTCGGCAGGTCTGATCAAATCCCATCGCAAACACCTCATTAACCCCCTGTTGCCACATCACTGACCTCAATCACCTCATTAACCAGCTCTCACCACATCACTGACTTCAATCACCTCATTAACCAGCTCTCATCACATCACTGACCTCAATCACCTCATTAACCAGCTCTCACCACATCACTGGCCTCACACACCTCATTAACCAGCTCTCACCACATCACTGACTTCAATCACCTCATTAACCAGCTCTCACCACATCACTGACTTCAATCACCTCATTAACCAGCTCTCACCACATCACTGACCTCAATCACCTCATTAACCAGCTCTCACCACATCACTGGCCTCACACACCTCATTAACCAGCTCTCACCACATCACTGACCTCAATCACCTCATTAACCAGCTCTCACCACATCACTGGCCTCACACACCTCATTAACCAGCTCTCACCACATCACTGGCCTCACACACCTCATTAACCACCTATTGACACATCACTGACCTCAATCACCTCATTAACCAGCTCCCACTACATCACTGCCCTCACACACCTCATTAACCAGCTCTCACCACATCACTGACTTCAATCACTTCATTAACCAGCTCTCACCACATCACTGACTTCAATCACCTCATTAACCAGCTCTCACCACATCACTGGCCTCACACACCTCATTAACCAGCTCTCACCACATCACTGACTTCAATCACCTCATTAACCAGCTCTCACCACTTCAGTGGCCTCAATCACCTCATTAACCATCTCTCACCACATCACTGACTTCAATCACCTCATTAACCAGCTCACACCACATCAGTGGCCTCAATCACCTCATTAACCAGCTCTCACCCCATCACTGACTTCAATCACCTCATTAACCAGCTCTCACCACATCACTGGCCTCACACACCTCATTAACCAGCTCTCACCACATCACTGACTTCAATCACCTCATTAACCAGCTCTCACCACATCAGTGGCCTCAATCACCTCATTAACCATCTCTCACCACATCACTGACTTCAATCCCTTCATTAACCAGCTCTCACCACATCACTGGCCTCACACACCTCATTAACCAGCTCTCACCACATCACTGGCCTCACACACCTCATTATCCACCTATTGCCACATCACTGACCTCAATCACCTCATTAACCAGCTCTCACCACATCACTGACTTCAATCACCTCATTAACCAGCTCTCACCACATCACTGACCTCAATCACCTCATTAACCAGCTCTCACCACATCACTGGCCTCACACACCTCATTAACCAGCTCTCACCACATCACTGGCCTCACACACCTCATTAACCAACTATTGCCACATCACTGACCTCAATCACCTCATTAACCAGCTCCCACTACATCACTGGCCTCACACACCTCATTAACCAGCTCTCACCACATCACTGACCTCAATCACTTCATTAACCAGCTTTCACCACATCACTGACTTCAATCACCTCATTAACCGGCTCTCACCACATCACTGGCCTCACACACCTCATTAACCAGCTCTCACCACATCACTGACTTCAATCACCTCATTAACCAGCTCTCACCACTTCAGTGGCCTCAATCACCTCATTAACCATCTCTCACCACATCACTGACTTCAATCACCTCATTAACCAGCTCACACCACATCAGTGGCCTCAATCACCTCATTAACCAGCTCTCACCCCATCACTGACTTCAATCACCTCATTAACCAGCTCTCACCACATCAGTGGCCTCACACACCACATTAACCAGCTTTCACCACATCACTGACTTCAATCACCTCATTAACCAGCTCTCACCACATCACTGGCCTCACACACCTCAGTAACCAGCTCTCACCACATCACTGACTTCAATCACCTCATTAACCAGCTCTCACCACATCACTGACTTCAATCACTTCATTAACCAGCTCTCACCACATCACTGGCCTCACACACCTCATTAACCAGCTCTCACCACATCACTGACTTCAATCACCTCATTAACCAGCTCTCAGCACATCAGTGGTCTCATACACCTCATTAACCAGCTCTCACCACATCACTGACTTCAATCACCTCATTAACCAGCTCTCAGCACATCACTGGCCTCACACACCTCATTAACCAGCTCTCACCACATTACTGACTTCAATCACCTCATTAACCAGCTCTCAGCACATCACTGGCCTCACACACCTCATTAACCAGCTCTCACCACATCACTGACCTCAATCACCTCATTAACCAGCTCTCACCACATCACTGGCCTCACACACCTCATTAACCAGCTCTCACCACATCACTGGCCTCACACACCTCATTAACCACCTATTGACACATTACTGACCTCAATCACCTCATTAACCAGCTCCCACTACATCACTGCCCTCACACACCTCATTAACCAGCTCTCACCACATCACTGACTTCAAGCACTTCATTAACCAGCTCTCACCACATCACTGACTTCAATCACCTCATTAACCAGCTCTCACCACATCACTGGCCTCACACACCTCATTAACCAGCTCTCACCACATCACTGACTTCAATCACCTCATTAACCAGCTCTCACCACTTCAGTGGCCTCAATCACCTCATTAACCATCTCTCACCACATCACTGACCTCAATCACCTCATTAACCAGCTCTCACCACATCAGTGGCCTCAATCACCTCATTAACCATCTCTCACCACATCACTGACTTCAATCCCTTCATTAACCAGCTCTCACCACATCACTGGCCTCACACACCTCATTAACCAGCTCTCACCACATCACTGGCCTCACACACCTCATTAACCAGCTCTCACCACATCACTGACCTCAATCACCTCATTAACCAGCTCTCACCACATCACTGGCCTCACACACCTCATTAACCAGCTCTCACCACATCACTGGCCTCACACACCTCATTAACCAACTCTCACCACATCACTGGCCTCACACACATCATTAACCACCTATTGCCACATCACTGACCTCAATCACCTCATTAACCAGCTCTCACCACTTCACTGACTTCAATCACCTCATTAACCAGCTCTCACCACATCACTGACCTCAATCACCTCATTAACCAGCTCTCACCACATCACTGGCCTCACACACCTCATTAACCAGCTCTCACCACATCACTGGCCTCACACACCTCATTAACCAACTATTGCCACATCACTGACCTCAATCACCTCATTAACCAGCTCCCACTACATCACTGGCCTCACACACCTCATTAACCAGCTCTCACCACATCACTGACTTCAATCACTTCATTAACCAGCTTTCACCACATCACTGACTTCAATCACCTCATTAACCAGCTCTCACCACATCACTAGCCTCACACACCTCATTAACCAGCTTTCACCACATCACTGACTTCAATCACCTCATTAACCAGCTCTCACCACTTCAGTGGCCTCAATCACCTCATTAACCATCTCTCACCACATCACTGACTTCAATCACCTCATTAACCAGCTCACACCACATCAGTGGCCTCAATCACCTCATTAACCAGCTCTCACCCCATCACTGACTTCAATCACCTCATTAACCAGCTCTCACCACATCAGTGGCCTCACACACCTCAGTAACCAGCTCTCACCACATCACTGACTTCAATATCCTCATTAACCAGCTCTCACCACATCACTGACTTCAATCACTTCATTAACCAGCTCTCACCACATCACTGGCCTCACACACCTCATTAACCAGCTCTCACCACATCACTGACTTCAATCACCTCATTAACCAGCTCTCAGCACATCAGTGGTCTCATACACCTCATTAACCAGCTCTCACCACATCACTGACTTCAATCACCTCATTAACCAGCTCTCAGCACATCACTGGCCTCACACACCTCATTAACCAGCTCTCACCACATTACTGACTTCAATCACCTCATTAACCAGCTCTCAGCACATCACTGGCCTCACACACCTCATTACCCAGCTCTCACCACATCACTGACTTCAATCACCTCATTAACCAGCTCTCACCACATCACTCGCCTCACACACCTCATTAACCAGCTCTCACCACATCACTGACTTCAATCACCTCATCAACCAGCTCTCACCACATCAGTGGCCTCAATCACCTCAGTGGAGCTACAGAGAATTGAGCCAATGGGATGTGGGGACTGTACCTGTCTTGCTTAGATTTCTGGTTACTTTACCTGAAATAAACAAAGATGGCGGCGGCTCCAGCCAGAGAGACCAAGGACAAGGAATACCCGACTGTGTAAACGATCTGCATACTCTGGAAATACACTAGCTGTGCCTCCTGGAGGTGGGGTGAAGGAAGATGGAGAGGAGATGGATGAAGATGGGTAAGTCCGGGGATTGAGGAGAGGGATCACAGGTTTGAAAAGGGGAAGTTAGAGGTAGATAGGAATGAGAGCATGGACAAAAACACATACAATGTTTATTTCAATGTATTTATGGGTGAAATCATGGTTTTTGATACTGTGTGTTTCATTCAGGCAAGATCATTCTACCAGTTCTGCTCTATCCCCCCTCCCACTGTAGCGGGAATTCCGTTCTCCTACAGTACCGTGCATTGAGGCCTGGAACCTCGGTGAATTAGGATGGCCCAAAACTCACCTCAGTACCCAAAATCCCCTTACCAAGCTAGCTACAGTGTCTCATTGGTCATAACAAACTCCCAATGCTTAGACAGACCAGAACATGAACTTAGAGTACCTCAGGAATCGTGGAACACATGAACACTCTTTCGTTATATAATCATCACAAACCAGAACGTGGAGTAAAAGAGGACACATGCTCATTTGAAATATTTATTTACTAATGCAAGGTTCTCAAACGCAGTATCTTGTATAATACTAGCAAACATATTATAAGCAACAAAGTTATCAGCATAATTATCAGTTCATAAAAGGCGAATGGTGAGAGCATACTAATATGCTGAAATGAATAGAAATTAACAATGTCTAATTCACACACTCCCTATTTAGTACAGTATCTTTATATCTATGAAGTTCTCATTTGGGTTTTAGCAGGGCGGGCCCATACCTTAAAATCTCAGTGGCAGGAGGATCACATCACCTTCCACCAGCTCTCTGCATGCGAAGCACATCAAGTGTGTTTTTGTGCGTTCAGCACAACAATATAAAACTCGCCTAGAGACAGATTTTGGCAGCAGCATGTGTGTTATGTCTATAGGGGTGCGAAGATCAGACCTTACAACAGCACTGGGTTAAGTTATCTGTGTAGCCTTCAGCACTCGCTGTGCAGACAGAGTGCAGAACAAAACTGATATCAGAGCAATAACATATTATTTCTCTAGTAATTCACGAAGCTCTTCTGGGTTGAAAGCTAAAACAACAATTATGTTTAGTGTGCAAAAGTGAAGCAAGAATGAAAACGGCGTGCAAACCTTATAATAAACTCATGCTAACTTAACACAGTATGTAGAAAAGAAGTAGCTACATGACACCACCATTCTTCACACCTCGGAAACAGGACATGATGCTGCCCCCAATATCCTTCATGCCAAACCAGATTCCAAGGAGCTGTGAAGCCTTGTTTCCTTATGACCTTCAGAAGAGCCAGCACTGCCAACTGACAACAAGAGCTTAAATCATCAGATCTCAGGATTTTGTTTTACATGTAGCAGCAAGTTTTATAACAGGCACTCTGTGTTCCTGTCTCTCAGACTTCTCTTTAGGCAGTAGCTTTAGCATCACCCTTAAAAACTTTGGTGGTCCTTGTTTCTCTCTCAAGTCCACTATACTGGTGGTGTTCATGTTCAGAGGACAATTATAAGGAAAAAGGAGTGCTGTGCCACCTGTCTTAGAGTCAACATTACAGTATCACGCTATAGATCTCCTGAGGCGGAAGCCGGGAGCGCGACCTGAATATTTTTAAAAATTTGAGAGTCACTTTTGTGTGTTTTATTCACTTACCCCTCTTCCCCTCCTGGCACCATATCAGGGCACTAGCTTGCTCCTGGCCGGGCCGCGCAGCGGATCTCAGCGCTGCCGCGGAAGAACCACTACAAATCTTGCCGCCATTGCCGGCGTTCGCTGAGGCCACGCCCCTTTCCCTGAGGCCACGCCCACCGCTGAGCTCATATATAAGATGCTGAATACAAGCGCTTTCAGTATCACACTATAGATCTCCTGAGGTGGAAGCCGGGAGCGCGACCTTAATATTTTGAAAAATTTGAGACTCACTTTTGTGTGTTTTTTTCACTTACCCCTCTTCCCCTCCTGGCACCATATCAAGGCACTAGCTTGCTCCTGGCCAGGCCGCGCAGCGGATCTCAGTCCTGCCGCGGAAGAACCACTACAACTCTTGCCGCCATTGCCGGCGTTCGCTGAGGCCACGCCCCTTTTCCTGAGGCCACGCCCACCGCCGAGCTCATATATAAGACGCTGAATACAAGCGCCTTCAGTATCACGCTATAGATCTCCTGAGGCGGAAGCCGGGAGCGCGACCTGAATATTTTTTAAAATTTGAGAGTCACTTTTGTGTGTTTTATTCACTTACCCCTCTTCCCCTCCTGGCACCATATCAGGGCACTAGCTTGCTCCTGGCCAGGCCGCGCAGCGGATCTCAGCGCTGCCGCGGAAGAACCAATACAACTCTTGCCACCATTCCCACGCCCTTTGTCTGAGGCCACGCCCCCCCCCCACTGCCGGCCACCTCCCTACAAAAAAATGTGCACCTTCCGGACGCGCAGCGGACGAGCGCAGCGGGCGCGATGTTTGCGCGCCAAAGGCGCGCCTAAGGCAAGCCCGTCTGCGCCCGTCCGCGCCAAGGTAGCGCCTTGTGCCAGCTATGCTGCCTGTTTTGGCTCAACAGATCTTGATCAGCTACCTTCTGGGCCCCCCTACTCTAGAGAGACGCTCATTCAAATCGGTAAGCACCACGCGGATAAAGGAACATTTACCCTGTTACATACGGTACTCCCACGAGCCGACTTTCTGAGTGACGATCTTCTAAAATGTGGGCTTCTGAATGTTAGGTCCCTGCCTAAACACAGTACAGAGATCCAGCTCTTGATTGATACTCATGAATTAGACATTCTCTTCATGACGGAAACATGGACTCGTCCTGATTGTTTGGTTGACCCCGGATTTGCGTGTCCTCCTGGGTTTAAATTTCTTCATTCTCCTAGGCCTATTGGAAGAGGTGGGGGGGTGGGAGTTATTTTTAGAGCGTCCTGCAGCATTAAGGTCCTCGCTTTAGACCCTACTATGGGCATTGAGCTTTTAGGTCTATCAATTCAGGCCCACTCCGGGACTACTGTCACTGGGATAGTATGTGTAGTAAAGAAGCCTACACAATGAGTAGGTTCAAGCAGGTTTAATGCAGGAAGACAGCTTAACAACCACAGCAGGTAACAGGTATCCTCATCCAGGAATCATAGGCCAGTACAACTCAAGGATAAACATTCCAACAGTAGGCACACTGCTGAGTGACATAGGAGAGTTCTAAATGACATGTAATGGAATACCACACACCTCCCCCCCTTTAAAAAAACAAAAAAAAAATAAATAGATAAAAAAAAATGAAGTGCAAAAGAAATTCAAACTCTAATAAAATCTTTGAACTTAGAAGGAGCAAACTTGGCACGTTCGCTACGTCTTAATGATATCTCTTCACACACAACATCTGATTGATTGTCTATGACAACATTAGGAATCGGTCGAGAATCAGGATTGATTCGAAAATCAGAGTTACTTACAGGTTTTTTTTCCAAATTGTCATAAACTTCATGCGTGCCAGAGAACCCATCTGAGACATGGTCTGAGAGAAGTTTCTGCATACCGGAGGAATTATCTGAAACAAGTTTCTCTGGACAATCTGAAACAAGTTTCTCTGGAAGAGAAGACTTCTGAGAAGGAGTAACAAAGGGTTTGCATAAGGAAATCCTTCTCAAATTCCATATTTTCCCCCCTTCAACTCTGACAGCTTTGCTAAAGATTTCAATTACTTTGATGGGGTCAGACCATCTAGAGACATTCTTGTGAAACAAACCACCCATTTTAACACGAACTCGATCACCCACCTTTACACTGCAAGAGTTATACTTCTTTTTGGCAGAGTGCTGGGTCATGCTTTCTTGGTATTTCCCAATCCGATTCTTTAAAGCCTTGAAATCTACCTCGTAGGGAGTATCACTTTTTAACCACCAGGGAAAGAGTTGAGAACCTGGTTTCCTCCCTCGCAATAATTCAAATGGGGATAAACCAGTGACAGAATTGGGAGACAACCGATAAGTTAATAGAGTAGCCTGGAGAGCTTTCTTCCACTTCAAACCACTCTTAACGGCCAATTGACAAGATTCTTTGATGACTTTGTTGAACCTTTCAACTTGGCCATTGGCTTGTGGAAAATAATTAGAAGTCCTTTTGTGAATAACCCCACATTTTTTCAAAAAACACTCAAACTCATTGCTGATGAACTGTGGCCCATTGTCTGAGATAAGTTCCTCTGGCAAACCTTCTCTAGCAAAAATTTCATCAAGGAAATCAATTACATGTTCTGAGGAAATCTTCTCAACAATTTTTAATTCAAGCCACTTAGAGAAGTAGTCAATTAAAACTAAACCATACATTTCCTTACCAGACTGATAACTGAAAGGTCCAATAATATCAATTGCTAACCTACGCCAAGGACCATTAGCGTACTCAATGGGTGTGATGTTGACAGCCAAACTCTTCACAGATTTATCACTTAAAGAGCAAGGAGAACAATTCCTGACCCAATTATCAACCATGGCATCAATACCAGGCCACCAATAGTGTTCCCTGATCCTTCTCTTGGTGGTAGACATTCCCATGTGCCCTTCATGAGCTAATTTGCAAATCTTTTCTCTCAAACTAGAGGGAGGTATGATCTTATCAGACCTTAGGATAATGTTTTCAGATAGCATTAAATCATCCTTCACTTTGTAAAACGACCCCAACTCACCAGAGAGCTTCCTTTCTTCAGGCCAACCTTTAATCAAATATTGTTTAACAAGATTCAAAACAACATCATTCTCCATGGCTTCAGACCAATTCTTTTCTGAAAGAATTAAGGAACTCTCTTGATCTGAAGTTATGTTAATGTCTGCAAATGAGTACGCAACATCACAGTCTATACTCTCACCAACTTCCACACTGGCTGGGAAACGGGACATACAGTCCGCATGAACATTTAAACGACCTGGAACATAAACAACTTCACAGCGGTATTCCTGTAATTTGGCTGCTAGTCTCGCTAAACGAGCGGTAAGAACTCTACCACCACCTGCGGCTAGCATGGTGATGAGAGGTTTATGGTCAGTTCTTAAGGAAAACTTTGTTCCCCATAGAAACTGTCTGAAATGCTGAGAAGCCCAAGTACAAGCAAGTAATTCTCTCTCTATAGTAGAGTAATTTTTCTCAGCGTCACGTAGGGCTCGAGAAGCGTAAGAGACAACAAACTCGCCAGTTTTGTCTTTTTGCATTAGAACGGCCCCTAGGCCCACATTGCTAGCATCAACATAAACGATACATTCTTTACCCACAGAATAAGGTTTCAAAAACGGGGCTTCAACAATTTATTTCTTTAGTATTCCAAAGGAATTCTCTTGCTCTTTCCCCCAAACAAATTTTGCATTTTTCTTTAGAAGAATTCTTAAGGGATGCACAATATCAGAATAATTTTTAACAAATTTGCCATAGAACTCAGTCAACCCTAAAAAGGAAAGTAACTGTTCTTTTGAACTTGGAGAAGGAGCATTCACAATATTTTGAACATGATTAATTTTAGGTTTGATACCATGACTTGATATCTCATGTCCAAGATACTCAACTTTGTCTTGCCTGAATTTGCACTTATTATATTTCAGAGTAAGACCCTTGGAACGGACTCTAGCCAGAACACATGAAAGATTCTCATCATGATCAGTATGGTCTTTCCCAAAAATCAAAATATCGTCTTGAAAAGCTATAGCCCCTTTGCAGTCTGCTAATAGTTCTTTCATGAGACGCTGGAAGACGGAGGCTGCACTTGCCAACCCAAAAGGCATGCGTAAATATTGAAACATGCCCTCTGGGGTAACGAAAGCAGTCAATTTCCTTGAATCTTCATCTAATTCTACTTGATGATATACACTAGCTAAATCAATTGAGGAAAATACGGTAGCGCCTGACAGTGCGGAAATTAACTCCTGAATATTTGGCAAAGGATGTTTATCAATCCATATCTCTTTATTGAGACTGCGCAAATCCGCACATAAACGGAGTTCGCCAGAGCTCTTAAGAGAAATAACAATAGGCGAAACCCAAGGAGAAGATTCAATTGGTTCTATCATGTTCCTGTTTACTAAATCATCTAGGATTTCTTTTAACTTGGACCTATAGGCTAAAGGAACATTCCTTACCCTATGCCTGACAGGGACAGCATTATCATTTAAAACAATCTTATGTTTGAAACCAATATATTTTCCCAACCTGTCATTAAAAATTTCAGGTAAAGTTCTTCAGTACACTCTTGGTGAAATCGGTATTGCTAAATGTGTTCAAAGTTAAGTTGATTAATGAGTCTGTAACATGTTTCTCAAACCGGGGCTCATCTACATAAACTGGTGGAACAGCATTTGGATCGAGCTTTATTCCTAAAGCGCGTTGATGAGGCCAACCAAGAATGGAAACACCCTTGGTAGCCACATAAACCTTAGCTTTGATATCCCAGTTCTTAAAAAACAATTTAGCCCAAAAGAAACCCTCTAAAGCTATTTTGCGTCCTGTGTACCCACCGGGATATATGTCTGGATTTAAGAGCTCTCTCTTACTCCAATGTTGTTCAAAAATATCCTTACCAATGATGGTGTACCAAGCACAGGAATCAACAAAAATTTCAATGGGTTTGTCATCAATGTGAAGTGTACAAGAAGGAAAATTATTTTGGATACATTCATCCACAGAAAGTATACAGTTTAGACTATTTAAAACTTCCTCTTCTTCAGGAGAAATATAATTAATTCTAAGACCAGATCTGCACACATTGCCAAAATGTCCCTTCTTCTTACATTTGACGCAGATTTTATCCCAGGCAGGACAACCTTTGTAATTGCCAACATGGTTGGTGCTACCACATCTATAACAAACTATTGTGCTCTTCTTAGTAAAACTCCTATTATCACTCGAATTCTTTACATATTCCTTCTTAAAGTTAGGTCTAGCATTGAAAGTGTTCGAAGAGGAATTACCGGAATGAGTTTTAACAATGGCTACTTCAACTTCAGGAACATTACCTTTAACATTTTTGCTTCTTATTTCAGATACAAACATTTCAGAATGTTCTATACCCTTAGCTATATTCACAACCGCGGCAAGAGTAGTCTCAGTCCCTAACCAAAGCCTTTCTTGAATCTTTTTGCTTTTTGTTTTCATCATGATTTGGTCCCTGAGAACTTGCTCGTATGATATAGTTTCGAAAGAACAAGTGCAAGCAAGAGAGCGTAAAGCTGCAACGTAATCTTCAATTGTCTCATCAGGTTTCTGTTCACGAGAATAAAACTTGAATCTTTCCATCACAGTATTTATTCGTCTACCAAAACGAATTTTCATTTGCTTAGAAGCTTTACTGAACACATCCATATCACCGGCATCTTCCAAAGGTGGTAAATTATCGAATTCTTTTATTCCTGCACCACCAAGGCAATGTCTTAAAAGAGCAAGTTTTCTTTTTGCTGAACAATCCTCTTTCTCTAATACATCAACGTAAGCAATAAACATTGGATACCAAAGATCCCATTCAATAGGAGGAGCACCTGCAACTTGAAGAAAATGAGGTGGTGCTGCAATGTTAGACATTTGTAAATAAGAGATAAAATGAACAACCTGAACAAATGAATGAGCATAAAACAAAGATGAAAGGAATAATAATAATAGGTGTGCAAAACACAGTAATACTAGATTTGCTGCAGTGTAAATGTAATTGGTGTGCAAATCACCGTAGAAAAAGATTTGCTGAAATAGTCTTTAAAAGTCGTTTTTTTTTTTTTTTTTCTTGTAAATAGGTGTAGTTTCTCTTTCTTTAGGTCACAGTTAATTTGATTGAAAGTCGGGGTTTTTCTGTTTAAGAAACGCTTTAAATTGCCAAACGCTGTACTTGAATGTAATTCAGAAAACGTTTTGACGTTTTCGAAGATAATACCGCAGCCTTTACAAAGATGGCCGCCAAAAGCGTCTGTAATGCGCGATGACGTGCGCAATCGCGTGACCCAGAATGCAATAGGTGACAACAAAGGCAGCGCGACTCGAGGAATGCCCCGTGAGGAGAGCGAGTAGGGAATTGCCTCGTGAAAGAAAAACGGCTGACTCCAATGCGCTCGAGGTAAATTTAACCAAAAATAAACAACAGCGCCTTGATTGAGGAGCGTATTTAAGCAACCGATGTAAAGTTAGTATTACTTTGAAAATAACACCGCTCGATAATGCGGTCGAAAATAGCAATTCAAAGTAGGTAGTAAAGTCTGAATAACTCACGTTTGAGCTGAAACTGTAGGAGGCTTTGATGATGGCGATAAAACAAATAAACACAGGTAGCCGAGGATGACAGCAGAAAACCCTTGCTTTTGATAAAACTCCTTACTTCTTCTCAGAAACGTGATGAAGCTCCTTACTTCTCAGAAAGATTACTGTCGGTAGGCAAAATCCAATTTTGCATAAAAAATAAAAAACAATTGAAACGAGTGAACGCTGTCTTCCCAAACAGCACTGCTCCCGTCGTCGCCAATAATTGTGTAGTAAAGAAGCCTACACAATGAGTAGGTTCAAGCAGGTTTAATGCAGGAAGACAGCTTAACAACCACAGCAGGTAACAGGTATCCTCATCCAGGAATCATAGGCCAGTACAACTCAAGGATAAACATTCCAACAGTAGGCACACTGCTGAGTGACATAGGAGAGTTCTAAATGACATGTAATGGAATACCACAGTATGCTATCGCCCGCCAGGGGCGTTCAGCCTTCAGCAGCAACAAGCGTTACAGGCTACCCTGACTAATATCACCTTTTCTCATCACAAGCTGCTTATCCTTGGTGACTTTAATCTTTGGCGCAATGGCGCCCTTGACTCGGGTCTCTGCAACTTACTTCAAGCCTGTGAAAGTTTTGGCCTTTCTCAGCTGGCTACTAGAGCCATCCACAAAGCGGGTCATCTTCTAGACTTGGTTTTCGCGGCCCCCTATTTGGTACCGATGGGGAAAACCTTACCTATGGAGTGGACAGACCACTCACTCGTTAAATTCTTTATTCACATGAACGGTGGTCCTCACAAGGCTCCTGTGACGAATAGGGAATTTAAGTGCAGAGACTGGAGGGCTCTTACACATCTGCACTCCCTCGGGGAGGTGTTCCATATGGAACAGCTCTTTAATGAGGATAATAAAATAGAGGAAAACTACACCTCTCTCTGCACTGGAATCACAGCTGTCCTTGAGGCCCATGCCCCTCTAAAAATACGTAGCTGTAAGGGTAAGGACTCCGCCCCCTGGTTTAATGATGATCTAAAAAACCTAAAACAGGGATGCAAACAAGCTGAGAGAAGGTGGAGACGTGACTATAATGATACATTTAAAGAGGTGTGGAAAAATAAGGTCCTTGCATATAAGAACCTGATTAAAAAATCCAAGGCAGAATACTATTCCTCTCTGATCTGTAACTCCACCAACAATTCCAGGAGCATTTTTAACATACTAAATAGCGTCACTAACCCGGAGTGTTCCAAGAACGCTATCGTCCCGTCCCAAGACCTGTGCGATAACCTTGCTGTATTTTTCAAGGAAAAAATTGAACTCATCCTTAGGGACTTGGAAACTCCCCTGGATTTCGTCCTTCCCTCCGACTTGAGACTTGGCTCTCCTGTGGACCGGACGGCTGGCCCAGCCTTGGCTACAAAAGAAATGTTACTCGAGTTCCCACCACTTATGTACGAGGCCTTCACTAAACTAGCCAGAGGGATTTCCTCCGGGTCTCCTATGGATCCTGTGCCTCCCAAAATTTGGAAGGAATTTGAGGGTGAATTATTCCCCTCACTCCACCTAATATGTAACCAATCCCTAGTGACTGGTACCGTTCCAGCTCAATGGAAATGGGAGTTAGTATCTCCTCTGCTAAAAAAGCCTTCCCTAGACCCAGACTGCTCAAAAAACCATAGGCCCATCTCCCTGCTACCTTTCCCTGCCAAAATTGTTGAGCGTTTAGTTAGCAACACTCTCTCCAACCTTCTGGAATGTCATCAACTACTAGATGGGGACCAATTTGGCTTTCGGCCTGCCCATGGAACCGAAACAGCTCTTATCACCGCTATGGACGAGCTTCAAAGGCGAGCAGACAGAAGGCAGGCAGCGTTTCTGATCCTGCTTGATATGTCTGCCGCCTTTGACATGGTGAACCATAAGATACTGTTGAGGCGGCTGTTTGAGGCGGGAGTGAGAGGTACAGCGCTGCAATGGTTCCAATCATTCCTGCAGGATAGGCAGCAGGCAGTGTCCATGCCACCTTTTCAGTCAGCCTTTTCCTTGATAACGCATGGGGTTCCTCAGGGCTCAGCAATCAGCCCAATCCATTTCAATCTATACCTCAGACCTCTGATTTCACTCATCAAAAGCTTTAACATCAGGATTGTCAACTATCCTGACGACACGCAGATGATCCTCTCCTTGGAAGGGGAGGACTCAACATCTGTGGAGGTCCTACATAACTGTCTGCGTGACACATCTCGGTGGCTAAAGGACAACTCCCTCCAGTTCAACGCAGGGAAGACGGAGGTGCTCTTTAGTGCCGGAACTAGGATTTCCCGGCCGTTTCCAAACAAATTTTGGCCCCCGGAAACAGGGACCAAAGTACGGCCGGTGGAATCAGTCCGCAATCTAGGGGTCATGCTGGATCATAGGCTCAGTATGGAGACGCATGTTCAAAAGACGTCTGCCTGTTGCTTTGCCATCCTTCGCTCCCTAAGGAAAGTTCTGCCCCTCCTACCAACCCATGCTCGCGCCCAAGTGGTAATATGCACCATCCTCAGCAGGCTGGACTATTGTAACGCCCTCCTGCTTGGGTCCCCTGAGATCTTGTTGGACAGGCTCCAGAGGGTCCAATCAGCAGCTGCTAAGCTGTCCTTGGAGCTTCCGAGAAGATCTCATGGACCGTCCGCTCTGGGAAAACTGCACTGGCTGCCGGTAAGACAGAGGATACAATTTAAGGCCCTCTGTATAGTCTTTAGGGCTCTCCATGGAACTGGCCCAGCCCCCTTACAATCGAAATTTGTCTGGTACACTCCAACCAGACAGCTTCGATCCTCTGAGGCCAAGCTGGTAGTTGTACCCAGATTCAGGAAAGTCAGAGCCGGAGGCAGATCCTTTGAGGTGGCAGCTGCCAAACTCTGGAATACTCTCCCTGTCGAGATTAGGCACCTCACTGAACTCCTCCCATTCAGAAGAAGGATTAAAACCTGGTTATTCCCCTTGTTAACCGCCTGAAAGCTCACACTCCCTGTGTTCACTTCCGTCTCCTCTGATCTTATCAGCGCCAGGATGCCTGCAATGGTGACAGTCGCGCTTTACAAATTCCTAAAATAAATAAATAATAACACCGCTAGGGCTCATTGTTCATCACAACTCATAAGCAGAAAACTATATATGAACCCAGAAAGAAACAAGTCTGTGTGTCCAGTTAAAGTTCAGTCTTTCAACCCCAGATCCATTGACGAAAACTCTTCCGGATAGCTCAGTGCCTGTGACCTCTTCCATCAGGATCTAAAGGTGGGCTGAGCTGATCTACCCTTCATGAAACATGGAGGATGTCCATCTAACTAATTTCTGAGTTGATTTCAAATGAACCACTGTATACAAACAGCTATGCCTGCGACCTAGCCTCTATGAGCAACAGAGAGAAGTCCCAAGAAGCAGCAATTCTCAGAGAAAACATTGTTCTGCTTCTGGACTACAGATTGCCTGGGAACTCTAAAAGCAATAAAGAACCCCTAAGTTGAATGATCTAAGAAACATCATGACCAAAACAAGTAGTCACCTCCAAAGCAGTCTCATAAAGAAACAAAACACACACCCCATAGCTAAGCATTGGCAGAATACATGGGAATTCTCGAGAAAGTTAATAAGAGATAAGCATTGTTTTTCAAAAATGCATCGACTTTGAGATTTTGCATGTACACCATTTATATTTTGCACGCAAGATTGTGGGGTAGAAAGTCGCATGCACAGTAATCCAATGCCACCCTGCTTCTGATTCCATCATCTCAGAAAGACCCAGTGTATTCTCATGTGCAGAAGATGTGTTCCCAAATTCTCTTGGCAGGTGCTCCACTTTGATATGAGACAGATGTGCCCCAGACTCCACTCTTACGGAGATGTGGGTTCACTCACAGTGAACTTCAGTACAACATGTCCTGGCCACGGTGGACATTTGTTGGCAGCTGAAGTGTTGAGGTTTAAAATGCTCTTAAACACATCAATAATTCAATACATTTTCTTCTTTACATTTGATGGGTGAACTCTTACCTACCCCCAATTAACCTTCTCATGGCTCTTTACCCTGGTTTTACTCTATTTGCCTTTTTGGGCTGGTCCCCCTACTCGTTATTTATCTTTTTTGGCAAGGCACATACTTTATGCCCTGTTAACTATTTTAGTGGAACGCTCTCTATCAAATTATAATTTAGCCCAAATGTACAATGTTGTGGCTCTTCATGCCCCCATTTACGTTTTCGTGGTTCAGGCCACAACTTTCTTCCAAGTTAGGATTTCCCACTTTAATTGGTACCGGCACTTCTCAGAAACAAGCAGGGACTCTGATATGGAGTACTGCACTTCTATTTTCTCCTTTCAAGCACTGCCTCCAATCACTCATTGACTGTATCTTTGCCTTTTACCCCGTACAGGACACTCTGCTGCCTTTCAACCAGGCTTGCTCTATGCATACATCCAAAAGAACACACATCAAAAAGACAATTTGCATTTGCTTCTAATAGAGATCTAAGAGCTAATGCTCATGGAAGCAATACAATGAGCGCCTTACACGGAGACTGTATTCTGTGTATTTCCTAATACCAAAACAATACTTTACATTAACACTCATTCTGGAGCTATATGTCTTAAACAGATTGGTCAGAACGCAACGATTCCATATAACAACTCTACCAGATGTGAACCCCCCTATTGAATCAAGACAATCCTACTTTCATGTATCAGTGAATCCACAGTCATCGCTATATATTAGACTAGTCCAGAACTAGCCAACTAACCAATGGCCAAAGAAGCTGGGCGAGTGGAGCAATCTAGTGGTTGTCACAAGCAGGATATAAAATATAGGAAGGTGGTGGACATACAACAACATGAGGAAAGGCAGAAAGGGTAGGCAGGCAGTCACTGCAGTGACTGTGACAATGGATGCACACATATACGGCGTGGTACACATCTGAACAACTTACCAGCCAGAGCTCATTCCACAGCAGAAGAAGCAATCACACACCTGTGTGTTAGCAGGAAAGACGGTGTTTACCACATTGAAATCCTTCCAAAGCCAAATAAATGGAAAGGTATTGTAGATACAAACTGACACCACAACAAATCTACGTACTATCAAAGCTTGCTTGAGGGATTTGACAGTGTGGTGTAACTTCATGACTGGGAGTACGATCAGGGTATTAATAAAAGCATGATGAACACCATGCATAGATCTGCTTACAACCAAACAAAATACACAATAAACACAAAACCTCAACGCCAGATATCCATCCCCCCTGTGTCCAGGGAATGCAGTTTCACTCAACCAGTATGCAATAATTGCTCATGCTTTTCGATCAATACGAATAATACCTTTGGTCATCAACAGGCGCAGGACCTCACACGTGACCACGATACTGAGAGCACCATATTGGACCAAACATCTATGATATTCTCACCTCATGCCAATGTTGCAACAACAAATGCAAAATGGGATGGTGTAGTGAGCAGAAGAACGATGGATTAAACTCAGATCTTTTCACTGGGGGTGAATGTGTGATTTATTCAGTATTACGTCCATCATTTGTTTGTGTATCAATTTTTGCCCTAAGTTGTATGGGTATGCCCAGATGTGGGTCCCTTGCTCACTGTTTCACTGGATTCAAGCTAGCCTGGCGGATTAACGGTAATACACTGAAAGCGATCCCAGGATGCTTGTTTTCGGCCCAGGGAGGACCTGGCTTGGCAGTTCGGGCTGGACTGTTCCCATGAGGCACAGAGTCAAGACTGATTTGCATATAGCTGGGTCCAAACGGGGGTGGCATAGGGAGTAGAAGAATGATGGATTAAACCCAGATGTTTTGACTGGGGGTGAATGTGTGATTTATTCAGCATTCCGTCCATCATTTTTTTGCGTATCACTTTTTGCCCTAAGTGGGATGGGTATGCCCAGACGTGAGTCCCTTGCTCACTTTGCCACTGGATTCAAGCTAACCTGGCTGATGAAGGGTAATACCCTGAAACTGGTCCCAGGATGCTTGTTTCTGGTTCAGGGAGGACCAGGTTTGGCTGTTCGGGCTGGGCTGTTCCCATGAGGCACAGGGTCAAGACTGATTTGCATATAGCTGGGTCCAAACTGGGGTGACGTAGTAAGCAGAAGAACAATGGATTAAACCCAGATCTTTTGCCTGGGGGTGAATGTGTGGATGTATGACGTTACAACGCATACTTTACAACGCGGTTTTTACATCGCAAACCTTTACAACGCATAGCGCTTTGGGGTGCTGGATAGTGAATAGTTTAATTTACTATTCCAACTCCAGTCCCCGTGGACACTAGGGAAGGTGTTGGATAGTAAATTAAACTTATTCCCTATCCTAGAGCGCCCCTAGCGCAATGCGTTGTAATGGTTTTTGTTGTAAATACCGTATTGTAAAGGCACTGCGTTGTAAAAGTTTCGTTGTAAAGGTTGTTCACCGAATGTGTGAATTATTCAGCATTCCCTCCATCATGTGCATGGGTATCACGCAAGAACAAACCAGGTAGCTGCCAGTCTTCTGCTATTACTGGCAAAGGAAAGAGAAAACTTCTCAAACCGATCTACGCACCGTAAATCTAGTGATGAGGCTGCTGTACCAATAGAATTCCAGCATCTAAATTATTATTATTATTATTATTATTATTATTATTATTATTAAAGGCTTTTATAGCGCGCTCTATTACTAAAAAAATAGTATCCTGGCGCGTTGAAGGCTGGGCAGTATGGGAGAGGACAAATATCGGGAAACAGAAATAGAAAAAATTAGACTATAATATTGAAAAGGTGAGTTTTTAGTCCTTTCTTAAAAGCACTAAGAGTCGATGCAGTTTTTAAGTGGAGGGGAAGAGCATTCCAGGATTTTGCTGCTCTCACTGAGATTGATTGGCCGCCAAGTCTGCAATATTTGAATTTGGGAACGGACAATTGTCACAGGTAGGCCGATCGCAGGGGGCGATTAGGGACATACAAACAAAACCTTTTCCTCAGGTAGACAGGGCCAGTTTGATGGATAGCTCGGTAAGCAAGCACTAAAATTTTAAACAAAATCCTGTGGGCAACTTGAAGCCAGTGGAGAGCACATATCAGAGGACGAGCACTGGAACGCCTAGGGACATTAAACAGGAGTCTGACAGCGGCGTTCTGAATGACCTGAAGACGGTGAATCAGGTATGCCGGCAATCCACAGAACAGTCCATTCGCGTAATCCAGCCTAGAGAGTACTAAGGCACGAATGACAGTCTCTTTAGCTTCTTTCGGTAGGAAAGGGAAGAACCTACGTAAAGTTTTTAGGGTAGAAAAACAGACCCCAGTGAGTTTCTTTAAGTGGTCCTCAAACTTAAGGTTCTTACCGAACCAAACCCCCTAAAGCTACCACAAAAATGTAGGCACAAAAGAAAGGAAGCCAGGAACATTGCCATCCCAGTCATTGAAAGGTTTTGTAGGGGGGCTGGAAAGCGCAACTAACAATCTATAAGGGTAGAGGGTGCCACAAGAGAACATTTGGGGGGCAATGCAGACATATTGGGGTCTATAAGGAGGAAAATAAAAGCTGAGGATAGGAGGAACCACTCTGTTCAATTCCATGAATGAACATATTATTATTATTATTATTATTATTAATTGAGTTTTGTAGAGCGCAAACAACCCCGAGGCCTCGTAGCGCTGTGTATAGTCAGACTATTATAAGGTGAAGAGAATTAGATGAACAGGTGGGTTTTCAATTCCTTCCGAAATTTTAGAAGGCTGGGTTCACTACGAAGGGAGATGGGCAAGGAATTCCATGCCTTTGCGGCATTCCAAGAGAAGGAACGCCCGCCCCATCTGGTGCGTCTGATCTTATTGACAGTAGCCAGGAAAGCTGTGCTAGATCGCAGCGCTCTATGGGGAAGGTAGGGGTTTGCTAGGGAGCAAATCATAGTTGGAGCGGTCTTCCACATGGCTTTGTGCATAATACACATGGATTTGAACAGCACTCTGGCCTTAATGGGAAGCCAGTGCAATTTCCTCAGGGCCGCTGTGCCTGATTCCCGTTGATTGAGGCCTAGTAAAAGGCGGGCTGCAGCGTTTTGGGTCACCTGCATCTTCCTTATTGTGGAGGTGGGAGCCCCTAAATATAGGGAGTTCCCATAGTCCAAACGGGACAAGATAATGGCTTGCACCATTATTCTACGGGCTTCGAAGGGGAGAAGTGGTAGCACCTTCCTCAGCATGCGCATGAGCCCAAAACAGGTGGCAGACAGAGTGGTAGCTTGTTGCAAAAAGCTAAGGTTAGCGTCTAGCCAGATGGCCAAACTTTTTATATGGGGCTTAGGTTGGGGCGGGGGGCCCATACACGGGGGCCAGTCCTTCATAGGACTGGGGATGGTTGAATTGCCTAACATCATGAGCTCTGTTTTCTCGCCATTTAATTTCAAATGCGAGGCAGCCATCCACTGGGCGACCGCTACCAGACAATTACTTAGATTCGAAGGGGAAGAGTCAGATTGATTCATAGATACAACTAATTGTGTATCGTCGGCGTATGTCACTATGTCAAGGCCGAACGAGTGCACTATATCAGCAAGAGGCTGCATATAAATATTAAAAAGGGTAGGGCTCAAGGCAGAGCCCTGGGGCACGCCTTGGTCCAGGGGCCAGATTTTTGAGTGGGTGGTGCCCTCACCAACCTCGAAGGAGCGATTCTCCAAGAAAGACTGAAGCCAGTGCATGGCCTTCCCAGAAATTCCCATTTGGCAGAGGCGGTGAAGGAGAATGCTGGTGTTGACAGTGTCGAAGGCGGCACTAAGGTCGAGCAACATAATTGCTGTAGTGCTGCCTTGATCCATTTGTTTCCTGGCCAGCTCAGTTACCGCCAAAAGAGCCGCCTCAGTTCCCAACTTGGGACGGAAACCAGCTTGGGAATCATGAAGTAGATGATAATTTTCTAAGAATTGGGTAATGGACGCGTTAATGTGTTTTTCTAAAAGTTTGCTGACCCACGGAAGAAGAGAAATAGGTCGGTAGTTGGCCATATTCTCCGAGTCCAAGGTAGGCTTTTTCAGTAGTGCCCTGACTTGGGCATGTTTCCAGGCAGTTGGCACTGAGCCTGTAATAATAGAGGCGTTCAGAATATTAAGAATGACAGGTTTGATGGTGTCCTTGATTTTTAATAGCTGACAGGGGGGGCAGGATCTGTGGGAGATCCAAATTTGATTTTCAGCATGTTATGTGTAGAAGATGGTGTTACGAAGTATGAAAAAGGGAAAACACAAGTGTGATTGTACTATTGAGGCTCTTTGTTGTACAGATTTTGAATGTTTCAATAAAACAAGATTTAAAAAAAAAAAGGTTTTGGAGGGAGCTAAGAGATTGGATCCTCCACGTACATTCAATGTATTTGCTCATCTTTTGAAATTGCTGTTTAATCTATGCATAATGCAAGTCTGAAGCATTTAATATTACAAGCAGCATTTGTGACTCCCATTACTTTTTATGTAAAGTTAGTCAAATTGAGGTGCTATCAGTACAAAAACCGTACTTTTCAAATTCATAAGAATAAGGTGACCAGAAGACTGAACCTAAGACTGATTCTCAAGGTTGTATCCACCTTTCACACAAATCAGTCAATACCATTGCCATCTTTTTCAGAACAGAGATGGATTTTTGCAGGATGCACAGGAGGGATATTAGGAGGGATGTCATGTTGTATATGCAGTAGACGAAATTTATGAAAATACAATTTTCTTGTCTCACATTCAGGTGAGAGGAATGCCAACTATAAAGAGAATTGTAGCAAGGCCGATTGTAAAGAATACTCAGTTATGCTACTCTTTGGAGGAAAAACCAAGAGTTAACGTAGGGTTACGAGATCCACTCTGCAAGAAAGAAATCGACAACACGACCATATAGTGGAATATATCTGTAAATTATATTTGATCAGCAGCCACATGGGCATCTGTACCAATATGCAGTAAACACTGCTGTGCACATGACACAAGGAGGCACTACTGCTACACAAGTTTTGCATAGCATGTACATTTAGACTGGTTCAAACAACAAAGGGAACTACCTACTTACCTGTAACGATAGTGTCATAGTTCGATACTCTACCAGATTCACATGGACTGTCCCACCTGTTGTGTCGGGCAGTTGGTCAGGCCCGACACTCCAGGGACACTTTCTTATTTCCGTTGGGGGGTGGGGGGCGCACATGTGCAGCAATAATTACAGGAACCAAAGTGCTTTTGAACTATCAGATCTTCGCCTCCTTCGCCGACTGGCCGACGTGAGCACGCCCCGTTACTTTTATTAACTCTGGGTCACATGACCCTAACGTCGCGACGTGACAGTGTCGTCACCAGTCACGACATTACATTCCTCCCTAACAAGGATCAAACAACACAACAAAAGAACTGTCATTGGCAACCAAATGAAACTTTTCATAATGCAACTTAAGTATAAGTTGGTTGCGCACTGGTTATTTTGTAGAATTTCGTCCTTTGTAGTGTGCTCCTGAGGTATCACTCTCTGAACCATCGAGTGTGGACGTAGATAAATTTAGCAAGCATCCTCTGCAATTAGAGGATGACCCTCTAGACACAACAAAATTCGCCGAATGGTGACTCAATAATAGTCTTTTTGTTCAAAAAAGGTATTCCATATTTTGTGAATTCAAATATGAATTTAATTCAGTTGGTTGATCATAAATCACATATTCCTTATGATGATTATCAGTTGTTTTCACACATTAACTGTAGTTTTCAAAATAGCATTCCCAATGCATTTCGTGCACGCCGTGCACTTCTTCAGGGGAAATCTCTAAAGCAAAAAATATATATAACTCACATGAGGATACAATTTCGATTTCTAATGATACATTAGTAGGTGTATGTAAACGTAGTGATATATCTGGCAAAAATACTCAGGTCGAGGTGTTCAAGTAATTGTTAATAAGTCTACTCCTTTGCAAGACCAGTTACTTGTTGGTTCACTATGTGGGGTAAATGTTTTAAAGGAAATAAGTAAAAAGAATAGCGCGACCCGACCTCTAGTGACAATGATTCCGGTTCCTTTAATGTTCACCACAGTCCAGGGCATCTTTTCATACGCAGTTGGAATTTACCAGCATGACAGCAATTCTTTAGCAACACTAAGCCCCCTTCTTTGATCCAACTCTCCTGCGCATTCCGTCGGTGGCTTACTTGGGCATAGGCCTTTCTCCGACAAGCCTCAATCCGAGGGTCATCAGGGTCTTCTGGCTGCCATCTGGGATGATGAGGTATGGAATCAGTGACTACCCGACCCATCAGCAAGTGAGCGGGAGCTACCCCCATGGTGGTGTGGGGTGTCTGCCGGTAGCTGCGAAGGAAGGTAAAGATAACCAGCTCGATTGATTGTTTCTTGTCATGAGCGATTCATATGACTTTGTTGAGAGTCCTCATGAATCGTTCCGCCTCCCCATTGGCTTGAGACCAGCGTGGCGTGATGCGGCGATGTCGTATGCCAAGGACTGTGAGGTAGGTGGCCATCTCTTGGCCCTGAAATGGGGGTCCATTGTCAATGCGTAACTCTTGTATCAGACCATGAGTGGCCATAATCTTCTCTATCTTAGGTATTACCTCGGCAGCATTGGGAAATGTCACAATTTCTACCTCAGTATATTTGGAATAGTCATCAATTGCCACTAGTGCGTGACAGCCATAGGGCAGGCTGCCAAAGTCCATGATGACACAGGACCACAGTGACTGCGGCCTAGGCTCTGTGATGACTGGAGCAGGATAAGGCAGGTCTCCGGTGACCTGACATGTCGGGCACGATCGAACAGCATTCTCCACCAGTTCGTCCATGAGGGGGAACCACACCTTGGTGCGGAGTCGCAATTTTGTTTTTACCATGCCTTGATTCCCCACATGGGCCAATTGTACGCATCGGTCCGTTAACGCCGTGGGGATGACCAAGCGATGCCCTCTTAACAAGCAACCTGTGGGGTCTTCAGTGAGTTCATCCTTCACATGGTGTAAACTTTCCATGATTCTTTGAGATGGGATTGTCAAAATTTTCCATTCTTCTTTGGCTTTGTGCCAGTTTCCATTTTGCAAGATCAGCTTGGCTCTTTGAAGGCGCTCATCTTTGGCAGTGGCTTTGGACAGATCCTTCATGGACAGGGAAATGGACAGGATGCATTTCACATATTCTTCAGAGTGAGCAGCGTCCTCCATCTCTTTGTCTGTGGCTGCTCTGGGATGTCAAGACAGGTAATCCGCTGGATTCCGGGATCCGGGTTGACATTCCACTCTACAATTATAGTCTTGGAGTTGTAGCATCCACTTTTCGATTCTTGGTGGAGGCTTTGTGGATGTCCCTGCGAGTAGGGCCACAGAGGTTTGTGATCGGTCATGACCACAAATGGCTTTCCGTAAACATATAAGTGGAAATGACGACATCCCCAATGGATGGAAATAGCCTCCTTCTCTATTTGAGAATAACGTTGCTCAGTTTCTGTGAGGGACCTGCTTGCGAATGCCACCGGAGCCCAATCTTCCTCCTGTCGCTGTTTTTGCAAAAGTACAGCTCCCAGGCCCATCGGGCCTGCATCAATGGCAATTTGGGTCATTCTCTCAGGGTCAGAGAAAGCCAGGGTGGTAGCTTCCGAGAGGGCGTTTTTAATGTCTTGAATGCTTTATCTTGAAGCGGACCCCACTTCTACAGAACGGAATCCTTGGTCAGCTCTCGTAGCGGCAATGTGAATGTGGTAGGGTCTTTGATAAACCTTACGCAATAATTAATCATGCATAAGAAGCTGCGAACTTCAGTCACGCTGGCAGGGGCGATGGCATTTTTGATGTCCCGCACCTTTTCAGAATACGGGTTGACTCCCTCCGTGGAGAAGGTGTAACTGAAGAACTTGAGCTTCTTTTTTTAAAACTCGCATTTCTCTCTGTGCAACGTGAGACCAGCGTCTCGCAGCCGTCGTAGTACCTGCCTGAGGCGAGCATTGTGTTCAGGAAACGATTTGGCATAAACCATGATGTCGTCACTTACATTGATTACCCCCGGGATGTCCGTGATCAGTTCTTGTATAACGTTTTGAAACACCTCTGCGGCGCTGGACACCCCGAAGCTCAGTCGCGTGTAGCATCGTAACCCCACATGAGTTGAAAAGGTGGTTATGTTTCATGACGCCTCATCAAGGACCAGTTAGTGGTATCCTGACCGTAAATCGAGTTTGGAGAACCAGCAGGCTCCAGCCATCTCTCCGATTAGATCATCAATTGTGGGAGTAATATGGCGCTCGCGTTTGATTGCAGCATTCGGTAGGCGCACGTCAACACATATTCTTACCGCACCAGGTTGCTTTGGTTTCCGCGTGACCACGATGGGGGATACCCAAGGTGTGGGACCAGTGACTTTCTTTATGATCCCAGCGGCCTCCAGTTTCTTCAGTTCCTGCTCGACCTGTGGCCTTAAGTGGAAGTCTATTCTTCGATGTCGTAGAGCAACGGGTTGGACCATGGGGTCAACATGCAGATGAACTTCTTTTCCTTTGAACCTTCGATGCCCTCAAATACTTCGGAGAATCCCTCGAGTAGGTGTTGTATGGACTCATGATGCACACTGAAGGCGAATGTCACTACCCCCAGGTCTTCCGCAGTGCGACACCCCAAAAGCATACCCTGGCCGTCTTCTGTGACATATATTCCAGCGGAATCAAAAAGCACAGCAGTCTGTTTCAACGACTGCATGAAGGCAGTGGGGACATGGATGGCCCAAAACTGCCTCAAGTTAAACTCCAAAAAGACAGAGGTGGTATGTTTTGAGAATTATCCCAATTTATGGACGCCAGAATAGTGGCCATATACCTTGGGTCCTCTTCCCGCACCCAACAAGAAGGTGAAAAATCTTGGCGTGTGGATAGATCAGAAGTTTAATTTTAAAGATCAGGTTAATTCAGTGGCTTCTGCCACGTCCTACGCCCTTAGGTCCTGCAAGAAAATTCAGCCTTTGCTACCGATTGAACAGGCGCGGTGCGTCCATTGGGGCGTAGCGGCGTAGCCCCACTAAGCCTGGTGGAAGCACCTGCGGCTGCAGAGAGAGTACGGCACCTAAATAAAATGAAGCGCAGCGCTTCAATCGGGGGTTCGTTCCGGTACAGACCAGATGGAATAGGGAGTGCACAGGGGGTGGGGCTGCCGGGCTGGGTTACAATATAACATCAGTGTCTGCGCCGAGTCGACTCTGCTGGCTGCGCATGAGGAATTTCGGGCGGAAACTAGCCCGCGCATGCGCGTTAGCCGTCAAGTTGACTAAGATGACCGAAGGGGCCGGGGGGGTGTGTCTTTAGCTGGGCCCCTTCGTTTGAGAAGGTGCCAGGGCGAGTAGTCTGTGTGCCCCCCTAGCCAATCCAGGGGCCTCATTTATGAAAAGTGACGCATCGCTGCGTGAAAACAGCGATGCGTCACTTTCCACTGCGCACTCCCTACGACATTCCTGATGCGTCATATTTAATGTATGACGCATCATGTTGCAAGGAGTTACAGATACGTCAGTATTTCTGACGTATCTGTAAGCGCAAAAGTGACGCATTGCTGGAGTGTGTCACAAAAGTGACGCAACTCTAGCAATGCGTCTTTTCACATGGGGAAAGCCCCATGTGAAAGGGCTTGCGTCAGTCTTACGCCTGCTGTGAGGCAGGCGCAAGATTTTGACGCAACAGCGTCCTAAAAGTGACGCAGTGAAATCTCATAGATTTCACTGCGTCACTATTACGAGGCTTTTTGCGGGGGAACGCCCCCTCTGCATACATTATTCCTGACGCAGGTATAATGTGGCGCAGGGGTTTAAAAAGTGACGCATCTACCTAGATGCGTCACTTTTTAAATATGGCGCAACAGGGCGCATTTTTTACACCGCTGGTGCGTCACAAAAAGTGACGCACCGGCGGCGCAAAACTGACGCAAGGCCTTCATAAATAAGGCCCCTGGTGCTTATGCAGCGCCAGGATTGGCTGGTCCACCGCGCCGAAGGACAGGCAATCCATTATTGGATGCCGCGCATGGGTGGGTGGCACATTGGGCTCAGGCTCAGCACTTTATCAGTCATGGCCAATCACTGTGACTTCAGCATGTGAAGCCATTCAGTGATTGGCCTTGATTCGGGGACGTGCGCGCCGTGACGTTTGCGCTGTGTACTTAAGTTTCTGTAGGGGGCGGGGGCTCCCTCTCTTTCTCGTGCGCGCAGGCCAGGCAGCAGACCGTCACTTGACTTCACTTGACTCTGACTGAGTTGTTCGTCGTTGTTGACCGTCCATCACTCGAGTAAGTTCAGTGTCAGTCTCAGAGATTTAGAGCCAATTTTTTTTTAAAGGAAAACAATGAATGTGAGTTTGTGCAATGTAACTGGCGGTCATGTAAAGCGGTTCGATACTTTAGGGTCGAATAGTCGAATACGCGCTGTATAAAAGTGCAAAAACAGAGCAGCAGAGAGAAAAAAAAACTCAACCACCAGTAACATTACACAAGGGCACATTTATTTTTTAGGCACGGGGGCATTAACTGATTTGCCCAGAATCATACAGGATGTTGACTGAGCCGGGGCCGAGACACAAATCCGGTTCCGCCGTTCCAAATTTGGCATCTGTGTGACTGTGTTAACATAGACGACGTTACAAAACGCGGGGAGGCCGCTTTGAACATTCTTGACTGTCAGTAGCGTGTAGCCAGGGCCCAGGCCCCAGGGCCTGCCTGAGTGAGGCCTAGGCTTAGCCTACGCCTAAGGCCCTTAGGCCTAGGCTAAGCCTAGGCCTCACTCAGGCAGGCCCTAGGGCCTGGGCCCTGGCTACACGCTACAGTCTCACTCAGGCAGGCCCTGGCTAAGCTTGCTGACGGCTACACGCTCCTCGCTCGCTTAGGCTTCATCATCAGCGAGTGTCTGTGGGTCAGGGTGAGGTGCGGACGTGGGTGAGCGTCCTCCAGTGTGCTGACTAGTATTGACTACTGCAGGGCATGCAGGTGTTTGTTGGTGCCGGTGGGATATACACTATAATGTTTCTGTTTGTCCCATCTTAGAGGTGTGCAAACCACTGAAAGGTCGTGGCAGGCTCTAGCCAGTTGCCTTGCTCTGATTCAGCTCGAGGTCTTCTCAAATGGAGCTTTTATGTTGCTTCTGCCTGCTACCACTTTCCAACCTCATGCGCCAAGAATGAACGACGAAGCAATGACCATTGATGCAAAACGGGCAAGTGTAAGAGATATGCAACAAGTGACTGAATCCCACAAGTGAAACCTAAAACTGGGATCAATCCCGGCTCTTGGGCTTTTGTGACCCTAACAAATATTTTATTTCACCAAGCCTCCTTATATTCATCAACAGATATGAGAGCACTTTCAAATATGTGAGTTAAAGAAGTGCACTGTCCCTCTGTTTAATTTAACAGAGTATAATGTTGCTCCCTCAAAAAAAAGAATCTAGGCTGCATACAGGTTCACATACAAATGACTTGCCTCTGAGTTCACTAATGGCATTCATCGTTGAAGGGTGTGCATGAATGTTTCCAAGTTCATGATTAAAAACTGTCCTTTTAATAAATAACGTTCAATGCAGTGAAATAACTTAAAGTACTAAAGTGAAACTCTTTGGAATTTTGAAGAGCAGTTATCATATTTGTATATGATGTTTTTTGCAGGATTTACAAGCCATGGCTCGGTTTTGCACAGGCTCTAATAAACCCTATTTATATGCTGGCTCACCCACCTATATCCCATTTTCTGTGCAGAGCGTCGAGCGGACTTAGTACCCTGCAGCAGTTTGACAGTTACATACACCCTTTTAGTAATTGGAGCTCCGCCCACCCTCTCCATATGTATGGCATTGCACATTTCAAGAGTTTTTCTATTTACCTTGTTCACCATATAATTTCAACTTTTTCTAGAACTGCTTGCTTTGGCCAGGCTGATATATAGGCAAGCCTTGTATGTCATATCGGTGGCTCTGTATGTTGCACGGTATTAACTTTCTCATTATGAAGTGTAACAGTGCTTGGGGGCCACTCCATGTGTTTTTTTAGTGAAACTGGGCTAAAGACCAACCAACTCCAGGATGGAGTATTGATTGCAATTATTCCCCAACACTCATCCCCCCCCGAGGCCCCCCTGGCCCCGGTGTTGTTTCTGCCACCCTAAACTGCATAAAGAGAAGCCTTAGCCGCACAAGACACACGATACCCCTAGGGGTATTCCCATCCTAACAGGCTGGAGTATCTCCAAGGACTTGTAGGGGTTAGGAAAAAGGTATCATAGGGTGAGCGGGGGAGGAAGGGACGGGACTGGTGTGCGAGTGCAGGTAACGGTAAGGTGAGCTCGAGGCTTTGGGGGATGGATTCTGAGCAAGTGTGGGACTGAGTGTTGGACTGGGAAGGTAAGCGAAGCGAGGGGCCTCTGGGCGCTGCTGGTGCTGCTGGTCGTTGGTGTGCGGATGGGACTGACTCAGGCTTTAGACGCTCCGTAATTTGCTTTTCCACTTGGTTGTGGTAGTTTGTTTCCGGTTTGGCTTGCTGGATTGTTGACGGGTGTTAGTGCCTGTCATGCTCTGACGCTGCAGGTTTATCTCATGCTCTGATGCTGTAATGCTTTATTTTGTATGCTCTGACGCTGCAATACTTTGTCTCACGCTCAGACGCTGCAAGTTTATCTCATGCTCTGATGTTGTAATACTTTAATTTGTATGCTCTGACGCTGCAATACTTTGTCTCACGCTCAGACGCTGCAGTTTATCTCCTGCTCTGATTCTGCAACACTTATCTCGTCGCGTTGTGTTTTGCCGCGCTGTCTCTGCTGTTAGACTTTGTCTGCTGTGTTGCCTCGTGCCTTCAAGACCTCCACATTTTCCTTGTCGCCCGCTGCTAATCTCGCAGAGGAGAATTGAATTGGCGTACCTTGCGCGTCGCAGCAATTTATCTTTCGTTTCGAGGGTTATTAGGGAGCAATTAAACACACCAGTGGTTTTTGTATCTCTGGTAAAAATGTGCCCGCTCATAGTGCAGGTGCCCAAAGTTTTGAAGGCCCCTGCTGCTGCCGACTGCTGTGGCTGGAGAACACTAGGGCAGTCTAGTTTTGATTTCACCTCCTGCCTCTTTCTTTTATCGCCCTACACTTCTGTCTCTTGATCTGAGTTTTGCAGGTTACTTTTCTATTACGTCCCTGCAAGGTTGTACTTTGCTGTGTGTGGTGCATGTTGGATGAAGAACTTTCATGGATTTGCTTAATGAATGTTGAGTGGCCTACTCACGTGTTGGCTAGCATGTTGTGTGTGGTTTTTGTTTCTTTTTCAAAAAGTGAGTGCGTTTGTGTCTGCGTGGATAAGGGAAACAGTCAAGAGGCTACAACATTCCCTTGATATTTAATGTTGTTTAGGGAGGAAATAGATCTCATCTGTGGATCTCAGGAGTTAAGTGTGAGAGTGTGATGTTGATATTCCTAGTGTAGTCTGTTAGGCTTGCTGCTTTAAGGCACTTCACCTTTTGATGTCTGTTGTTCGTGCTTCCGGTGTATCCTGTTGTACTCTCAACATTGAGTCCATGCTATTACGTCCATATTCTTGAGAGTTCAGTTTTGTTTAGATTGTGAGAAGATGTGTTTGGTGGTATACCAATCAGATCTAAGCAGTGCTGCACCAATGCAATGTTCTGCCTCTTAATGTGTGTGTGGAAAGGTTTATTCAGCAGCTCCACTTAATGTATTGCTTCGGGCTTTTAAATGACACGTGTTAGGTGAGCAGGAGTCTTGTCTGCCTGTTTTAAACAAAATCAGCTTAATCTTGTTAGAATTGTTTTTGTATTAAATCTATGTAGCTCTTCAGTGCGGAGCACTGAGTTCAGGTCTTTGACATGCTCTCCTCCAATTATGCTTAATGTGGAGCCTTGGACTGACGGACGTGCTGGAGGGCAGAGAAGAACACAAGTTTCTTCTCTCTCTTTAAAGAGGTCATTGATATTAGAAGCTGCATTAAGAAAGGGAGGTGAGCATGGTTACATTATCCCTAGACCGGTTGTAAACATGGAAGTGATTTTCCGGACATGTAAATAGTGACTACTGCAGGCAGGTGTTGGTGGGTGAGCGGGGGAGGAACGGGACGGGACTGGTGCGGCCGGGTAACGGTAAGGTGAGCTCGAGGCTTTGGGGATGGACTCTGAGCAAGCGGGACTGAGTGGTAGACTGGGAAGGTTTGAAGCAGAGAGAGCTTTAAAACATTGGCAAAGGCGATAGCTCTGGCTGAACTCTTATAAGGTCCCAAAGAGCAAGACCTATTGTTGTTTATTGTGACGTGCGGATGTTAAGGTAGTGCTAATGAGGTGAAACCAATGAGCAAACAAAATGAAACAGATACTATCACAAACTATGCTGCATCACACGGCATAATTTGCCTCTTCTTGCAGCATAATTTAGTCAGCCCGCCACATACTCTATGTAACTAGTGGGTTTCAAAAATGGAATGAGCACAGCTTTCTGGCTGCCAAACATCCTCAGGGAGAATTTATTTTGACCCCCGGTTGGAGCAAATGATGTAAATAGGTCGGTGAGTGACTGCTTTTGTCAGAGAGATCCTTTTGTTACTTGCAGTTTCTAAGTTAAAATCCTAACATACAACAGTGAGCTATTAACTGTCATCTAAGAGCTGGATGCAAACTGCAAGGAAAAAATTGGAGCGTTATGGTTTTTCCCCACAGTCTTTGTTTGATTACCCTACTGTTTCAAAAATAAATTGTTATCTTTTCATTTTCAGCACCTGACAACCTGAAACATTACCGCATTTTGGTGCCATTTCTCAGCAAACAACAAGAGGACCCCAACCTCCTTTGCTGCTCTTTCACCCCGGCTACCACCCAGCAAACACCAGTGTTAAAGGTAAGCAAACTGATGCTATATTTTTTTACAAGGGAGTTAGGGCTATGTATTGTCTTTCAGTGCCTCCAGCAACCACTATGGCACAGAGAGGCAGGAGCGAGTACGGCTCTATTTTTAGCAGTCATTTGAGATGTATTACGATAATGCACAAGATATATGTATTTATACTGAGATTTGATATTATTGCACTGCACCTTATACATTGTACTTTGATTATTGACAGGTTTCTTTAATATATATATTGGTAAGGCCAGCCACACACCATCATGAATACAGTACAAGAGCTGATTGCAAGGTCATTTCAGGCACGGCCACTTGAACAAAAGCTACAGATAAAACAATTAGGACCTCATCAGCCTGAAATAAACCTACAGCAAACTACCCAGGACAGAGGAAAAACGTCAAAACGTACATTCTCAAATGCCTGGTACACAAAAGCTGATTGGCTTACAAGGTGCCCTATAAAAAATTCTCTGTTCTGTTTCCCCTGCTTGCTGTTTGGTGGTGACTTTTCTTGGACACATCAAGGAATGGTTGACTTGAAGCATATATCTGAAAAAATAAAGAAGCATGCGCTCATAAGAAATCATCTGGAAAACCTGACAAGACTGGGAATGTTGGGGGAAGATGCACCAATGGAGCAGCAGATAAATGATGCATATTGCAAATCCATTCAAAAACACAATGAAGCTGTTGATAAGAACAGACAAAATCTATCCAAAATCATTGATTGCATTCGTTTCTGTGGTGCTTTCGAACTGGCATTGCGAGGCCACGACGAATCAGAAACTTCCTCAAAACCTGGGATCTTCCTAGGCCTTAAGGATTTAATGTCAAACATAGACAAGGATTTGGAAAGACATTTAGCAAGTGCTACAGTCTTTAAGGGCACCTCTAATACAATACAAAATGAACTCCTTGACTGTATGCTCGAAATTATAAGAAGCCATATTGTGCAAGAGTTGCGAAACACAGACTTTGTGGCTATTCATGCTGATGACACCACTGATGTAGTGTTAAGGTACCTTGACAGTGACAGAAACGTTGTGGAGAGGTTCTATGGTTTCACAAATTTAAGAGACTCTAGTGCAGCAACCATCACTGAAGCGATACTGTGTCAACTGAACTTAATTTTCCCGGACCTGCCTCAAAAACAAAAACTTATCGCACAAAGCTATGATGGTGCGTCCGTAATGAGTGGAAGCCTTGGTGGAGTACAGAAACGAATTTGAGATGTGTACCCTAATGCTCATTTTGTGCACTGTTACGCCCACCAACTCAATCTTATTATGCAACAGGCGGTATCGAAGATCAGAGAGACACGAGTTTTCTTTCAGGATATCGGAGGCATAGCAGCATTCTTCACACGTTCCCCCAAAAGAACAGAAGCCCTTCATGAGATTGTGGACAAAAGCGTACCAAGGAGATCCTCAACACATTGGAACTTTCACATTCATAGTTAACTTAATCTTTGAACATAGGGAGGGCCTTGAGAAATGTTTTGTCGCCATAGGATCCAGAGAAGACTTTGACCACACAAGTCAGAATGAAGCCCATGGCTTTATTAGAACACTACAAGACAATGAGTTTCAGTTCTTACTGTTTTTATTTCATGAAATATTGCGTGATGTTGATGCGTTATATGATCAGTTACAACGAAAAGACATAGATACTGTCTCTGTTAAAGGCGCTACATCTACATTTGTACAAAAGATAAAGAAAGTGAGAGATGGGGTTGACGATTTAGAGAGCAAACTGCCGGAGCATTCTACTTTTGCAAACCGCAGGCAAAACATCACCTCTCTGGTTCGAATTGGAAAGGAGATATGTGACATTGTAATTGTGCAGGCACAAGAACGTTTTTCATTCACAAAACATTTGGTGAGTGCCACTTTATTGCAAAGTAAAGAGTTTGCATAATATGATGAATCCTTCCCTGAGCGTGCTCTGAATCAGGCTGTGGAAGCATATCCTATGCTCAAAAAAGAGCAGCTGAGAACGGAGTTAACTGTACTCTACAGAATTCTTGTGTACCGGAAGGCCACAAGTGCCTTGACTTTGCTGAGTTTCATTCATAAACTGCATATGGAAAACTCACTTACAGAGACAGTGACTTTACTAAAAATTGGGATTACGACTCCAATGACAACAGTAGAAGCTGAACGATGTTTTTCAGCCTAAAGCGCATAAAGACATTCCTCAGGAACACCATGCTAGAGGAAAGACTCAATGCTTTGGCAATGCTCTCTCTAGAGAGCAAGCTAGTCCAAAAAATCCCGGACTTCAACATGAAAGTAATTGACAAGTTTGCTACACTGAAAGACAGACGTGCTGATTTCATTTACAAAAAATGAATGCTGCTACTTGTTTGTTGAATAAAAAAATATTGATTGAGGTACTCAGAAATGCATTGTTTTGTAGTGTTTGTTCTATTTGGAGACTACACAGATTTTACTGATCACATGGCATATTAAGTACATTTTGTTTCACCTTAACACTATCATCTGTGTGGAAAGACATGTGTGATAGTCGCATGCGTTCTAATGGTAAAGGTAAGGCGTGGTTCCCAATGCTTTGTGAAGGCTGTTTCCCAACTGCTGTGCAACTTCTTCTACTCTTAGAGCTGAGATTTCCATGAAAGTCTTATAGTCTGAATACAGCACCTGAGCATAATAGGACGGAATGTATGAAGCTCTGTGGTTATACTGAATAAGCAGCTACCTATGTTATGCCATCTATTAATGTAATAACTGCATTTTCGCAATTGCTTTATTAACCTTCCTGCTTTCTCAAATTTGCTTGAAAATGCACGATTTATCTTCTTTTTTTTCAAAATTTTCAGGGGGGTGGGGGGGCTGGTAACTCAGCCAAAACCCCCTTTTGGGGTTCGGGCTCGCTCGCTATGGTACTGTATGCAAATCACTTTGCACCCACCACTTTCAAATGTCACCCACCGCCCCTGCGGTTGAATGTCGTAAAACTGTGATCACAGCTCTCACCATCTCGAGGCTGGATTACTGTAATAGTCTGTACTTCACCATTCAGGAAGGATCAATGAAGAAGCTGCAACTCTTAGAGAATGCAGCTGCTAGACTGCTGTTGGGCATTTCCAAATATGCCCCAATAGTGGATGAGATTCGAAAACTACACTGGCTGCCACTCAGGAAGCGCACTATGTTCAAGGCGATGTGTCTGGTCCACAAGGATCTTTACGGAGTAGGGTCGGCCTATCTAAAAGAACGCCTTTATTGGTATACGCCAAGCAGATTATTACGTTCATCGGATGGCAAATTGGCTCATGTGCCATTTATCAGAAAGTGTTTAAATATAGTGAGCAACCCGATGTACCCTTGAGGGCTTGGGTAAAATATAATAGAATGGGTAAATTTGCCTCCAAGGGAGTTTACTGAAAAATTAGATTCCAATATTTATAGACATAAATCAGTTTCAGGTAAATTAATAATCCTGAGTGCGTTTAGTTCCAGCAAGTCATAAACATAAAATTAAAACTAAACAAACATAACAATACTCAACATTTAGACAATAACCAATAGACATGTGTATAGGCAAAGTAATAGTTTTTTATCAAAAATGAATCATATGGGGAAAAATACAATACAAATATATATATATATATATACACACAGGGATACAGGAAAACAATATATTCAAAATCAAATCAAATTCACTGGAAGGCCTGTAAAAAACCTATCCAAAATATAGATGTATAAATTCTTCTTTGGATAAGGCTGGAAGTCGACGTTTCGGTCTTTATGGACAAATCTTTAAGACTATCAACAGGACAGAAAAATTGATATTGTAACTCCCTAGAGAGAGAAGTTGTGAGAAGTTGGCCTGATATATAATGTTCACTATTCTAGTGAGCACTTTGTATCAGTCCAAACAACCCTTATGGTGATTGGTTGTAAGTCAACCTTATAGACCAGCTATCCTAGTAGCGTGGATACGAGCAGTCTTCGGGCTAAACTCTAGAGGGCGTGTTAAGCCAGCTGTTATACCATCACATATACCCCTTGAACACCAAGTGAAAGGACAACACACAAGTGTTATGACTTGTGTGGTGTCCTTTCACTTAGTGTTCAAGGGGTATATGTGATGGTATAACAGCAGGCTTAACACGCCCTCTAGAGTTTAGCCCGAAGACTGCTCGTATCCATGCTACTAGGATAGCTGGTCTATAAGGTTGACTTACAACCAATCACCATAAGGGTTGTTTGGACTGATACAAAGTGCTCACTAGAATAGTGAACATTATATATCAGGCCAACTTCTCACATTGGTGGCAGCGGTGCAGGGTGACTACTTGAGAAGAAGTCGAGAGTTCCTTTCGTAGAAAGTAGTTTCTTGATTCAAAGATGATCTAATTTGGAAGGGTCCCCGCTCCTGCCTTTATCCTAAAGAAAGGGGTGGGTACGCGACTAGGTCCTGCCCTAGGGGTGGGACCAGGAAGGGGGGTGGTTACACCCCTCTCCCATGCCTGACTTTCCCCAGGCCAGGGGCTGGTGTGCCCCTGGAACTGGTTCTAGCCGGCAGATGCGTAGTGAGCACCGGGGTGCCACTTGCAGTCACCTTCCTGTAAAGCTCTGCCTACCCAGGATACACAAAACCCTGTCTGGGATGGTGCTAGCACCGCCCCTGACAGGAAACCCTTTGTCCAAGCTCTCCTCGCTGGAAGGACTCCCAGCAGCAGGAGGTCAGACTCGTGTCTGTGGTGGCAGCATCCATTTTGTGGAGCTGAGGCTTCAGTTAACTTTAACCGGGGTTCACAGTTACATACATGTCGTGTCCCTCTAGAAGGGTGGAATGCTAACCCCGTCGCCAGAATTGGCGAGGGGTTAGTATTCCAATTCGTATGACACCTTACTCGACATGTTTTGATAAAGCAATACCAAAGATAGCATTTAACCGCGAGGATTATAATGCACTTAAGAGTATATGGTATGCGTTATCATGGAACAGCTATTAGGACTTGGTTCCGCAAGCTGCAAACGGGCTCAGCTCATGCCAGAGCACCATTTCACACGATTCCATGCACTCTGCCTTCAGGATTGTCAAGGCCTGCCATAGGAGTGACTGATAGGAATCTGTGTGTCCATTTTAGGGTTAGATATAGGTATACTATACCTAAAGCAAAGGGTGATTACACCACCTTGCCCCAGCTGTCGTGCAGCCAGTTGTGTCAGATTTAGATGGCCATCCAGGGGTGGCATAATACATGCTTCAGCCCCTGGTAGGCCCTGGGTAAACCTATGCCCTGAGTTACAGGGTCTGATAAGGTGGCCCAGTACCAATTGGATAATGCACCTAAGGTACACATGTCAATTTAGTGAGAGAACAGCTAGGCTGTGGGTCTGATTGGCAGGCCCACAGCCAGAGAAAGTCGTAAACCAGTGAAACAAAAAAAAAAAATCTGGGTGATCATAGGATTGCAGACCCTACTCTCCTACAGAAGTCCTTAGAGTATCCTTTGTCTGGGACTCTATTAACAACCGCACTCTGCTTCGAGGTGAATCTTTTTATAGTCCACCATCAGATTGATAAGGTGATAAAGGAGACAATAAAAAACGACTCTAGGAATGGACAGAAATTAATCTTATCAATTGCGAAATTATGGAAGCAGTTGGTGCTCCTCATGCGTCATAGAATTGTCAGGTGATCATTCGTAATGTATCACAGAATCGTCAAAAGATCGATCTGTAGGGGTCCTTGAAATCAAAGCCGCGAAGTTTGCCAGCCGTCACAATGCGAGCAAGGATAAGATTAATTTCTGTCCATTCCTAGAGTCGTTTTTGATTGTCTCCTTTATCACCTTATCAATCTGATGGTGGACTATAAAAAGATTCACCTCGAAGCAGAGTGCGGTTGTTAATAGAGTCCCAGACAAAGGATACTCTAAGGACTTCTCTCTCTAGGGAGTTACAATATCAATTTTTCTGTCCTGATGATGGTCTTAAAGATTTGTCCATAAAGACCGAAACGTCGACTTCCAGCCTTATCCAAAGAAGAATTTATACATCTATATTTTGGATAGGTTTTTTACAGGCCTTACAGTGAATTTGATTTGATTTTGAATATATTATTTTCCTGTATCCCTGTGTGTATATATATATATTTGTATTGTATTTTTCCCCATATGATTCATTTTTGATAAAAATCTATTACTTTGCCTATGCACATGTCTATTGGTTATTGTCTAAATGTTGAGTATTTTTATGTTTGTTTAGTTTTCATTTTATGTTTATGACTTGCTGGAACTAAACTCACTCAGGATTATTAATTTACCTGAAACTGATTTATTTCTATAAATATTGGAATCTAATTTTTCAGTAAACTCCCTTGAAGGCAAATTTACCCATTCTATTTATCAGAAAGGCCACCTGGGGTGGTAAAAGCTTTGTGGGAAATGCTACTAAAGCATGGAACAAGCTTCCCCATCGGCTTAGAGCTATATCAAAACTTTTTAGCTTTCCAAAGGCTTTAAAAACGTGGCTGTTTACTGAATAGTTAATTAAACTTTATGCTTGGCTTGGTCCCTCTGGAGAGATTTCACATAGCGCCAGGACATCCATGGGTAACAGTGCGCTCTATAAATGTCATAACTAAATAAATAAATAAAGATGTTGGTGTTGACATTCCGCTCTCCGTGAGTTACTGATGTTTTGAAACATCCCAGGACCTTCAGAGGAGTGTCCTGACCATATGCGAACACCCTGATGGCTGACGGCTGTGGCAGTGGAGCAGGACGCAATTTTCGGTGAAGGGTGGCAGCCATGATGTTGATTGTGTCCTCGGTGTCGACTACCGCCATGACTTCTTGAGCCCCTACCCGTATGTTGCACTGGGGCAGGCGTCGCGCTTTGCGGGTGGCGTTGCCAATCATGTGCACCTTGTGGACTACCTGCTCTTCCTCCTCATCATTGTCCATGTCTCTTGGTGTTTTGTCTCCCTCGGGCACTGCGTTGACCAGCTGCCGTGGCTTGCGGTATTTCTTGGCCTTGCAAACCTTCTCAAAATGATTAAACCAGCCACATCCTGAGCATCTTTTCCCTTTAGCTGGACACTCTGCTGGCTGGTGTGGTGGTCCGCCACAGTATCCACACGTTTTGGCCATCCCGCCATGGCAGGAGGGGCTCCTTTCTTGTTCCATCGGGTTGCGGGCTTGGTGTTTACGGCGTTAACCGGCTCCGTCTTCACAGGGACTTGGAGGGCCGCCTCCATGTGAGCTGCGCGGGCTTTGGACAACTCCTTGGTGCGTCCCAGGGTTAAGATCTCAGCAAGAGGTTTGCCAGACTCCTCTAGGATGCATTCTTGAAGTTTGACAGAGGCGCACCCGTGGATTATCTGACCACATATCTCTTCCTTCTCATCCTGGAAACCGCACGTGGAGGCTAGGTTCTTCAGCCGTGCATGGTACGTGTCCAGTGATTCATCCGGCAGTTGTCGGGCCTGCTGGAAGATCAATCTCTCATAGACCTGGTTAGCCATGGGCTTGAAGTGCCCTTTGAGTGCATTGATTAATGTGTGGTGGTTATTGGGAGTTGTTTCCACTAGTGTTTTCATGATGTTATATATGTCTTTACCCCCTAGGTGCAATAACATTACTCTTTTCTGATCTTTGCGCACATTAGTGGTTTCAAAGAAGATTTGTAATCGGTCTACCCAATCTTTCCATTTGGGCGCAAGGGTGGATTCTTCTACTATGAAAGGCTCAATAGGTGGTATCTGCTACATGCTTGACATTCAGGGCTCCGACGACGTCTCACCTTATGTCTTGCACTCTTGTGGACCAATGCAGCTGTGTTAAGGGATGTTCCTAACAGTGACTATGTGCAGGAATGGCAGTGGCGGATTTTCTCCCCCTGTCTGGGCGTCAGATAAATTCCCTATTGTGAGCCACTTGCAGGGTATCGGCTATTCCACTACAGAAGTGCCCACCGTGGGCTGCTTGAGCTTGGAGGTGCTTTGGGGTGGCCTGTTTCTTGTTCACCCTTCTTTTGCGCTCTCCTTAGTTTTTTTGTGTATCCCCTCATGTTAGGCGTCTTCCTGCGTGCTTGTGAGGGCGTAGTCTCAGTGGTGCTATGTTGTAAATTGTCCTTCGGCACGGGTGGTACCAAGGTGAGGCAAGTGAAAGGGGCATGGCCTCACATGCAGCTCCTCTCGCAGCTAGATGGGCGTATTTGCCCTCCCCCAGCCGTAGCCAGGTTCCTTCCTGCCACGTGGCCACAATAACACCAGCCGGGATTCGGAGTGCACCACTTGCTCTCCTCACATGGGCGCACCATGCCACACCCCGGCAGCAGGCCGGTCGGAAACGGGAGCGCACCACGCGCTCTTCACCACACAGGCACGCGGTGCCGCGCACACCAGCTGCTCCGCTCCGCAGCACGCAGACCAGCAAGCGGGCGGGGCAGCGCCAATGGCCACGATAGTCCTCGTCAGGCCCCACACCAGCCACAGCTGATGCCCACACGGCGGACAGCCTCACCTTCGCAGGCCACGCCGGGCCTCCTGATGTTCAGCACTGCACTTGACAGGAGCAGCTTCCAGGCTCCGGGCGCCAGATGCAGGTCGGCGCGGGTCCTCGGCGCACGAGCGCCGCGAGCAACGTAACAAGCTCGCGGCCGCCACTCCAAGGTGCGAGGGCACGCCCACCCTCGTCGCCAAATGTTGTGTCGGGCAGTTGGTCAGCCCCGACACTCCAGGGACACTTTCTTATTTCCGTAGGGGGGGGAGCACGTGTGCAGCAATAATTACAGGAGCCAAAATGCTTTTGAACTATCGGGTCTTCGCCTCCGTCGCCGACTGGCCGACGTGAGCACGCCCCGTTACTTTTATTAACTCGGTGTCACATGACCCTCACGTAGCAACGTCACCAGCCACGACATTACACCACCCTCCTGCTGAAGGAAGAGAGTTGGTGCATAACAGTCAGAAAGAAGTAATAAAAATAAGAAGAAAGAGAAGAATGCATCTATAATTTATACACTCAAAGTATAACACAGGCATGGAAAAAAGACCTGAAGAAGGCGACTCCGTTCTAGGGAGATTGTGGCTTAGACTCAACATGACAGTGAATCTTACTGGCGCCACCAAAGGTCCACACCCAAAAAAGAAACAATGTAAACTTTTCCGGACCCAACTAATTTAAGTGTTTCAAATGGAAGAAATATCATTGCAGCTAAGTAATTAGAGAACCTATTTACCATTCTCCGGTTGCAGCGCAATTACTGTTTTTGTACAATAACTGGTTTGCACCCCTGAGAATATTTTATGCTCTGGAAGATGTACTAATTCTTCACTGTTAAAAAAATCATTTGCTGGGTTCACAGCATAACGTCTCATTAATAATAAAGAGAAAGAGTAGTGTTTGAAATCCTACCCCATGGCTGCAAATGGAGAATGGAAGTCTAAGAGTGATAGCAGACCTCCATCCCTGAATTCTATTGTATTTTATTTTTTGTTTCGGCTGACAGTGTTACAATATGTTAAAAAAAGAAAAGAAAACACGTAATATAAGAACAATTCAGTAAAAACATGCGCAGATCAATCAATCAATAAATTCGTTAAGAAAAATGTATATACAAAGACAATAAAGTTCTAAAAAAGTGTCTTTCCATCAAAGGCATGCATCCTGAGAAGAAAAGCATATTTGAATTCTTCAGACACAGTAAGTGCGGGAGAAGACCGTTACTACGCGGAGTTTCACTACGGTAGGTTTACAATGCAGGTTTTACAACACAAGTCCTTTCAACGACTTGCGCTGGAGGGCGCTGCAAGCTAAGGAATAGTAAGATTTACTTTCCTACTGTATGTAGACTGGTGTTGGAATAGTAAATCGTACTGTCCCTTAGTCCAGCGCCCTCCAGCGCAAGTCATTGAAACGACTTGCGTTGTAAAACCCGCGTTGTAAGATACCGCGTACAACATGATCGCGTTGTATCATCATATATTCATAAAGTGCAAGTACAATGGGAAAGGTAAATATTACCATCAGAGGCTACCTCCTAAATGTAAACATAAACATCACTATTAGTTAAGGAAACATAGAAAGAGTCTATTTCCAGTTGTAAACAGTTTGTCCATCCACCTAGGAAGTAAAAGTGCAGTGCATTGAAGTAGTGCAAAATTATTCAACTGATACATACAATTATAATGTGTTCCGTAATAGAAACAACCAAGTTGATAAAGCTTACCTACTTAAACATGATCCTAGGTAGAGGGCAACTCTTTCAGGCGGAGCCAAGTAACCCATAAATACGACACTACAGAGGTAACCACATTCATTTCATCTGGTTTAATACATACAGCCATTGCTGATTTAACACATCTGACCCCATAGTGTTGAAAGAGGGGAAAAAGCCATCTTCAGCGGGCGGCTACATATTTATTGCAAAATTCCACAAACGAAATATTTACCTGTAAAAGATCCCGGCTCAGCTCCCATAATGCGCCAGGGCACCCTTGGATAGCAGTGCACTTTATAAATGTCAATAACAATAACAATATTTTTTTTATCTGCATGTATTCGTGGTACCATTCTTTAATCATAGCTGCAGTATCCTGTCTAACACTTCCAGGAGCATCCCACAGAGATATCAAATGTAATTCCTACAGCATTTTTGTACATGTGACGACCATGTATAGCCTCAACAGGAGCAAATCGCTGTGACTTCCTCAAGAGTTTCTAAAAAAACTGTGGTCTTGGGGTTTCTTACCAATCTCCCCAATAGAGAATTGGCCTGAGAACAATAGTTTCTAATATATGAGTAAAATTAAGCTCTGCGTACAGTGCCACTAGGGGGAAACCTGGCCCAAGCCCCAGCAAATTATGGAGGAAATTATTCCCAACAACTTGGAGTGGCAGACATTCCCAAATACCCATAATTCTGCACCATAAAGTACGGTCACCACTGCCCTTTGCTTATATATTTGTAAAATAACACTAATACTTCTGGCACTGGCCTGATGTCTAAAATTTAAAACTGCTCCAGCCAACTGTCTCAACACCAACGTGGCCTTCTGTATTTGGATATCCCATCACAAATTCTCTGTAAATTGAATACCCATATAGGCAAACAGTTTGACAATAGCCAAAGGTATACCTTCAACCAAAAGCTTTTGCTTAAAGCAAGGGGAGGGCCTCAATACCATACTCTTTGCTTTACTACCATTGATGGTTAATGACTTCTTGCCACAATACTCCACAGAATGTGTTAGTAGCCTATGGGCGGCATTTTCTATTTGTGCCATCAAAACTGCGTCATCCGCTTATAATAGTATTGGCACCCACTTCCTGGCTACGGTTGGAATATCTATGGGGTCTACCATCAAATAATCATCAGCATCATTTAAAAAAAGGCTAAATAGCAAGGGAACCAACACGCACCAATGCGGGACACCTTTTTTGACTGGGAAGGGTGCAGTGCACTACCCGTCCGCGCCATACCGTACTTTGGCTGTGTTATTAATATGCAGAGCCTGTATGGCCATTATTAGCGAGGAGTCCACACCAAGATTAACCAATGGTCTTCGCAGCTTCTCTCTATCAGAAGCTGCTTTTAAGTCCACAAATATTTGGTGCAGCAATGACTTCTTCACCACCACAAACTTATAGGAGATCATGTACAAACGGAGAGCCTGATCAATAGTCCCATTGTGAGGCCTAAACCCAGCTTGCACTTCAGTCAAGATGTTATAAGCATGGACCCACCCCTGAAGGCGGTTGAGCAGAACTGTGCCCAGAATATTTCTTGCACTGTCTAGAAGAGAGATCGTTCAGTAGTTGGATGGACTGGATCAATCCTCTTTCTTATGGCACAATAAGGGCCAAACGCCATGGAGGGGGGGACAGCATTTCCAGGAAGTGCTGAATTAATTACTTTAGTAAGGATGCTGCCCCACATGTACGGCTCTTCACAATATATATTGGTTGGCACCACATCGGCACCTTGCGCTTTATGTTTCTTTACATCAGTCAGGACTCTCCCCACCTCTGGTATTCGTATTTTGAGAATGCAGACTTTTTTACATGGCAAACCCTGACCTTAAAAATGACAGGGGTTAAAATAAAATACAAATTAAATTACCATGATGTGAAGGGCAATTGTTGGAAGCTGCAGTGGTACCCTGTACCACTGTGTGCTCCTTCAATGACTAAAACCCACATTCACTACATGGAAGGAGTCCCTCAAGGACATCTTGCACTTTGTGAATGAAAACAACCGTATGTTGGTATTCGATCTCCAATCAAGGTTTGAACAAGCCATAGAGATTGCAATCCATTGACACATTCCATTCTAAACACAGGGAATAAATGGATCCCCTTTTCATGCCCATCCTTTTCTAGTGATTTATAATGAGACGTAAAATCATTATTGCAAGTTACACAGACATTGCGACTTTGAGTTTGACAATATTGCGAACTGCAGGCTTTGCAGTTGCAAAACCCTTTCACGCACCAGGCCTCAGTTTCCTCTACTCCCATTCCATTTTCTTGGTTGAGTCTTAACTCTACTCTCTGATTACCTCTTCTTGCCTTGCTGCCTCTCCTTCCTCGCACTCTGATACATCTCTCCAGGCAAAGCTGTTGTTCCCCAAGTAAGGTAGCCATGTCCCATTCTCTGTGCATTTTCGGTATGCATGACCTGTGTTTACTGCAAAAAAAAGAAACAGGATTAAGCGGTGAACATAAAAAGATCACTGTACCCAAAACTTTAATTTCAAAAGATGAGCCTCTTAGTTATCATTCCCTATGAATGCATAGCTCCATGTGGGCATGTAACTCTAGCATTTTCTTTGACCACCTAGTACTCTTGACGCTACATGTCTAACTAAGATTGCACTAAGTCTCAGTAAGAGTGCAGCTCAGTGCCATGGATAAGCAGCTCAAGTGAGTCTCTTCCTCTTCCATGTCTCCATGTCAGTACCAAGCTTTTAGAGCAAAGGCAGGTGAGGCCAGCTACCATTGTTTACCAAAAACAGGCCACAACCCCAAGCAAGTCACCAAGCAATCCCTTCTCTGGATTAAAAAATGTAAGGATTCTCTCCGCTCCCCGCGTCTATATATGACTAGACTCAATAAACAGTCAAATCTAGTCATGTTTTCCAGTTGCGCCACAAGTAAGCAAACACCATCCACAGATACTCATTATATACAAATGTTTTGCATACATGTTGATTGTATAAAATCTGTAAAGCTGATTGGATTGTACTGTTTGATTGGTTGACAAGACCAGCTCTCCTGCTAGATTTGAAGTGTTTGAAGGAAGAATGGTGGCAAGAGTAATCTGTACTTTTATAACCCATACATATTATTCCTCATTCCCATGTATGAAGCTGGCATATAAATAGTGAGAACCTACTGAAACAAGTACTGGCAAAGCCAATAGGTCTCATCTATGAGAGCCATTGGCTTTGGCAATGTTTTGTAGCAATGCTCCCCACTCCTCCCTCATAGCTGTTTCTCCCTCCCAAGCCACCTCATATGCAGGCCGAGAAGCAGCCACTGGCGCACCACGCCCATCCGCGACTGGACCACGACCAGCGCCAGAACCCCTGGACCCGCGAATGCCACGACATCAGAATCCACTACGATGCCAGCACCCTCCACGCACTCAACGCCGGCCGAAACCACACCTACTTCCAGGCTGCCCCAAAACGGACCCATGGACCCTTCTCCTGCCACACCTGCAGCTTCACCTGCAACAGAACCACAAACCTCCAGGACTGGACCCAACCACCTCTGCTGCATACTCCTCAACACCCGCTCCACACGCAAACACGCCGTCGAGCTCTGGGATCTGCTCGACACCTCCGCCCCGGACGTGGCCTTCCTGACAAGACCTGATGGAACGACTCCTCGGCACCTGACATCGCCATAGACATCCCAGATGGCTACAATATCACCGGCAGGGATCGCGCCAATGGATTCGGAGGAGGAATAGCCATTGTCCACAAGTCCACCCTCAAGGTCGCCACCCACGCAGACGAAACCCTCAACACCGCCAAACACCTGCAGTTCCGGATCCGCACCGACCCCAACACCACCCTCAGAGGAACACTCATCTACAGACCCCCCCGGACCCCAGGCTCAGTTCAGCGACTCCATCGCCGACCTCGCCAGCACCCACACACTCGCCTCCACGGACTACATCCTCCTCGGGGACCTGAACTTCCACCTCGAGAACAACAACAACGCCAACTCGGCCACCCTGATCGACAACCTCACCACCCTGGGCCTCAGACAACTCGTCACCGTACCCACCCATGCCACCGGCCACACGCTGGATCCCGTCTTCTCCACAGGCTTCCACGTCGCCTTCGACCACACCATCGAACTCCACTGGACTGACAACCGCTGCATTTATTTCACCTTCAAGAAACCAACCACGCACCACCGCACCCAACAGCTGCAGCTCTGCTGGAGCAAAGTCACCGAAGACCAGCTGATCACCTCCCTAGTAATAACAAGAGAAAATGCCAATACTGATGCTCAAATCAAAAACACGATTTATCCAAGATACAAAGACAACCGAACTATGTATCCAGTGCTATTAAATAGCTTCTTTTATTTGAAAAAATTAATTTTTCAAGTTCTTTAGAAGATTCAACACATAAAAACGCACAATGTTATACACAAACATATAAATTCAATTGGACACAAGGGAAAGTGCACGAAATCCACACAAATACTTTCATACATACCACTTCAATCATGTCACAAACACACCTCACACATTCATCCTGTACAATGCTCAATCAACCGGGGAATAAATACACCAATTGGCAAAGCAATAGGTCTGCCAAAATACGTTAATTTCTACAACTGTTTGTTGTGAATACACCTACTAAACAACTCATCAAAATTACTTAAATTTCATCACATGAAAAAATAGTATGGTGCACAGTTGCCGCGATTTTTCGTGATTAAATAAACCATAAATAGGCAACCAGGCAGACCAAAGGGTCTACGCGTTTCGAATCCCACAATTGATAGGGAGTCTCTTCAGGACCACCCACACTCAGGAAGCATGTCAACAACCTTTAGTCTGATTAACGGGATTTTCACCTTTCAATCCTCTTATATCGTACCGCAGTGTAATTCTCAGACCGCTCGCTTTTTGCTACCGTAGCTGAAAGTACCTTTAAGCGCCCGCAGACGCCGAAGGGACTTGACCTTCTTTTCATGTACGTCTACCTCTCTGTCAGGGAGCCCGGAGCCGCCAATCAAGATTTTTCTCAACAGAACTCCCGCAGAAGACGACGTGTATTTCAACCGAGCCTTTCCGGACAAACTGAATGTCGAAACTGGAGAAGACATGCCTCCACGAACGTACACCGTACAACTACGCAGCCCACAAGGACACCACCCGCAGACACCACACCTCATCAGATTAGCCAGGAGATCCTCCTTCAAAGATCGCTTGGATAACAACGCACCACCAGGATTCAAGCAAGCCGGGCCGACGACAGCTGAAATGCCAGAAACCGGTCCCCGGAAGCTTGTCTCCTTTCCAGTGAAGAATTGGCTTGGTAGTTTGGTCTGCCCTGTTCACATGAGGCACGGGGTCAGACTAATTTGCATATATCCAGGTTCTGAACTGGGGTGATGCAGTGAGCTAAATAACGGTGATGGATTAAGCCCTGATCTCTTGACTGGGTATGAGTGTTCTGATTAACTCAGATGCTCTGTCCATCACCCCCCCTTTTCTGAATCACCTCGAAGACAACAACATCTTAGACCTGTCCCAGTCCGGATTCAGACAAAACCAAAGCACCGAGACAGTCCTCATCGCCGCCACAGACGACATCAGGCGCCAACTAGACAACAGCGAAACATCAGCCCTCATCCTCCTGGACCTGTCAGCCGCCTTCGACACGGTCTGCCATCACACTCTAAAGACATGCCTCCTAGAAGCCAGAATCCAAGAGAAGGCTCTTGACTGGACCACCTCCTTCCTCTCCGGCAGAACCCAGAGTGTCCGCCTCCCACCCTTCCGATCCGAAGCCACCAACATCATCTGTGGCGTCCCACAGGGCTCATCCATCAGCCCAACGCTGTTCAACCTATGCAGGGTCCCCCTCGCACAAGTGGCCTGCCATCGCGACCTCAATATCATCTCCTATGCTGACGACACCCAGCTCATCCTCTCCCTCACCAAGGACCCGCACACCACCAAAACCAACCTCTACGAGGGAATGAAGGCCATCGCCGATTGGATGAGGAGCAGCCGTCTGAAGCTAAACTCAGACAAGACGAAGGTCCTCATCCTCGGACCCACCCCCTCAGCCTGGGACGACTCCTGGTGGTCTACCACACTGGGAACAGCACCAACACCCACCGACCATGCACGCAATCTAGGATTTATCCTCGACTCCTCCCACTCCATGTCGAAGCAGGTCAACGCCGTCTCCTCCTCCTGCTACAACACCCTCCGCATGCTCCGCAGGATCTACAAGTGGATCCATAACAAGAAGAAAGATGACACAGGCCCTCGTCAGCAGCAGACTAGACTACGGCAATGCACTCTACGCAAGAATCCCAGCCAAACACCTACAACGACTACAATTGTTTTTTAAGTGCATGAATGTATCATAATCCTTTTTCATTATCATTATTTTTCGCCATGCTGCATAACAGCCACTTTGTTATACAAGCATTGTTGCAAATTATTGCCACGGTCACCAAAGCCCATGCTGAACAATTAATCTCCTCATGAGTAAAATAGAAAAAATAATTCTGACAAGGAGAGAGGGAGCACACTGACCTCTGACAACACCGCCGAGAGTCATATTCACTCGAGAAGCGCAGTGGGGGCCTTTCTTCACCGCTAGCGCCACCGGACGCCACTACCACCAGCATCGCCGCCCTGGGACTACAATCCCCGGCATCCTCAGCGGCGTCATTCACAATTGACGCAGCAGCAGCAGCGCCAGGAGGCGCATTTAGACGTGCAGCCCTCTGCATTGCGGGACGGGCACGGGATGAGCCGGGCGAAGCCTGAGCCAAGGGCAGGCCCGCCTGAGCCCGTCAGAGACAGGCGGAGGCTGGGCTGGGCCACTCCCTTTGGTTCCACATCGAGGATATGTACTGAATCCCCCAGTAAGTGACTAAAATTACAAATTATATTTTCAATATTTTCTGGTACCTGAACTGTGGGGAATATGACAACTCGCGAGGGCCGTACAAGGAAAAATCCAGGACTGGGATACGTGGCTGGAACTTTAGACCAGTTTATTACCAGGGCGTCCTCTGTATTAGCACATCAAATTGCGATTACTGAACGCAGATTATCTCTAGACCCTGCATTCACCAAAAGATCGTTCTTGGGGGAAATAGCGACTGCACCCTCACCTATAAATACTCCCCAAGCACCTTTCCTCCCTGCTAGGCACTCAACAAGTTCAGGAGTGCAGCGGGCGCATCCTCTAATTACTATAGAGGAGCGAGAGAATGTGTGTTCTGAATTGGCCCAGGGTGTATCATTGGAAGTTGGAACAAGCAATACAGCACTATGCTCTGCTCTGGTGCAGAACTAACCTGATAAATCCAAACAGCAAGAGCAGGGTGCAATATCGAAAAGAAAGAGAGGAGGAGCCCCCAGAAAGGAAAGAACTTAAAGTCAGCTAAGCGAAGCAAACCTGACGAAACCTTAAATGAGGAACGTGAACTGGTGCCCCCAATAATACCATCTGCAGGGCCAATTGAGAAGGGCCTAGAAGACAGGTTTAATGGCACCCAGAGACTGACGATCATTATTGGACAAAAATTGGTGCCTTAACAGAATCATCCTTGGAACCTCAACTGGCGAAACTGAGAGCAGTTGAGAACAAGCTTGGGCAGCTTGAGTCTTCGGTAAGTAAAGTTGCTAAAGACGTTAAGAGTAATCTAGCGAGTGATGTCCAGGTCCAAGTCATTCTGAGGGAAGGGGGAGGGATGAGGGCTAAAGGCATTAACTCAACTGTAAATAATTGCGCCGGCATACTAGTAGCCCCACTGCCCAATAATGCTATTACATCCTGCAATGAGGGTACTTTGACGACGCCAACGCCGCCGGCTGGTGGACGGAGGGGACCCAATAAGGTAGCTGATGTACACCAACATTTAAATCTCCCTTCGGAATGTACTCCCTACGTTACAGTCTTAACGGGTGTCCCAGAACTAAAGGAAGGGCAGTTTGAAACAAATGAGCAGCTAAAGAACAAAACAATACACTGGTTAAACACTAATTGACCGCTCCCCTCCCATGCACAGTGTAAGATACTGTTAGTTAGAAGAGTAGCCTGGGTAGGGGTGAAGCAGAACAATATACCAAGGGATTGTATTGTTGTTAATTTTAATGACCCAAGGGCTGCTTCCCATGTCTGTGGTGTTTTTCATGCTGGTTCAAGAACCACTATACAGGCAAGGGACCTGGGCTATTTCTACACACCGCTAGACAATTAATTAAACCAAGGGAACTATGAGTACAATAAAGGCAGGAGGGCCCATTTTGAAGAAAGACTTATCTGCCCAATGGGGGAAAGCAGTGTTCAATCGGCAATCCTCCCACTCCGTAATAGGTTTAGCGCATTGGATTCTGTCGGTTGACTGGATCCGACCGACCCTGATTTTGCACCAACATTAAGTATGGGCATTAAGAAGAGTACCAATGTTTTAGTACAGCGGGGTAGTAAAAAGACATGCAGGGTTACCCCAGAAGTAGATGGTAATAAGACACCACAGCCCAGACGAGGTAATGGTGGGAGGGATTATGGGAATATAACTGGCCTAAAACCGAGGGTATTTATTGGTGGGTAAAATGCCTGTTGTACTATTGGAATCCAGCTGACTCTGCCTGTATATAGCAATGTACTGTCAACTCCTGAAATTGGTGAATCTGGGAATCTCACCATAGAGAGAAATCTAGTACGCCCAGGCGTATAAAGCCCACCGATTGAAGGTCTTGGAGGGATACTAACGCAGCCAACTGTTGTTGGCCTTAGAACATTGTCCTGGAATATTGCGGGCCTTGCGTCCAAACTTGAACATCCAGATTGGGGGGAATATATTGACTCCCATGAAATATGTGTCTTTCAGAAAACTTGGGTGGTAGAACCAAAATATAGGGCAGGCTTGCTTTATCACGTACTGCGAGGGTGCTGTTAAGGGTCCAATGGGTAGGCTGTCCGGGGGACTCTGTATATGGGTTGGTTTCACGAAGATGGGCCGCGGCAGCGCCAGCAGGACTCCAAGGATGGTTTCACGAAGATGGGCCGCGGCAGCGCCAGCAGGACTCCAAGGATGGATTCACGAAGATGGGCTGCGGCAGCGCCAGCAGGACTCCAAGGATGGTTTAACGAAGATGGGCCGCGGCAGCGCCAGCAGGACTCCAAGGATGGTTTTACGAAGATGGGCCGCGGCAGCGCCAGTAGGACTCCAAGGATGGTTTCACGAAGATGGGCAGCGGCAGCGCCAGCAGGACTCCAAGGTGGTACGGGTTCCACACGGATGAGTTCGTCTCGGTGTCTCTCGACTCCAGGATACAACTGCCGACCTGCTCCGGATCTGCCCCAGTTATCGGTCTGGCGTCCTTTGATGTCCGGACCTTCGCACTTGGAGGCCGGAGGGTCCAGGAAGTGCGGGTCCAGACTCCCAGCAGGGGGGTGGAGCCAGCGCCCAGGGAGGCTGGGGGCGATCGAAACCAGCCGTCGGGGATGGATGGGGGGACCATCGAAACTCCTTCCTCCCTTGATCTGTCAAGTGGTCTCTTTACCCCCTGGTAGGATCGTGGTGCCTCGATGTCGGGGCTTCGCTGGGTCTGCGGCAGGGGTCGGCCCGAGGCCACAAGGCCTGGTCGTGGAGGGTCCAAGATGGAGTCTGGGCCCGAGATGGGGGCCCTGGGTAGGATTCGGGCCAGTTGAGGGTGTTGAGGAGAGGTCGTCGAGTTCCAACGGGGGTGAGCTGGGGGCTGCCCGGAGGAGCGGCACTCGTGGAGGGTGGATGGTGCTGCTCTCGGCCAGGGAACAGAGGTCGAGATAGTCCGGGACCCGCCATTCGGGAGGAGTGGGGCCACGCCACGAGGCCAGGTCCAACACACGTCCCCCCCAGCTGAAGGGAGGGAGAGTCACCCATCTTCTTGGGTATTCTCCTCGCCGAGGCGGAAGAAGCGGGACAGGCCGTCTGCGTTGGCGTGGTCGTTGCCTGGGCGATGCTCCACAGTGAAGTCCATCCCTTGCAGGGAGATTGACCAACGCAACAGCTTCGGATTCTCCCCTCGCATCTGCATCAGCCACCGCAGTGGTCGGTGGTCAGTTTGTACCCGGAAGTGGGTGCCGAAGAGATAGGGCCGGAGCTTCTTGAGGGCCCACACCACGGCGAAGGCCTCCCGCTCAATGGTGCTCCAGCGCTGTTCTCGGGCCAGCAGGCGTCGGCTAATGAAGGACACTGGCTGGTCAATTCCCTCGGTGTTCGTTTGGGAGAGAACTGCTCCGATGCCGTGATCGGAGGCATCTGTTTGTACTATGAATTCCTGGCTGTAATCGGGGCTTGGAGCACGGGGGCGGTGCACATTGCTGTCTTGAGGGTCTCAAAGGCGGTCTGACACTCGGGTGTCCAGTGTACCTTAGGTGGTTGTTTTTTGGAAGTGAGTTCCGTGAGGGGGCCCACAATACTGCCATAGTATTTTATGAAGCGCCGGTAATATCCCGTGAGCCCCAGGAAGGCTCGGACCTCGGTTTGGGTGACCGGAGGCTCCCAGGCCATGATGGCGTTGATCTTGGGTTGGAGGGGGGCCACCTGGCCACTTCCCACTTGGTGTCCCAGGTAGGTCACGGAACTTTGGCCGATCTGGCACTTGCTGGCTTTTATTGTCAGTCCTGCCCGTTGGAGGGCGGCCAAGACCTCCCGGAGGTGTTGGAGGTGTTCAGCCCAGTGGAGGCTGTACACCGCGATATAGTCCAGGTAGGCGGCGCTGAACTCCTCGAGCCCCGCCAGCACCTTATTCACCAGTCTCTGGAACGTGGCGGGGGCATTTTTCATCCCGAAAGGCATTACCCTGAAGTGGTAGTGGCCATCGGGGGTGGAGAAAGTGGATCGCTCCTGGGCGCCTGGCGTGAGTCCGATCTGCCAGTAGCCCGCGGTTAGGTCGAAGGTGCTCAGGTAGCGGGCTGCCTCCAGGCGGTCGATCAGTTCATCAGCCCGGGTGATGGGGTGAGCGTCTGTTCGGGTGACGGCGTTCAGACCCCGGTAGTCCACACAAAACCTGAGTTCGGGGGCGACGCCATGGGCGGCGGCCTTGGGGACCAGGACAACAGGGCTGGCCCATGGGCTGTCGGAGGGCTCGACCACCCCCAGAGCCAGCATTTTGGACACTTCCAACTGGATGCAGGCTCGTACTCTATCGGGAACTCAGTAGGCCCGGTGCCGTATAGGCGGGCTATCCCCGGTGTCGACATCGTGGAGGCACCATGGGGTGACCCCGGGGGTGAGAGAGAATAGTTCGGCAAATTGTCTCAATAGTTCTTGGCAATCTTGGCGCTGTGCTGGGGTCAGGGTGGAAGAGAGGTTGACTCCTTCCAGGAGCCGTCTTTTTCGAGGGCATTCAGGAGGTCTGGCAGGGGCTCGGAGTCCTCTTCAGCCCCACTGTCGGTAGCCATCAGAAGGCTAAGTTCTGGGCGGACAAAGTGAGGCTTGAGTCTGTTGGCATGGAGGACCCGGAGGGGGTTCCTGGGAGACTCCATGTCCACCAGGTAGGTGACAGGGCTCTTGCGCTCCACCACCTTGAAGGGCCCGGTCCATTTGTCCTGGAGGGCGCATGGTTCGACCGGGGACATGACCCAGACCTGTTGTCCCGGCTCGAACTCAATGGACGAGGCGTTTTGATCATACCAACGTTTCATGTCTTCTTGACTGGCTTCGAGGTTGGCTTTGGCAAGTTCCCGGAACCGCCGAGTCTGGTTCCGGAGGGTCAGGAGGTACCGGTACACATCAGGTGGAGCATTTCTGGCGGTCACCTCCCATCCTTCTTTGACCAAGCTTAGGGGACCACCGACAGGGTGCCCGTACAATAGTTTGAAGGGGCTGAATCCCAGGGACTTCTGGGGGACCTCCCGATAGGCGAAGAGGAGGCAGGGCAGCAACACGTCCCATTGGCATCGTAAGGGCTCCTCCAGGCCCATGATCATACCCTTGAGGGTGCGATTGAAGCGTTCCACCAGTCCGTTCCTTTGAGGGTGGTAGGGGGTCGTAAATTTGTACGTGAACCCGCACTGGTGCCATAGGGACTTCATGTATCGGGAGATGAAGTCGTGCCCCGATCACTGACGACTTCTCGGGGGAAGCCCAACCGGGAGAAGATCCCCATCAGGGCCCGGCCTACCACGGGAGCTGTCACGGTCCTGAGAGGTATGGCTTCGGGATAGCGGGTGGCATGGTCCACCAGGACGAGTATGAACCGTGACCTTGTGATGTCCGGGGTTCCAGGGGCCCCACGATGTCGATCCCTACCCGCTCGAAGGGAGTGTTGACGACTGGGAAAGGTTGCAGGGGGACTTTTAGTTTTCTGCCGCTCTTCCCGCTGGCTTGGCAGGTGGGGCAAGCTCGGCAGTGGTTGATCACATCGTTCCTCATCTTGGGCCAGTAGAAGTGGGTCACCAGGCGGCTGTAAGTTTTGTCCTGCCCCAGGTGTCCGGCGAGAGGCACATCATGGGCCAGGTTCAGGAGGAAGTCTCTGAATCGGACGGGGACAACCAGCACCCTGCTGGCTCCTAGCTCAGCAATCTTCTGCTCACTGTAGAGGAGCTCATTGTCCCAATAGACCCAGTGGGCCCCCGAGGCATCCCCTGCGCTCTGGGCTGCGGCTTGTTGTCGGATCCCCTTGAGGGAGGGGCAAGTTTTTTTGCTCTTGGCGGAACTGTTCCTGAGTGGGGCCCCCTTCTTGGCGCCACTGGGCCAGTTCCAGGAGGTCACGGAGCGGGGCAACTTCTTCATCGTTGGGCCCCGGTGGACCGGGTTCAGGGTTGGTGTCTTCGGTGAGGACGGGCGGTGGAGGCTCGGGCCACTCGGGTTCTTCAGTGGAGGGGATGGCGCGGGCGGCCATGGATTGGGTCATCGCACAGACCCATTCAGGGAGGCCAAGCATCCCCAGGTGCTCCCTCCGCTCGACGTCAGCCCAGGGGGAGCTCTCGAAGTCGTTCCCGAGGAGGCAGTCTACGGGGGCATCGTCTCGGACGGTCACTTTCAGCATGCCCGACACTCCCCCCCATTCAAAGGGGATGCGGGCCATCTGGCACAGGCTCTCGGAGTTATCCGCGGACCGTACTGGGCACAGTACATTGGGCAAGATTTGATCCGGGGTCACCAGGTGGCAACGGCGGCCGTCACGCTGGCTCCCGTGTCGCGGAGGGCTTCGGCCCGGTGTCCATTAATGGAAACCCACTGGCTGTACTTCTGAGTGTTGGCCGGGATTGGGGCCCTGGGGACCATGTCTCTTTCGCACAGACATACCAGGGACATGGCTGCGGGCTCCCACTCGGTCTGGTATTGTTCATAGTCTTCTGCTTCTTCTTCACCCTGCTCCTCCCCCAGGGAGGCGGCGGCGATCTGGCGGTTTTGCGGACCCGTGGGGTTGGATGGCTGGTTTCTGGGACAGTTGGGGTAATTGGCGTAATGACCTGGGCGCTGGCATTTGTGGCAGATAACGTTCAGGCGGGATCCCGGCCGTGCAGGGGGGGCTCCTCTCCCGGCCATGGAAGGGGGAGTGTTGGTGGGGGGCCCCGTGGCGGTGTCCCGGCCCCGGCCCTGGCCTCCTCCTCCTCCCCCTCGCGGATGGTGGGACCCCTGGGGGCTCGGCCTTGGTCTCCCCCCCAGTTCCGGGGGACCCGGGTGCTCTCCTATCGATCCGCTTCGATGGCGACTTTCCGTGGCTCGGTCAGTTTGCTGTCGACGAGATGCTGCCTGAGTTCGACGAAACAGTTGTTGGAGAGGTGTTCCCATACAATGAGATCAAACAACTGTTCGTAGGTGGTGACCTGGCTGCCCTTGATCCACCCCTCTAAGGCTCTGCTGTAGAAGTTCACATATTCTACCCAGGTGGTACCGGGGATCCTCTTGCAATCTCGGAATCGCTGCCGGTACTTCTCGGGGGTGAGCCCATAGCGAGTGAGGAGGGCGGCTTTCATATGTTCGTATGAGGTCATCTTGGTGTCGGGGAGCTGTAGCAGGGCATCTCTCCCCTCGTTGACGAATCTCCCCCACAACCCGGCACCCCAGTCTTTTTGCGGTACACGGTGGGAGGTCATAGCTACCTCGTAGGCCTTAAACCATTGCTGGATGTCGTCATTTTTATGATACTCTCGGACGACATCTTTGGGGATGTGGACCATGGTGTCTGTAGAGGGAGGGGTGCTCCGGCTCCCGGAGACGCCAGTGTCCCCGTTTTTCGCCTTAATCTCTAGTTCTTTCAAACCGCACTTGTGCTTGTACGTGAGCTTCTTCTCCTCCAGCTCCCTCTGGCTTCTTTTTTCTTCCAGGTCTCCCTATAATCGTAGTTGCTCAAGGGCTATCTTCTTTTCAGCCAGTTGCAGTTCCCCCTCTAAGCGGAGTCTAGCCATTTCTAATTCGTGGAGCCGGTTCCTTTCTCGTTCTCGGGCATCCTCGTGGGAGAGGCCCGTGTTTCTCTCCTCCTCTGGGGTTGCGATGTTCTCGGTGATTGCAATGCCTTCGTTTTGGGGTGGCGACGCTCCTGTCTCCACCCAGGTCTGTAGGGCCTGCTTGAGATCGTCTTTGGTGCTTAGTCCCGTGGTAGCGATACCCAAGTCTTTGCAGAATTGCTTAAATTCTTTGTGACTGTAATCTTCCAGTCGTTCCATCTGGAAGTCTGCGGTTGGTCCGGTTTCTTTAGTTGTCATGGTTGCCGTGTGCTTCTGTTCGTAGTGGGGCGAGTTACTCTTTGTACGATCTGCGTCGGCTCGGATCACCCCGCTGGCCACCAATGTTAGAAAGGAAATCTTAGGGTCGGCCGAGCAAGGGTGAGAGGCCTCCTGGCGAGGTTCCTCTCATAGAATCGTACAGACGAGCAATCACCCCCCTACAGATGGACACCACACAAATATAGGTTCTTAACGGTTTTATCAGTGCTTTTAGGCAGGTTATCGTAACGATACAGGAATATCTTGATCCAGGGATCCTCTCAAACTTAGTCTCTGTGGAAAGGGGGTAGCGGGACAGTCTTGGTACCAACCGGGTACAGGGATACTCTGCGCTCAGCTCTCAATCCTCGAGCTGGGGGTTCTTCGGTAGGGGCCGCGGCAGCGCCAGCAGGACTCCCGAGATGGTTTCACGAAGATGGGCCGCGGCAGCGCCAGCAGGACTCCAAGGTTGGTTTCACGAAGATGGGCCGCGGCAGCGCCAGCAGGACTCCAAGGATGGTTTCACAAAGATGGGCCGCCGCAGCGCCAGCAGGACTCCAAGGATGGTTTCACGAAGATGGGCTGCGGCAGCGCCAGCAGGACTCCAAGGATGGTTTCACGAAGATGGGCCGCGGCAGCGCCAGCAGGACTCCAAGGATGGTTTCACGAAGATGGGCCGCGGCAGCGCCAGCAGGACTCCAAGGATGGTTTCACGAAGATGGGCCACGGCAGCGCCAGCAGGACTCCAAGGTGGTACGGGTTCCACGCGGATGAGTTAGTCTCGGTGTCTCTCGACTCCAGTATACAACTGCCGACCTGCTCCGGAGCTGCCCCAGTTATAGGTCTGGCGTCCTTTGATGTCCGGACCTTCGCACTTGGAGGCCGGAGGGTCCGGGATGTGAGGGTCCAGATACCCAGCAGGGGGGAGGAGCCAGTGCCCAGGGAGGCTGGGGGCGATCAAAACCAGCCGGGGGGGTCAGATGGGGGGACCATCCCAACTCCTTTCTTCCTTGATCCGTCAAGTGGTCTCTTTACCCCCTGGTTGGATCGTGGTGCCTCGATGTCGGGGCTTCGCTGGGTCTGCGGCTGGGGTCGGCCCGAGGCCACGAGGCCTGGTCGTGGAGGGTCCAAGATGGAGTCTGGGCCTGAGATGGGGGCCCTGGGTAGGATTCGGGCCAGTCGAGGGTGTTGAGGAGAGGTCGTCGAGTTCCAACGGGGGTGAGCTGGGGGCTGCCCGGAGGAGCGGCACTCGTGGAGGGTGGATGGTGCTGCTCCCGGCCGGGGAACAGAGGTCGAGGTAGTCCGGGACCCGCCATGCGGGAGGAGTGGGGCCACGCCACGAGGCCAGGTCCAACAGGTGGCAGGCTTGTCAAACAGATAGGTAGAGGTACAGGTTATGATGCCTTTTTAGATAAAACCGTGGAATTCCATCGCAGTAGGGGTGATGTGGTCATATTTCTTCAGGACATCGATGAAGTGTGCTGTGTGTTCAGAATGTCTTTAAAGGGGGCCAGTTAGGGGTCTGGAATTTTGTGGAGCAGGGCATTGCCATCATCTAGATGTGAGAGTATCAGGAATGTAAGTCACTTTCTGGGAGAAATGTTTTCTCTTTCTTCAGTATAGACGGCTGGTACAAGGCCATCTTGGTTTTCTTTACTTACCTTGACAGTGAGTTTGTGTCTATGGTGAATCAAAGTGACTTTGCATTGGGTGAAAATTTGGGTTTAAATCCTTCAGGGTTCATGCCATTAGGTCATGTTTGGACTAATTGCTGCTTGTGCTTCTTCACAAATTCTGTCCTGATGGAGTTGATGTTCGGCTTCACAACTCAACATTCAAGTTTGGATGAAGGACAGACACTGTTTGATGCATTGGATGTGTGGAGTGGAGAAGACCTTCAAGTAGAGTTGTAAGCCGCCAAATGAATGGTGTATTTTGCTACTAATAATCAATGTTTACAGATGAAAAGGGCTTAATGCGCAAGTTGAAGATTACAGGAGACAAGATTGCACTGTGGGGGACTTAACAGGTAATAGAGATCTTCTGGGACTTAGAGGGGCCAATGTGAAAAATCTGTTGTCTGCTGCGTAGGAAGAGGAGAACTAGTGAATGACTTTATCTGAGAATCTTTAAGGTGTGAATGAGTGTGGGTGAGTGAGTATGTCAAAGGCAAGTCCAGAAAAGTGAAGAGGCTGGAGTCACCTTTACCTGTAGTCAGGAGAACACAGTCTATAATGTGGAATGTAGTGTGGTCTGAAGCTGGATTGGTAGCTATGCGTCAGATGTTTGGCTCTGTTATGTTCTTGGAAATGGGCGTAGTCTACTTTTTCAATGATCTTGCCACCTTGGTTGGAATCAGCTCACATGGTGACGACTGATTAGCAACACTAGAAATATTCTCTTAACCCCTTCCATGCTCATGACAAGCCCAGTTCATCATGAGTCACAGTGGAGCTGTGCTCTTGACGAGCTGGGCTCGTCATAACGGTCGCGGTCTGCACACGTGCGATTGATTCCCCGCCTGTGCGGGAGAATAAATCAGTGGGCGGAGTCGTGACGAGCCCAGCTCATCATGAGCACAGCTCCACTGTGACTCCTGACGAACTGGGCTCGTCACGAGCACGGTGGCGCCACGGCCCCCGCGCTGTGGGGGAATTACCCCCACGGCAAAGGGGTTAATGACACCTATGGAGAGTTAGTTCTAAGTTTTATTTAGTTTCAGAAGCTTAGGACTTCCCCCGACTCCCAAAACTCCATCTTAGTAGATTCTCAGTCACAGCATTAGTCACCTCCTGTGAGATGGACTGCTGTAGTTCCACAGATACAGAAGTCTTTGCCTTTTGGTTAGTGAGGGCAGTAAGTAAAGTTGTAACAAGGTTTACATAGGAGAACCTGCTGAAGGTTCATTAACAAGCCTTTCTGTTCTGTTTAAAACCTTTCTTTCAAGGGTGCTGAGCTGTTCAGATCAGGACTGTTGAGCTCCGGGCAGAAAATACTGAAAATTGCCATTAGTGAAATAATTTGATTGTCACATTCTTCTCTGAGGTGAAGACTCTTAAGTGCTGAGTATCTCAGGGTAGAGCCCTGAGTCCTACACTTTTCAACATGTATATGTCCCCACTGACATTTTTGATTGAATCCTTTGGTATTCAAGTTGTCTCATATGCAGATGACAACCAGCTTTTTCTAACCTCCGAGGACAACTCGCTGAAGCTAAGGAAAGTTTTCAGGCTGCATTGTGGCAGTGATGGGGTGGCTTAAAGGCAACGGCCTGCAATGTAACCCAGACAAAACAGAGATCCTGCTCTTTGGTCCTAACCCCCCTCCTGGTTGGTCAGGTGCCTGGCCGAGTAGCTGCACTCTACCTCCCGTCGCCCCCCACGGAGGTGGCAAAGAATTTAGGGGTGCTCGCAGTCTGCCAGGCTCTTAGTTATCAGGTATTAGGTGTAAGAAGCTTGGCTGTATGGCCGGTTCTTTTTTGTTGGCTAAGCCCTGGAATGAACTCCCCTTCCAACTCAGATGGATTCAAATCAAACTATCTTCCGGAAGCAACTAAAACTCATTTGTTCAACTTGTAGGCTGAGTTGAAGTCTCTTTTCCTTTTGCCTTAGCACCAGGACACTCTTGTAGTAGCTGCACGCTTTAGAAGTATATTTAATTCATTCATTCATTTGATAGCAAAGAACTTTATTTTCAGAAAGTACAGAAATACTTGTAATCACTTCCGGCTCTTCTCAATATCCCGATATAGAGTGATGAAAGTAATTTTTTTCCTGAACAGCTGTGACTAAGAAGAGAAGCCAATTTTCACCTCACTGACGGTCATGAAGTCAGACTATGGACTAGAGAGCCTAGACACCCTCACTTTGAAAAATACACACTACAGCCTTAAAAATCCACCCCTTACTGGATGCTGGGTCACATTCACCAAAATACCAACCCACTAAAACAATCAATCCCCAAACTGAATCGTAGTCAGGTGGAACCTAAACATGATTCACCCCAAAACAGATCCAGCGTTACATACACCCCAAAGAGGATCACCTGTTAAATAACTCAAAAGCAGATCCCACTAGTTTGCCCCAAAATGGATCCCCTGTTAAATGCAACCCACATAACTCATAGCCCAAATATATATATATACATATATTTAGGAAAGTTACCCCAACAAGAATAAAATATCCACAAAAACAAATAACACATACATATATACAAATATGTGTGTGTGTGTGTGTGTGTGTAAGAACCACAATGTAATACAACTCACTGTAAAGGTATTACATGCGTAGTACCCTCATATCCCCACACCCTCCTTATGTCCTGTTGTATACTGCATCACCATCCCTTAGTTCTGTGATAGTAAAGATGTCAGATGGCACATAACATATCTTGCAACATTTGTGGCTAAATTCCCTATATCACAGATGTCAATCAGCTCCCTAACAAAACTGACTCGCAATCACCCAAAAACTGAAGAGTGCACTCTAAAAATGCATTAAGGCTCTTTGATGAACTCTGAACAGGCTCAGTGCTAGGCTTATTTGGACTCTCACAAACAGAGTCATTTGACTCCCCCTCGACAACCATCTCATGGCAATTTGGCTTTTGTTATGTTTTTAGCAGAATATAGCGCCCCCTTATGAATGGTACTCTAGGCAGCTGCCTAGAACTGAATTGCCTGTAGTAGTATCCACATTCAACTGAAATGTATACCCCGAAACAACTCAAGTCTATGTCCAATACTTCATATGTAGCCCACAAAATGAGCGGGCAAAACTGGAGGTAAATTATTTCCTACATTTTACACTAGAATTTATTTTCGGTGTGCGCCCACTAAACCCTAGGAACTGCAAGCCCACAAAACCAGCACATTGGCACTTGAAAGTATCTCTTCCGGGTTTGCTGCTAAACATACCTTGGTCTCTCCAGGGCAGGTATGGAGGACACGGCACCTGGACGGTGGCTCCTGGGAGAGCATCTGGCCAGCAGGCATAATCATCAAATGTGCGTCTGCAGTACACCTCTGGAGAGGAGAGGAGAGGAGAGGAGGGAATCAGATTAGTGGGCTTCATCCCTCGACCAGAGAACTAGATTGAGATCCCTTTGAACAGGTCATGCCCCTATTTGGTAAATTTGCTTCTTCGTTCCTTCAGTATCAGCAGAGAGGAAGACTAGTCATTATTATAAGTCTAAGGTGCTTTAGAACTGTTGGAGCTTTTTATTACATTTTGCAGATTTATAGTAAAGCATATTCTGCTGCCTGTCTGTGTTACCACGCAAAGCAAACACAAGGAGCTCTTCATGCCACTGGAGTCAAGCTATCCTGGCTGATGAGGGCTGAAAGCCCAAAGCCGGTCCTAGGATGCGTCTTTCCAGTCCAGGGGGGACCTGGGCTGGCAATTCGGGCTGGACTGTTCCCATTGGATGCAGGGTCAAGACTGATTTGCATATGGCTGGGTCCATACTGGAATGGCATGGTGAGCAAAAAAAATAGATTTAGGCCCAGATCTCTGTACTGGGGTGAATGTTTGACATTGTTCTCAATTCTGTCCATCAATTGTTCTTTTTTTGCATTTGTCTGTGTTACCACGACCCTAATATACCACATGTTTCAGTTTGGGATTTATATAGATGCTATGGGTGCCCTGTTGAAATCCATGTTGTATGTAGGTCAATTTTATAACAGCAGGCTTGGAATGTGCAGCAGCAAGGAGCCTAGCTCCCAGGGGCTGCGTAACCAGCCACTCACATCATATATACATAGTGGGAGGGCAGAAGAATGGGACAGACACTGTGGGCGCAAGAGTTTGAAGCTAATAAGTGATTGGAGCCCACCTTACTCAGCAATGTTCTTAGACAGCAGAAACAAAATTGTGGGAGCCTCGGATCCCAAAGACCATAAACAACACCCATTTAGAAAACTCCTACACAATAAATTCTTCATTCCCTTAACTGATCAATTGTGTCGATAAGAGCTGTGACAATGCGGTTCCTCAGCTCACATTCGAAGCGACTTTACCTCGTCTCTCACAATTTCTTTTGACTTCTACCTCTCCCCTTCAGTGGCTCAGTAGCCGCCACAAGCCAACTTGCTCAGCAGGTCAAAAATATATATATATGTATATTCACTGAAAAAAACAAAGATTATAGGAATGTTATAGTTAGGAAATACAATTACAAAAACCTTAGAAATTCACTGAAAAAATCCAAAGGTTACAGAGACATTATAGTTAGGCTCAGATTTCACTCATACAAAACCAGTGAAATTCAGCGGTTATAGTTAGCTAAGCTAACTATAACTCGCGCCCCTGCAATGCACTGCTTATAACTTCATGTATTACATCACTCATGACATGGTCAGTGACATCACTCATGACATCTCAAGTGGTATCACTAATGAAATCATTCAGTGACTGTGAGTGTTTTAAAACGTTTAGGAGTGTTAAATATATTCCAAGGTGTCTTGGTGAATCAGTGGGCATATGAGTGGGTGCGTGACTGACTGTATAGGTGAGCGATTAGATGTCTCTGTGAATGTATGGGTGAGTGACTGGTTGTGTGATTGTTTGTTTGAGCCTGTCAGTTGGTGTCAAAGCAGATGTTTGGGTGTGTGAATCGGTACATGAGGGGCAGTATTGGTGGCTGATTGGTTGTCTGAGTACCTGTATGAGTGTTTGTATGGGTGGGTGAGGAGGTGTGTCACTGCCTATGTGGATGAGTGAGTGGGTGAGTCAGTGGCTGTATGGGTTAGTGTGTGTGTGTGTGTGCGTGTGTGTGTGTGTGTGTATGAGTGAGTGTGTATATGGCCGTGTGGGTGAGTAAGCGGGTGTGTCAGTGGTATATGGGTGAGTAACTGGGTATGTGAAAAGCAGTATAGGTAAGTGATGGGTATATGAGTGACTGTATGCATGAGTTTGTGATTGTATAGGTGAGTGAGTACATGTTAGTATATGTATGAGTAAGTGTGTGTGTAACTGTATGGGTGAGTAAGTGGCTGTAGGGTTGACTGTATAAGTGAGTCAGTAGGTGTGTGAGTAGCTCTATGGGTGACTGACTCAGTGTGTGAGTGGCTGAATGGGTGTATGAGAGGATATGTCAGTAGCTGTTTTAGTGAGTGAGTGGGTACATGAGTTGCTGTGAAGATCTATGAATCAGTGAGTGGATGTGTAATTACTCGTATGGGTATCAGTGATGTCATGAGTGAGATAATATGTGAGGTTATAAGCAGTGCATTGTAGGGGTGTGAGTTATAGTTAGCTCAGCTAACTATAACTGCTGAATTTCACTGGTTTTGTATGAGTCAAACCTGAGCCTTACTATAACTATAAAGTCCCTGTAACATTTGTTTTTTTCAGTGAATTTCTAAGTTTAAAAAACGATTCTATTTCCCAACTAAAACGTCCCTGTAACCTGTAGTTTTTTCAGTGGATATCTACGTTTTTTTTAACGTGAAGTAAGGTGCCCATCACAATGCACAATGGAGGTGGGGTTGAATGCAGGGCCTGGCCTGGCATTGTGCTGTGCCCACTCAAGCTTGCTGCTCCTGTCCCCTCCTCCTTGCCATCCATTCTCCATGACCGTGCTCCCACATTGGAGCCGTGTGTGGACGTTGTTCTGCCACTGTCCTTCCTGCCTGTCCTAAACAGTTAGCTTGCTGCCCCATCCACCTCACCCTACCCTCTGTTGTCTGAGTCCATGCACCAGCCCCTCCTTCCTTTCTGCCCTCCCTATTTAATTGACCTTTCACCCTCTTATCTACTCTAAGTGTTCTGTTGAGCCGCCACTGCCCCTCCTAACTGCGTAGCATAGTCATATAGCTGCCACCTGTACCTGCCACTTCCACCCTGCCTGTCCACGTTCCATGCCACTCCCTTTTGCTCTCCATGCTCTGCTGCAACTGCTCCTCCTGTCTGCCCTGCATGGTTTGTTGTGAAGTCCCTTAACCTACCCTCTTTTGTCTGTGTCCAGCTTCTATGCCCCATTCTCTCCTCCATGGTCTTTGTGCATGCCCCTCCCTCTTGCACACCATGGCCGTTGTGGTCCCACTAACCCTCCTGCTTGCCATTTATGGTCTTCTGTGCTGCCACAGCCCTCTAATCTCCCCTGTGTGGTCAGCTTGCTGCCCCTGACCCCCTCCCACGTATCCCTCCATTGTCTCTGTCTATGCAATTATAGTCTCGCTGTTACCCTCAAAAGTGTGTTGTGTTTCTAGCCCCATCCCACCTGCGCTCCATGGTCAGCTTGCTGCTCCTGCCCTAACCTCTTGCCCCTGCCCTCCATTTTCGATGTGCAGACCCCTATTGCCTCCCTCCTGCCTTGTTTGGTCCACTGTTGTTCCCCTACCCCCTCCCTCCTGCCCTTCATGGTGTGTTATGCTGCAACTGTCCTTCCGGTCTGTCCGCAATGGTCATCTTGCTACCCTTGTCTCTTTCCCCTCTGCTCTCTGTTGATCATGTGCATGGACCCGTTCCCTCCCTATTGTTTTCCATGGTCTGTTTGCTGCACTGCTGTCCCACTTGCCCTGTGTGATGAATTGTGCTACTGCAATACCTGACACCTTCCCTGTAAGGTCAGTTTGGTGCTCCTGCCCATCTCCCTCCTGCCCTCTTATCCAAGTCTGTGTCCCTACCCCATTCCTTCTGTCCTCCGTGATCCAATAGACCAAACTTGCCAACATTGTGAACTTGGTTAGAGGGAGATTTGGGGAGAAAACCTGGTGAACTGATTTTCCCCACTGACTAACATTGAAAAAGAAGAGATTTTAGGCATGTGACAAATAAAATTAAGGTATTTTGGGATTAAAACATCGGGAGTCTCCTGCATGAATCGGGTCTGTTGACATGAATGGTTGTACTGCCACTGCCTCTTCCTTCTGCCCTCAGTGTTCTTTTATATTGGCACAGCCTCTCTTGCCTGTACTGCATGGTTGTTTTGTTTCCCCTGCCCCCCTTTTCCCTGCCCTTCTTGGTCCATTATGCTGCCACTGCCCCTCCTGCCTGCACAGTGTGGTCAACTTAATGACTATTTTCTGAGTTTTCAAATGGCAACAAAGCGCTTTTAACTAATTTGCTATCTTTATATTTTATTATCCAGCTGATCACTTGATTATATGTTGCACTTAAGGGAAGTATGTGGAGTTTTTTTTCTTTAACTTTTCTTTATTGATATAACATAGTACAGTTAAGTAAAGCATTATCAGGCAATAATTACAGTATAATCAAAGTGGTCCCGCACGTTAGCAAAAGTACATCATCCTTTATAAAGAGACACAGAGTAAAAAATAAATAAAAAATAAGCAGAGGAAGCCCACTATCGATACTGGAAGAAAGCCAGGTGCACCACTCTAAGAGGGTCAGGGGAGAGTATAAAATAACGCCAGCCTGTCTGTCCAACACTTTAAGCCAGGCATGGGTGGCGGAATTAATAGAGTCTAGAATACTGTGCCTACGTGTAGGATTCCTGACTAGCGCCTGTGGGAGCGTGTCAGTACCAGCAGCGATTCTCTCTCTCTCTCTCTCTATATATATATATATATATATATATATATATATATATATATATATATATATATATATATATATATATATATATATATATATATATATATATATATATATATATATATATCGAAGCTCCAAAATCCTAAAAATGCCCAGCCGGGTCATAGGAAGAAGAAAGCACTCGCAAGCACGGCACAGCTCGTATTCACAGGGCAAGTTTATTCAGGACAGACGCGTTTCGGGAGAGCCCACCCTTTCTCAATGTTTTCATCTCACAAAACGGGCGCAGCGCCATTATGAATGTTTACCAACACATATGAAAACAAACAAAGGACTGATGCTTTGTCGCAGCAAGGGGCGCCATCTTAGAGTGTATCAATATCACATATACTATACTGTTATGCTTATTGCAAAACCACAAACAACAATAATGCCGTGTATCGGCTATCCTACTGTCAACAAAAAAAACCAATACTAATCTCATGTAGTATATCACAAGGTTAAGACAGTAGTAAAGTGTTGGAACCTGACCAACCTACGACATGAACACCGTATTTATAATGTGCACAGGTCGGAAAAATCTTGCCGTGGATATATACACATATGCGGGGGAGTAGTGGGGCAATGCGGTCAAGCGGAGGCGTGGGAACACTGTGCAGCTCTATAGTATAGGTCTAGATCCGGGGCGTTGAGGCGGCCCAAAGAATACTGCAAAGTGAAAATGTCCCATTTTACACAGGGTTGTTTGCCAGCTCAGGCTAAAATTGTCATGAAGGACCTTTATTTAATGAATATGTGCTGTGGAAGGACCATGGGTATATTCTGAAACAGGAACAACAGTCTAGGTAGGACAACCATCTTCATCAATGAAACACATCCCAGTAGTGAAAGTGGTAATCACTTCCATCTAATCATGTCCTCTTCTAGTCAGTCTAATACTTTCCTATAATTATCAACCAACACTACTTCTGGGCCAGTATGTATCTGAATCCCTAGATAGAATACAGACTCTGTTGTCCAGTTCAAAGGGAACTGCAAGGTAGGAGGGAGGGTAGATGTGGTCAATGGAAAAATCAAGGACTTATTCCAATTAATGTTTAGTCCGGACAGCTGTCCTAAATGGACCACTTAATTCAAAACAGGGGTGAGGTGGGTGGAGAGATCCCTAACATATAGTAGTAGATCATCAGCATATGCAGAGACTATTAACTGATATCCTGGGAAGCATACCCCCCTATAACTGTGCTATTCCCTAAGGGCGCATAAGAAGGGTTGGGATACCAAAGCATACAAGAGCGGGGATAAGGGGCATCCCTGCCGAGTGCCCCTGGATATGGGTATCGGAGCCATCACCAGACTTCCCAGCCTAATTCTAGTGCATGGCGCATCATAAAAGACCTTAACCAGTTGTAAAAAGACTTCGCCCACACCCACCCTCCTGAGTACCATTTTCATAAAAAGCCATTCAGCAGAATTGAAGGCCTTTTCGCCATCCAAGAACACTGCATCTGCGTTAATTTTAGGGTTGAATGCTGAAATCGTATGGAGGTTAGATGTCAGGTTGCGCCCTGGGACAAATCCGGCTTGCTCGACCCCCACTCGGCCCGGAAGCAGTGGAGAGATGTGATTGGCCAGTATCTTAGTGAATACTTTTGTGTCTATGTTTAACAGGGACAAGGGTCTGTATGACAAGCAATTGCTGGGGGGTTTTCCAGGTTTGAGTAGGGTAACGATCAATGCCTCACGCATTGAAGGGGCATTAGCTTACTCTCTGCCATCTCTTCAAACAGGGTAACTAGGTGTGGGATTAGAAGGTCTTGAAACGCTTTATAAAAGGTGACTGTCAACCCGTCAGGTCCTGGGGTGGAGCCAACTTCGTTGATGCGAAAAACAAAAGAGAGTTTTCCCTAATAAACCCAGAAAGGACTGGGAAGAGGTATAGCAAAAAAAGTGTTTTTTTTTAAAAATCCTCATGTATTATTTACTAATGTTTTGCCACATATGCTTTTCTAGATTTATGAAGTTTTTAACCATAGTCCTGAAGAAGGTGTTCTACCCAACTAAGCACCGAAACGCGTCGACAACACTGCTTTTTATATGTTTTTTATACTGTAATGTTTGGAAGAAAGAGAACATGTATGTATTTCTATGATAAGAAAATGTTTATGTGAAATTTGAATCATTTGATATAAAAACCTTTTTCTTCTTTTTTAATAAATGTGATATTTTGATACAATCTATGGTCTGTTGGCATATGTGTTACTGAGGAGATTTAAGTTTGTTCATAATAGGTGTCTTGCTCTACTGGTCTGATTTATTAAATAATGATAATGAAATAACCACAGAAAGGAACCCCCCTTTTTTTGCCAACTTCATTGATGACAAAGCAACCCTAATTTGCCTGGGGTCTAGGGGAGCCATGTGATGTGTCCTATGGGAGTCTGTGGGCGAAGGAAGGCGGATATGTGTCAAATAATCCTAAATAGCAGAACCAGCAGGGGGGTCCATGACCTATAAAGCTCTGCATAACATCTACTGAATCTATCCGCAATGCCTTTTGAAGCATATATCATAATACCATCTTCACCCTTAACATAGACTTTGGAGTTAGTTTCCCTCGGGGTTCGCTGCAATTTAGCTAACAGGGCTCCGGGGCGCTCGCCCTTCCAGTATACACGAGCTGTGGCATACATGCCTAAGTGCTTGACTTCACTATCAGCTGTGTCCTGGAATTCCTCCAACAGCACTTTAATATCATTTACTGTCTCAGCATGTCCCCTCTACTGGTGCTCTTGTTCCAGGGCTGTAATGTCCACCTCTAGTTTAGCAAGCCTGTTTTGAATGGACCAGAGAACTCCTGCATACTTAGGAATTGTTTCCCCACAAATACAAATCTTAAACGTTTCCCAGACTGTTGAAAAGGCAGAAACTGAGCCTATGTTCTCTCTAAAAAAGGTGTCAATATCTGTAGCCATTTCTGAGCGAAATACCTGTTCAAGTAGGGAGTACGACGGTGTTGGACTTGGCCCTTTTTGCAGGGTCATCCCAGAACTTTTTGCCTTCCTCCTGTATTTTGTCTGACCTGTTTTTGTTGGTTTTATCACTCTATGCACTTTACACTACTGATCAGTGCTAAAGTGCATATGCTCTCCCTATTGTAAATTGATGTATGGATTAGAAACTCCATGATTGGCTGATTTGGTTTACTTGTCAGACCTTAGTACAGTGTACTGAGTGTGCCCCGGGCTTGTAAATCCAAATGCTGCTAGTGGGCTTGCAGCACTGGTAGTGCCACCCACAGAAGCAGCCTGTAAAATGTGTCTAAAGTCCGCCATTGCAGAGCCTGTGTGCAGTCTGGTACTGTCATGCTGACTGGGCAAGTGCACCCACTTGCCAGTCTCTAAACCTTCCCTTTTCTTGATATCAGACACCCCTATGGCAGGCCCAAGGGCAGGGTGCATTGTAAGTATAAGGTAGGACATGCCCTGGTGTGTGTGGCATGTCCTAATAGTGAATTACAGCCATTTTCGTTTTTCACTATTGCAAGGCTACCTATGCTCCATAGGCCAGAATGGGCAGTCAGATTATTACATTTTATAATCCAAACTGACTCAGGGAACATGGTAGAAATTCGAGTTTAGTATGCCTGAACTCAGAATGATAAAATACATCTTTTAATGAAGTTGGTTTTAACATTCTGTGTTTGAAAATACCACTTTTAGAAAGTAGGTTTTTTTCTTGACTAACTATCCAGGCCTGCCTCTGCTAGGTTGTGTATTCCTTGTCTGGAGTTTGAGTGACAGGGCTGGGGCATTCTAGGAGACAGAATGAGTCAGCCCAGTGGTGAATAGAGAGATCTGCATCTAGATGGGAGGGAGGAGTTCCACCTGGGACCTGAATAGGACTATGCCTGCCCCCCATAGTGCTGGCTCCTCCCCCTGTGGTGTGTCTGATGTCTCTGCCCTGCACTGTGAAAGGAGAGAATGAATCATGTCAACAAAGTGCTCCAGGGCTGTGGTTTCTCTCCACAATGTTGGCTCCACCTCCTGTGGGGCGTCCGATGTTTCTGCCCTGCACTGTGAAAGGAAAGAAGGAGCCATGTTAACAGAGTGCTCCAGACTGGTTTGGAGTGGGCAAAGGCCCCTCTGCCCTCAGAGAACAAAGGAGTTTGAGGTATAAATATTGGGACCCTGATCCCAAGAAATTAGATCACTTTTGGACTACAAGAAGAAACCTCTGCTGAGGAGAGAACCTGAAGAAACTGAGGAGAGAATGAAGTTCTGCTTAGAGGATTGGCCTACAGTGGTTGCCTGATTGCCAAAGAGAGGAGAAAGAACTTTGTGTGTTTTACTTTCAACTTGTGAAGGATCTCCAAGGGCTTGGAACAGAGCCTGCCTCCTGCTGAAGTCTCAGGGACAACAGACTTCACCCCCCGCTCCCCAAATGCCTGCTGCTGTTTTTGGGCCTTCTGAGGGACTGCGTGTCGCAAGGAGATGGAAGCGCTACTCAAGAGGAAGAAGCGTGTCGCCGGCGCTGCTGCTGCCGTCGCAACTCTGAAGGAGAGTGTCGCCGCTGTAGCTGTTGTATTGCACCGAGAGAAGCGGCTCGCAACGAAGAGGAAGCGTGTCGCCGTCGCTGCTGCTGCCGTCGCAACTACGAAGGAGGCTGTCTCCGCTGTAGCTGTCATATTGCACCGCATCGAGAGAAGTGCCTCGCAACGAGGAAGAAGCGTGTCGCCGTCGCTGCTGCTGCCATCGCATCGCATCGTCGATTTCGCCGCTGTAGCTGTCGTATTGCACCGCATCAAGAAAAGTGCCTCGCATCCACGGAGCAGTGCACCGCAGTCAGAGCTGCTGCCGTCTCATCTTGGATGTCGCCGCTGTAGTTGTTGCATTGTGCGGAATCCTCTCTCAACGTCAGAAAAGAGTGTAGCAGCCAAGGCTGTTGCTGTCGCATCGCTGAACAAGGGTGTCGCCCCTGCAGCTGACGCATCGAATCGAGACTTCTCATATCATCGGAGAAGCGTGCCACATCTGGAAGATCTTCACGTCTTTATTTCTTTGCACCGGAACTTTGCTGTATTTCCATCGCTGCAACTCTTTTGATGCGGAAGCGCAACGCATCGAAAGGTACATTGACTCAAAGTGTCGCATTTTAAGAACTGAACAGAACTAAGCTAAAACTACCATTTTAAGTTTGGTATTGTGGATTTCTGTCATTTAATCGTCTTGTGTTAAGTCTATATAAAGAATACTTATTTTTAATATACAACTGTGTGTTGTCCTTCTAAAGTGTTGTCATTGGGTTACTGTATATGGTCACACATTTTTTACACACTGCCTCTGAGATAAGCCTGTCTACATGTGCCAAGCGGTACACAGACAAAATATCGATTTTTAAATATCGATATACAAAAATATCGAAGTTTAAATATCGATGGGACAAAATATCGAAGGTAAGTAATATCGACAGTCTTAATATCGATATTAGTATGATATCAGTAATATCGAAGTTTTAAATATCGATGTCAATAATATCGAAATAAATAACTTCGATGTTACTAACATCAATTTTTAAATAAATTTAGTGTATATTATATTGTATTTATTATGTTTTATTATTTATTTTTAATGTAATTTAATTAAATATTGTCTTTTACTTCTGTAGCGGGTTGTGGGTTTATAGGGGAATAGGGTGGGAAGTAATTTAATTATGTTAAATTAATTATTAATTAGTAGGAATTATTAATTAATTAATTGATTGAGAAATAATTTTTAATTAATTTTAATTAATTGATTAATTGATAAATATGTTCTGTAGCGGGTTATGGGTTTATTGGGGAATAGGGTGGGAAGTAATTTAATAATAATTAATTAATTAATATATGTTTGTACATATTTTAATTAATAATTAATTGGTAATTAATTTATATTAATTAGTTAATTAATTAATATAATTTTGTACATATTTATAATTATTAATTAGTTGGTAATTAATTAATATTAATTATTTAATTACATTAATTATAGTTTTTTTATATATACATTTTTTTTATTCTTAATTAATTAATTGGGAAAAATAATATTAATTATTAAATTAATTTAATTACAGCTAATGTGCTAATATATTTACTTTATTGTTATTGTTAATTAATTGGTAATTAAATAATATTAATTAATTTTGGGTAAAGGAGTATTTTTAGGGTTCAGGGTCAGTTTTCAGTTTTTGGGTAAAGGGGTATTTTTAGGGTTCAGGGTCAGTTTTCAGTTTTTGGGTAAAGGGGTATTTTTAGGGTTCAGGGTCAGTTTTCAGTTTTTGGGTAAAGGGGTATTTTTAGGGTTCAGGGTCAGTTTTCAGTTCATGGGTAAAGGGGTATTTTTAGGGTTCAGGGTCAGTTTTCAGTTCAAGGGTAAAGGGGTATTTTTAGGGTTCAGGGTCAGTTTTCAGTTTTTGGGTAAAGGGGTATTTTTAGGGTTCAGGGTCAGTTTTCAGTTTTTGGGTAAAGGGGTATTTTTAGGGTTCAGGGTCAGTTTTCAGTTTTTGGGTGAAGGGGTATTTTTAGGGTTCAGGGTCAGTTTTGGGTTTTTGGGGTACAGGGATATTTTTAGGGTTCAGGGTCAGTTTTGGGTTTTTGGGGTACAGGTGTACAGGGTAAAAACAAAAAAATATTACATTAAATCAATTAAATAACATTAAAAAAATTACATTAAATTATTAAGTGTTTTATTTATTTTAAATGTATATGTATTAGTTTTAATTTTGTTTTAATATTTTTATTTAATGTTTGTAAAATTATATGTATTTTAAAATTATTTTTACATTATTATTAATACATTTAAAAAAACGATATTTTTAATTCCGATATTTTTGTACTACGATATTTTTTTTCCGATATTTTTGTACTTACCTTTATGAAGATAGGATTCCGATATTTTTGATGTCGATATTTTTGTTCCGATATTTTTGTAGTTCGATATTCTGTCTGTCGATATTATGTCAGACATTCGTGCCAAGCTACCAAGGGGGTGAGCAGGGGTTATTTTAGAAGTGTACCCCCTTACCCTGACTAGAGGCAAGTGTCCCTATTTGTCACAAGTACCTACCTGTGCCAACTAGAGACCCCCAAATCTAACATTGATGTTTAGCGGTGAGGTTTCTGGACTTGCATTGGTGACTTATGTACAGTGATTGGTGAACACTACTAGTGAGTGTAGACCAAAACACAACCACATACTTTTTTGTAGATTTCTTTTCCTGGGATTTTCTATTTTTTAGAACTGCCAAGTTTAACCACCAAGAGCAAATCAGCATCCATAGCATCTGTTGATTTTGATTGGGAAGACAGAGAGCGATGTAGGATGCATGAAATGGAGCTGGCCAAGATCAAGTGGAGTGTACAACTGGAGTTAGAGAATAGGAAATTGGACCTAGAGGAAAAGAGAATGCAAATGGAGCATGAGTTGACAATGAGAGACCTTGATTTAGAGCTCAAGAGGCTTGAGGCTATGAGGTTCTCAGCCCAGCTGCAAAAAATGTGTGTAGCTCAGAGATTGAGCTTTGCTGAGATGAAGGTGGAATCCAGCTCAGATGGTGGCAGCAAAATTTAATTTTCTAGTGCTGAGGGAGTAGTACACACACTCAGAGATGTGGCGCCTGACTTGGAGGGGGTTAACATACACCACGAGGTTCAAGGACATGAGGTAGCTCCAGTAGTGCGCAGTGTCCCTGAGGAAAAAGGGGTAACTGGTGCAGGGGTTCATGGTCCTAGTGGTGGGAGGGATAGTCTACTGACTCTAGATGAGAGGTGCAGGGAGAGGGGTTCCCCCAAGGTTAATGTCCTGTTATGTAAGTGTGAAGACCGCCCAGAAGAGTGTGGGTTGAATGACAGAGACAGTCAGATACTGTCTTGCAAATCTCAGGAGCGTGGTGTGGAGTACGTGTGTCACGCACTGGATGGTGAGGTGAAGGATAGTTTGGTTAACCCCTGTAGGGGGCTGTGTGATCCAATTGTGGGAGAGCATATTGTAAGTCCCTGTTTTCCAGAGCTATGCCAACACCTGTTGGAGAGTGAGTTCTCTGACCCCAGGGAGCTCACATTGGAGGCAGACCTTTTGGTGGATTCCAGAGGGTCTGGAGAGGCATTGGGGAATGACTGTGGGGAGTGGCTCAGGTATCTTCCAACTGAGAGTGGTGGAAGTGGTGAAGAGTAGCCCAGCTAGGTGCCGTTGTAGTGGGAGGGGTGTAGAGGCTCACGTTCTGTCTCATTGGAGAAGGGGTGTGGGGCTGCGTGTCCCTAGGTGCCAGAAACCCAGTCTCAGAGCCTGGATGGCTCTTTAAGGGAACACCAGGTAGGGAGCCTAGGCTGCCCTGATGGGCCACCCATTGAGGGGGATCCCCTAGTGTCTGGTGAGTTAAGAGGGTCTGTAATCAGACCTCCATCAGTTCTGGTGTCTGGCAGTTCCGCTCCAGTTGGGAGGGTACAGAGGTCCAGACTGAGGGGTGTGAGGGGGAAAAAGTCCCCAGTGGAGGAACCAGTGGGTCAGGGGCCAGCCGGAAGGGCTGCGTCACCAGTGAATGACCTTGGTGACACCACTTCTGTCCTGGGGATCTTTGCGCACAGTCAGGTGGACAGGGGTCGGGAGATCTGCACCAGGCAGACTGTCACACGACATATGAGTTATGTGTCACCCTCAGATAGGGGGGGAAAGGGTGCTCCCAAGGAAGTCCTGGTTTGCCAGGCAAGTGTTCAACCGCAGGGTTTGGTCCCTGAGTTGGGAAGCCAGGTTCAGGTGTTGTCTGACCTAGAGGAAGGGGAAACTGTAATCAGTGTCCTGACCGAGGTAGCTTCCAGGGGTACTCCTCCAGTTGGGAGGGTGTTGTGCTCTGAAAGGGGGTGCAGAGGGAGGAAGTCCTCACCTCTGACCCCAGGTGTGGGAGAGGCCACCCCAGTCTCTGGTCCAGCTGCCGGGTACAAGCCTAGGGCTGGTGGGTCAGTGTCAGGATGTCATACCTGACATGACAGGAGGGAGAATGGACAAAGGGTGCCAAGCACCTGGGGTTACTGCCCCCGTTCTCTGACGCCACAGATGTTTGAGAGCCCTGAGAGGCATAAGGCCTGGGTCTCATCACTGACTACGGTTGGTGGCAACTGTGGCTTGCTGTCTGTCTGTTGGGACACACCTGTGAGCAAGTTAAGGTTTGATGCTGCACAGGTGGTGTCCACAGGTGAGGAGAAGGGTTCCCCATGGATTAGCATGGTGGGCCCTGAGCGTCTGGAGGGAGAAATTGAAACGGGTTTGTCAGACCTCAATTTTATCAAGCTCAATAGGCTTACCAGTACTTGCACGGGAACAGAGATGCTAGGTCCCTAATCCCTCTAAGCAATGCTCGCAGGTCTTAGTAAGAACCTCCGGACATTACCTCGGGGGACGGGGAAATTGGATAAAATAATAAACAAAGAAGAGACTGGTCCTGAGCTGGCTCCTTCAGTCGGCTACTTGCTGACGTCTTCTCTCTCTTCTATGGAACCTAAGGAAGTAATGCACCGTTACAACCTATCCTTCTCTTTCTTAGTCTAGCCTTACTTAATCTCTTAAATCTCACCTACCCACACTCTTCAGGACTCTAGCTGCTCTTCTGCCTTTTCTCTATGAAATTCTTTTGTCTCGCTCATTAGTTGTTACTGCATGGAAAGATATAGGATAGTTATTTCCCTGGCTGTCTGTCTAACTCCTTGTCCTTTATTATTATGAATATATATATACTCACTTACTTCACTAATTTTATGAGTTCTTTTTTAAATGTATCCTTTTCTACTTCATCCTTTATTTTCCGCTATCTGTTATGTGTCTTCAACTCCTTAACACTGTGTTTTGTCTCATTTTAGAACTCAGAAGTTGCGTCACATTTCTAGCAGTCTCTGGTTAGTATTAACATATTTACATTGAGTCTTTACACATTCTTAGCTTCCATTATCTTCTCATTAAACCTTGAATTCTCTCATTTGTTTTAGGCTCAAACCGAAGACCAATGGTTTTCTCCAAACTCAGGTAAGTATAACTCTATGGCTTTTACTACATTTGTTTAATGTCACTTAGCTTTCAATCTTCATTCAGCTCTCTTGCTGCTCGAAATTCGGCTCTCCTCTCAGGAGCTCTTGACGATAAACACTGTGAACAGGAACTCGCACTTGACTGAATGCGCCGAGTATTTCCTCACGAACCTCTTGAATATTCTCTTAGATACTCAACAGCGTCGGATTATAAACTTTTGTGACTAGATTTTAACTTTAACTAGGAACTCAAATCTTAGGCTTCTTCGTCGGCTGAAATCTCTGGTGAAGTGCACGTTTCCTGTCACGCTCGCGCTACACCTTGATTTCTCTGCAGGTTCGGCGAAGAGACTAGACCGCCAACCTGTCTCTCGAAAATGGCAGCCATCTTAGTTCTCCTATGCCGAACCCGCTCAGTCCAAGTGCCTTAACTTTGTGAATCTTGGCACAACCAGGGCAAGTCAGTGCCACAAATTATTAGACCCTGTGTAGGGGTCCTGACAGGGTTCAGATTGGCGTAGAACTGGAATATGCCCCTGCAGTTGCCAGCCAGGTCCAGGTTCTATCGCCCAACGCAGGTAAGCCCATCAAGGTAGTGATTGGTCTACCCTGCATTTTGGCTGGAAGGGGGTTGTGTTGGATCCTTTTAGCAGGGTTACCCCTGAACGTTTTGCCTTCCTCCTGTATTTTGTCTGACCTGTTTTTGTTGGTTTTATGACTCTGGGCACTTTACCACTGCTGATCAGTGCTAAAGTGCATTTGCTCTTCCCTATTGTAAGTTGATGTATGGATCAGTGACTCCTTGATTGGCTGATTTGGTTTACTTGTCAGACCCTAGTACAGTGCACTGAGTGTTCCCAGGGATTGTAAATCCAAATGCTGCTAGTGGGTTTGCAACACTGGTTGTGCCACCCACAGAAGCAGCCTGTAAAAATGGGTCTAAGGTCTGCCATTGCAGATCCTGGGTGCAGTCTGATACTATCCTGCTGACGGGGCAAGTGCACCCACTTGCCAGTCCCTAAAATGTCCCCTTTCTTCACATCAGACACCCCTATGGTAGGCCCAAGGGCAGGGTGCATTGTAAGTATAGGTAGGACATGCCCTGGTTTGTGTGGCATGTCCTAATAGTGAATTACAGCCATTTTCGTTTTTCACCATTGCAAGGCTATCTGTTCTCCATAGGCCAGAATGGGCAGTCAGATTATTACATTTTATAATCCTAATTGACTAAGGGAATATGGTGGAAATTTGAGTTTAGTATGCCTGAACTCAGAATGATAAAATACATCTTTTTGTGAAGTTGGTTTTAACATTCTGTATTTGAAAATGCCACTTTTAGAAAGTAGGTATTTTCTTGTCTAACTACCCAGGCCTGCCTCTGCTAGGATGTGTATTCCTTACCTGGAGTTTGAGTGACAGGACTGGGGGATTCCAGGAGACAGAATGAGTCAGCCCAGTGGTGAATAGAGAGATCTGCATCTAGATGGGAGGGAGGAGTTGCACCTGGGACTTGAATAGGACTGTGCCTGCCCCCCACAGTGCTGGCTCCACCCGGTGGTGTGTCTGATGTCTCTGCCCTGTGAAAGGAGAAAAGGAATCATGTCAACAAAGTGCTCCAGGCAGTCTCGGGACTGATCCATCAGCAGTATGTCGTCAAAATAGATAATCAATCTTATGCCCAGGGTACGCAGATACTCTACCACCGGCTTGAGGAGCTTGGTAAAGCACCAGGGTGCTGATGATAGGCCGAACAGCGGGGTCCAAAACTCGAAGACCTGCCCCCTCCACTCGAATTGGATAAACCTGCAGTGGGGGGAAAGATGGGGACAGATAGGTATGCGTCCTTGAAGTCGAGACGTACCATCCAGTCTCCCTGCAGTAACAGATCCCGGAGGAGATAAATTCCCTCCATTTTGAAGTGGCGATAAATCAGCCACTCGTTGAAAAACCTGAGATTGATGACTGGGCGGAATCCCTTTTCATTTTTTCTCCACCAAGAACAGATTGCTTAAAAAAACCCTGGGGTGCAGCTATGGGAGGCAAATTGCCCCTTTTGTCAGAAAGTCCTGGATCTCCTGATCTCACAGGGATTCGTCCTGAGAGGAAAAAAACAGTGGACGGGGTTTGACTGTTTGCACTGGAGTTCCGTAAAACTCTTTGTGAAACCCCTTTACCATCTCCAGAATCCCAGGGTCTGAGGACATCTCTGCCCATTTATGAGAAAACATGCTTATTCTCCCTACCAAGTGAAGAGGAGTTAACAGACGGGTGCTTACCATTATATCCGCTGGAGTTGTTGTGGGCCCCTTTGTGGCCACGGTTGTTCTTGTCTTTGGCGCCTCATGAGGGGTAGAATTTTCCTTGCCGGCTGTCCTGCCAGCCATAGTTTCTTCTTGCCTCGGCTCTCTTAGGGCCTTGGTAGGATTGGTGGCTGGAAGAGCGACCCCTGCCTCTTCTGGCCGCACCAAAAACCTTTTTGGGATGATGATTTTCATTGCTGCCTGCACCTTGTCAAGAACTGAGAACGTCCACACAAACTTTCCCAGCTCCTTGACGAAGGCATCGCCAAAAAGTGAGCCATGGGCCACAGGACCTGCCTCTGAGGATGAGAGCTCCCCTAGTTTGGGCTCTATCTTCAGGAGAATAGAGCTGCGACGTTCTGCAGAAAGGACGTAGTTTGCATTACCCAAAAGACATATCGCCCTCTGCGCCCACCCCGCCATGTCGTCCTTGGGATGGGGTTGGCCCGACTCTATGATTTTAGTTAGCTGTCCCACAACATCCAGGAGTTTGTCCTGGCAGGCCTTCAATGATCTATTGATCCCCTCCTTGGGATCCCTCATATATTTACTAAAGAAGGGGCACAGCTTTGTCTATCTCTGGCATAGCTGTGACCTTGTCGGCCAGAGATGGTCGGGGCATTCGGAGCCTGAGGCGGACCCTCACCTCCTTACTAAGTGGTTGTCTGATCTTAATGCCCACATTGTCTGCCACTTTCTTGTCCGGGACCCATTTCGCAGAGCACTGCCTGAAAATCCCTTCAGGGTCAAACATGTCAGGAGGGGCACTCTCCCCTTCACCAATATTGGAGAAGGATGACAGTGGGCTCCAAAACCTGCCCGAATCCTGAGTCTCATCTGAGGAGCCCTCTTCGTCCTCAAAATCGCCCTCCCCATGTCGGTAAACCCCTCTTCTGGGTCAAAATCTGTAGCGTCTTAGTGACTGGCAACCTGGGTAGCTCTTCCTCCCGGTAGGGTGCTTCCCTAAGCATTCGTGCACTCTTATGAAAGACTTCAGTCAGCTGACTGAAGCCTTCAAGGTGCCCTGCGTCAGGCCTATTAGCCTTACGTGGGTGAAACAGAGTCACCCCACTAGGTCCAGCCCCCCGTCTCCCAGTATCCCCGTGCCCTTGAAGACCTGGGCCGACAACTTATCAACGCTGTCCTGCAAGGGGGCCAACGCTTGTGCCCCTGCAGGAAGGCACTTTGGGGGGTCCCTATCCTCCTCAGAGAAATGGGAGGGCGCATAATCCTGTTCTCGCTGGGATTGCATATTAAATTGAGGGCAGAAGCACTGAATACAATTACGCCCGTTTGGTACTGTGGGCATCCCCTTCACCAGTGCTCCTTTTTATATATATTCTGCTTGTTTTTTTAAGTGATTGCTCTCATAAGATGCTTGTGGTTGCTAGATGCACAATCCCCTGTGTATACTCCAAGGGGCTTTACTTCCTGATCGGCACTCTTGAACCACTCAAGAAATTGTACATTTTGAATTATGTTAATTACAGTGATATACTGTAATTTTGAACAAAATAGAACAATAGACATGTTGTTTAAGGTAGAAAAATGAATTGTGTACTGTTCTATAGAGGATGTAAAATAAATATTTTTTATGGTCTTGCAAGATGCCCGCGAGCCTCTCACAAGTGGTCTGGGAGAGGAAGCACACCCTAAGGAAGGGTTCTAATTGGTTCATAAGGATGTTTTTATTTAGACTAAGAAGATTCCATCCTTTTAGCTTTATTTCACTATTGGACTTTGTGTGAGTAGGCATGTTTTACTTGCTCTTCTATCCTGTTTATCTTTGAGCAGAAAGGTGTCTTCATCTGATTCAGATGAACAGCCAGAAGCTTCTGCACCACCTCGACCACCAAATCCACCCAAGGAATCTTTGTGTGACAATTCTTTGAAATGAGGCCAGGTGCTAATAAGGTATCTGCAAAGTACAGGCCATATAAACTTTGAAGCAAAGAGTGAAGCCAGGAGAGCAGAAATAAACACTACAGTTTGAGTACCTCAGGGATGTGGAGATACCTGAGGTCTAGGTATTTGTAAAGGTTTGCACATGCAGAGTTGGCTCATTCTGCAGAGCTAGACAACTCTACAGGGTTTTTAACATGATTTGCTCCAGGAGGTACTGTGTCTGCGCAGGGTCTAAGTGCACAGGAGGCTATAACCCTGATTTTTTTTAATAAACTGCAATTTTGCTGCTTCTGCAAAGAGATCGTTTTTTCATCAGAGACAAGCATGTCTGCCCAGGAAAAGCTTGCCCAAGAGCACAAGTGCTTCCCAGGCAGAAGTTTTATTTATTTTTGTATGTATTTCTCCTTTTTGCTGGTGGTTTTTGTTAAACATCTCAAGTTGTATGTTGTTGTCCTACCCTATAAAAAGTTTTAAAATACAAAACAAATGTTAAAATGTGTTCAAAATGTTTTTATTCTTGTTCAAAATTCTTAACAAAAACAACTCTTTTTTGAGCTTCGCTATAGTTTCATGATCTATGTTGTTTGTACTATGTTTCATTTTTTTACCCTTATCCAAAGCTCTCACAAGACTCTAGCAATCCGATGGGGTAGTGCTTCCTGGTTTGCTCTAGCGAGCCTCTCTCGAGATCATTCTTTCTATAATGGACTTTGCATTTACACTGAATATATCCTGATGTAGTATGTGTAACTTAACACAATTAGTTTCAATGTAACAGATTTGTAACAGAGTGTTTATTTAATGAAATATATCTTATTATATAATTGCTGAGAAAAAGAAAACACTTTGGGGCATATTTACAAAAGAATTTACGTAGCACGGTGTTAGCCTTATTGGCTTAAAGCCGCGCACCACCACTTCTGAAATGCAGGGCTGCACTGTAATTACAAGAATACGGTGCAGCCCTGCATTTTTCCATGTGCTGCTGCTAAATTTAGCAGCCTAGCGCCAACGCACGGGCCCTTGCACCATAGTGCAAGGGTGCCCACGTTGAGGGGAAGGATTGTTTATATAAACAATCCAGAATGGTGATTTGTAACTTCTATGTGTGCTGCTTTGTGCAGCACACATAGAAGTTGCAAGTTGTAATTCTTTTAAATGATTGTTTATGTGCAGGAAGGGACACCTTCCTTCTATAAAACTTTATAAATAAACATAAACAATCAATAGCGTTTTGCTGTTTCTATGTGTGCTGCATAACACAGCACACGTAGAAACTACAAAAATGAGGCGAAAAATAGCAGGTTTTCCCTGGTCTTAATTTTGGTGATGCCCCATATATATGCCACCCTTGTAAATATGGGGCAGCGTCAAAATCAATGGGTGCTGCAGTGGAACGCCCACCACAATGCCCATTGCCCACCTCTTTCACGCTAAGTATAGAGTGAAAGGGTGCCTTATTTATAACCAAACCAACCACCAATGATAGTACTGATAATCAATTAGTTATTATTTAGACTAACCATAGAAATAAATCGATGATAGCCTAACATACTAGTTAAACACTTCAATTTATTTTGAAAATCTTTTTTCATTTTACATTTATGAAACTTTTTTACATAAATACAATATACAAAATATCAATCAGCTTTCTATCCACAGACACCATCCTCTCACTTCATCATATATTTCTCGACCTTGCGTTGTTTGCTAAACAAACGTTTTGTAACAATTTGGCTTTTGTGCACTGTAAATATCTTGTCACTTTGTGAATTTGTTATAAATGTTGTACTTTAGTGCACTAGAAAGACTGGTGTAGGATTTGTGGCGTTGTTTGGCAGTTCCCTCTGGTTTTCAAAAACATTAAATAGGGTTGGATAACCAGCAAGGGTCAGGTTTTGTATGGTTGGAATGCAGTATAGGTTATACATGAGTTTGAATGCAGATGTTTGGATGTGAGAAATAGATGATGAAGTGAGAGTATGGTGTCTGTGAATAGAAAGCTGATTGATATTTTGTAGATTGTATTTATGTAAAAGTCCGTCCTGAAAAAGAAAAAAATGTCATTAAGGTAAAAAGAAAAAAGAATTTCCAAATAAATTGAAGAGTTTAGCTAGTATTTTAGGCTATCATCAATGTATTCCTATAGTTTGTCTGAATAATAACTAATTGATTATCAGTACTGGCATTGTTGGTTGGTTTGGGTATTTACAAGGCAGCGGTAATCCATGTTAAGTGGCTTAACGCTGCCTTGTAAATAAGGCAAAGCCCATATCAAAGTGATGTTCCTGTGGCAATAAGGGCTTTTAAATATGCCCCTTAGATTAATGGAAAAAACACACTTGTTTTATCTGCTTGAGACCAAAGTTGGTACATCGCCAACATTGACACTCATTTATTTATTTTAAATCTATTTATTATTATTATTAGAAAAAGTTCAATCACTACTTTGTTTATGACCCTACGAGAGTCTCCAGAGATCATAAACTTTGCTTTTAAGAAGTTACACTTTCTATTAATACTGTATATATGCCTTTTAGTCCCCATTAGTAGGGTGTGGGGAGGAAGTAGACTTTTAACTGAGACCTATTCACAGTATAACAACAGTGCACAGTAGGGTGTAAGACACTTGTATCTCACTGACACCTTTCCACAGCTAACAACTGTGTACAGTAACATTAATGGTGACTAAGCCCTACTGGCTGCACATCTATCATAGTCTTGAATTGCCTTACAGCACAAAGGTATCTCAAGTTCCAGCATGTGGTGCTGTCGTACTACGCACCGAGCCACCTTAGGTGCAAATTAACCACACCTTGAAACAAGGTGCAAAAGCTATGTCGACAGAAAAGAAAATGCACTCAAGCACACACAATCCAGTAAATGGCGGTATGCCTCTTCTCAGTAGAGTTGTGTTGCAAAGATCAAATCAAGTCCACAAGACTCAGATTCTTCCATAGCGTTTTTACTTCACGATATAATTCTCTTATGGTATGGGTCCAAAACAACGCAGCCTCTGTACAGTAGATTATAGGGAGAGCCTGGACTCTCCAGTGAGACTATGCATGAAGGTAGCCAGTGTGTAAAGTAGGATGTAAAGAGACACTGCCTCTCCACTCACACCTTTCCCAAGGCTTAGCAGTAGGCATAGTAGGATGGGGAAGCTACACATCTCACATGTAAGACATTACTATTTCATAGTAAGTAAAACAAGTACTGGCCTCTCCACTAAGACCTCTCAGCAGGAAAAAACCCCATAAATATTAAGGTGCAGGAATTTATTTCACTGTTCAGTGACAGCTCTCCCCGGGATGACAGACAAATACAGTAGTGTGTAGGGAAACATTTTCCTCTCCACAAACACCTATCTCCAAGACAACATGGATATGCAGTAGGGTGTTGGCAAGGAGTGGCCTCTCTGCAGCACCTCTCCTTATACCAACAGTATACTTAATGGTGTCTGAGAAGGGAGTGGCCTGTTCACTAACATTTTATCAGGGTGAGAGGTATCTGTAGTAGGGTTTAAGGATAATGAATCTCTCTGCTCATACCTCTTCTCATACTGACAGGTACGCATAGTAGACTGTTGGGAGGAGCTGCCTTATTTGCTGACAAATCTCTCTTGCATGATGCCTTTGTAGTACATTGTGGAAAGAGGCTGGCCCCTCTCCTGTGACCTATGTCATAGGTGATGGGTGTGCAAATTAGGGTGTGAAAAGGGGAGTACCGCTCTGGTCACAGCTCTCTCCAAGATGGGAGATGTACAAGTAAGGACTAGGGATGAAATGACCTCTATGCTGAGAAGTCTGTCTTCAAAAAACAATTATAGAGACTATGGAAAGAAAGCACACTTCCCTGCCAACTGGGACATCTTCCTAAAGTAACATATGTACAAATTAGACCATGGAGACTATTCTTTCTGTGCAAATTGTATATGAGAAGCACTGGACTCCAAACAGAGAACCCTCTATTGGATAATGGGTAAGCATAGTGGAGTATGAGGAGGGACACACCCTCGACCCCATCGTCTCAGTAGGAAGCAACATTCACTTCAGCCATACCACACAGCCTCCCTAGACTGACCACCACTGTGTACACTTCTCGTTCGAAAAAACCACCACTCACAAACATACACCATGCCCTCCACGAAGGAATTGGAGCAAGGTCACAGAGGAGCACCTCAGCTTCACCCTCTACCATCATTCCCCTCCCACCACGACCAATATCAACTCTGCAGCCAACTGAACTCCACACTTAGATCACCAACTGCTCAGAAAAGCTCACCCCCTCCGTAACTCTGACAGACAGCGCCCCATGAAAGCCACCTGGTTCACCATCGACCTCTGAGAATCCAGACGCACCTGCAGATGCCTTGAGAAAGTGTGGAGAAACACCAAAACCACAGAAGCTCACCCACCTACAAGAACGCCATTACTGAATACCACCAACACATTAGATCCACCAAAAAGACCTTCATCTAAAACAAAATCCTCGCCAACTCCAGCAACTCGAAGGAACTCTTCAACATCAACTAGGGATTCACCAAAGCACCCAGCAAAGCCTCAGAGAAACACCTTCCCAGGACCTCAGCAAAAAACTCGGATCCTACTTCCATCTCAAGATCAAATCCTTCTCTGACAATATCAACAAACAGACACCCGACGCCGAAACCATGCCTACCTCCAGCAACGCCAGACAGCTCACCGTCTCAACCTGGACCCCGATCACTACCCAAGACACTGCCTCGACCATGAAGAGCGTTCACTTAGGAGCCCTACGGACCCTTGCCCACCACACATCTTCCACAGAGCCGCTGCCACCATAGCTCCCGAACTACATCGCACCATCAACACCTCCTTCAAATCCAGCACTGACAGCTGGAAATCTGCGGAAGTCAAGCCCCTCCTCAAGAAGCCCTCTGCAGACCCCTCGGACCTCAAGAACTACAGACCCATCTCTCGCCTCCACTTCATGGCTGAAGTCACCTAGAAGATCGTCAACAGCCAGCTCATGAACTTCATTGGAAGTCAACTCCATCCTCGACTCTTCCCTATCCGGATTCCACAGCACTGAGACCGCCCTCCTTGCCGCCACAGATGACATCTGCACCCTCCTTGACCAGGGCCACACAGCAGCCCTCATCTTACTTGACCTCTCGGCAGCATTCAACACTGTCTCCCACCGCACTCTCACCGCCATACTCCACGACCGCAAGAATCAAACTCCCACCTCTTCTCTCTGAACCAACAGAGATCAACTGCAGAGTACCCCAAGGATCGTAGCCTAGCCCCTCGCTCTTCAACATCTACATGGCCCCCCTTCGCCACCATCATCAGAAAACATGGGCTCAGCATAGTATCCTAAGTCGAAGACACCCAACTTATCCTCTCCCTCACAAGGCAATCCGACATCACCAGACTCAGCTTCCAGGAAGGAATGAAAGACGTTGCATCATGGCTGAGCAACAGCTACCTCAAGCTCAACTTGGAGAAGACATTAGTCCTCATATTCAGACCCACTCCCTCAGCATGGGACAACACCTGGTGGCCCTCCTCCCTTGGCAGTCCCCCTACTCCTATAGACCATGCACGCAAACTCGGCATCATACTCGACTCCTCCCTCACCATGACCCGACAGATCAACACCGTCTCCGCCTTATGCTACAATACCCTCTGCATCCTTCACAAGACCTTCAAGTGGATCCCCCATGAATCAAGAAAGACCGTTACCCATGCACTCATTACTAGCAAACTGGACTACGGAAACGCCCTCTATGCTGGAATCAACAATTTTTGGGCTGCTGTGTGGCCCTGGTCAAGGAGGGTGCAGATGTCATCTGTGGCGGCAAGGAGGGCGGTCTCAGTGCTGTGGAATCCGGATAGGGAAGAGTCGAGGATGGAGTTGACTTCAATGAAGTTCATGAGCTGGCTGTTGACGATTTTCTAGGTGACTTCAGCCATGAAGTGGAGGCGAGAGATGGGTCTGTAGTTCTTGAGGTCCGAGGGGTCTGCAGAGGGCTTCTTGAGGAGGGGCTTTTTACTGCACCTTAAACTTGAGACCATTCAGAACACCACCGCCAGACTCATCCTCTGCATCCCACGACATGAACACATCACCCAGCACCTACGACACCTCCACTGCAGGGCTAGAATAATCATAAAAATTGACTAGACCTGCAGGTCTAGTAACCTATAAAATCTCCTATACCTAACTACAATGCACTTGACCTCTGACTCTGAAAGCTTAGCAAATGTGACAAGTTAACAAGATTTAAAAGCCTTTTTATTGCTCGTTTACTTTGTGAGCAATAAAGATGCCTTTAAATCTTGCTATATTGTCACATTTCTTCTGCTTTCAGAGGTGGAGGTCAAGTGTCAGTTTGACTTCCTATGCGCCAGAAAGGGCGAGTAGGACCTAAAAATAGCTCATCCTGAATGAATCAGTCTCACAAATGCGAGCGGTCAAATGGATTTTTCGAGCCCTGCACTGGCTCCCCTTCCAGAAGAGAGTAACCTTCAAGCTATTCACTCACGCCTACAATTCCCTCCACAACACCGGACCCCAATACCTCAATGAAAGAGTCTCCTTCCACCTACCCAAGAGAAACCTCCACTCTGCCAACCTTGCTCTAGCCGAAACCCCACGCATACCCTGAGCCAGAAAAAGTGGAAAAGCCTACTCCTACATCACGGCAAAGACCTGGAATGAACTCCCACTCAACATCATATGTTCCCCACTTTGCACACTTTCAGGAAGAACCTCAATACCTGGCTCTTAGGATGAATCAGGAACTGCGCGACCCCTCCCACGCACCTTGAAACCCTCACGGGTGAGTAGCACGCTTCACAAATCCCTGATTGATTGATTGGTTGACTACCCTCTGCTTTCAAATCTCTCTCTATAACGAAAACTGTGCATAACAGGGAATGTACAGGAACTGGCCGCTATGCTGAGACCCCTCTTTTGCATAACAGGTGTACATAGTAGGGTGTATGGACTCCTTTGAGACCTCTCTCTCAAATAACGGGTGTGCATAGTAGTAAGTGAGTGAGGAGGAATTGGCCTCTCCTTTCAGACCTATCTTTCAGATGATGGGTGTGCATAGCAGGGTGTATGGATAGAGCAAACTCTCCTCTGAGACCTCTGTCTCAGATGATGAATGTGCATAGTAGTGAATGAAGAGAGACAACCCTTTCCTCTTAGACCTTCTCTGAGATGATGGATGTGCGCAGTAGTGATTGTAGAGGGTCTGCCCTTTCTTCTCAAACCTCTCTTTGAGGTGACAGGTGTGCATATTAGAGTGTGTACATGGACTGGCCTCTCCGGTCAGACCTACCCTCAGATAACGGTGTGGTTAGTACGGTGTGTGGAGAGAGACTGGTCTTTCCACTGAGATGACCGGTGTGCATAGTAGGGTGTCTGAAGGGGCTGGCCTTTCCTTTCACACCTCTTTCTCAGATGACAGGTGTGCATAGTAGTGCATGGGGCAGGACTGCCCTCTCCTGTTAGACCTCTCTCTCAGATGACGGATGTGCATATTAGTGTGTGGAGATGAACTAGCCTCTCCTTTTAGACCTCTCTCTCAGGTGACAGGTGTGCCTGGTAGGGTTTATGGAGAGAGACTGGCCTCTCCGCTGAGACCTCTCCCTTACATGAAGGGTGTGCATAGCAGTATGCAGGGAGGGACTATCCTCTCCTTTAACACCTCTCTGTGGCGTGTGTGCATAATAGTGGAGAGGAACTGGCCTCTCCTTTCAGACCTTCCTCCCAGATAACAAGTGTGCGTGGTAGGGTATATGGGAAAGATTGGCCTTTCCGCTGAGACATTTCTGTTAGATAATGAGTGTGCATAGTATTGTGCAGGGAGGAACTATCCACTCCTTTCAGACCTGTCTCTCGGATGACGAGTGTATATAGTAGTGTGTGGGGAGGGGCTGGCCTCTCCTTTAACACCTCTCTTTTAGATGACAGGTGTGTGTACAAGGGTGTGTGAATGGACTGGCCTTTCCTTTCAGACCTCTGTCTCAGATAACAGGTGGGTGTAATAGTGTGAGAAGATTGACAGGCCTGTCCTTTCAGACCTTTCTCTCAGATGACAGGTGTGCATAGTACGGTGTGTTGAGATTGACTGGCCTCTCTGCTAACACCTCTCTCTCAGATGATGGGTGTGTGTAGTAGTGAGTAGAGAGGGACTGTCCTCCTTGACAACACCCCTCTCTCTGATAATAGGTATCCACAATAGGGTATGGGAAGAGACTATACTCTACTCACAACTCTTACCAAGCCAATGAGCATAAATAGTAGACTCTGATAAACAATATCTCCAGTAATACTCCTTCCTACAGCAGGAAGTGTGTATACTACAGTGAATTCAAAGATCACCTACTCCTTTCTACTTTTTACTATCCCACAAGAGTCTCCTGTCTTCTTTTCAGGAAGTGGGGAGAGAAGGAACATACACTCACACTCGTGATCAAGGAGGCTTGTCCCCGGAAACGCGTTGAGTGAGCCTTACTGACTTAAACACACGCTGGAACTGCGAAAGCGGCCTGGACATTGTTTTGTTTGGAATTGTGTTGAAACAATTTAGTGGAATATATATATATATATGTAGTATGCAAGACACTGTATATATTGGGCACTTTTCTGATAAGTCAAATGTGAAACTGGACAGCGTAATTATTCACTGAAGCTATTGATAGTCAAACAGAGACCTTTATGCATGTTGGTCGATTAGCAATTACGATTAGGGTTAATATTTAACCTCACTGGGGGTTTACACGTGATCAATGACGTTATTATGACAACAATGCTTAATTTATTATTTCTTCTTATAATGTGGATTTCAATTATGAGAACATGTTGATTTACAGTTAATATGTTGACTAAATTAAGAAAAGTGCAGTTAACTTTCAGTTGTCTCTATATATTTATCCATAAAGACATATATGTGGCAATATAGGCTCATTTAGGCCATATGATTTGCATATTTGGTGCCTTTGAATCATGTATTTATGTGTTCAAACTGCGTGACTAATGGGTGTACTCCATTCTAAGATGGCCACCGCATTTACAAGCTTTGAGTCCTTTGTTTATGTTGTTTATGTTGCACTCACTAGGTGAAACTTTATTTAAATGTTGTTCATTGGACTTGTAAACTACCCGTGATCAAGGCGAGTTTCCTCGCTGAAACGCGTTGGGTTTTCTGTTTCCATGAGCTGTCACGATGCTGCACTCTAAATAAACAAGAACTTTGGAAAAGCGCACTCTGCTAGAGTCTTAATTCCGGATCTTTCAAGGAGAGTGCATTTACGTAGTTTACTACGTTTTGTGGACTTGTGTATATATATATATATATATATATATATATATATATATATATATATATATATATATATATATATACATATATATATATATATATATATAAATATATATATACACACACTACTGTTTACTTGTTTTTCTTTGAAATGTGTTTGAAAGTAAACAGCACAACAGAAAGGACAACTATTCACATCTAGCAATTACTATACAGTAATTTAATTTCAGCAATGCTTGAAATTACCTTTTGTGTGGTGTCCCCCAGATCTTTGCACTATGTTTTTGCTGCTTTAGAACTCAGCACTTTACCCTTGCTAACCAGTAGTAGCATGTCTGTGCTCCCACTTTAAACAGGGTAAAATTGGCATACTTCAAATTGGTATATTTAAATTCCCTAATATAAGGTACAAAATGTACCAAAGGGACTGGAAATTAAATGCAACTAGTGAACTGTAGCATATATTATTTCATCCACTATAGTGGCAGTGCAAACATGGCTTCAGGCCTTCCACTGTAGCCTGCCTGGAACAGTGATAAACATGTGCTGCAAAGTGGAAAATAAACCCTTTTTAACAGGTAAAAACCTTCCTTTTAAATATTAGTAACTCGCCCCTAATTATGGCATGTAGCCCACAAGGTAGTGTGCATGGTACATTAAAAATAGGCATGTTACTGCTTTCACTGTGGCAAGATTTTCTGTCCTATGTAGAAACCAATAGTGTAGATTAAATTCTAATGCTATATCTTAGAAAAGGAACCAGCTAAAAAAGGTATTCACTGGGTAAGTCAGATTTGTAATAAATATTAAGGGAAAGTAACTTTTAGAAAGTTACCTTTTCTCTGCCTGCTAGTCCTGGAGGCTAATTTGCATTAGTGCTCCGGCTTTTCTGCCCAATGTCTAGACTTGAATAGGTGTGAAAAAGATGTGAACTACCTCCCTGAAGCAAACAATAAGCTGATCTGAATGGTCAGAGATGACTCCTCTGAGTTCAGAAGAATATGGAGGGTAGATGGTGTGGATCCACTTTTGAAACAGTGTCAAATCCAGTTTGACAAGTCTGTTGAGCCACATATAACATTTAAGGTACACTTGAAAGGGAGAGAACAGGCTGCCATGGCAATTCTTGTGGGTCCCCTAGCTGGTTAATGAAGGACCCTATTTTCATCCTACCCGAAATTTGTCTCTGGGTTTACATATAACACGTGGGTTGTACATAAAATGCAGAAAACAGGATGCCAAGACAATTCTTGAGTATCTACTGCGTGTTTGCTAAAGTACCCTCTTTTGTTCCACCAGACTTCTGTTTCTGGCTTTGTTCTTGATAAAGTACCTGGTCCAAACTGGATTTTACAGTACCAGTTCACTCCCCACCCACACCCGAGTGTGGCCGTAGATGTTTGCCATCTTGGAAATGCCCTGGTACATGGTATTTTGTCTGTTTGCAATAAGGAAATAGGTAGTGGTACTACTGAAAATGTAGATAGGGTTGGCCTCGGAAACATTTGTCCCATTGGTTAAGGAAGGGCCAGGACTCACCCTCTACTCACTAGGTAGTGCCAGGCATAAATGTGGCACCTCCAGGCAGCCACTTCAGGATCACTATCTGAACCTGCCGAAGATCAGAAGAGGACTGGACGTGCTGTCTTTGACCTGAGAATAATCCTGAAGTATTGGACCTGCTTCCTCTTGTACCCAGGGCAAATAAGTGGACTGCAAGAATCAGCTGGCTGGCCTCTTGTATGAGTACAGGGTGACAACAAGCTTCAGGAATCCTTTTTCTAGAAGGCATTAGCAACTTGACCTGGACCGGACCCTGCTGTTAGCCGCTGACTGACACCCTGCGAGTCTGTCAGTGCCTCACCTGAGGTCCTGGGGAGCTTTAAGAGTGTACGTCTTTGGTGGATTTGAACTTAATAGACTAAGTCAGAATGTAAAATCTTTGACCAGGACCAACTAGTTGGTGTATCCAACCTGCGCTCCATAGCAGTTAGACTCGAATCGCATCTAGGCCCTTGTCTACCATGACCATTGACTATAGGTGCTTTGTACTTTCGGGTGCTTTTTCTACTTAGAACTTTGAGAATTCATACCTACGGTTCCTCTTCTTGGATGTGCGTTATTATGGTGGTATTTTGTTTATTGAATCTTTCTCTAGTTCTCTATTTTTTCTTTAATTTGGTTTAAAGTTTTTATGGCTTTGCATTTTGACTTGTTTTTTTACAGTTTTGGTACTGTATAAATACTTTTCACATTCCATAAGTTAAGCCTGTCTGATCTGTGCCAAAACCACCATCAATTACTCATGATATAAATGTTTCACAAGGAGACACTGTAACATCCAAAACATAAGGACCTTAAGAGTTGAAAATTTTAAGACTATTTTAAATTGTGAATATCCACATGCAATAACTTTAACTTTGACAAAACTGCACTTAAACATTGGCATCAAATAAGAACAATACATTAATTATGAAGAATTAATCTTTCATTCAGATATTATTGAAATATGTTCATGTTTGTAGGGGTGTTCCTGTTGTAGACAAAAGCGTTACCCCCATAATATCCAGTTTGAGATATTAATATCTAGGTGAAATTGTCATCCCTTGAGTGCCTGAATAAAGCATTAATTAGGTGGACAGTCACCAGTTAACATTTTCAAAATATCAATGACTGCACTACACCCACGATCAAAGGGTGTGATGTCACTCTCTGTGATGCCCCTGGCGATGAACTGCTTGCAAATGTAAAGGGACCCTCCACTTCCTTTATTGCCCTAGGCCTTACAAAATGTAGGACCGACTTCGAATGATATAAGATAATTGTATTAACTACATTACCGAGTGCACTGCAGCAGGTGAAGAAAGTGACCTCCTTCTTTGTTTTATGTTCAGAGCCTTCATCTGGATAGTAGCAAACCAGTGCTTCTGTCAGCACTGTCAGGCAGCATTATTCGGACCTTTTGGAATTTGTTCTGGAGCTTCCGAAAATTCTACTAGAACAATGAGGTTCTTCCACACCATAAGAGATCCTAGGGTCTATGTTATGTCCAGGGATCGCAAATTTATTTGACTGAATTTTTGGTTGAGCCTACTAGATAGCACAAGGTGTCTAGTTGCAATATGCTTATTGTGGGCTTCCTAAAGCTTACAGGGACTTGCAGTTCCCTCATTGAAATGAATGAAATGAATGAAAAATGAAATGAAAAACAATTTTATTAAGCGCTAACAGCTGCCCTGAGGCGTCCAGGCGCTAAGACTAAAACAGTACCTTCAGAAAAGAACAGGGGATAATCTGACTAATTAAAAAGAAAAGTCTTGAGCTGTTTGCGGAAGCTCAGCAAGTTAGAATTAGTTCTAAGGTGAAGGGGAAGAGCATTCCACAGTTTAGGGGCATTGTAGGCAAAAGATCAACCTCCAGCCCTCGCTCTCTGGATCCTAGGGACTTGGGCCAAAAAAGCATGTGAGGAGCGGAGGGCTTTATTGGGTTGGTAAGGTGACATCAGAGATTGGGTAATTTCTGGCCCGGATTTCCAGTAGGCTTGATGGGCGATGCACATAGATTTAAACTTGACTCTCTCCCTAATGGGGAGCCAGTGCAACGCTCTCAAGCCAGATTTTATTGAAGTCCTACAGGGAATGCCAAGCAGTGTACGAGCTGCACAGTTTTGGATACGCTGCAGTTTTTGTAGAATGTACTCCGGCGCCCCCAGGTACAGAGCATTGATGAAGTCAAGGCAAGATTGAATTAGGCCCTCTATGACTATCTGCCTGGCCTCAAAGGGAAGAAGTGGAAGAATTTTTTTAATCATCCTCAGAAGGCCGAAGCAGGTCGCTTAGATTTTGGTTGCCTGTATGTCGAAGGTCAATGATTTGTTCAACCACACCTCCAGGCTTTTGATGTTATCTCTGGGGGTGGTGGCTGTGCCCATGCTCGAAGGCCATAACAGCTCCAAGGTGGAGGGGGCTGCGGGGCCTAGGAGCATTAGCTCTGTTTTATCATCATTGAGCTTCAGACAGGACTTCGCCATCCAGCTCTTGACTTGTTCCAGACATGTTGTTAAATTAGACTGTGGTTGTGGGCTATTCTTCTGCACAAGGGAGACCACTAGCTGGGTGTCGTCCACATAGGTAATGATGTTAATACCATATGAACGGACAATCCCAGCCAGCGGTCTCATGTATGCATTAAAGAGCGTAGGGCTCAGTGAAGAGCCCTGCGGCACCCCACATCCCAATGGCTTGCTAGAAGAGACCGATGTACCTTCGAAGACCTGGAAAGTTCGATCACTTAAGAAAGACCTAAGCCAGGCCAAAGTTTATCCCGAAATTCCCAGGTCAAAAAGACGGCTTAGGAGGATTTTGTGATTTACCGTATTAAAGGCGGCGCTCAGATCAAGGAGGATCACTGCCACTGACCCTCCCCGATCCAAGATCCGCCTTGTCTCCTCTGTCACGGCCAATAAAGCAGTCTCCGTCCCATGTTTGGGGCGAAAGCCAGTCTGGGAAACATCAAGCAGGTGGTTGCACTCGAGAAACTGAGTTAAAACGGTGTTAATATGTTTCTCGAGGATCTTGGTTGCCCAGGGGAGAAGTGATATTGGACGATAATTATTAAAATTCGTTGGGTCAAGAGCGGGTTTCTTCAGCAAAGCTCGGACCATGGCATGCTTCCAAGCCGATGGTACTGTCCCACTTACTATAGAGGAGTTCAACAACTCTGTAAGTGTGGGAAGAATAACTTTATTGGCCAGGATCAGCGTGCCAGGGGGCGCTGGGTCACAAGGGGAGCCAGATTTTATTTGGTTTATAAGGGGCTCAAGAGTGTCAAGATGCAGCAAGGGAAAATGGACCAAGTTGTTTTGAGGGGGAACCTTTGTTTCTGTGGGTAAGTCCGGTCTTTGGGTGAACGATTCTGTGTCTGAATCTGAAAAGGAGAGATAGATTGTATTTACTTTCAGAAAGAAAGAGTTGGCTAATTCATCACATCGAGAAGGTGAATTATCATTGCCTGGCAAGGGAGATGGCAACCTAGTCAGAGTTCTCATTATCTGATAAATCTCTTTAGGTTTGGATCTTTTCAGTATAGTAGGTCGATTGTGTGATTTTTATTTCAGATTTATAGGTCCTGATGGCTTCCCTATAGATGGCTTTGTCCGTAGAATCATAAGTCAGACGCCACTTTCTTTCTGATCTTTTACAGAGACGTTTTTTTTCCCTGAGCTCTTCTGTGTACCAGGGTGCTGTTTTTTGCTGCCTTTTTGTGCCAGAAGTGCGAAGAGGAAGTGAGGAGTCCAAAGAACTTGTGATGCAGTTATTAAATAAACTATTATTAATGCAGGGGTCACAAGAAAGTGAGGGACTAGTGGCGGTGAGGATGCTGGTCCAGTTATCTATGCTAAGTTTAGACCAGTTACGAGTTTTTCGTGGCAAGGAGATGGAGGCTGGAGGTTTAGGTGTAGTCCAAATTAAAGAGATCAAAAAATGATCAGTCCAGGGAAGGTGGCCAATACTGCCCACTTTAAGGTATTCACTATTACTGAATATGGGGTCTAAAAGATGACCTTTGATGTGCGTTGGACCTAAGAAAAGCTGATCTAGTTGGATTGCAGCTAAACTGGCTGTCATTCCTGTGGCAGTGGTGTCTAAGATGTTATCGAAATGGATATTAAAATCTCCAAGTAGTGTAAAATTTGAGGGAGATGTGACCAATTCTGCCGCAACAGAAGAAAGGGCTATTTGAAATTGTTTTATAGGTCCAGGGGGGCGATAGATGAGAATCCCAGAGAAGCTGTTATTGGGTGAAAATTCAATAACAAAAGGCAGGCTTTCACAATCAGAAATAGACTCCGTCAAGCAGTGACATGTATAGATGTCCTTATATATGATCCCAAGCCCACCGCCTTTACCCTGAGGGCGATCTAAGCGGGCTATCTGATAGCCAGGAATGAGGGCTTGTACCAGGTCATGCTGGGAGTCTTGGGTCAACCAGGTCTCTGTTAAAAAAACTGCATCCGGAGTATGCTCATCCAACAGCAAGGAGATCTCTAGGTGTGTTTTAGAAAAGACCTACAGTTAAGAAGGAACATATGGTAATCCTTTATAGCCGGCTGGGTCGATGTATTGATTATATCAGACTTACAGTGAGGGCAGAACTGAGGGATCTCCAAAGGGTCAAAGTAGTGACAGCAGCGTACTAGTGTGGGGGGTCGCATTAGGTGCAAGGAGTCCCTGTTATATGTCAATCTCTGTCTAGAGAGTGGGACAGGGGGGGTGGCCCCTGGTCCCGGTCGGGCGCGGACGGGCGCAGACGGGCTTGCCCTTGGCGCGCCGCCGGTGCGCCCGCAGCGCCCGCCCGCTGCGCGGACGTAGAGACATATGATATTTATAGGGAGCAGAGGAGGGCGGGAGGCGTCCTGCGGCTAGACTGCAAACCCCTTAGCCTTCTCAAGAGGGCGGATATGGGCGTCTGTGAGCCCCTGTCCCTGTCCCTCAGCGTCAGCACCTACTCGGCTGCGCAGGGATCGAGGTTGGAGGTAAGGCAAGCTCCAGAGATCTTTTAAGAATCCCCGCAAGTAAGTAAATCAACTTGCAGAGAACACGGCGCAAATCATATGACACAATTTCACAGTTTTTAAAAAAGATTAAAAGAGCAGATAGAGCCCCCGGCTTCCGCCTCAGGGGTGAGCAGGCACGGTAGTAGTCAGCGCGCTGCTAATTACGGAAGTTTAAATACCTGTAGAAGGTGGGAGGCATCCTGCGGCTAGACTGCAAACCCCTTAGCCCTCTCAAGATGGCAGATATGGGGGTCTGTGAGCCCCTGTCCCTGTCCCTCAGCGTCAGCACCTACTCGGCTGCGCAGGGATTGGGGTTGGAGGTAAGGCAAGCTCCAGAGATCTTTTAAGAATCCCCGCAAGTAAGTAAATCAACTTGCAGAGAACACGGCGCAAATCATATGACACAATTTCACAGTTTTTAAAAAAGATTAAAAGAGCAGATAGGGCCCCCGGCTTCCGTCTCAGGGGTGAGCAGGCACGGTAATAGTCATTGCTTACTGTTGGTTGGCTCTATTTCATAATCTCATTTATTTATATAGTAAGTTTCTTATAATTTCAACACTTATTTTAAAGTATATATTTTTATTTTATGTTTGTAAATGTAAATAGATATTTTTATATTATATATTTTAATGTAATTTGTTTCAGTTAATATATATTTTTTAAATTAATATACTGTTTAAAATTTCAAATGTAATATACTTATCTATTTTGTGACAATATTTTGGTCTTTTATATTTTTGTAGCTGATATTGTGTCCTCTACATGGTTCTACATGGAGAGGACATGCTATCAAACTGTCATGCAAAATTGCATAGGTAAAAGAGGAGGCGGACTAGCTGTTATATCAAGGAAACACTAAAACTCAACAAATCTGACGACATTTCCATACAAGGTTGTGAGGCCCTCATGACCAGATTCAAACCTACATCAACTTCCTCCTGTAAATTTACAGACCACCTCTTAGCAGTGCAACATTCCCTGACAGGTTTACAGAACACAGTATCAAACCTTATGACACTACACTCCTACCTATGCATCTCTGGTGACCTAAACATATGGTTTGCCAAACCCAATATGCCACATCCAAGAACTATCTTCACTCGCCTAGACACACTGAACCTACATCAAATCGTCCCCAAACCCTCACATATCACTGGACATATCCTAGATGCCTTTTCTGTAAATCCAGAACTAGTTACCTTTCAAAGGATTACTCCAGTAACATGGTGAACCCATCTGGTAGCTTTACAACACAAAAAAACACAAATCAACATGCGTTAGGCCACCATACATGCATACACTTAACAACCGAGGAACAAACTAAGGGGCCTATTACGATGGAGGATTTTCCGCATCCTCCGGGCCGGCGGAAGCCACCGCCGGCCCGGAGGATGCGGAAAATCCTCTGCGGACCCAAAAAAGACCCACCGCCACATTAGGATGGCTGGTGGGTACTGGTTTCCATTCGCAGCTTTTCCGCCACGGTTGACATACAACCGCGGCGGAAAAGCTCTAATATGCCCACCGTCAGCCAGATTAGGATGGGCTGTGATACATGCTTTTCCGCGGCGGCTTTTCCGCCGTGGAAAAGCATGTGTAACTTCACTGCGGGGCCCGTTGCGGGCCCCCTGGGTGAAGGGGGGTGAGGGGTGCACATGGGGGGTACCTATGGTACCCCCCTGCATTTGTATGCAGAAATCGGCAGGCACCGCACGGTGCCTGCCGCTTTCTGCATACAAATGCAATGTATGCATTTTTACCATTGCGGCGGAAGCAGCTTGAAGCCGCACCCGCCGCAATGGTAAAAATAGAGGATTTGACCGCCAGGGTGGTGGTCACATCCTAATTGCACAGGAGGGAACTCCGCAGGCCATGTGGAGGTTCCCTCCTACTCTATGGTGGCGGACGGACTCAGGTCCGTCCGCCATCATAATCGGCCCCTAAATATTGAATGCTTAGAAATAGAACTAACTACCTTCCAACAATGAACTAGACACAATAAATGCCATTAAAAACGTTTATGAGTGGCTCCAGGAAGCGGTGGATAACCTAATGTCACTAAGAACAAGAACACAGCACAAAAGAAAACAAACACCTTGGAGGAATGCAGAACTAAAAAAGATAAAACAATAAATTTCAAAGCTGCAATGCATGTGGCTCAAAACAAATAGTAATCAAAAACTTCACCTGCACAAACTTAACAGAATATACAAGTCAACAATCAAAAAAACTAATAAAGGTACCATTCAGACAGAATTCAAAATGCTAAATGTGTAAATAAAGAATTTTAGAAAATGTTCACACAATTTTCTAAACCTAAATGTACAAAAGAAACTCATTGCATGCCTCAAGAATTTACTAACTGGCAAATCATTACAAAACCAAAGCAGACTAGCACGAACCACTTACAACACTCCCCCTCTGCACCCCCATTCCCAAAGATAGGTTATCACAGACTGTGCATTCCTTCAAACGGCTATCACAGAGTGAATTTATGAATCTGGTCAAAGCAAGCAAGCCAGCCAGCTGCCCTTCTGACCCTCGTCCACCACAAATCTTCAAAAACATTTTTTAACTACCTCTGCTGTCACACCACTAAGAAAAATTATCAATAATATTTTAACTACAGGAATCTTTCTAGTAGGCTTAAAAAGGCAGACCTGTACCCATTATTAAAGAAAACAAACCTGGACCTGCATGTCCCAAACAACTACAAGCTGATTACAAAATGACCTTTCCTGGGCGCACTGATAGAAAGAGCAGCATTTGCCCAGATGTCACAATTCATTGAAGATAACTCCGTACTCTCTGACTTCCAAACAGGATTCCTTTCAGGAAGAGTAACATAATCTGCCCTCATCGCCATCTGGGATGTACTTAAAAACACAGTAGACTGGAAGGAGGTTGCTGCACTACTTCTCTTGGACCTTTCAGCTGCCTTTGACACAGTTACCCATGACACTCTAATCCAAAGATTCTACGAAGCTGGCATAGAGGGTACTGCTCTTGAATGGATCACATCCTCCCTTCAAAGCAGGACAAATGTCACCCATACTACCCCTTTCTTATCCAAATTGTACTTCACAAAAGCAGGGTTCAGGCAAGGCTCTATCATCTCACTAATGCTTTACAACCTCTACATGAAGTCATTCTGGGCATGTAATAATTATGCAGATGATACAATAATACGTCTTAAAGCGAAAAGCCCCAAAGACATTGGAAACTCAGAAATCTTCATCTGCCTCAGAGCAGTTGGTTAGTGGATGACATGAGCCACCTCAAATTGAATATGTCTAAAACTGAAATAATCACGTGTGGCAATTGGAAAAATTATGACCCACTCTGCGCCTGGCCCGATGATCTGGCAACACCTCCCAAAGTAATACAGGAAGTAAGAAACCTTGGAATTACCATGGACTCCTAATGATCAATAAATGCCCAAGGTGACAAGTTAGCAAGATCAAGCTTCATTACTATGAAAACTTTGCAACGCATCTTCCCCACCTAGGATTTCCTCACAAGGTCCAAGCTACTATGTCTCTCGTTCTGTCTAAACTTGATTACGGCAATGACCTCTACCACGGAACATCTTTATCAACTATGTCACAACTACAATGAATTCAGAACTCTGCTGCCAGTCTAATCCTACATGTAAAGTCACAAACCCACATCTCCTCTGCCTTGAGGGCCCTGCATTAGTTACTGGTTGCCAGAAGACCCACCGCTAAGCAGCTTTGCATCACTCACAAAGCAATGCGTGGAACAGGACCATTTTTCATAAGAAATAAAATCAACAAATATATACGCCAAAGAAACCTCCACTCAAGATGGCACATCGCCTCAAAACCCCAGCATACAAGAAAAAAAACATGGGTTGTACATCTTTCTCTGTTCTGGCGTCCAAACTATGGAATCCATTACCCCCAAACATAAGAGCCACTGATAATAATCTTATTGTGAGAAGACTACTTAAGAGTTGGCTCTTTCCTACATGACCACCACACTCAAATGTACAGCATTGGCCTGTGGATGTAAATATGCATCATTTGATTATATGCATGTTTCTAGATAAGTGCATCGCTTTGTACAAATATATATACTACTTATAGTTAAAAAAAAAAAAAAATATATATATATATATATATATATATATATATATATATATATATATATATATATATATATATTATTTACTGGCAGTCGCCAGTAGATAGTTATAGATAGGACCAGTGCTTAAAATGGAAAAAGAAAAGTGCCAGTACTCACCATATTGATTGAGGATCTGGTAGGGGTGCGCCTCGGGGCATGGTTTCGAGGCAGGTATTTAACAATAGTGTAATTTTCTTATTCAATGCAAAAGCCCCCTAGTGCCCTCCGGTTACGTTTCTTCATATGTGCAGGGCGTAATTGGTGTTTATGCAGTTTTATATAGTGCAAACTTGGCAAAAGGGCATTAAAGCTTTTTACTTGAGAAGCAGAAGTTTTACATGAAAACATCTTTTTTTGTTTTGATGGCACTGGGAGATTGCCCAGAATAACAGGATTGGAGTTCATTTCCATGTGCATAAAAACAAAATAAAGTATGCTTTTGTGTAGATCTTGCACTTCTCATTCAAAGCGCTTTAATACCACCTGCCAAGTGTGCGCTATATATAACTGCAAAACAAAAACAAATGGCGCACTATACACATGAGCTTAACTTGGACAAAGGCATTGGGCACTCTGACAGTCAGTGGCGAGTGCATTCCAGCGCTGCAGCCTTACACTCTAACTGACAGCACAAAATTTCCAAAGTGAGAAGCTCTGTCCGTCAGGCCACATCTCCTTACTCCTGACACGCTGTGAGTTAAGAGTATAAGGCAGCAGCAGCAGCAACCTAGCGCAGGAATACACTCACTATTGACTATCACAGCACCTCACAGACACACTCTCTCTGACTGTATTTAGCAGCACCTGTGCTGCATATACCCATACCCCAGAGCCTGACCCCAACATGCCTATAGGAGTACCAGTACTCTCTTGACACAAGGAGAAGTTCCTGTATTCCAGGGGAGAAAACTGAGAAGTGCTGGTACTCAGTATCGGTCCATTTAAAGCACTGGTTAGGACCTAGATGCCATAGGAAAAGCTATTTTTGACTTGGCTATAACTTTGGTGTTGTTTGACCAATCTGCATGAAATTTTGCCCAAAAAGTGTCACATGGGTACTATTTATTGGGAAAGTTCAGGGGTGTATCGTGCAGTGAAGGACGAGAATTTGGGGTGCGAAATAAGGATGCATTTGAAAAGTTAATTCCCATAGGAGCCTTTAGCCACCTCCACAATCCGAACTGCTGAACGGACATACATCAAATTTGGCAGGGAGGTAGATGTCAGTTCAAGGATGTGCCTTTTGCTTATTTGGTGTAAATCTGATCAGTAGTTTTTAAGAAATTTAAGTTTAAAATTATAGTGATATCTCTGGCCGGGGATATTTCGCGAAGCAAATGCTCTGATTGGTTGGTCGTAACCTGAATGGAAAGTTGCGGCTGACATTTTATCTATCGGTATTGGTTCCCTTGGCTGAAAATGTGTGTGAATGCCCACATAAAGGGTCAGGGTGGAGATACTCTGACCCCATGATTGAGAAATGGATGTTTAACAACATAAGTTATGTGTCTAAAATGGAGTTTTATTAATCACGCATGATATTCGCGATGACACCACGACCGCCTGCCTGACCCTCATGTACCATCGTGGGGACATTGCGACTATCAACGTCGTTGTGTATATTGTTGAATCATTAATGCAGGTTCTTATAGAAATATTGAGATTCTGATAATTGTTTTTATAGAGCTATTTATATAGTGAGTTATCTACTGTGATGGTTACAATTAATTATATAGTTATGATTTTTAAATGTGGTGATGGCTATTGAAATCATGCTTTTGCTTTCTGTTTTCATGACGTGTCCAAGGGAATCACGATAAGCGACGTCATTACAAAATCCGTAGTCACCGTGAAAATGAAAACATGGTTTTAGAGATGGTTGTTCTAGAAATACACTAGTAAAACATAAAATTGAAGTGTACATTAATAAACCTCTATTTTGTAGAATACATTAATGTGTGTGCATGTATATGTGTTTTCACTTTATGGGAAAGGTGTGATCATCATGGTTAACAAAGTCACGACGTCCAGAATAACCACGAAAATGGAAAATAGGTCTTAATGATGGTTTTTAAAGAAAATATGAGTTTAAACATGTTTTGAAAGAAGTATGTATATAGTAATGTGTGTAGGACAATGTTCAAAATGTTTTTTCCATATTATTTTTGGATTTGTTGGTGGCCATTGAATGCCTGCTTTTGTTTTCTGTTTTCGCGACGTATCCGTGGAGATTACAACATCGTCACGAAGATCCCCAGAAAACTAAACAGGAGAAAAACCCTTTAGAAAAACACTTCACAATATTTTCGGTACTAGGGTGGTTCTGACAAGCGTCATTGTGTTGGTTGTGTGTATATGGCCAGATGCAGAGTTTCAGATTACTTATAAACACCCTGTTGCCTTTATCTGTAAAGTGTACTCCATCATTTCTATAAATTCGATGCATGTCAAAATACAGATTGTTGTTATAGATACAACTCAAGCGATGGTCTCTGAGGAATGCAGAAACAGTTTTATTAACATTTTTCCTGGCTTTGTCAATCTGTGAACAGAATTGATTTAGCCACTTCCATTTCTGTCTTTGGTATATATTAGAGTACACCAAGACAGTGTGTGGGAAAAGCGACATTAGTTCCATATAGGTTTCTTTCATTAGGATTTCCAGCCCTACACCAGTCAATGTGCCTAGGTCATTGCCACCACAGCACACAATTAAAGATTTGCAAACATTTGTGACATGAATTTTCAATTCTATTAAGGACACGGAGGTGAGGATTATGCTGCTCACTTCTTTACTGTTTATTCACAGCAGCCAATAAAAGCAAAGTAATAAACACTAGGTTACCCATAAACATCTCTTTGTCCCATGACCAACCATAGAGTATAACCCTATATAAGCTCTAACTAAGGTAACAGTGGCCTCTTTCTTTGATTGATCATCCAACAGTTAAGTCAATAAAACCAAGAGCTTGATCCTGTAGATCCAACCTTATGATAGAAGGACCTCCTCGTGAAGAGACAACTTGAAGCCCCACGGGGCTCAACCTCTGAACCTGGTTCTTGAACCAACAAGATGCTGTAACCTCCTTTAATAAAGTGACATACGCTCGCCACTGACTGTAGAACGAAGACCCTACGGCGATGTCCTCCATCACGCTCTACTTGCTATCAGCACCAGAAATTATAAAGGTTAAACCGTAACTCAGTTCTCCATATCTGATATCGTAACAATAACAATCAGAAAGGGAAGGGAAAACATAGGAACAACTTAAGCAGTATGAAGATATAATGCAAATAATACAATGCAATTATAATGCTAATACATATAGCTTGGGTGGGATAATCCTCGCCTCCGTGTCCTAAATAGAATTGAAAATTCTTGTCACAAATGTTTGCAAATGTTTTATTCTATGTCAGGAAGGGAGGCTCTGATTATGCTTGTTCAAAGCTTAGCCATCACTTCAGATGCCACATCAACAATAGATTTATATTAGAAAGCTTTAAAAGTTGTCTCTATTGACCAGTCAGCTGCATTCACAATGTTTGTGAGGCTGACCCCTAATGAGAAAGACTTAGATGCCATAGACCCTCGAGGTGAATGGGCTCCATATTTTGACACATCAATGCCTGCCACGCCCATGAGCCAGCGCACGCATCTTGACAAGGTGGCTGGAGTTACTGGGCAAAAAGGTTTTTGCAGTGCAATTAATAATTGGCCTTTCATGTTTGAAAGAAATTCAGCAGTACTTACCTCATACTCTTTTAAACATTGCACAACACACAGCTTAGGGTTATTTGGAAAAGCTGTGTATGATACCCAAGAGGTATTGCATTTAGTCCGTTTCGTTATAGCAAAAGTCACTTCCTCTGAGGAAAATCTACATCATGCTAGATCTAGCGCTCTTACATATGAGACTTAGCACGAAACCAGACACATCAACATGGTAAATTTGGCAGGCAGTTGCTTTCTTGATAAATACCTATTGGAAGGCCAGGCTTCCAAGAATCTCAGGACGGTAGACAGATCCCATAATGCAGAATATTTAGGACATCCAGAAACCCCTGAGCAGTTTACACACCAGATGATGCTCTTCTACCGGCTTGCCATCCACTGGAACATGCCCTGCTGAGATGGCTGACAGGAAATTGTTTACAGCCCTGTAAGCTAATCTAGAAGAAGCGAAGGAGGCCAAAAAGTTCACAAACAAAGATACATGTGCTTTAGCGGGATCCACTTCCCATTGAGAGCACCAGCCACACCATTGTTTCCAAGCTGATAAATATCGCTTGTGGGTATCAGCTGACCAGGCTTCGCTAATAAACATGTCAGAGTCTCTTTAAAGGCCCGGGACCTTCCATCTGTCCGGTAGGGTGTTAAAATATCGATTACAAAAATATAGCTGACATAAATATAGTTGTAAAAATATTGTTTACAAAAATATCGACACCCTATACTTAAACAGGTAAGTACATAAATATCGACTCCAAAATATCGTTGTAATTAATATAGATGTAAAAAATATCGACTTTTTAAAATAATTAAAATTACATTAAATAAATATAAGTACTATTAACAAAATACATTACATTACTTTTATTTTTTAAACTATTTAAAACAAATTTACTACACTTTTTAATTATAAACTTAATAAATGTGGACATATAAATTGATTTTACACATTACTTTATATAACAACAATAATACATACATATAATTAAAATATACAATATATTACTAATTAAAACATTTGATAGCGTAGGAGTAAAAATTACTATTCCCACTCCAGAGGGTGCAACAGTAGGGAAAGCGTTGGATAGCGTAGGGGTAAAAATTACTATTCCCACTCCAGGGGGTGCAACAGTAGGGAAAGCGTTGGATAGCGTAGGGGTAAAAATTACTATTCCCACTCCAGAGGGTGCAACAGTAAGGAAAGCGTTGGATAGCGTAGGGGTAAAAATGACTATTCCCACTCCAGGGGGTGCAACAGTAGGGAAAGCGTTGGATAGCGTAGGGGTAAAAATTACTATTCCCACTCCAGAGGGTGCAACAGTAGAGAAAGCGTTGGATAGCGTAGGGGTAAAAATTACTATTCCCACTCCAGGGGGTGCAACAGTAGGGAAAGCGTTGGATAGCGTAGGGGTAAAAATTACTATTCACACTCCAGGGGGTGCAACGGTAGGGAAAGCGTTGGATAGCGTAGGGGTAAAAATTACTATTCCCACTCCAGGGGGTGCAACAGTAGGGAAAGCGTTGGATAGCGTAGGGGTAAAAATTACTATTCCCACTCCAGGGGGTGCAACAGTAGGGAAAGCATTGGATAGCGTAGGGGTAAAAATTACTATTCCCACTCCAGGGGGTGCAACAGTAGGGAAAGCGTTGGATAGCGTAGGGGTAAAAATTACTAAATGTATTTAATAATTTATAAAATAACAATAATTATAATCATTAATTAAATAATTAATCAATTACATTGTAATTAATTTACTACATTTTCACTAAAAAATTCCTGTACACACACCTAAAATTAATTAAAAAATTAACATAATTAATTACATGATTATTATTCAATTAACTAATTGAAAATAATTAACTATTATTTATTACACTATTTATATTCATTTAAAACATTAATTAATCTATTATTTCATTATATTTAAATTACTTCCCACCCTACTCCCCTATAAACCCACAACCCACTACAGAACTATTAATACTAAATTCAACTTAAACTACATTATTAACTAATAATATACTACTAAAAATACTACTTTGACTACAAATATTCATTAAAAACACTACATTACTTATAATTATTTAAAAAACGATATTATTGTAAACTATGTTTTTGTAAACGATATTTATTACAACTATATTAATGTTAACGATATTACTTACCTGTCTGTCGATATTCTGGTCAGACGATATTTTTGCGTGTATCAAGAGGGAGAGAGAGGACCAGATAGCTAGTCCAGATCCCCGGTTTATATGTATAGTTAATCAAAAAAGGACTAGCTGGGATGGGGTTGGTATGATATTATATTGTAATCATACTGGTGACTCAGTATTGTTTTGTCAGGGGGAGATGGCACCTGTTGGGTGTCTTTAGAAAGCCCTCACCCACCAACCTAGTTGGTGGCATGCTTCATCATCGGGCCCACCCAGTGACACCTAGCGTGTCCCGGGTGTGCTACGACGCCTGGCTACAGCGGAGCAGGTATGTCACTGTGTGTGCGGTGAAGGGTGTTAAGTAAGTGAGTTTAAAACGGCTTGGCGGGGGTCCCAATACCCGAAGGGTAAGAATACTTTATTAAATGGGCCTCCGCCAGCGGTTAAAAATAAGGCAGTGGGACGTTGGAGGCGGGTTACGACCTCCTACGTCCTTTAATGTGTCAACATGTTTCAGCCAGTGCCTTATCTGTAATCTGGCTTTCTTCAGGACTGATAAAAATGTGTGTGGTTAAAATAGGGGTTGTGTAGTGCAGGCTATGTGTCTACACGCCCTAAAGTGTATCTAACTGTGAGAGGGGGGATTCCCTTCTCAAGATCACCTGTACAAATAACATAAAGGGACATAGACAAAACATACATGGGAGAAAAAGAGTCACTAGGAGAATTTTGTCATAGGTACTGACAGCCGGCTAAATAGCGATGGGGTGCAGGCTATTCACGGCTCAAGTGTAATGGTACTGGTGGTGCCATTATGGTGATAAATCGCACTAGAACTTCGGTAGTGAAGTGATTAAAACAACGGAAATATAAAACATTGGTGAAAACAGTGAAAAAATTAGGCGTAAGGGCTATGGCTTACGCTAGTTTTAGGTAGGTCAGACTTCAAGGTTATTGAAGTGGCATGGGGTTGACCCTATATAGGAGACAAAGTTGGGACCACTGGGGTTAGGAAACCTGTAGGGAGAAAGATAGCGCTTACCCAGTGTAGAGGTGGTAGATCAGCATACTCACAGGATTACTGGTCAGAGCCAGCGTGGGACCTGTTGTGCCTCCTTCGCAGAACCGGTAAATGATGGCTAGATCTGCTGGTTTATATACTGGTGCTGATAGGTTAAGTGAGGGCACCTGGAGGTGGAGGTAATGGTAGAAAGACTCGAGTTTTCGAGTCATGGTCGCGTTGCCTGGGCGCTGATAGGCTGAATGAGGCCACCTGGAGGGGGAAAGACTCGAGTATCGAGTCATAAACGCGCTGCAGGTGCGCCGGTTGCTTAGCTCTGTAGCGCGTCGTTGTGGCTCGTTTGCGCATGTGAGCGAGTCAGTGGCTAGTCTTCGCGCATGCGCGAAACGGGAATCAGAAAGGGCGCATGCGCGTTGAAGCAGTATTGCCGCGCATGCGTCTGTGCTGTTCTGGGCGCCCTAGTATTGCCGGTGCTATGGGAGATTATCGCGATGGGTGGTTATTCATTGGGAAATATATGAGGAGTGCCAATAAATAAGATTTTACCGAGAGTTACAGAGAATGAGCAAGTAAAGCACACAATAAATAAATTGCTAGTCATGGAAGCTGGTGGTCAGAGTGGTGACAAGCAAACAAGACCCATTAGTCATGGGAAAATGCTACCCAGTGGTGCTGGGTAGCATTTTCTTGCTCATTCTCTGTAACTCTCGGTAAAATCTTATTTATTGGCACCCCCCATATATTTCCCAATGAATAACCACCCATCGCGATAATCTCCCATAGCACCGGCAATACTAGGGCGCCCAGAACAGCACAGACGCATGCGCGGCAATACTGCTTCACCGCGCATGCGCCCTTTCTGATTCCCGTTTCGCGCATGCGCGAAGACTAGCCACTGACTCGCTCACATGTGCAAACGAGCCACAACGACGCGCTACAGCGCTAAGCAACCGGCGCACCTGCAGCGCGTTTATGACTCGATACTCGAGTCTTTCCCCCTCCAGGTGGCCTCATTCAGCCTATCAGCGCCCAGGCAACGCGACCATGACTCGAAAACTCGAGTCTTTCTACCATTACCTCCACCTCCAGGTGCCCTCACTTAACCTATCAGCACCAGTATATAAACCAGCAGATCTAGCCATCATTTACCGGTTCTGCGAAGGAGGCACAACAGGTCCCACGCCGGCTCTGACCAGTAATCCTGTGAGTATGCTGATCTACCACCTCTACACTGGGTAAGCGCTATCTTTCTCCCTACAGGTTTCCTAACCCCAGTGGTCCCAACTTTGTCTCCTATATAGGGTCAACCCCATGCCACTTCAATAACCTTGAAGTCTGACCTACCTAAAACTAGCGTAAGCCATAGCCCTTACGCCTAATTTTTTCACTGTTTTCACCAATGTTTTATATTTCCGTTGTTTTAATCACTTCACTACCGAAGTTCTAGTGCGATTTATCACCATAATGGCACCACCAGTACCATTACACTTGAGCCGTGAATAGCCTGCACCCCATCGCTATTTAGCCGGCTGTCAGCACTTATGACAAAATTCTCCTAGTGACTCTTTTTCTCCCATGTATGTTTTGTCTATGTCCCTTTATGTTATTTGTACAGGTGATCTTGAGAAGGGAATCCCCCTCTCACAGTTAGATACACTTTAGGGCATGTAGACACATAGCCTGCACTACACAACCCCTATTTTAACCACACACATTTTTATCAGTCCTGAAGAAAGCCAGATTACAGATAAGGCACTGGCTGAAACATGTTGACACATTAAAGGACGTAGGAGGTCGTAACCCGCCTCCAACGTCCCACTGCCTTATTTTTAACCGCTGGCGGAGGCCCATTTAATAAAGTATTCTTACCCTTCGGGTATTGGGACCCCCGCCAAGCCGTTTTAAACTCACTTACTTAACACCCTTCACCGCACACACAGTGACATACCTGCTCCGCTGTAGCCAGGCGTCGTAGCACACCCGGGACACGCTAGGTGTCACTGGGTGGGCCCGATGATGAAGCATGCCACCAACTAGGTTGGTGGGTGAGGGCTTTCTAAAGACACCCAACAGGTGCCATCTCCCCCTGACAAAACAATACTGAGTCACCAGTATGATTACAATATAATATCATACCAACCCCATCCCAGCTAGTCCTTTTTTGATTAACTATACAGACGATATTTTTGTCATCGATATTTCTTCCTGTAGATATTTTTGCAGCGATATTTAGGTAAGTTGATATTTTTGCGACGATATTCCCGTTCTGTACCATCTGTCCCTGAAACCCACCAGGCTACCAGAGGGAGTTGCTCCGATTCTATCAATGGATGTGGAGCTTTCTGAGGGTCCAGCAACCCCTGCCACTGATGTGGAAGGAGGATCGAAGCTGCACATGACATCTCCAGAAGAACTGGGAACCAAGCTTGCGCTCTCTAGAGTGGGGTGATCATTATTAATTCTGATTGCTGATCTTGGGTCTGTGCCAGAACTCTGGGAATCATCATAAACGGAGGGAAAGCGTAGCACAGAGATGCTGGACAGTTCTGAAGAAATGCATTTGTGGTGATCGCCTCCAGATCCAGATGCCAACTGTAAAAAGCATGGAGTTGTCTGTTGACACGTGATACAAACAGGTCCAACTGACAGGAGCCCCAAAGGGGATCAGTGACTGGAAAACCCTTAGGTGGAGTCTCCAGTCGCCGAAGTCCTGAAGATAACGGGAATGCCAATCGGCCACATTATTGTTGCAACCTGGAAGATATTTCGCTACAACTGAGATTCTGTGCTGAAGACAGAAGTGCCGAAACTCCTTGGCAATCTCCGCTAGAATCCAGGACCTCGTCCCTCACAGTTTGTTCATGTAGCGTACCGCTGACACATTGTCCATGTGAAGCAGGATACAGCAATCTGTCTACCGAGGTGAAAGACTGTAGATGGCAAAGGATCCTCCCAGCAGCTCCAAATAATTGATATGCAGAGAGAGTTCCTCCTGTGACAAGCAACCCCCAGTGTCAAATCTGGCCGCAACAGGCTCCCCAACCCCAGCGGCTGGCATCAGACTCTATCACTACTTCTGGAGTAGATCCAAAGATGGCTCTGCCGTTCCAAGCCTCCATGTGGTCTAGCCACCACAAAATCGCCAACCTCGCCTCATTGGAAAGAGGGATCTGTTCTGCATACCTGAGGCCTTTCCTGAGATGCTGAGTCTTTAGTCTTTGGACTGCCCGATAGTGAAGGGGGACCGGGAATATCGCTTGAATCAAAGAGGTCAGCATCCCGACCACCCGGGCTACTGATCTCAATGATAGAATCTGCTTGTTCAGAATCAATCTCAACTCCCTCTTGATTGATCTGTCCTTCTGAGTTGGGAGGAGAACCTGGCAGCTCCAGGAATCTACCTGGAAGCCCAGAAACTCGATCAATTGTGCTGGAGAGAGTGTTGATTTCTGTGGATTCACAATAAATCCTGGACTCTGCAATAGGTTGATTAACCATTCGAGATGGGTCACCACTAGTTGAGAGCAACGAGCCATGATAATGATGCCATCTAAGTAAATGAGTAGTCGAACATCCCGTGCTCTCAATGACTCCACCACGGGGCAAAGGAGTTTCGTGAAGCACCATGGTGCTGACGAAAGGCCAAAGGGGAGGACTTTGTACTTGTAACAAATCCCTTGCCAGCGGAACTTCAGAAAACATTGATGTGGTCCGTACATGGGAACGGACAGATAGGCGTTTTTCAGAACCAGATGGACCATCCAATCCCCTTCCTGAAGAAGGTCGCGAAGAAGATGGGTGCCCTCCATCTTGATGTGTCGATATATTACCCATCCATTGAAATCCTTTTGATTTAAAACTAACCTGGATCCCCCCCCCCCTTCTTCTTGACTAGGAAGATACTGCTGGCAAACCCCCCCGGGGGTGAGGGTCTGTGGCCACTATGGCCCCTTTCCACAGAAGTGAACGTATTTCTTCAGAGATAAAGTCCTGCTCTTGTTGGGAAAAATAAATTTGAGGGGAAGGAGAACTCTGACTGGGGAATTTGTACAGTTCTATCTTGTAACCCTGCACTGTCTCTAGAATCCATGCATCTTGCGAGATTGTGTGCCATGTGTGAAGAAAAACTGGATTCTGCCCCCAACATCACTTCCGAACATAGGGTCAGTCTCACCTGAATTTCTGGCATCCTGTTGTACACCCTGGTTTTCTCCATATCTGCCCTTCCGGAATCTGTTTTTGGCAGGTAGAAGGAGGAGTTGTTATTTTAGTTGGGGTCCTGTTAACCCCCTCGTCGTTGATGGTATAGTCCACGTGGGGCGCCTTGGTTATAACCATGGCCGAACGACTGCCCTCTGTATCGTCTGACCTTGCCAAAATCCATCCGAAAAGCACATCTGAGGGAGCCCTGTGACTTGTCCAAACCACTGAAGGTGGCAACAAATTTTGTAAGCTCTTTGAGGAAGGCCTGGCCGAATAGGAGGCCCTGAGCTAGGGGCCCTGATTCCGAGGAAGGAAGTTCTGCTAACTTGGGGTCTAGGTTTAGCAGGATTGAGCATCTTCTTCCGCTAGACATTGTGCAGTTCGCATTTCTTAATTGGCACACCTCCCTTTGCGCCCATCCAATTAATTCTTCTGGGTTGATTGCCATAGTGGACTCCTTGGTTCTAAAGTATTTTTGTCAAGGGGCCTGTCATGTCTAATAGTTTATCCTGGCATGATCTCCATGCCCGGTCTATGCCCTTTTTGGGTCTTTAGAGTATTTTTTCAGGTATGTAAGCATAGAGGGATCTACCTCAGAAGTCTCTGCTACTTTATCTGGCATGTCTGGTCTATGGCATTCTGATCTCAGCTGTGCCCTTATGTCTTTTTCGAAGGCTTATCAAAGCTGGGATTGGACGTAGTCTGTCACCTCCTGAGGCGGATGTACGTTCTCTGCTGGCACAAATGTTGGGTAGGGGTGTCTACATGGCGCTCCTTCTTTGATCTTTTGGAAGGTCTAGCGGCCTCCTCCTGATCTGGTCCGAGGAGGTTTCCTCATCGTCATCCTGATGCTGTTCAATGACAGCTGCCTCCTGGGGGGGGGTGGCGGGGGGGCTGGCGGGGGGTGTGATATAGTCATGGTCACCTGCCATTGCTTTGGCTAGCTTTGCGAAATCTGCAGCGTGTTTTTTTTTACCCCCTTCCCAAAGGATTTAGAATGGTTTCCAGATCTGGGGAGCCAGCTTTCCCTAATGGGCATATCTGCAGAGGTGGTGCTTCAGGGGCTCTATGGCTCTCACCAGGGCTCTATTTACTGAGTGCTGTACTCCTGCATCAAGTTCCTCCATGAGGTCTTGTTCCATGGACCCAGAGGGTTCGTCATCAAAGTATTCCTCCTCATAGAAGTATTCTGACATGATGGCACACTGTAATGCAGTTAAATATCCTATAGGAGGATTGTATATCTCCAGCACAAGGGGTTAAACCCACACAGAAAAGCTTATATAAAATATAAGAGTCCAGGGTGAGTGGAGCAACCCCAGGCAAGCCAAGATCAGTGTAAAACAATTATGAGATGGAGGGAGGGCTTGCCAATATCACTTTAGGCAGAGCCTATGCAGACTTTATTTGCTGAGCATCACGGGCAGCCTGTAAACGAGCCAAGTGGGAAGTCGAGCTGATAAACGCTGCTCCCACGCTCATTTAAGCCTGATACTTAGAAGAAAATCAGGAAAAATAGGACACTGTTACCTTAGTCAGAGCTTATATAAGGTTATACTCTATGGTTGGTCATGTGACATTGAGGTGTTCATGGGTAATGTAGTGTTAATTACTTTTCTTTTATTGGCTGCTGTGAATAAACAGTAAAGAAATAAGAAGCATAATCAGAGCCTCTGGTCCTGACATAGAATCATGAGGTGAGGAGCTTGGGAATCCACAATGGATTTAACCAAAGTCAGCAACTGATAAAACTTGAACCCTCTCTGGCCAAACCAAGTAATCTGCACATTTGGCAATACCTGCAGCCTCTTTAGCCTAATAGATGCAGCTGTGGCCAACAATCCATACTGTAAGCATTGAACATGAGAGTTACTACTATTTGAACATGGATATTCATTTCAAGACGTTTCCTCTTGCTGTAGAGTGAGACTTTGTCAGAGAATAGCGGATATTGCACAGGAAGAATTATTGAAACTCGAGCATCTCTCTCTGGTGTCCAATGGCTGTACGGAGCTGAACAATCCTCTTGGGATCAATGACAAGCCCTGGGCACTGACTTTGCTGTATTTCCGGTGGCGCTAGAGAGCAACTGCGAAGCCGCAGCCGCAGGCGTGGACGATACTGCGAGAAGCCATGAGGAGCCCGCGGAGCACGAGTCCAAGCTAGCCCAAAGCAGGGGGGAACAGCGGTAGCCCTGGCACCCGGCACCCGGCATCCGGCATCCTGCATTTAGCGCATCTAGCGCGGCGGCGGAGGAGAGGGGAGCAGCGGCAAGGGGTGAAGGCGGAGGCGGGCGGGAAGAGGAGAGAGGAGAGAGTGCAGCCCTACGGCCCCACGGTCCCGCCTCGCCTTGCCTTGAACCACCTCGCATTTGCTCGTACTGCAATCAGAAGCGCACTACAGGATCCAGTGGGTCTCGGGGGGGGGGGAGGGGGGATAAGTCAGCAGGTCACCTCTGCCCTTGTTCTGCGCTCCTGTACCCACCGCCCAGCACCCTGTGCATATTGCTTCGAAAGACGAGGGAGACAATTGACAACCTTTGTGTCTGACCCCAGGCTCCAGTCTCCAGTGTCCGTGCCAGCGCTAGTTTTGCGTCTGCTACCGCTGTCCTACCACCCCGGTCTTACCCCCAGCTTCAGTAGGGGATAGCAGGAGAAGAGGGGAGAAGAGGGGGAGTGGTGACGGATGGCGGAGTGATGACGGATGGCAGACGGTAGCCTGCTGTCTAGCTAGGTAGCTGGAAACGTGAGGAACCTGTGCACCGTTGAGCACAATCAGCGGGAGGAAGAGGGAAATAAGCTTTTCCGCCTGCTGGTTCATAAGCTTTCCTGAGGTCAGCCAGGACCCGGGGGTCTTTGGAGCGAAAGCCGAAATAGAAGGCAACAACGGGAAATAAAAAGTGAGATAAAACAAAAACAAACCCAAGCGCACCCCCCGGCACAGAGCCAAACCTCATCACAACAGAGCAGGAACCGGTCTCGGCCCATGAGACGGCAGCAATAAAACCGCAAGCCACGAACAAGCGTTATCAACCAAAGATTTACACAAAGTTCAACTTTTTAAAGGACACGGGTTCAGCCATCTTCTCGAGCAACGAACACCTGCATGGCTTGCAAACCCCACTGTTACCGTTGTCACCGCGACCATCAGACTCGCCACCACCAATGTTAGCAACGACCACAAGCCCTTCTCCCCCAGAAAAACCCATGGCACAACTTCATCAAGGCGTGATCTCGAAGCACAGGAACATTAACACAGCTCAGAGGATCCCATCTGTAAGTGGAAAGCCCCATGATTCTATCTCCAATCCGCAATCACCTCCTGCCCACCTGGTAGGACAGGATACATGCAGTCGGAGCACCATCCAGAGGTCTTCACTGGCCGAACTTACAGTCAACGAAAAAACTTCTTTAGTATCACATTCAGGCGACAAACCAGGTAATTGGCTAATTGAAAGGGCACCTGGGGCCGATCCAAACACAGAAGCAGCAGAATTTTCAAAGGAAAAACACTTCAGCCCCATGCCGAGCATACAATAAACGAGCCACAGCCACAGCACACCTATCAAGTCTATAAACCCAACATCTGGAAGCGCTCCACCACTTACAGATCCGGATGACGATGGCCTAGCTGACGTACTGACCAACTCGGGAAGGCTGGGAGCAGGTTCTCAGGACCCTAGTCAGAAAAGCGATGGCAGGGCAACGGTGTCTTATCTTAACACACTTGAATGGGAAGATATGCTTGCAACCTATAATCCAGATCATAAAGAGCACCTCCACCTTTGCCCACCCCTGGCAACCAACAACGCTAACAATATTAACAACAGTAAAAACGAGAAAGAGCTCTGGAAAGAACAAAACACCCGTACCTGGAATTCATTGTTAAACGCAATCCAGCTAGCTGTCGAAGCCCTGCAATATCTATCTGAAAAAATGGAGTTACAACTAACCTTCCTTAACACACTGGTAGTTTTCACATCCGGCATTGATGATAAGCTGGGCAACTTGAACAATTTGATAACGAGAGCACAAACAAATACCTACCTTAGCTGCAATTGCAGCCAGGTAGTGGACAAACTAGCTACATTGCCCTCAATGCTAACTGGCCACATAGGCGACATAAGGAACCTACACACAGAAAACGCAACTAAAGGTCTGGTCTCCAACAAAATCGAAGAGGAAGCATCTAGGAGGGAAACATCCGGTATAAAGCCAAACGACCACCTTGCTTCTGTAAATGAGGAGATAACACCGACGGGACTGGGGATCCCGCAAAAACTCAATGCAAAACAACGTCGACAAAAAAGGAAAGGGCGCAACCAAAAACCACAAACAGATACAACAAAATACTTCTCTATTTTCACTGGTACAAAGGAAAAAAGTTCGGTTAACATAATGAATGCATGCCCAACAGATCGGGCAAATCATGCTTCAAACAGTTTTAATCGACAGCAAAAACTAAACAGCAGTTCGCCGGATCAAGATGGGAAACGGACCCAAGACTCTCCAACAAGAGACCAAATAAAACAAAATGATGCACACAAAAAAGAGGCAATGAAAATCCAACTGCCTACACAAATCGGCAGCAACACGATCAAACAAGAGTGTGACACTGAAGGACAAGCGGGAGAAACAGTACCCCCAAATAAGGAGTCTGCTTCCCTAGGGCAAGCACCTGACGAGACGATGAACCAAGAGGCAGATGAAAGTAAGCAATCATAAACGTCAAACCCCCATGAAGGGGACATCAAAAGAATTACTGGTCCAATGTTAAGCTCAAACCACGAAGATCTAACCAGGGTCACAGCAATTACGACTGCTCATTCCATTTCTAGCCAAACAGTGCACTCACAGGTAAAATGGCCACTCGACACGGGTGCAACATCAAAACAAATTTCTTCAACCAAATCAACAACACATCCCGCCACAACACCTGGTGAAAGTAATTACCTGGTAACCCATGAAATACAACTAGGCTATGGACCTACAGCTAAAGCATACCACCCACCAACTAAATGGCAGAGAGAAGGAAGCATCCAACAGCCGACAGAGATCCTGGTTTTCTACCCTGAATATATGTCAAAAGGGCAGCAGGACCTGCTAAATCACGGCAACATTCTCAGACTAATTGAATGTATTCCCAATTTGGGGAGCATAAGTACAAAGGACCTAGTCTCTGTAGAATTCTTACCCGCTACTAACCCACAAAGCCCGGAGGCAACCAAGACAACTTGGACCTCTAGCAATGTCGCAGATTTGATCTTAGCGGAAGTAGAGCTATTCAAAAACTGGGGAATCAAGCTGGTCCCCCTACAAAGACCAGCCTATCCTTCGTCATTTTTGAGCAGAACAAGTCGGGTGCCAAAGATACATCAGGTTCACACCTTTAGCGTTCTTAGGGATGCACTGGGAAGCTCACCTAAAAGAAGCAAGAGTAGCCCCTGGCAGCGACCAGCAGCACGTCCAACGGTGGCAGCAGGCCCTCACTTAGCACCATCCACGAGCCGCTTGAGCCCACTGCTAAAGAAACATCAGACTTGCACTTTCAGTGCAATTAGGACAACACAAGGAAGCTCACCAAAAGGAAGCATATGCAGCCTCCGGGGCCGGTTGGAAGCAAGCTCAACGGCGGTATCAGAGCAAAACCAAGCTCCTACAAGGGAAATACTATCCCGAACCATCTTTATGCGCCCTGAAGAGGCCTGACGCTATGAACAAAACAGAGAAGGCAGCAGGGGAAGTGCATCAACCATAGGCATCTGCTCCTGGAACATCAATGGCCTAAGCTCAAACATGGACGATCCAGACTTCCAGCATTATATTACTCTCTTTGACATAATAACGCTGCAAGAAACCTGGCTTATAACTCCACAGCACATCACGGGCTACACTTGCTTTGCCACAGTAGCAGCAAGGACCAGCAGATTTGGCCACCACTCAGGAGGCCTGGCCACCTACGTTTCCACTACATCAATATCTTCAGCAATCCTTATGGATTCATCTTCATCTACAACATTAGCAGTAAAGATAAAATTAGCCCTTGGAAATAAAGAAGAAGAGGTATGCAGAATCAACGCATACGTACATCCCAAAAACAGAGCTAAGACTCCTCTAAAATCTCCAATCAATTGGCTGAGTATGTCACCCAGATGGAAAAGCCACTCTTCCTTCTGACAGGGGACCTAAACCAAGATCTACTTGGCTCGTCAGCAGGAGAAGAGGCACTGGCTCTAAACAGAATTTATACTATACCAACCCAAAGTGCCCCATTAAACAGGAGAAAACATCAAAACACCAGTTTTCTCTATGACCTAAAACACCAAAACCTTCGGGCACTAAACGGAAGATTTTTGACAGACTCTCCTCCAGTAGAAACTTTCTATTCGACCACAGCAAGCTCCATTCTGGACTATACTTTTGCTAGTCTTGCGTTATTCCCATACATCTTGGGGTTTAGCTTGGGTCGACATACTTCATAAACCAAAAAAGAATCAAATGCACGCCAGTTAATTCGACCATTCTGGCTGAAGCTGCACTTCAATTATACAATATCAAAAAATCAATTGCTGTCGGGCACACTACCTATTGGGAGCACTATATGGGAATACTGCTAAAAGAACTGGCAATCAAGGTTGCCCCAAAAGTCAATCCTCATAAAGAGAGCAGCAAAAACAACCTAAAGAAAGAACAGAGAGCACAACTAAAGACACTAAAAAGATCAGTAAACCTGCCATTATGGAAGCTGAGATTAGCCCCTAACAACATCTACCTACGAGCAGAGCTGAAACACCAAAGGGCTGTTCTCAATCGAACAAAATGGAATATTAAAAAAGACGTTGAAAACGCGGTTTGGGCAAAATTACTATACAACACCAAAACTAACAACAGTGCCCGCTTCTGGCAATCAGTGAATAGGATCATGCGCCCACAGCACAAAGATTTAGGATCTCACACCACGGAAGAGACTTGGATTAACTACCTCTCCAGTCACTTCAATGACCATTCAGAGCATGCAGGAGCACAAAAAAGGATCAACAAGAGCACAGAGTCAGATTGTGTAACGTACATGTCTGCGACATTGGGTCAGGTCAATCAAGGCTCACTCACCAACAGCCAAGACACCTCTAGAACTCAGCAGATAGCCTCAATCAAAGAGCAGATAACCAAAGGCAGGAAAGACGGTGCACCAGGACCAAATGGTATCCCACCAGACCTTTTTAAAGCAAAAATCAAAGAGTGGGTGGACATCATGCAAACCCTATTCATGGAAGTTAGGCTTCTAAACAGAATCCCAGAACCCTGGAGGGGGTCGACGATCGCCCCCATTTACAAGAAAGGAGACAAGATGGACCCAAACAACTATCGCTTAGTAGCCCTCCTTGAAAACGAGGCAAAATACTTTGTGGGCACCATCTTAGAGGAGATCGCACTTTGGGCTGAGTCAAATCTGATCATACCACTGAACCAGACCGGCTTTCGGAAAAAGACCGGTACAGCAACTAATATCCTCGCCATTTCATTAATTATTGATGCAGCAAAAACCAAAAAACTTCCGCTGCATTTGTGCTACATCGACTTTAGTGCTGCATTCGATAACATCGAGAGAGGCAGACTATGGGGGAAACTGGCACAATGGGACATATCACAGCCGACTCTAAACATGTTGAAGCTTCTTCACACTGACACCTGGGTACAGGTGAAACTAGGAGGCGGCACCCATCTGTCCTCAAAAGTTCGTACCACCAAAGGACTTAAACAAGGGTGCGTGCTTGCTCCAATATTGTTCAATCTCTTTATGGCGGATTTACCAAGACTACTCGATGCCTGCAATTCCCACTCCCCGAGGATGGGATGGAAAACTCTGAGTAACCTTTTGTACGCTGATGACGTTGTACTACTCAGCCACACCTATATTGGTGTTTAGCAGCTCCTGATGGAAATGCACAATTATTAAGCATGGGCTGAAAATTCGTTCCGCTCGCGGAATTTGCGGATTTTCCATGATTTCTCGATCCTCAAATCTTGCGAAATCGCGGTAAAATCCGCGAAGCAGCGGGGACACATTTTCAGCCAAGCACTTACAGGGTTACAGCAGCAGGTGCAAAAGTTGAAGCTAATTTTTTGTAACCTTTCACAAAAGGGTTACAAAGAAATTAACTTCAACTTGGGCACCTGCTGCTGTAAGCCTGTAAGTGCTTCCTGGGGCCTCATTGCCTACTTGCATTTATTCTCTGACCCTGCTCTGACCCTTGAAGCAGGGTCAGAGAATAGTTACAAGTAGGCAATGAGGCGCCTGTCACGAAAATTGAACCTCAACAGGAAGCACCGACAGATATAAAAACAAGCATTTGCAATGCAATAGGTCTCGCATTAGGAAAGTTTGAGCTATTGGTCTTGTAAATGACAATTTTTTTTATTTATGTGTTGGTTTTGAAAATAGCTTAATTAATAGCTTTGTCATTTACAATGCCAATTGTTATAACTTTCGCAAATGTGACACCTATAGCATTTGTAATGCAACATGTTTTGTATTTACGTGACTTAGCTGTATTGATATTACAAATTACAATGGCTTTGAATTTTTTAAAATAATTAATACTTAAATAAAAGTGATTTTAATTTATAATGGCAATAGCTTAAACTTTTGTAAATAACTTTTGTGAAGATTATGTTCAGTGTATTTTATTGTGATGAAAATCCAAGAACAGAAGTGAAATATTAACATCTTTTTGTAACATTTGCAATACAGTTTGAAACATTAAGAGAACATATTTGAACCAGTTGTTGTTGAATGGTTGCGCAGATTGATGCTTGGGTGGCGCTGAGTGGTGCTGTGGTGGTGCTGAGTGGTGCTGTGGTGATGCTGAGTGGTGCTGTGGTGGTGCTGAGTGATAATGTGGTGGTGCTGAGTGATGCTGTGGTGGTGCTGAGTGATGCTGTGGTGGCGCTGAGTGGTGCTGTGGTGGTGCTGATTGGTGCTGTGGTGGTGCTGAGTGATGCTGTGGTGGTGCTGAGTGATGCTGTGGTGGTGCTGAGTGGTGTTGAGGTGGTGCTGTGGTGGTGCTGAGTGATAATGTGGTGGCACTGAGTGATGCTGTGGTAGCGCTGAGTGATGCTGTGGTGGCGCTGAGTGGTGCTGAGTGATAATGTGGTGGTGCTGAGTGATAATGTGGTGGTGCTGAGTGATGCTGGGGTAGCGCTAAGTGATGATGTGGTGATGCAGAGGGCAGAAAGGCACAAAAAGCAGTCTAACAAAGGGCAGAAGGGCAGAAAAACAAGGGAAAAACGAGTCTAACAGAGGGCAGAAGGGCACAAAAAACTAGACTAACAGGGGGCAGAAGGACAGAAAAACAAGGGAAAAACTAGTCTAACAGAGGGCAGAAGGGCAGAAAAACGAGTCTAACAGAGGGCAGAAGGGCACAAAAAACGAGTCTAACAGAGGGCAGACGGCACAAAAACAAGGGAATAACAGAGGGCAGAAGGGCACAAAAAACTAGTCTAACAGAGGGCAGAAGGGCAGAAAAACAAGGGAAAATGAGTCTAACAGAGGGCAGAAGGGCACAAAAACGAGTCTAACAGGGGGCAGAAGGACAGAAAAACAAGGGAAAAACTAGTCTAACAGAGGGCGAAGGGCAGAAAAACAAGGGAAAAACTAGTCTAACAGAGGGCAGAAGGGCACAAAAAACGAGTCTAACAGGGGGCAGAATGAATCCCACCCTGCTTGTTTGTCCACGAAGATGCCACCTTTTTGTGCAATACCTCTACTCAACTGGAGTACTTTCTACTGTCTAATCAGTAAGTGCTCCCTCATTGGCTAAATGTATAGGGGCAGATTTACAATAACTGGCGCATCCCCAGGGATGCGCCAGTTATTGTGCGCCGCAGCTCCGCCTCCCATGGTGCGCCGCATTTACAATGCGGCGCACCATGTGGCAAAAACGGCACAGATGCGTCACGCATCTGTGCCGTAAAAGCAGAGCATTGCTGGAGCTGCGTCGAGCTTGCGACGCAGCTCAGGCAATGCTCTGGGGGGCCCTATCTCCCCAATGCTGCACCAAGCCTTGTGCCTGCTTCAAGCAGGGGCAGGGTTTTGACGCAGCATTGGCCTAAAAGTGACTGAGTGAATTCCTGTAGATTTCACTCAGCCACTTTTAGGAGGCGTTCCTGCGCAGGAACGCCCTCCCCTGCGCTGGAACGCCTCCTGATGGCGCAGGGCTTTACAACGTGATGCATCTCTCAGATGCGTCACGTTGTTAATACCCAGCACCATGGCGCATCTTTTGTGCTGCTGCTGCGTCACAAAAGGTCTCGGTAGAGGGTGGGAGTGGTGAACCAGAGGGTGGCAGTGATGAACCAGAGGGTGACAGGTATGAACCAGAGGGTGGCAGGGGTGAACCAGAGGGTGACAGTGCTGAACCAGAGGGTGGCAGTGCTGAACCAGAGGGTGGCAGGGGTGAACCAGAGGGTGGCAGTGATGAACCAGATGGTGGCAGTGGTGAACCAGAGGGTGGCAGTGGTGAACCTGAGGGTGGCATGGGTGAACCAGAGGGTGGCAGTGGTGAACCAGAGAGTCGCAGTGGTGAACCAGAGGGTAGCAGTGCTGAACCAAAGCCAGAGGGTGGCAGTGGTGAACCAGAGGAGCTGTGATGAACCAGAGGGTGGCAGTTGTGAACCAGAGGGTGGCAGTGGTGAACCAGAGGGTGACAGTGCTGTACCAGATGGTGACAGGGGTGAACCAGAGGGTGCTGTGATGAACCGGAGGGTGGCAGTGGTGAACCAGAGGGTGGCAGGGGTTAACCAGAGGGTGGCAGTGCTGAACCAGAGGGTGACAGTGGTTAACCAGAGGGTGGCAGTGCTGAACCAGAGGTGCTGTGATGAACCAGAGGGTGGCAAGGGTGAACCAGAGGGTGGCAGTGGTGAACCAAAGGGTGACAGTGCTGTACCAGAGGGTGGCAGGGGTGAAACAGAGATGCTGTGATGAACCAGAGGGTGGCAGTCGTGAACCAGAGGGTGGCAGTGGTGAACCAGAGGGTGGTAGTGCTGTATCAGAGGGTGGCAGTGCTCTACCAGAGGGTGCTGTGATGAACCAGAGGGTGGCAGTGGTGAACCAGAGGGTGGCAGTGGTGAACCAGAGGGTGGCAGTGCTGAACGAGAGAGTGACAGTGGTTAACCAGAGGGTGGCAGTGGTGAACCAGAGGTGCTGTGATGAACCAGAGGGTGGCAGTCGTGAACCAAAGGGTGGCAGTGGTGAACCAGAGGGTGACAGTGCTGAACCAGAAGGTGGCAGGGGTGAACCAGAGAGTGGCAGTGCTGAACCAGAGGGTGGCAGTGATGAACCAGAGGGTGGCAGGGGTGAACCAGAGGGTGGCAGGGGTGAACCAGAGGGTGGCAGTGATGAACCACAGGGTGGCAGTGGTGAACCAGAGGGTGCTGTGCCCATACACGACCGCATGGGTAACTTCGCCATGCAAGCGGCCGCAAACACGCAAAAAGCCCCGCGAACACGCAAAAAACCCTGCAAACACGCAAAAAACCCAGCGAACACGCAAAAAAACAAAAATCCGCAAATTCGCACGAATTCGCGGATTTTGCAGACTGCGAATTCGATTTCACGCGAATTCGCGGAACGCAAATTCGCACATTTTGCCCATACTTAACAATTATGCAACAGAAAACACCTTAAAAATAAACCTGAGCAAGATTTGTACGATGTCAATCAACATCAACAAAAAACAACAGAAGACCTGGTCTCTTGGCGGTTTAAAAATTGAGCCAGCTTGTGAGTATAAATACCTGGGAGTTATTTTTGATAGAGAAGGCTCATTTGTGCAGCAGAAACAGGAAACAAGGAGAGGAGCACTGATTGCAGTGACGTTGAAAAATTTAGCTACCCAACTGATGGGACCGACCCTGACCCCCTATCTGAAAGTCATTCAGGCGAAGCTACTCCCCTCGATTACTTATGGCAGCAAGGCCTTGCGGGGGAGAGACTCGAAAAGCCTGGACAATCTACAGGTTAAAGCTTACAGAACAATGTTTTCGCTCCCGCTCCACACTTCGCCTGATCAAATAGGACTGGAGTTCGGCCTGCAAAAACAAGATCTAGCCAGGCACGGAGCATACATCATTTGCTGCCACAAACTCAGAACCGCCACTACAGACACATTAAACTCTTTGCTATGGCAGGACATACAAGGCAGGGACGCATCTCAGGCAAGAACTTACTTGCAGGCAGCGCTGGGAGCGACTAAACTCTCTGCGCTTTGGGACATGCAACTTGGGCTTAACACTTTAAAAAAACTAGTTTGGAAAAATGTCAAATTACTTTCCTTACTAGAGGACAAGGCTGTTTTTCCCAAAAGATCTCATGCATGGATGACCCTCAACTCGTACAAATCTTTGACACCACAAACATACTTTAGTCAGGGTTACCCAAAAGCCACAAAAATGAGGTTCCTGAAATACAGATTAGGGTTTCTGCCATTTGCATAGTATCTCCCACCATGGATCAGGACAGAGGGCAACGAGGCCTGCCCGCTCTGCAACTCAAAGAAGGGTGACATTCTCCATGTCACCTGTCTTTGTGAAGAACTACAACAAGCCCGCCAACTGCTCCTTAAGGATCAGTTTAAGCAAAAAGGGATTAGCAGCAGAAGGAAAGCAGTGCTCGCCTGCCTGAATCCTGCAAATACTAAACTGAACTGCAGATATGTCAAATTTCTCGCGATGGTCGCGCAAAGAATTCCAAGACCGCCAAAACCGGGGATCAACAACACAGATACAGGCTAACAAGCAAACGGACAGAAGGAAGCAAGGGAACCCACTGTTGCATCTTTGTAAAAAGGCGCATGGACAGCCACACTGTACCTTTTAATCGAATGTTTATTTTTTAACGGTTTAAAAGTATCATATTTTAAGATCCTTTGTAACATGCTTTGCACTGGTTTTAATTAACTATGCATAATAAACTTTACCTTACCATACTGTAAGCATTTGAAGTGAAGGAGCAATAGTAGTCAGGAGAAGCCTGGAGTTGAATGAGGTACTTTTCCAAAGGAAAAGCAGTTAAAATGGAGGTGTTTCATATATATATATACATACATATATATATGTATGTATACATATATATGTATGTATACATATATATCTATATATATATATATGTATATATATTACCTACTGGCGGTACAGTAGGTATATATAGTTAGGATTTTTTTGAATAGGGATTTCTGAAAATTCTATGTTGAATAACTTTGGCGTTGATGGACGGAATTGGCTGAAATTTTCAGGAAAATGGCACATTTCGTTTCTGAGCGTCCCCTGAAAGTTTGGGGGGGTTTCGTCAAGCGGGGGCCGAGAAAAAAGGGGGGTCCCAAAACATGTTTTTAACATTGAGTTTTCCACAGGGCGGTTGGACTCACTTTTAGCTCGAACGGCTGAATGGATTTCCACAAAACTTGGCAAAATTGTAGGAACTGGTAGCCCGATGTGCCTTTGCTATGTCTCAAGATATATGCTCCAGTGGTTTTTACGAAAATTAACTTTGAAAAATATATATTGGGCTACATTGGGCTATATATATGTTAGAGCCCAAATGTAGCCCAATGTAGCCCAATGTAGCCCAAACATGGCCACCAGAGACAAAAAAAACCAAATGTAGCCCAAATATCAGCCAGATGTAGCCCAACTATAGCCCAGTGACAGAACAACTAGAGCGCTAACAGTCTTACTTATGACAAAAGTATGGCACACCTGAAGTCATCTTGATTGGAATAAAGTGTTAACACTTAAAACATTTAATTTGCAAAGGAACAAAATGAGGGGTTTCATTTTGCCATAGAAATGTTCTATATTACCTACTGGCGGTCGCCAGTAGGTATATATATTTAGGATTTTTTTGAATAGGGATTTCTGAAAATTCTATGTTGAATAACTTTGGCGTTGATAGACGGAATTGGCTGAAATTTTCAGGAAAATGGCACATTTTGTTTCTGAGCGTCCCCTGAAAGTTTGGGGGGGTTTCGTCAAGCAGGGGCCGAGAAAATAGGGGCGTCCCAAAACGTGTTTTTAACATTGAGTTTTCCATAGGGCGGTTGGACTCACTTTTAGCTCGAACGGCTGAATGGATTTCCACAAAACTTGGCAAAATTGTAGGGACTGGTAGCCCGATGTGCCTTTGCTATGTCTCAAGATATATGCTCCAGTGGTTTTTACGAAAATGAACTTTGAAAAATATATATTGGGCTATATTGAGCTATATATATGTTAGAGCCCAAATGTAGCCCAATGTAGCCCAAGGTAGCCCAAAGATGGCCACCAGAGACAAAAAAAAACAAATGTAGCCCAAATATCAGCCAGATGTAGCCCAACTATAGCGCAGTGACAGAATGTCCCAGAGTGTTCTAAAGAACAACTAGAGCGCTAACAGTCTTACTTATGACAAAAGTATGGCACACCTGAAGTCATCTTGATTGGAATAAAGTGTTAACACTCACAACATTGAATTTGCAAAGGAACAAAATGAGGGGTTTTATTTTGCCTTAGAAATGTTGTATATATATATATATATATATATATATATATATATATATATATATATATTACCTACTGGCGGTCGCCAGTAGGTATATATAGTTAGGATTTTTTTTGAATAGAGATTTCTGAAAATCCTATGTTGAATAACTTTGGCGTTGATGGACGGAATTGGCTGAAATTTTCAGGAAAATGGCACATTTTGTTTCTGAGCGTCCCCTGAAAGTTTGGGGGAGTTTCGTCAAGCGGGGGCCGAGAAAAAAGGGGGGTCCCAAAACATGTTTTTAACATTGAGTTTTCCATAGGGCAGTTAGACTCACTTTTAGCTCGAACGGCTGAATGGATTTCTATGAAACGTGGCAAAATTGTAGAGACTGTTTGCCCGATGTGCCTTTGCTAGGTCTCAAGATATGTGCTCCAGTGGATTTTGAGAAATTAGCTTTAAAAAAATATATCTGTGACAGCGTCCCGGTTAGCGCCCCGGTTCGCGTACCAGACGCGTAACGGAACTTCGCGAGGAGAAGCGGATTGGCTCTCCGGTGACTCTCAACATTCTAAACAGTCCGGAGCGGCCGCCATCTTGTCTCTCGGTAGGATGGAGAGACAAGAGGTGGAAATAAACGAAGGGGGAAATGAATGAAAGGGGTCAGGTAGACCCCTCCTGACCCCCTAGGGTTGATGTGGGGGCTATTAAAGGGCCCCGCGGGGCAAAAAAAGAAAATACATTTTTTTTCCGATTTTTCGCGGTGGAAGCGCTACTCGGTACGCGAACCGGGTAGCTCACCGGTAGCGTAACAGGAGTCCGCCATCTTGTGTTTCGGACGAATTTAGTCACAAGATGGAGGATATACAATGTTGGGAATGGGTATAAGGGGGCACGGGAGACATATCCTGACCCCCTAGGTTTTCTGAGGGTGGCTGAGGAGGCCCATATATGTAAAAAAAAACCTTTTTTAAAAAAAAATTTGCACGGTTAGCGCCCGGTCCGCGCACCGGGTAGTGTTCCGGAAAGCGTAACAAGGGGAAAACCAAGGGAAATAGTAAAATAATATTTTAGAGTGCTTTGAGGTAGGGTAGCTCTGAATAGAGCTGTTGTGTTGTGTGGGTGATGTAAGTACCAACATGTAGGTACCAATGAAGAGTCTAAAATTCAATGTACACCGTGTCCTCTGTAGATATTTTGTATGTTCTAATATGAGTTATTTAAATGTAAATGTGTGGAAAAGCACTTCATGCTTTAGAGCAATTGTATTTTTGAACTGATTGTTCTTTCCTCTTAGTCCTCCTCTTTGGTTTTTTTTCCCCACACTCTTCTTCAGCATGATAGTTGATAAATTCGTTCCCTCAAAAAATTTATATACATAAAAAAATTATATTAAATACATATAAAATATATTTTTCCTTTAAAAGAAGAATACATTTTACAGCTTTTGATATTTGCTATTAAAAAACCATTGAAATTCACTGAAAAAACCATAGGTTATAGACCATATATAGTTAGGAATTAGCATTTACAAAACCTTGAAAATTCACTGAAAAAACCATAGGTTATAGACCATATATAGTTAGGAATTAGCATTTACAAAACCTTATTTTACTCACACAAAACCATTGAAATTCGCATATATAGTTAGTTGCACTAACTATATATCGCGCACCCGCAATCCACTGCTGATCATGTCACATATTACATTATTCATGACATGGTCAGTGACATCACTGATGACATCACTGATGACATCTCAAATGACATCACTGATGACACCACTGATGACAACATCCAGTGACTGTATGTTTCTGTAAAGTTAAAATATGTCTTACATATTGAAGAATGAGTGGATGTATAAGTGTCTGGATAAAGGATTTAGTAGGTGCATGACTGACTGTATGAGTGAGTGATTAAATGTGTCTCACTGAGTGCATGGGTTAGTGACTAAACTGTCTTAATTTGTGCATCATTCTGTCTGCTGTTCTGTAAACTGCTGCATGTGTTGATCAGTAGCTATATGAGTAACTATATAGGTTATTGATTGGTTGCCCAAGTATTTGTATGGGAGACTGAGTGTGTGTGTGGGTGGTTGGGAGGTGTATGACTCTGTGCATAGATGTGTGAGCAGTTGATTCACTAGATGTATGGGTTCAAAAGTACATGTGGAAACAGCTGTATGGGCGGTTGACAGTGTGCATGAGTGTATTGGTGAGTGAATGGATATCTCAGTGCTACATGTCAAAGTAAGTACATATGTAAAACACAGTACATGTGAGAGTTGACATAAATAAATAACTGTGCATAAGAGCCAGTGAATGCGTGAGGGGCTGTATGGATCATTGTGAACTTGTATCAGGGATTGTGTAAGAGAGTAAATATGTGTTAGTATATGTTTGAATAAGTAAGGTGTGTATAACTGTATAGTTGAGAAAATGGAGGTGTGATTGATTCTTTGCATGACTGACTAGGTGTGTGAGTAACTCCATGGATGAGTGACAGTCTGTGAGTGTCTGTTTACACTGAGTGTATCTAAGGTTATATTAGAGTCTGAAGAGGTTCATCGTATTATCACATGAATGATGTCATCAGTGATGTGATCAGTAATGTCAAATGAGATGTCATCAGTGATGTCATCAGTGATGTCATTTGAGATGTCATCAGTGATGTCATCAGTGATGTCATTTGAGATGTCATCAGTGATGTCATCAGTGATGTCACTGACCATGTCATGAATGATGTAATATGTGACATGATCAGCAGTGGATTGCGGGTGCGCGATATATAGTTAGTGCAACTAACTATATATGCGAATTTCAATGGTTTTATGTGAGTAAAATAAGGTTTTGTAAATGCTAATTCCTAACTATATATGGTCTATAACCTATGGGTTTTTCAGTGAATATATATATATATACATATTTCATTGATGCTGTCAGCGTGAAAGTGAATAAAGTTAGGTAGTATTTTGAATGGCTTAGAAAAACGTCTTATTATTGGCTGTTGTTTAAAATAAAAATGTAATACAGACATGAAAATGCTTTTGAATCTGTGGAGTAAACCACACCTGCTGTATCTTATTTGAAAGCAGAATATTCTTTCTAGAATGTGACCTACTGGTTTCACTGGGTTGCTAGCTACACCGAGCTAAGACTGTATTGAGGGGGAAGGTTGTTAAAGAGACTCAACATTTCTTTTTTTAAAGGTGAGGAGGGATGACACAATGTAAGTAATGGCAACTTTTAATTTCCAACTCAGGACTATGTAATAACTTGTTGTGTAGCATTTACATTTCAGAAAAATGAAGCTAGATATCGGTTTGAACTCCCATTTTTTTCGCGATGATCGTGAAAACGCACCAACAGGAACTTTGTTTTAAAGAGATGGAAAGGGTTAACAGATGCTAACCATTCACAAGTGGAGGTGCAGTAGTCTAAAATGAAAGACATGATTTAATTTGCTGCCTTTCTCATGATGATGGAGTGGAAAGTTGAAGAGGGTGTCATTTTAGACTTGCTTTGTATGAGAGTGGTGTACCCTTCTTATGCTTAGTTTTTACAAATCTTAACAGTGTCCAAACTATGCACGGAGAGCTGAAACAATATAATCTACAAATTGAATTGAGTGGTATATTTATAACTTTGTAATTATTTAAAAATGAACATTAGAAATGAAGATGTATATGGGAGTTTGATTAAAAAGAGTATGACAGTGATGAGAAAAAATGTATGAGTAGAACTGTATCTATTAGAGGGAATGTGTTTAAGAGGTTAGTGGAGAATGTTTTGGGAAGTAAGAGAAAAATTAATTAGTGCCTGTTTATTACATTGTGTATTTTATTGAAAAAAATATATAGTTTTGTGGAACGTTGCATTGAGGAACTAGGGATTTTGAATGTGTAAACATCATGTGCAGAATATATATTTCTGTCATTTGCATTCTGGGAGTTTTTACTTTTAGTAACCTTATTACACAGGAATAGTGTAGTACGAAATAAAATATGAGAACATGTTGTCTGCGTATATATGAATTAGAAAGAAGTAATACTTGTTAGGTATATATTGGGAAGTGATTGTCAATGTGATTTTTAACTTATATGACCAAATGCTTAGATGGTGTGAAATTGTTTTTGTGCTTACACATAGCTATATATATATATATATATATATATATATATATATATATATATATATATATATATATATATATATATATATATATATATATATATATATATATATATATATATATATATATATATATATATATATATATTACCTACTGGCAGTCGCCAGTAGGTAGTTATAGTTAGGACCTATTTTCCATAGAAAATAAGCAACATTCTATTTGGAATAACTTTGGCGCCGGTGGACGAATCTTCGCGAAATCTTCAAAACTTACTGTCAGCTCATGTCCGCTCCTATCCTGAAAGTTTCATGGTGATTCGGCAAGCAGGGGTCGAGAGAAAAGGAGGATCCCAAAATGCGTTTTCCCCATGCAATTTCCTATAGGACCTTTAGCCACAGCTACAGCCTGAACTGATGAACGGAATTACGCCAAATTTGGCAAAGTGGTAGTCCTCAGTTCAGACTCATGCCTTTTGCTTAAATGGTGTCAATCTACTCATTAGTTACTGAGAAGATTACAGTTAAAAGCATTTATATATCTATGGCCACAGTGGATCCGCGCATCCTGAGCATACCCTGAGAGCACCATATGCGCACCCTTCCGATCATGCGCTGAATGCTAATTGGCTGTCAAGTGGTTGTCAACACTCGAAACCAGGAACTGTTGGCAGCGATTTTGTGCTCCGATAGAAGCGAGGCTGAAGAAGTCAGTGGAATATTTGTGCAAAACATAGAATGGGGCAGGGTAGAAATACTTTTACCCTCTAGACCTGCTTAGGGGGTTCCAGAAGGACCCCCAGGGCCCACAAAATGTTATTATTATTATTTTTTTTAAAAGACCCAGCAGGTGCGTGTAGGGTGCGCTGACTCTGCCGTAAAAAATAAATAAAACAGAGTTTTTTTATAATTAGCCCCCGGGGGGGCTAAATACCAGGGGCAGAATTATTAAATTTTATGGGGGACCCAGAGGGCCCCCTCCAGCCCCGGGGATCGTCACCCCCGGGGCTAAAATAAAATGGTGGGGGGAGGGGTCCAAGGTCTCCAAAGCCCCGGGGACCACCACTCCCCGGGGCTTTATGTATTGTGGGAGGGCCGGCTCCTGCAGTGTCCCGGGGTGCCCATCTCGCCCTCTCATAGCAAGGAAATCTGTTCTCTCCTTCAAATTCTAAACCAGATTGCTTTTCCACTTGGGGATCTGCATGTTAGTAGCTCCTCATGTGGAAAAGCAATGCCGGCTCCCAAACGCATAGAAGTTGTGCACGAAAGGCGCTGGAGTCGTGCACCCTACAGATTATGAGTCGTGCATCCAGCGCGTGCACACCAGGGGGCCGCACTAAGCACCGCGCTGGTTGCGCAACTTCTAATTTTACAGTAAAAAAATAGCCCCTATCAGTCATTTCTAATATCCCTGGGGACCCCACCTTATAAAAAATGTTGGGGACCATGGGGGGGAGCCAAAATGCCCCCACGGTCTCACCAGTTCCCCGCGTCCTTCGGGAGCCGGCATTGCTTTACCACATGGGGAGCTGCTAACATGCATGTGGAAAAGCAATCTGGTTTCGATTTTATTTATTAAGGGAAAATTCAGTAGTCAAAAAAGATTACCCCGTGCGGTCTGTCCGGACCATGCATCGTAATGCTATTACAACAAAACGTTTACATTGTATATTCCTTTACAACGCATGTTATTACAACGCATGCCATTACAACTCTTATTCAATTACAACACATTCCATTAGAACGCAATTTTTTTTTTTTTATGAAAATAAGTACTTGCTTTAAAAAAATAATACATAGTTATTATTTTATAATATACAATTTAGTTTATTAACGCATTAGTAGAATTCGTTTAAACAATGCTCGGGTATAAATTAAAATATTCGATAATTAAATGAGAGTATCTCTTGCACGGGATGCAGGGAAAATAGGGGTTTTGGGTGGGGTAGAGTATTAAAATCCAGACAAGAACTATAAAGAAAGATTATACATATTAGAAAAATAAATGTAAGAAAACACGGATTAATTGAACTATACAAATTAATACTAGGGTATGAATTAAAATAGTCAAAGAATAAAAGAGAGTATCTCTGGCACGGGATGCAGTGAAAATAGAGGTTTAGGATGGTGAAGAATATTAAAAAAAAGTTAGAAAAAAAAGCAGTTAATAGAATAGTAAGTCGGAAAAAAAAGGGAATGAATGTAAATATTCGAATTAAAAAAAGAGAGTAGCCTATAGAAATGCTCTTATAAGAAAAACTCGTTTAAATAAAGCATTTTGGAAATTATTTGACAGTTAAAAAGTATGGAAAGAGGCACGTTTACATAAACACGTGACGTACTAAAACAGTGGAAATGAGAGCACCTATCAACTGAAAAACGTGAGTTTAAAGAGGGAGGAGCAATAAATTTATCCCATAGATTCTTAACTAACCAAAAAGTATATACACCACACCCGTGGGATGATTAGTTTTGTTTCAGAGAATCAATACGGGTGAAGAAACTACGAGGAAGGTAATGATACGGGGCTGCGGAAGCACCTTGAGAATATCTTTCATTTCTTCAGAGGGAACATATTGTTAATGAATATTTAAAAATACACAAAACATTATGTCCCCTCCAGAGGAGTTGGATGAATTACGACGGAGTAAGGAAAGAATATCGAAGAGAGGTAAATTATATGAAATGGTATATGTTTGATATTTTTAAAAAGAAAGCAAAAATATTTAAATGATTATAGAATGTAGTATGTTTAAGTTTAAATGGAATATGATAACAAGTTGACAAACGAACCATTACAAGAAATATAGGTGAATTAAGGAATTACTTTGTGCAAGGCAATGATTCGGAGCGATGGTATCATCTTGAGTTCATCATTCATTTCCACAGAGGGAACATAGCGTTAATGTATAATTTAATTTACATTTAACTTTATGATCCCTCAAGTGGAATTGGATGACTTTCAACAGAGGATTTGCAAAGAATAATAAATAATATTTTTTTAAGAATGCAAGGATATTATAATGATTGAAAAATGTACTTTAAATACACTATTGACGCAAAAGGGAAATACTTTGGAATAAAGTAGAATACTCGTTATCTTCTATAGTGAAAATGGGTTAAAAGTATTTATATTGAGTAGTGCTTTTACAAATGTTCACTCATAAAGAACAGGAGGATTATCTTGGCAAGCACTTTTTATGAAAAAAATTATATAATTGTGCCTTCAAATGTTAATTAATAATGCTTTTATTTTTTAAATACGATTGTTAAATGTAATAATGAAATGAAAGGTACATAAAAAATGAAAGATGAAGTAGTGAGGGAGTGTTTGTCGTAGCACTTCTATTCTACTTTATCTGAAAGTAAAAAAAGCCCAATCATTTAAATAAAGATGACGGGGCAACACTTATATAATGTAAACATAAGGAATGAGTGCTTATGATAAAATTAAAAAATATTGTGGTCCAACGCGTAATACCAATGAATGAAAAAAAGATTTCGCAACTCACCCATGTGATGACTTAAAAAGACTCAATAAAAATGTTTGGAAAACGTGTGCATTTTTCTTTCAAGGATGGTATGAAGAATTATACATTTAATGAAAGGACACAGTACTCCACGCTAAAGGAGAAAAGTCGGCACAATTATGATAGAATAGAAATTAGAAAAATATTTCTAAATACCTTCACAGTCAAGAAACTCATAAACAGAGTAGACAGTATAAGTTAAAAACACCCTACCACAACTTATTTTTTGAAACGCATTGTAAAATAAAGTATGTTACAAAGTGGCTTTGTACATTGTGAGGGTATCATAAGGTCACATATAAAAACAAGGCAATCATTATTAGGCTCAGGAAGCTATAGTTCAGCACAGAACAGCAAATTAAATGTTTTTGAAAATCTGCGCATGGGAAGGGATTGGTCGGTGGTTTGGGCCTACATGAGTCGTCCGAACCACTAGGACGGGCCATCACAGCGCTTGCGATGGGAGCAACTGTAAAATGGCATAGAGAACGTGTGTCCCGTCTTTTTTATTGGTAGGGACACATGTGTAGTGATGCATGTGCTGGATGGGTATGTGTGGGTTTATACCAGGCATGAGGGAGAGTGTGTGTGCCGTTCTGACAACGTGACCTGGAACTAAGAAATCAGTACAATTGAAATCTGGGCAATGTTGCATTTTTGGTTTTTTCCTGGAAGCGTAAGCTGACTGGGCTGGCCTGACGTATGCCAGTGCTGCGCGAGGCTCTGAACCATGATTCCGGAGCTATGGGTGTGGTTCCGTCATGAGCTATATGAGAAATCAAGTGATTCGGCTGTCCGTCTTGCAGTGCTGACTTCACCCGGGTCTTAAACGCAAATGTGTCATTATATCTATAAATTTCCACAACATGGCCAACATGGAAGGTACGGGGTATCACTGACTCTATATTCATTCATAGTTGCATACATAAAAATGGTGGACATGACGCATTTCTGCGATTATGAATGTTTGTTGTAGAGTCAGTGGAGTGTTGTAGCTGTAATAATACAGGGCTGTGAAAGGTTTAAGTTGCAGTTTTTGGCACATGAAAGGCAGCTAATATATATACGTATGTGGTCATTCAGATATACTGTTAAACTTGGTGCTGGAAATCAGTGTTTGAGGCTCGGAGTTGCGTCCACATCCTGTTATTGTAGAGTAATGACATAATCTACGCGTGCCTGAAAATGTACTGTAAATACCGTGCCCATGTAAATTGCTGATATAGTTTTGGGTTGATTTTGTGCTATATAAATATGCTAAAAAAATAAATAAAAAGGAGGAATAGCCCACAGTTACTGTCAGAGGTAAGATGGTTGTATACGCTATTTATATCACAATATAATGTGGTAGGGCATAGGAGCAGCATTTTACAAACATAATAAATACAAAGACACAAATAGATAGTTGAAGTGTGTACGGGCACATGTGCATGACTCAATTTGATTACTTTGCTGTTGGTAACAAGTAGAGTAGTAATCATTATATCATACATAGATATTCAATCGTAATGCTTTATGACCTGCTGCACAAAGGTAGGAGCACTACATGTGAAATAATACACAGAAAATTCTATCGTAAAGGGTTCATGAGTTGTGGTGCACTAAGGTAGGGTCGGTTTGTGTGGAACCTGCGATGAAGTGTGGTTCAGGCAGACCTCACTGCTAAGAATGTCTTTTGGCTAGTCAATTTTGCCTTAATAAGGCCATGTGGCGATTATTTATGGTGCATTGAGTTAGTGGTACGTCTGGTAGTCAGCGTGTTGCCTACTGGACTGCATAATCTGTAATCACGGTTTAAATAAAAGATATAACATGTATGGAATACATTGTCGAAATGTGTATGTTTCAGGGACATTATAGTTGAAGTTGTGACCTGTGCTGTCCGCAGTGTAGATTGGCATTGAGTGTGCCTTTGCACTTGCAGCATGAATTTTGTTTTTCAACTAAACCTACAACTGATATAAAATACTTTTTTGAAGGAAGGCTACTAAAGGGATATGGTATAGGGTTTGATAGACATTTTATTTAGTTAGGTACTGCACTCTTCAAATAATTTATGAAGAGTCAATTGAATTCTATGTGAATATGGCCAAGTGGTGATGAATTATGGTGCACTGAGTTAATAGTACCTTTGGGACTGAGCGTGTACGTAACCTGCGTTGATGCGTGGTCCGGGCGGGCGATTATTTATGGTGTACTGCGTTAGTGGTACGTCTGGTGTTTAGCGTGTGCGATGATGCGTGGTCTGAACGGGTTGCACTCAAAGCATTGAATGTTGCATACTGGATTGCATGTACTTTGAGGGGGGAAAAAACTACCATTGATGGTTATCAATTGTTCTGCAAACTAGGTCTACTGATTGCTCCCCATAACAAATTAAAGAATTGCACTTCACGCAGTGCATTCTAATGTTCTCATAATGGGGACATATGTTTGGTGGTGATGTTGCAGATTGGGAGCATTTGGTTTCCTTGACCGATTATAGTCTCTTACATAATTTGCATCAGTACTAATCTGGAATTGTGAGCCCTACTGTTCGCAGTATAGACTGGAGGCAGTCATCAGGAAGGGCCCACAGCCATGTGGCATTGACTTGAGCTGTATAGAGTTAGTGGTAGGTGTGGCTCTCAGCGTCTACGCAGCCAGCGATGATGCGTGGTGTGGGCCAGCCGAACTGGGAGCAATGTTTTTTGCCTAGTGAATTTTGTCTTAATAAGGCCACGGGGGGGATGACTTGTGATGCAGTGAGTTAGTGGTACCTGAAGAACTCTGCGTGTGCGCACCCTGCAATCTTTCGTGGTTTGGGCAGGTCGCACTGGTACAATGTCTCTTGCCTACTGGAATGCGTCATGTAAAATCGCCATTCCACCTGAATCGTGAGCCCTCACAATGTAGATTGAAAGCAGTAATCATCACAAACATCAAGAAATTATTTTTGTCTTATCCTTTAACAAAATCTGAGGACATAAAGTACAATTATCTCTACCCTAAATAAATCAAGGCTAAATTTCATGCTGTCCGTAGTATAGATTCAAAGCAAAATTGAAGTTGGGAACCCAGCTGTCTGCACTGTAGATCGAAGGCAGTACTGAGCACAGATATGGATGAATGATTTTTTCTCTTATTTTAACAAAAGCTGAACACATACAGTATAATTGTCTCTGCATTAAATAAATCAGGGATGAATTCCCTACTGTCCGTAGTGAAGATGCAAAGTAGAATTTAAGTTGTGAACCCTGCTGTACGCAGTGTAGATCGCTGGCAGTAGTCGATACAGACATAAGTCTGCAGTGCTGTTGCGCTGAGTTCGCAATCGGCCTGTATCGAGGAGGCATGTGGTCATGGCGGCAGCCATGTGGCAGGGTGAGGACCTTCGCTGTGGGAGAGTCTTTTCTCTTTGCAGAAGTGAACGATGCCTAAGGCGTAGGCTAATTATTTATACTCTTACGCTGGAGTTGCTTATGTTGGATCAGCCCACTCCACTTCTGCTTCAAGGGGGGGAGACAACACAGCAACATGACCGAGATATTCCTCAGAGTGTAAGATAATATGATTGTGTCCACTATGCAGAACACACGTGTCAATGGTATATCTACACATGGAAACGTTTTTAGTTTCTATAGTGAGTTGTGTATAGCATTTCACCGGTAGTCTTGGCATTGTGTACGTTGATGTGCGAGTTCCTTCCCTTATACATAGTTGGTTACCACATCTCTGAACATTGAGCTAGTGTGCTGTTGAGGGGATATATTATCTTGGGAAGGTCCGGTGTTCTGATATGCGCTTCCTCTGAGGTGGGAGAGGGGTGTAGAGGGGTGGTTGTAGAGGTGGTGGCGTTGGGTATTGTGATTTTTTTGGGTGTCGGAAGTGTATAATTAGTACCTCTATCACTTATTGGTCTTTAAACATGGGTATGAGTTGGATGTAATTCACGCAGTACATTCTCGACGTCCTTACACTAGTTAAATGTTGATGTTAATTTGTTAGTGGTAAGTGAAACTATTGCTTGTTTTTTTAGGTAGCATTACAGATTTGGTTTCTTGTTGAAAATATAGGGAAATGGTCAACATTATAATTAGGAATTTTCATTTACAAAACCTTTGAAATTCAATGAAAAAACCATAGGTTTCAGGGGTGTTATAGTTAGCTGGACATTTCACTCATACAAAACCATTGAAATTCCTCAGTTATAATTAGTTCTGCTAACTATAACTCATGCGCCCGCAATGCACTGCTGATGATGTCACATATTACATTATTCATGACATGGTCAGTGACATCACTGATGAAATCTCAAATGACATCACTGATGACATCATCCACGTGACAATCTGATACACCTCATCATACACTAGTATAACCTTTTATCACTCACTGTAAAATACAGAGTACCATATTTGAAACCATTGACGCACCAATACCAGTTACCACATACCCACTCACTGATTCCTAAGTTTACACACCCAACTACCCATTCAACAACAGCATCACTTATACATGCAGTCACTAATTAATAGAACATGCACGTATATATATATAGACATTGACACATCAGCAGTCATCTTATTGGGTTATTTAGTCATCCTACTCACTCATGAAAAAAATTAATCACACTTACATTTAGTCACTTACACAATTATACACACAACACCTCATTTATTCAAACACATAGTAACTCATAGTTAATATGTTAAAAAATCTCCATTACAATTATATACTCATTCATATAGTTTCTCTCACAATCACTGACTCTTACATATACTTATTTATATACACTAAGTCTCACATAGAATGCTTTTTATTTTTTTACTTTGTTGAAGCTGTACAACTAAAACATATAGTAGGTCACCAACACACAAATAAATACACTCAGTCACCCAAACAACTGTTTCCACATGCACTCTTAAACCTATACACTTAGTCAATCAACCATTCACACATATATGCATAGAGTTACACACAACCCATCCAATCACATACACAAACTCAGTGTCCCATATAAATACTCACCTAACTAATCAATTACTAATATACCCAATCATGTAGTTAGTGACCAACTGATGCAGCATGTTATACAACAACAGAGACAGTGATGCACACATTCACATAGTTTAGTTACTAATCCATGTATTAAGTGAGACACTTTTAATTACTCACTTAAACAGACAGTCAGACAGCTAGTAAATCTTCCATCCAGACAGTTATATATCTACTCAATCTTCAATATAGATTTGTATATATATAATACATATTTAAATTTCAAACTAAACCACATTCACTGGATGAGGTCATCAGTGATGTCTTCAGTGATATCACTGACCATGTCATGAATGATGTAATATGTGATATCATCAGCAGTGCATTGCAGGCGCGAGAGTTATAGTTAGCAGAACTGACTATAGCAGAGGAATTTCAATGGTTTTGTATGAGTGAAATGTCCAGTCCGCATCAGGCTTACCATATGCAGGGATAGAACAAGTTAGCAGCAGAAGGGAACTCAAGCGCAAATCCAGAATATGTCCACAGTCACCATTGGATGCCATAGATGTGTTCAGTGAAGCAGTACTAACAGACTTAAAGAAGCTCCAACAAGGGGAGACTAAAAAGAAACGTTTCAACATCACCTCCAAACAATAGCAAGCAATTGAAAGTCTCAAACAGGATGATTCAATTGTGAAAAAGCCTTCGGCCAAGGGGGGTAACATCTTTAATTTTCCCAAAGATCAATACATTAAGGAGGCCCTTAATCAGTTGGAAGACCATGATTGTTACCTGCCCACCACCAGGAAAGAATACTCGGACTGTGTGGAAATTTTCCATCGGAACCTACGCGACTGGAGAGATGATGGAATGTTGGACCCTGATGAATTTGATTTCAAAATGTGTGAATATCCAACTTTACCGACTTTTTATCACCTCCACAAGGTTCATAAAAATTCATTGTGGCCCCCGGGTAGACCTATTGTAGCATGTATAAATAGCTTGCTTGAGAATTGCTCTAGATATTTGGATCCTGCTTTTCCTGGTGTGCTCCCTGTCATCGGAGCTGTTTGTTGCGGTTTGAAGAGGCTTCCTCTCGTGGGCATTCCGCCTATCTGCTGCTGAGGGGGCCAAAGAAAGGAAATCCACAAGCCACACGGGACTCCAGAGACCAGGAGCCCGTGCGTGTCTTCACCTGTGAGGAGTCCCGCCTCCCTGCACACCGGGGCCTTATTACAGCTTGCCTGGTGAGCTCCCTGTCATCGGAGCTGTTTGTTGCGGTTTGAAGAGGCTTCCTATCTTGGGCATTCCACCTATCTGCTGCTGAGGGGGCCAAAGAAAGGAAATCCAAAAGCCGCACGGGACTCCAGAGGCCAGGAGCCCGTGCGTGTCTTCACCTGTGAGGAGTCCCGGCTCCCTTCACACCGGGGCCTTGTTACAGCTCGCCAGAACCGCTGGCGCAGGTCCCGCTTTGCCTGGTGAGCTCCCTGTCATCGGAGCTGTTTGTTGCGGTTTGAAGAGGCTTCCTATCGTGGGCATTCCACCTATCTGCTGCTGAGGGGGCCAAAGAAAGGAAATCCACACACCGCACGGACCTCCAGAGACCACGAGCCCGTGTGTGTCTTCACCTGTGAGGAGTCCCCCCTCCTTGCACACCGGTATATACACCAACATCCAGTTTCCGCAGCGCGGGACGCGCGCGGGACAAACCGGACGAAGCCCGGACAAAGGGCGGACAGTCTGTGACAGTCAGTGGCTGAACATGGCTGGGCTGGGCCCTACCACCAACACCTGCATTTACCCACCTCATATTAAGGTACTGTGCTCAAGAGTCTAACAGCATGGGGAAAAGAAAAAACATGGAGGGTCTAGCAGAGGGCCCTACTACACGTTTGAAAAGGAGAGAGTCAAAGAAGGCTAGTAAAGCAGTCAGGCATGCAGGAGAGAACTGTGTAACGTCACGTATCGACGAATTGATTGAAGGTTGTAACATTATAGTTACATCTAAACCCCCGGCAGAACATAGTTTGATTGAAATTGAGGGGGAGAATGTCACTGACTCTACGCAGAAATTCCACAATCGGGGTCCAGTTGTTGTTCCTGGGATGTTCTTAAATAGAAAAAACAGACGTAGTTCTGATGAAATCCATGGGGTGGTTGAAAGCATCACGACAACGGGTGTAGAAGTGGGGGCTGATACAGTTATCCCAACCCCGCTTGATCCGATTGTGCTTTGCTCAAACAGGTACTCTACACTTGATGATATTGACTGTCCAACTAGGGATAACGTGGATTCCCTGAATCAGCTACACTCATCTGTTTCTCATGGGCCTAGGGAGGGGGCACAGGTATTGGAATTAAACTCGATTACACCTATTTCTGGTGCCAGGGACGACATCACTAACTTATGTAGTCTTGTGAACCGTTTATGTAATTTTATTCATTGCATGCAAGACAAGGTTGATAATTTAACAACTCAGGTACTTAATGTAATCTCAAACCCAAACACGTGCTCTAGATGTAGGTCAGACAAGGAGCAGCAGAGCATTGTACCTCTCGAGAAGCAAAGATTACCAACTAAGCAACCAGTGTTGCAGCAACCTAGGGGTGGTACGAGGGGAAAGGCGGATCCGCTGTATAGTGCAGCCATTAGAGGCAGGGAGGTGCCAGTGAAACCTCTGCCTATGAAAACCCTTAAACATAAATCACCCGAACAAGTAAACAATTTTGGGAAAACAAAACTTGATACTACACCAACAAACACCCCCAACACCTATAAGCCCCCCCTAATAAAATGACAGGAAGTGGCCCGCTTTACCTCACCCCATCCCTCCTGATCCATCTAAAGTATATATGGTAAATGTCCCTAAACTGAGTTTAGGGAAGGACATAGAAACCAAAGATTCCCTGACAAACAAAGCTATTCACTGGATCAGGCATACAAGAGGATGCCGATCCGTGATAAGGGAAGATATCATTAGGCCTATTACGCTCTCGCAACCAGGATGTGAAACTGACTGTGTCACACTCACACTTAAACATGAAGATCTGGCTCACAATCCTATATTATTAGAGTTCAGATCTTGTTCCCCTGATCGTTCTTCTATCCAAATGAGATCTTCATTACCGCAGCAGTGGTTAAACCATAGGGGAATCCAAATACCAAGGACAAGTACGGTTGGGTCTAGTCTGGACTATAATGATTGACTGTTACAAGACGTGTCTAAATCTAATCCTTATAGCGACATAGCACCAGACACCCTAACCATGCTCCAGGGCCCCTTGTTGGGAACACCCTTTGCAATATCAGATTCTGGGGTGGATATAGGGGATAATAGGTCTTTAGACCAAAGCTACGAAGCAGCTATCTTAGCGGCTTTTGACGTGTTTGGCTCTATAATGTCATGGAATGTTGCGCGGCTAAGTGCTAAGATGCAAAGTCCAGAGTGGGCCCTGTTTGTTAGCCAGTTTACTATTTGTATATTCCAAGAAACTTGGCTCCTTGCTCCCCAACATTTCCAGGGGTTTTTAAATTTTAGCATTCCTGCTGAAAGGAGTGACCACGCAAGACCTTTGGGTGACCTCACAATCTGGGTAAAGCAGGACTCCGGAATCATTGTAAAGGAGTTCCCGAAGAGTCACAAGGATATCCAGATTGTTTCCCTTACACATAACCAGGCAGAATCACTAGACATTTATAATGTCTATGCAAGGAGCACAGGGGGGCAGAAGTCTGGTACTCTTGTTACACTCGATGATCTTATTGATAAACATTCCACCCACTCACGGTTGATTGTCGCAGGAGATTTTAATGTAAATTTTGAACCCTTATCAAGTGACGATTCTTATCTCTTAGAGGAACAGGACAGCCAGTGGGGGGTTCCTAAGCTCGAGCTGGACCCGATTAAGAGGTGGACTGATCTTGTTATTCAGATTAATTCCATCTGCCTAAATAAAGGGTTAAGGGCGGCCAATGGCAGAACCCCTAAAGATAAGTTGGATGCTGTCACATTTAAGAGCGACAATAGAGAAAGTAGAATCGACTACATTTTAGTCCATCTCGAGTTGTGGAAGTACTTAGACAACATGATGGTTGTTGACCGCCTTGAGAGCGATCACAACCCTCTATGTATGACTTTCTCATATTGGAAAGTGCCAGTCGCAGTAGAGGAACTGAGCAATGTAATTCCCCAAGCTGTCCTCCTCACAAATGATATGCGCCACTTGAAGTGGGCCAAAGTAGCCCAAAGCCAGTCAAACCTTGATTTTATCTTAAAAAATCTAGAACGAGCTACCAAGGAACTGAGCGCCTGTGCTGACCATGATGCCCCAACCCTAGGGAGAGATAGTGTTATAAATGTGCATGAAACTTTTTTTTCTCAAATAAAGGGCTTATTTTTCAAAACACAACCCAAACAAAACCCCAACCAACCATTCCCCTAGGTGTTATAACAATGATTGTAGGAAGGCCCGGCTAGACCTAGGACAGGCTATTAAAACCGGTTCTAGTGCCAGTGTTCGTCTTGCCAGGAGCACGTATAAAATTGTCATCCAAAAATCTAAGCGCGCTTGGGACGAAAAAGGTAGGGGGAACTTAAGGAGGCTAGCACAATCAGGAACACCAAACAATTTTGGGACTTAGTAAAATGGGGGTCGGGAGGCTGTTCAGAAAAGCCTCAAAACTGGGTAGCCCCAGGGGACTGAGTGCCCCATTTCATGCCCCAATATGCTAAAGGGCAGGATTTGCCCACAGAGCAAAAACAGAGAATGGAATATACCCCCTGGGCGGAAGACGCGTTTACCATCAGGGACATTGAAAGCGCGCTAGACTCCATTACACCTGGTAGAGCGCCAGAAATAGACGGTGTCCCAGCTGATATCTTCCTGCATGACAGAGAACCTTGGGGAAAGTATATTCTACTATTGGCAAATTCGATAGCCAAAGGTTCACCAATACCTGGATCCTGGAACGGGGCAGAAATAATCCCTGTTTTAAAAAAAGGCAATAAGTCCCTCCCAGGCAATTATCGCCCTATCAGCTTAATCGACACCATCTAAAAAATCTATGGCAGATTGGTACTGAACAAAGTTCTTGAGTGGGAGCGTGAGAAGCGAATCTTGTCTCACCTTCAAACAGGGTTCAGGGCCTGCATAAGCACAGTAGACCAAGTCCTACACTTTGCCATGCTCTATTGGAAGGTTGTCCAATTGGGGAGGGGGGGGGGAGTTTATATGCTGCCTTCATTGATCTGAGGGCCGCCTTTGATCTCGTCCCGCGCACAAACCTCTGGCTCATACTGAATGATATGGGCATACCTCCCACCCTTCTTTCCCGGATTGTGAAACTACATGAGCATAATTATGCCCAAATAAGATGGGGTCCTCCTGGAAGTGTCACTAACCAGTTCCCAGTAGAGAGAGGAGTGCGCCAAGGCTGTGTGTTAGCCCCAACGATTTTCTCTCTCTATATCAACAAAGTGGCAAAGGTCTTGATTGAAGCAAATGTTGATGCTCCAGTCTTAGCAGGCGCCAAAGTACCTATTTTAATTTTCGCCGACGATTGCCTTATTATTTCTAAGACTCCGAGTGGCTTGCAAAAAGCGCTTGGGATCTTTGAAGCCTTTTTTATTAATCATGGGCTTGAAATTAATGTTTTAAAATCAAAATTCATGTCTTTTAATCAGCATAAGTCATTTAGAGGGAAAATACTAATGAATAAACTACCACCGGAACAAGTAAAATCATTCTTATATCTGGGTGTAACCATCCAGCACGACCTGCGATGGAACAAACAGATAGACCTTGCAGCCCTAAAACATAGGCAACTTGCAGGGGTATTGAACAGTGAACATGCCAAGTCCCTGACTAAACCAGTGGCCCCCGCAATCATCGTCTATAAAGCGTAGGCTATAAGTGCAGCTCTCTATGGCGTAGAAATCTGGGGGCACGGGAACCTAAGTAAGTTAACAGGTTCCGAAAATAGTTTTCTGCGCAAGCTTACCATGCTACCACAGAGTACCCTATGGGGCCCGTCTTTCAGGACCTAGGCATGAGACCAATAAAGATTATTGCAATTCTTCGCCCGGTACTATACTGGAGGTGAATATGGGTCACGCCGGAACTGGAAATATTCGCAAGGGGCCTCCTTGATATCATCAAAAGTGATGTCTTCCACCAGATAAAATGGCTCTCTGGAATTGGAGCGATTCTCAGAGAGCTGGGTCTGGTGGAGAATTGGGAGGACCTGATGAATGCCACATTTCCGTCAAAAAAAAGCTATAAAGGGCATGTTTTGGGGAATGATATTCTCCAAATTGTTTAGGACCACTCCCCCACTTTAATTAACTGGGGTTTTTATGGAGTTCAAGGATGAATCGTTATTTGAGCCATTCTGGGACAACATAACTAAACCACTGGACAGAAAGCTTTACTTTCAATTGAGACTTGGCAGTATTCCTGTTAGAGCATTCACATCCAGGTGGTCTAGTGGTGGAAATGCCTCATGTCCATTTTGCCCGAATTCCAAGGAAACAATTAGCCACCTGCTCTTCGAATGTCAAGCATACTCCTCTCCGCGTAGAGCATGGTTGCGGCCAATGGCTAAATTGTTGGGCACTCGGAGTGGACTACTGGCCCTTAGAATCATTTGCACAAACCCCAGCCCCTTAATTTATATAGCAGTTGCCAAATTTTTAGGATGGGCATGGGTCATTAGAAGTAAATGTCTAAAGGGATAAGTAATTCTATGATCAATTTTAGGACTTTTGATGTACTTAGCTTTGATGAAATTTTCCTATCCTGACGAATTTTAGCTTTTGTAGTATTTCTCTGTAAATTTTATCCTTATTTTTTATAACATGAATTGTTCTAAAATGTATTGCTTTTATGACAATCGTCGAATAAAGCTTGTTTGACTGACTGATTTTTTTTTCACCATGGGTTAGAAGCCTCAAGTCTTATATTGTAGACACTCAAGATTTCTTGAGACAGCTTGACGATGTAAAATGGAAGCCTGACATGCTGCTCATCACACTTGACATCACAAGTCTATATACCTGTATAAAACACAATCAAGGTATAGGAGCGGTCATGTATTTCCTAAATAAGCGTTCTCTGAAATTCCAGAAGCATTCAGAAATGTTGTTAAAAATGTTAACCTTCTGTCTAGAAAACAACATTTCTATTTTCTCAGGTCAGCTATATCAGCAACAGAGGGGTACTGCGATGAGCATATGCTTCGCCCCCAGCTACGCAAATCTTTTCATGGGCTGGTGGGAGGAGCATGTGGCCTGGAGGGATACGCAGGAAAGGTGGATGGAGAATGTGGAGTTCCGGACCAGGAACATTGACGATCGTTTCATTATATGGAAAGGTCCACACTCCTTAGCTGAGGATTTTATAGCATTTGTCAATGAAAATGACCTTAACCTCGTATTTAGCAGCCAGACAAGCACTACACAGGTTTTTTTATCTAAACTTGGAGGTTTACATTAAAAACACAGAGATTCAAACACGCCTTTACAGGAAGCCGACCACTGGGAACGCGTTGCTTCATGCTAAATGCTTTCACCCCAAAAGTATGATATACAATATTCCTTCTGGGGAGCTTTTACGCATGAAACGAAACTGTTCCTCAGAGGAGGATTACAGGACAGCTAGAGATGAAGCATTCTTACACTTTAAAGTGAGAGGCTATTTAGATGGCTCTCTAGACACGGCCATCAAAAAGGTTGACATTCTGACCAGCAAAAATCTTTTGGCAGTTAAGATCTCCAAGAAAAACAGTGCATCCAATAAATTGGAACCGACGCGTATGATTATGCGTTTCAATTCACAATCAGCCAAAATTGTGCAAAGGTTTTGTAAAAACTGGCATATTCTACAAACTGATAACATCTTAAAAGACCATATTTCACCACGACCTCTTATTACGTATAGGAGATCTAAATCCATAAGAGAATTATTAGTCTCAAGCCACTATGATTGTACTGTCAAACAGAAGGAACCCATTAAGGGATTCTTTCCTTGTATGAAATGCAAGGCATGCAAAAATAGCTGTAAAAAAGAGTATGTAAAAAGAGTATGTATGAAATTCTTGGCAAAAAAGAGAAACTATGAGAGGCATTAACACACTGCTCAATTGCAATTCGGAATTCACCATATACTGTCTTGAATGCCCTTGCAGAAAGAAGTATATCGGTAGTACTATCAATGCCACGAAGAAACGAGTGCTAGAGCACATGCTGGCAATAACTAAAAAGGACAAAACCTATCTGGTGGCACACCACTTTGAGAAATATCACGGTAGCAATAGATATCTTTTAACATTCAACTGCTTAGATCAAATACCCAAAAATGAGAGAGGGGGAGTCAGAAAATTATATGCTCTAGAGTCTAGGTACATCATTGAATTGAGGGCCCTCCCTCATTCTGTTTGGAATAGCCCCAGGGATGTGGCAGACCAGAGGGGTCTGAGGGGGGTCCGCGCACCCCCTACATTATATAAAATTAAAGCCCTGGAGAGGTAGTGGTCACCAGGAGCTGTGGGCCGTGAGGCCCCGCCATCCTCAATGTACGGGCTGCGGGGGGTCCGTGCTGACCCACCCCACCCCATTTTTCAAATAAATGCCACGGCTACTCTGTATTTTACAGTGAGTGATGAAAGGTTATACTAGTGTATGATGAAGTGTATCTGATTGTCACGTGGATGATGTCATCAGTGATGTCATCAGTGATGTCATTTGAGATGTCATCAGTGATGTTATCAGTGATGTCACTGGCCATGTCATGAATGATGTAATATGTGACATCATCAGCAGTGGATTGCGGGCGCATGAGTTACAGCTAGTACAACTAACTATAACAGAGGAATTTCAATGGTTTTGTATGACAGAAATGTCCAGCTAACTATAACACCCCTGAAACCTATGGTTTTTTCAGTGAATTTCTAAGGTTTTTTAAATGATAATTCCTAACTATAACGCCCCTGAAACCTATGGTTTTTACAGTGAATTTCAAAGGTTTTTTAAATGATAATTCCTAACTATAAGGTACCTGAAATCTATGTTTTTTTCAGTGAATTTTAACAGTTTTTTCAATGAACATTTTTAAATGTATTAATTGTTATATTTATTTCTTTGATAGTGATTTACTACATTATGTTAATTTATTCATTGTTAGATATCTTATTTTTTAGATTACATTACATATTTGTAATATAATTTTAAACAAGAATGTTTTTAAAATATTTAATTTAAAAAGTCGCGCATCCAAAGCGCACCTTTCTTGAATACTGCATGGGACGTTGCCACCAATTATTCTGTAGGAGCCGCGTAGGGTGTGTGATGGGTGCGTATTTTCGTGCGCGATCGCTATGTGACCCGTACACGACTTCAAGTGCAGACGTGACATATATGTATCACGCCATGCCACGCTCGCGCATTTCTGCATGACGTCATCTACGTGTTCAACACGGTGGGCACAGGATTTCCACGAAATTTTTCGATATACAAAAAGATATATATATATATGTATTTAATATAAATATTAAGGTAAAAAAATAATATTCTTTTAGTTTTAATAAACATATTACTTTTAAATGCAATTTCGCAAAGTTGCGCTAGGTGCGTGTTGCGTGTACGCACCCAACATGGATCCCATGTGACAAAAAAAAAGAGATTTGATTGGTTTATAACACTTACTGTTCTAACTATTGAAGAACCCCACCCATTTCAATTGCTCTTTTTAGACCTTCCTTAGGAGAAGACATGTCAGTTTGTTGCTGAACAATTTGTACCAGAACCTCCCCCTCCCGAAAGATACACATCCATCGTATGGAAATGTTGTACTTTTCCGGACGGGCAAAAGAAATGTAATGCCATCAAGGTGACATGCAAGATTTGCCAGGCAGTGTTGTCCAGAGGAGATCCAAACAAGAAATACTCCTGTGGCCTTGCTAGTATCCGCAAGCACCTCCAATCCCTGCATCCTGTGAACTATGCTCACGAAGAATGTAGAAGACTGTGCCAAAGTGCATCTCCACCACCGGCAATACCAAGTACATCTGGGGCATCACCTTCAACATCAACATCAGACATACGTCCCCAATTTGTAAAAGTTAGAATGCACTGCGTGAAGTGCAATCTTTTAATTTGTTAAGGGGAGCAATCAGTAGACCTAGTTTGCAGAGCAATTGATAACCATTGATGCTAGTTTTTTTACTCCCTCAAGGTTCATGGTTTTGTTCGTCCTGTTGACTTTTTTTTCTTTTCAAAAAACAAAATAATTCAAACAAGCATTTGCAATGCAATAGGTCTCGCATTAGGTAAGTTTGAGTTTTTTGTCCTGTACATGACAAATTTGTTATTTATGTGTTATTTTTGAAAATTGTGAAATTATTAGCTTTGTCATTGACAATGCTAATACTTTTATTTTTTGACAATGTGACACCTATAGCATTTTTAATGCACCATGTTTTGTATTTACGTGACTTAGAAGTATTGATTTTACAAATAACAATGTTTCTTTCTTTTTAAATAATTAATACTTAAATAAAAGTTATTGTAATTTATTGTAACTTTATAAATAACTTTTGTGAAGATTATGTTCAGTGTATTTTATCGTGACTAAAATATAAGAAAAGAAGTGAAATATCAAAAAATTTTGTGACATTTTTAATAAAGCTTGAAACATTGAGAGAACATATTTGAACCAGTTGTTGTTGAATGTTTGCACAGATTGATACTGTGGTGGCGCTGAGTGATGTTGTGGTGGTGACAAGTGATGCTGTGGCGTTCAGTGATGCTGTGGTAGCGCATAGTGATGTTGTGGTGCCCCTGAGTGATGCTGTTTTTGCCCCTGAGTGATGCTGTTGTTGTGCGATAGATAGATAGAGTGAGGGCGATAGATGGAGTGAGGGCAATAGATAGATGGAGTGAGGGCGATAGATGGAGTAAGGGCGATAGATAGATTAGTGAGGGAGATAGATAGAGTGAGGGCGATAGATAGAGTGAGGGCGATAGATGGAGTGAGGGCGATAGATAGAGTGAGGGTGATAGATAGAGTGAGGGCGATAGATAGAGTGAGGGCGATAGAGTGAGGGAGATAGATAGATGTGTGTGGTTGTGTGTGTGTGGTTGTATGTGTGTGCGTGCATGGTTGTATGTATGTGAGTGTGCGGTTACAGAAGGATGTATGTGGAAGAGAGCAGCAGATCAGCATATTATAGGAGAACAGGTAGTTAAAGAAGGATGCGTGTTGAAGAGGTCAGCAGTCAGCACAGGAGAAGAGAACAGGGAGTTAGAGAAGTAGGCGGTGGAAGGGAACAGCAGATCAGCACGGGAGAAGAGAACAGGGTTTTTTGAAAAGGGGGCGGGTAGAAGAGAGCAGCAGATCAGGATGGGAGAACAGAACAGGGAGTTAAAGAAGAAGGCGGGTGGAAGAGAGCAGCAGATCAGCACAAGAGAAGAGAAGAGAACAGGGAGTTAGAGAAGTAGGTGGTGGAAGGGAACAGCAGATCAGCACGGTAGAAGAGAACAGGGTTTTGGAGAAGGGGCGGGGTGGAAGAGAGCAGCAGATCAGGATGGGAGAACAGAACAGGGAGTTAAAGAAGGAGGCGGTGGAAGAGAGCAGCAGATCAGCTCAGGTGAAGAGAACATAGAGTTAAATAAGGAAGCGGGTGGAAGAGAGCAGCACATCAGCACAGGAGAAGAGAACATGGAGTTAAAGAAGGAGGCAGGTTTTAGAAAGCAGCAGATCAGCACAGGAGAAGAGAACAGGGAGTAAAAGAATGAGGTGGGGTGGAAGAGAGCAGCAGATCAGCACAGGAGAAGAGAACAGGTAGTAAAGAAGGAGGCGGGTGGAAGAGAACAGCAGATGGGCACAGGAGAAGAGAAGAGAACAGGGAGTTAGAGAATGAGGCGGTGTAATAGAGCAATAGATTAGTACGGGTGCATAGAAGAGAACAGGGAATTAGAGAAGGAGGTGGGTGGAAGAGAGCATCAGATCTGCACAGGAGAAGAGAAGAGAACAGGGAGTTAGAGAATGAGTTTATTGGAAGAGAGGAACAGATCAGCACAGCAGAAGAGAACAGGGAGTTAAAGAAGGAGGTGGGATGGAAGAGAGCAGCAGATCAGCACAGAAGAGAATAGAATAGGGAGTTAGAGAAGGAGGTGTGGTGAAAGAGAGCATCAGATCAGCAGAAGTTAACAGGGTGTTAAAATGCAATGCAATATGTTTCTCATTTGCAAAGTTTGAGCTATTGCGATTGTAAAAGACCAATTTTTTTGTGTTTTGTTGTGGAAAATAGAGAAAATAATTATTTTGTCATTTACAACGTTAATAGTTATTACTCTTTCCAAATGTGACACCTATAGCATTTGTAATGCAATATGTGTAGTATTTATGTGACTTACATGTATTGATATTACAAACAACACTGGTTTGGATTTGGAGGGTGGAGTTAGATTTGGAGGGTGGAGTTGGAGGTTGGAGTTGGAGGGCGGAGTTGGAGGTGGAGGTGGAGCTGTAGGGTGGAGGGTGGAGTTGGAGGCTGGAGTTGGAGGGTGGAGTTGGAACTTGGATTTGGAGAGTGGAGTTAGAGGGTGGAGTTAGATGGTGGATTTGGAGGGTGGATTTTGATGCTGGAGTTGGAGTGTTTTTTTGCATTTGGAGTTGGAGGGTGGATGATGGAGTTGAATGTTGGAGTTGGAGGGTGGAGTTTGAGGGTGGAGTTGGAGGGTTTAGTTTGATGGTGGATTTGGAGGTAGGATTAGGAGGGTGGAGTTGTAGGGGAGATTTGGAGGGTGGAGTTTGTTTTGGTGGGTAGTTTTTCATTTGGAGTGTTGAGTTGAATTTGGAGCGTGGATTCGTTTTTGGATTGTGGATTTGGATTTTGAGGTTGTTTTTGGAGCGTGTAGTTAGAGTATGGATTTGGAGGGTGGATTTTGATTTGGATGGTGGATTTGGATGGTGAATTTTGAGTGTTGTTTTTGGAGTGTGGATTTGGATGGTGGATTTGGAATTTGAGGGTGGAGTTGATTTTGGAGTGTGGAGTTGTAGTTGGAGGGTGGAGTTTGAGGGTGGATTTGTATTGGAGTTTTGATTTGGATTTGGATGGTGGAGTTGGATTTGGAGGGTGGATTTGAAGGGTGTATTTGGAGGCTGTAGTTGTAGGGTGGATTTGGATGGTAAAGTTGGAGTGTGGTTTTTGAGGGTAGATCTGGAGGGTGGATTTTGCGGGTGGATTGGGAGGGTGGAGTTGAAGTATGGAGTTGGAGGGTGTGTTTGAAGTGTTGATTTGGAGGGAGGATTTGGAGTGTTGATTTGGATTTGGAAGGTGTATTTTGAGGGTGTATTTTGAGTGTTGAGTTGGAGTCTTGTTTAGGAGGGTGGAGTTTGAGGGTGGATTTGGAGGGTATAGTTGGAGGGTGGATTTTGAGGGTGGATTTGGAGGCTGGAGTTGGAGGGTAGATTTTGAGGGTGGAGTTGGAGGGTGGAGTTAGAGGGTGGATTTGGAGGTTTGATTTTGAGATTTGATTTGGAGTTTGGTTTTGGTAGGTGGATTTGGATTATGAGTTGTAGGGTGGATTTAGAGGGAGTATTTGGATTTTGAGGGTGGATTAGGATTTGGAGTGTGGTTTTGGAGTGTTGTTTTGGAGGCTTGATTTGGAGGGATGTTTTGGAGGTAGGATTTGGAGTGTGTGGCGTGCAGCAGTGTGTGGCGTGCAGCAGTGTGTGTTGTGAGGGTAAATGAGTGTGTGAGGGTGTGTGTGGGTGAGATGGTGTGTGATGGCGAGAGGGTGTGTGAGGGTGACAGGGTGTGTGAGGGTGAGAGTGTGTGTGAGGGTGAGGGTGTGGAGGTATGAGTGTGAGGGTGAGAGGGTGTGTGATTGTGAGAGGGTGTGTGATTGTGAGAGGGTGTGTGAGGGTGTGTGTGGGTGTGTGAGGGTGAGGGCGTGTGGGGGTGAGGGTGATGGAGTGTGAGGGTGAGGGTGTGTGAGTGTTATTGGGTGTGAGAGTGAGGGTGTGTGAGAGTGATGGTGTGTGTGGTGTTGTGCTAATGATGGTGTGTTAGGGGGTGTGTGAGGGTGTGAGTTATTAGGGTGTGTAAGGGTGAGTGGTTGTGAGGGTGATGGTGTTGAGGGTGTGTGAGAGTGTGTGTGAGGGTGAGAGGGTATGTGAGTTTTAACCCCTTTGATGCTTGTGACAAGGTCAACTCATCATGGGTGTTACCTGCGCTGTGCTTATGACGAGTTGACCTTGTCACATAACAAGGGATTTTTAAAATTGCAGCACAGCACGGGTATGTACTATAGCAAGGATGAGGTTAAAGTGTGTGTGAGGGTGAAAGGGTGTTTGAGTGTGAAAGGTTGTGTGAGGGTAAAGGGTTTGTGATTGTGAGAGGGTGGGTGAGAGGGTGTGTGAGAGGGTGTGTGAGAGGGTGAGTGAGGGTGTGAGGGTGTGTGAGGGAGAGTGAGTGTGTGAGGGTGTTTGTGGGTGTGAAGGTGTGTGAGGGCGAGAGGGTGTGATGTTGAGAGTGTGTGTGAGGGTGATAGTGTGTGTGAGGGTGAGGGTGTGGAGGTGTGAGTGTGCAGGTGAGAGTGTGTGTGAGGGTGAGAGGTTGTGTAAGGGTGAGAGGGTGTGTGAGGGTGAGAGGGCGCGTGAGGGTGTGAGTGTGTGTGAGGGTGAGGCAGTGTGAGGCTGAGGGAGGGTGAGGGTGAGGGAGTGTGAGGATGAGGGGATGTGAGAGCAAGGGGGTGTGAGAGTGAGTGGTATGTGAGGGTGTGAGGGTGTGGGTTATGAGGGTGTGTAAGGGTGAGGGGGTTTGAGGGTGTTGAGTGTGGGTGAGAGTGTGTGTGAGTGTGAAAGTGTGTCTGAGGGTGAAAGGGTGTTCGAGTGTTAAAGGGTGTGTGAGGGTGAAAGGGTGTGTGAGTGTGAGAGGGTGAGTAAGAGGGTGATTGAGGGTATGTGTGTGTTAGTGTGTGATGTTGATGTAGTGTGTTAATGTGATCATTATTTGAGTGTATTGTTGTTTGTGGTGTTATGCTGAGTGTGTGATGTTGTGTGTTGTTGATGATGTGATGGTGTGAGTGTGAGTGTGTTGGAAGTGTGTGTTGTTTTTCTGCTGTGAACTTGTGTGTGTGTATGTGTGTGTGTTTGTGTGTGTGATTTTGTATTTTGTGTGTGGCGTGTGTGATAGGATGTAATAGAGTCCTTTTTTTGTTTTGCAGATGTACTTTTTAATTTAAAAATGGCAGAAGCAAATTTTGTTCCTAAACGCTACCTAAGTTTTTTTGTTTCCCTTTTTTGTTTTTGATTGACGTTTATTTTACCCAATCGCATTGCTACGTTTTGCTACGTAGCGTTGCGATTGTTGTGCGTCAACGGGGAAATTCCCAGATCTTCGAGAACAGTCATGTGTGAAAGGTGTGTCGTGTTTCCTGCATTGTTGCTGCATCGTTTGACAGTAAGTTTGAATTTTAATATTATTATTTTGTTTTTGGGTATGTAGTATTTATTGTATTTATATTTATTGTACGTTTATTATGTGTTTATAATGTTTTATTACCTTTGTGTATTCCGACTGTATTTGGATTTGCGGATGAACTTATTGTATAGCTATGGAACGTTTTTTATTTTTGATGTGATATGTGTTTATGTTGTTGTTACTGAATATATTGCAATGTATTTATTGTATTTGATGTATTCCTGACATTTTTTGTAATACTTTTTTTATTGACAATGTTTGAGTTTGATCGAACGGTTGTATTATATTCACTGTGTCTTTCTTTCGCTTTATTCTTTCTTTGTGTTTACAATGATTTTTATTAATTAACCCCTTTACCGCGGCCCCGATTTTCCACCAGTGCGGCACTTCCGCAAAATGGGCGGGGCCGCGTCGGCCATTGGCCGACGGCAGCACTGGGGAGGTAGTGCTGCCGTCGGCCAATGGCCGACGGCAGCAAGGAAGGGGTTAAGGGTGACATGAATTTACACACTATCTGTATGCAACAACCTTAATTCTTTGTTTTTGTTTTGCTTTGTGTTTGAGGTAAATATTTTTTTGTAGGTGTCGTTTATTCTGATTTAGGCTATGTTAGTCTGTGTTGTGTTTTGGCCTTGTGAATAGGTACTTTTTATTATTTTTAATAATTAAGGGTGAGATGAATTTACACAGTATAGGTATTTAAGAACCTTCATTAATTTGTGTTTGTTTAGCGTTGTGTTTGAGGTAAAGACTTTTTTGTAGGTGTCGTTTATTTGGATTTAGGTTGTGATAGTTTGTGAACTTTCTTGTGCTTGTGATTAGGCACTTGTTTATATTTTGTTTCTTTTGAGGGTAATTTTGGTTGTTGTTGATACGTATACTTTGTGTTTTGATCCCATTTGTAAAGTTGTATCCTTATTGTAATGCTAAGTTGTTTAGATATTTCTTGTTGACTTTAACAGGATATGTTTAGATGCGTTTGATCTTAAACTCCATATTTGTTTGTTATGATTTTTTTTTTAAAACAGGCAAGTATTGGTTTAAGCTGAAACGCATCCAAACATGTATGTTTCAAACATAGCATGAATGTAATCAAATATGAACATTTGGGGGGTGTTAGTTTTTTTTTGCAGTAATAACATGGAGCTGCGCCTAAGTCCCAACAGTGCGAGAGACTTTGACTGTTATGCTTTTATCCACTAATTATCGGCCCACCTGTGTCTTATTTTTTTTATGGGTTTGGCTCATTTGACCGAGTTGAAAGTGTGTGTGTGAGAGTGTGTGTGTGAAAGTGTGTGTGTGAGGGTGTGTGTGTTTTTGGGTATGTATTATTTCCCCTGTTGACATGTATTGTACGTTTATTATTTGTTTCAAATGTTTTATTACGTTTGCTTATTCTGATAGTTCTCGTGTTGCAGATGTACTTATTGTATAGCTGCTGAACGTTTATAATTATTTATTTGGAATGTGTTTGTGTTTTTTTTTATTTAATATATTGTTATGTTTCTATTGTTATTTTTTTTTCTATTTCCCCTTTTTTTTGCAGGACTTTTATTTCCTCCAATCGCATTGCTACATTTTGTTACGTAGAGTTGTGATTGGTGGGCGTTAACGGGGAAATTCCTTGATCTTCGCGAACCGGCGTGTGTGGAAGGCGTGTCGTGTCCCCTGTGTTGTTGCTGTGTAGTTTGACAGGTAAGTTGTAACTTTCATATTATTATCATGTTTTTGGGTATGTAGTATTTCTCCTGTTGACATGTATTGTACGTTTATTATTTGTTTCTAATGTTTTATTACGTTTGATTATTCCGATAGTATTTGTGTTGCAGATAATTTTTTGGGTAATATTTGTCTCTTTTGAAATTTTCGGGTTTTCAAACAAGGCAATTATTGTTTTTACGCTGAATCGCGTCCAAACATGTATGTTTGGAATTTAGCTGTAAACACAGCAATTATGAAGAATTGGTGGTGTATTTTTTTTCAGTAATACTATGGAGCTGCGTTTATGTTCTAACAGTGTGAGATACTTTGACTGTTATGCTTCTATCCACAGATTTTCTGGCCACCTCTGTGTCGGTGTGTTTTTGTGTGTGTTTGGGTCATTTGATCTAGTTGAGCGTGTGTGTGTGGGAGAGTGTGTGCGTGAGAGTGTGTGTGTGTGAGTGTGTGTGTGAGAGTGTGTGTGTGTGTGTGTGAGAGTGTGTGTGTGTGAGAGTGTGTGTGTGAGAGAGTGTTTGTGTGATAGTGTTTGTGTGAGAGTGTGTGTGTGAGAGTGTGTGTGACAGTGTGTGGGCCAGGTGTAAAAGCGTGTATTGATGGCTGGCGGTGTGTGTGTCTGTTTGAAAAGCATGCACTGATGGCTGATGGTGTGTGTTGATGGTGGAATCGTGCACTGCAAGCTGTGTGTGTGCGTGGTGGAAGCGTGCCCTGATGGCTGGTGTTGTGTGTGCCTGGCGGATGCGTGCACTGACAGCCTGCTTCTGTGTGTGCCTGGTGGAAAAGCATGCACTGGCTGTTGGTGGTTTGTGTGCGTGGTGGAAGCATGCAGTGACGGCTGGTGGTGTGTGTGCCTGGTGGAAGCATATACTGACGGCTGGTGGTGTGTGTGTGCCTGGTGTGGAAGGGTGCACTAACAGAAGGTGGTGTGTGTGCCTGGTGGCAAAGTGTGCACTGATGGCTGGTGGTGTGTGTTCTTGGTGCAAAAGCATGCACTGCTGGCTGGTGGTGTGTGTGGTGGTGGAAGTATTCCCTTTACGGCCTGGTTGTGTGTGTACCTGATGTAAAAGCATGCACTGGCTGTTGGTGGTGTGTGTGCGTGGTGGAAGCATGCACTGACGGCTGGTGGTGTTTTTCAAAAAAGGATTCGAAATAGCTTTAAAGTACAAAGCAGTAACCTTTTTGGTGTGTTACATTATTTATTGGGCTTACTTTGTAGGTATAGTGTTGCGAGGTCAAAGGTAATTAATAAAAAAATGGTAAAAAGATATCCACATCAGTAATTCCTTCCAAGATTGCGCATATAAAAAGTGGAAATATGTCTTTAAATGTTTCCCGAAACTTACACTGCAAATGCTTAGCTTGCATTGACCATGGTTCGCCCTCATTTTGGATGTGTTTGTTGATTTGCAAAAATGTATATATCTTTTACAAGTTTCACCGCACGGTAGTGTTTGTTTACTTTTATCTCTATTAAACAACAAAGAAAAAGGGTTTTTATTATTTATGCACACACTGTACTGAATAGGTAAGGGGTCAGCAGTCTTTTTTCCCAGACATTTTAAGCGACATTGTTTTATTTATATCCACATTTGTTCAGGTCCGACAGTACCCTGAGGGTATCCATAAGTACTGTGAGTGTGTCCATAACTAATGTTAATGTGCCCCTGTGTGGTGTTTTAGCGCCCAAGAGTAATGTAGCGATGTCACATAATTATGTTGTGTTGTCCCTGAGTCAAGTTGTGATGTTACGGAGTGATTTTGTGGTGTCCCAAAATATTGTCATGGTGTGCCACAGTGGGGTTTTCGTGTACCTGAGTGCCGTCGTTGTGTACCAGCCTTTTGTGTTTGTGTCCATAAGTGATGTGGTGTTATCCCTGACTGCTGTGTGGCTGTCTGTGAGTGTTGTGGTGTCCATCAGTGATGTGTTGCCCCTGAATGATCTTGCAGTGGACCTGAGTGATGTGATGGTGTCCCAGAGTGATGTAATGCTGTGCCTCATTGCGTGGTTGTTCCCATAAACACTGACTGCTGTGGTGTCCCTGAGTGGTGTAGTAGTGTCCCTGAGTGGAAGTGTACACTAACAGCTGGTGGTGTGTGTGCCTGGTTGTAAAGTGTGCACTGATGTCTGGTGGTGTGTGTGTCTGGTGGAAAAGCATGCACTGAAGGTTGGTGGTGTGTGTGGTGGTGAAAGCATGTCCTTACAGTTGGTGGTGTGTGTGCATGTTTGAAAAGTGTGCATTAGGGGCTGGTGTTGTGTGTGCCTGGTGGAAGTGTGCACTGACAGCTGGTGGTGTGTGTGCCTGGTGGAAGCGTGCACTGACTGCTGGTGGTGTGTGTGCCCTGACGGCTGGTGTTGTGTGTGCCTGGCGGATGCGTGCACTGACAGCCTGCTTCTGTGTGTGCTTGGTGTAAAAGCATGCACTGGCTGTTGGTGTTGTGTGTGCGTGGTGGAAGCATGCAGTGACGGCTGGTGGTGTGTGTGCCTGGTGGAAGCATGTAATGACGGCCTGGTTGTGTGTGTGCCTGGTGTAAAAGCATGCACTGGCTGTTGGTGGTGTGTGTGTGTGGTGTAATCATGCACTGATGGCTGGTGGTGTGTGCGCCTGGTGGAAGCATGTACTGATGGCTGATGGTGTGTGTGCCTGGTGTGGAAGTGGGCACTAACAGCAGGTGGTGTGTGTGCCTGGTGGCAAAGTGTGCACTGATGTTGTGGAGAGTGAGGCGCGCACTGAAAAGGAGGGAGGGGTTTGACTGCCTGCAACTGTAACAAAGAACATAGGGAGGAGGGCTGTGTCACGTGGCAACAAAGAATGGCGTGCACTGGGGAGAGAGTCTGTGGGCTGAGTGTTGGCGTTTGTAAACAAATGGAGAGCGAGGCGCGCGCTGGAGAGGGAGGGGTGGGATGACTGGGTAGCTGAATGGAAGAGAGGCTGTGGTCTGCGTGTTGGCGCGCTAGAGAGGGGGGGTGTGATGAGCGAAAGGCGTGCGCTGGAGAGGGAGGGGGTGGAATGACTGGGCAGCTGAATGGGAGAGAGGCTGTGGTCTGCGTGTTGGCACGCTGGAGAGGCTGGGGGTGTGTGGCAACAAAGAATGGCATGCACTGGGGACAGGGTCTGTGGGCTGAGTGTTGTCGTTTATAAACAAATGGAGAGCGAGGCGCGCGCTGGAGAGGGAGGGGGTGGAATGACTGGGCAGCTGAATGGGAGAGAGGCTGTGGTCTGCGTGTTGGCGCGCTGGAGAGGCAGGGGGTGGGATGACTGGGCAGCTGAATGTAGCGTGCACAAAGTGAAGAGCCAATGAAAGCTATTGAAAAAATATGCCTGTGGGGAGAATGCGCAATGGGAGAGAGGTTGTGGGCTGCGTGTTGGAGTGCTGGAGAGGGAGGGGGTGTGATGAGCGAGGGAGGGGGTGTGTGGCAACAAAGAATGGCGCGCGCTGGGGAGAGAGTCTGTGGGCTGAGTGTTGGCATTTCTAAACAAATGGAGAGGGAGGCGCGCGCTGGAGAGGGAGGGGGTGGGATGACTGGGTAGCTGAATGGGAGAGAGGCTGTGGTCTCGTGTTGGCGCGCTGGAGAGGCAGGGGGTGGGATGACTGGGTAGCTGAATGGGAGAGAGGCTGTGGTCTGCGTGTTGGCGCGCTGGAGAGGCAGGGGGTGGGATGACTCTGCAGCTGAATGCAGCGTGCACAAAGTGAAGAGCCAATGAAAGCTCTTGAAAAAGATGCCCGTGGGGAGAATGTGCAATGGGAGAGAGGCTGTGGGCTGCGTGTTGGCATGCTGGAGAGGGAGGTGTGATGAGCGAGACACGCGCGCTGGAGAGCAGGGGGTGGGATGACCGGGCAGCTGAATGCAGCGTGCACAAAGTGAAGAGCCAATGAAAGCTCTTGAAAAAAATGGCCGTTGTGAGAATGCGTGTGATTGTGTTCACATGAACTGTACTAAAACTGCAATGGTTCAAGAGCTTGTTTTGCCTACTATACTCTCGTCTATTTATCCCTGCGGGATAGAATAGTCAAGACCTAAAAATAAAAAAAATATATAAAAGTACAAAAAACTAAAAAAAGTTATTTTCAGAATTAACTACTCTGATTAAAGAAAGAGCTAAAGTTTTATGCTAGTGTGTGAGAGTTTAGATGAATGTATACGTACTGAATAATTGACTGAAATAATGCATTTGTGGTGTATGTGAATGTATAACTGCAGAACTAAAAGGAAGTGTTGCAGCATGACACTGTAAGCTCTTTACCTACAGCATGCTAAGGTACTTCCGAACCACAGGGATGCAACATATATACATAAATATGTTGCAACTCTGTGCTTCCCTCTGCACTGCTGCTTAAACTACATCCAGGTGGTGACATAGGCACCCTTGCAACATGGTGCAAAAATATCTGTGTCATGTGCAGTTTATTTTTGTACAAAAAGGCTCACCTTCCTGCACAAAAACAATCAGTGAACACATTTTTCTCTTTCAATGTATGCTGTGCATTGTAGCAGATATTGAAAGAGAAAAAATTAGAATAAATAAAAAATTCTCCTTGTTGTGCCTTGCTACATCAATTGGAGGATGGTGAAGTATTCACACACATGTCCAGATTTATAATTTCTGATTAATCTGGTAATGTGTCTTGTTCTGTGAGTGTTCTGTGCAAACACGCACAGTAACACCTATAGAACGCCCTTTCAACGTAAAGTGGTGTGTATGATGAAGTCGTATTTACATGGAAAAGAAAAGGTACACAGACTACCTTTTCCTCTCCTTGTAAATATGAAAGATTTTTTTACGCTATCACTATGTTACAAAAAGTGACATATTGTTGGCACAGGATGCTTCTATACATATCTTCAGGGTTAGTTGGCCCTCAGTGACACTCTGGGCAGATTTACAAGCTCTCTGCACCATCAGTACGTCACTCTTCGTGATGTACTGGTGGCGCAGGGGGCTCCTTCATATTTACAAGGAGAGGAAAAGTCACCCTGTGTGACTTTTCCTTTACTGGTAAATGCGGCCCCTTCACATGCAGCACTTTGCGGTGAAGGGGCGTTTCATGGGTGTTGCTGTGGGTGCTCCCACGCAACACCCATGGAACAAGACACATCTCCAGATTTACGAGAAATTGTCAATCTGGAGATGTGTATGAATGCTACGCCACCCTAGAGGTGGGGTAGGGAGGGAAAACGTTGTTGTTTCCTCTTTCAATGCATGCTGCATTCTATAGCACGCATTGAAAGAGGAAAAAGCTTTTAGTGATTGTTTTTGTGCAGGAAGGTGCCCATTCCTGCACAAAAACAATCTCCCCATGGCGCAGTCATCCTTGCATCATGGTGCAAGGGTGCATGCGCCGGCGCTTGGCAGCTGTTTCTGCTCCAGCGCAGAGGAGAGCACAGGAATGCAACATATCATTGTAGATATGTCGCATTCCTGTGCTCTGAAAGTGCCACAGTGTGGCGCAGCCAAAGGGCTTGCTGTGCCAAGCTGTGGCACTTTCTTGTAGATCTGCCCCTCAGTATTCATGTTAATTTTATCCTGTAACTTAAAACACCCACAGAGCATCTTTCAACATAGATCTACTCCGTCCTTTTCCATTTTCTTCACCTGTGTGCAAACACAGGCTATTGTGCATTTTAATACTTAGTTGAACTTACCTTCACAGTAATAGAAATAAAAAATGCTAGACATTTTTTTTCAGTTGTTTTTTATGAAATACATTTGTGTAAATTTGATATTTTAGAATCAGAATCTGTAAACGAGAAGAGCAACATACAGTTATAATACATAATACTATAGTTTTTACAATACAGAATAATTTTTACATTTGACAAATTATTTTCTTTGCCTTTTTTGCTGTTCTCAGAATATATTGAATTTCACTAGAAACAGTGATTTCAATCGTACTCATCACATAACAGCGGCCAAAAAAAACCAATCAATCAGATTGTTTTAACCCCTTCGAAGCTAATGACGAGCTGGGCTCGTCATGGCGCTTACCTGCCCTGCGCGGATGACAAGGCCAGCTCGTCATGATTTATGGTGTTTTATATTTCTTAGCGCAGAACGGGAAAACGCCTAGCAGCCATGTGGTTAAAAAAAAATCCATCCTCAATAAAATACCATGAAATACAAATCACACATATATAAAATGCTTACTGGTGAGAACATTTTATAACTTAAATTTATAAATACTGTAAATGTTGTTGCTTAAAACTAGGGCTCCCGGTTTTATGATATTTATTTTTTCAACATTTCCATCTGTATTTATCCATATTTATTTTTTGCCCATTTTATCTGTATTTATCCATATTTATTTTGTGTTTTGCGTATAAATGAAGTTGAAAAACAGAACATTTCCATATTTATTTCAAGTCAAGTCAAAACAAGCTTTATTCGATTGTTAAAATCATAAAAGCAGAGTCAAACAATAAAAAGACAGTGTCACATTTCATCAGTTTTAAAAAGACATTAAACATTAGTAATAGTATTTAAAAACATACAAGAATTTTTTTTTAAAAAATGGGCATGCTAAAAAACAGTTAAAAGCAATAATAAAGAACACGGTATATTCATTCACCCGCCATATTGTTCGGGGATAGCTTCCTGGTCTTAACACGCATGGCAGCTACCAGAAAGCTAGCAACCCTGAAAATTACCTTTGTGGTTCCTAATAGCTGTAAGTAAAGGAGAGCTGGGCGTACTTGTAGAAAACCTGCATCTCTTAGAATTGGGGCTAAAAAACCCCTTCTGCCCTCCTTGAAGTGGTCACAGAACATTACAAAATGCATAAGAGACTGCTCTGAAAAGTTGCCGTAACTACATGGGTTCAGTGTATCAGGTACCCCCCACACTGGGAAATCACCCAGGGAGTATTGTATAATGTTGAACCTGAATCTAATGAGAAGGTGACAATGGAATGGTTTGCTAACAATTCTTAAGTAGGGTTCTAGGGAGAGGGTAGTTAAGAGCAAAAAGTTTGCTCTAACTTTTGGCTTAATTAATTCCTCCTCTTCCCTAGCCAGATTCGCCCTAGACAGGAAGTTATCTTTAATCCATTTTACGTCTCCTTTAACTACATTGTTCGGGTATTTGTAAAGATCTGGCCTTCCCATTTTATTCAACGTGTTCTTAATGTATGATAGCCATGGAATTTTGGATACCTTGTCTAACGCCATACAGTCCTTAAGGATGCAGTGGTTCAGAGGGATTTCATCGTTTAACCAGGTTTTTTCCCAATAAACCAAAGGGGCCAATTGTAGCTCATCAGTTACATAGCCTATGCCTAACTCAGTGTGCAGGGAGAAAACTGGAGTTGATTGTGGGACTCCTAGCAATGTTCTGAGGAAGGAATTCTCCGCAATTTGTATTTTGCCTTGTGGCGAAAAGCCCCACAAGGGAGCACCATACATAGCTATGGACAGGCATTTTGTCTTATACACTTTCAAGAGAGCGTCCATTGGCGTGAGCCCAATCGCTTTGCAAAGCTCATTAGAGTTGAGGTTGATCTCTTGACTGCCAGGCTTTTTGCGTTTAATTGGGCGGTCCAAGAGCCCCCCTCTTCAAAAATTACACCCAGGTAAGTAAAAACTGGTACCTGGTCACCTCCTCACCAGTGCAGGTAAACGTCTTACGTTTTTGGGTTTTCGTGCGTTTCCCTGCCACCATTATATGGGATTTTTTGTTATTGATCGCCAGGTCGAGTGAAACCATGAACTCCCCAAACGCATCAAGAAGTTACTGCAGCCCGACCCCGTGCGGGCTAAAAGCACTGCGTCGTCCGCGTATAATAGTACGGGCACCAGGGAGTCCCCCACACGAGGGATGTCAGGTGTTGAGTCCTCCAGATCTTTGCCCAATGAGTTGATATAAAGGGTGAAAAGGAGAGGGGCCAAAATACAGCCCTGTCTAACACCCCTTCTAGAACGGAAGGGCCGAGTACAGCTGCCCTCCCGATCGATTCTAATGGAGGCTGACAAGTCTGTGTGGAGTGACGCTAAGAAATTGACAAGCGATGGGTCAATACCCAGGTTGGTCAGTGATGCCCATAACTTGGTTCGGTTGACCAGGTTAAAGGCCGAGGAGAGGTCCATGAAGGCCATGTATAAATTACCCTCCTTGGCCTTGGTGTATTTGCCGACCAGCATGAGGAGGTTTAGACACTGGTCCATGGTTCCTCTCCTGGCCCTAAACCCATACTGCAGGTCTGATAGGACCCCCTTCTCCTTTATGAAGTCCCCGAATCTATGTAAAATTACTCTGCCCAAGATTTTGACGGCTGAGTCAATCATGATATCGGCCTGTAACAGGCCGGATCTGTTTGGAAACCTTTCTTGTAGATGGGCATATTGGTCGAAGAGGACCATGATTTGGGAAACCCAGCGGTACAGGAGGAATTGAAGACGTTGGTGAGTATTCTAGCCCACATGTCCAGGGGTGACCTATAAAGATCTGCAGGGACACCATCAGGGCCCAGGGCCTTACATTTTGTCATCTCCAAGATGGCCCTAATAACCTTGTGCTCACTAAACTGCAAGGGGACAACAGGGACCGTGGGTTGGTGTAGACTGTCTGGTGCTAGTGAGTCTTCGCTGTTGTATATTTGACTGAAGTGGGCAACCCAATCTTCCTCAGGGATCACACAGTCCATGATAGAGTTTCCCTCCTCAGAAAAGTAGGAATGATTGATCACAGCCCAGAATTTGGAACTATCTCTCAAGATGTTAATTGATGTGAGATTGTCCCAAGCCTCGTCTTTTATGGACTTAAAAGTTATTAATGGCTAGTCTATAGAGTTTCCTGCTCTGGATGACCCGCTCCCGATTTCTCGGCTGCTGTTTGAGGGCCTCCATAAGCCCCTTATGTGCCTGTGAGAATTCCCTGTTGAACCACCTTGGGCGAGTGGTTTCCGCCTGCTTCTTTCTAAGCGTCAGATCATGGCTAACTTGCGCGCAAATGTTAGTAAAAGATTTAATAATATCATTATCGGCTGCCGAGCTGTCTGTGCATATTACCAAATCTGCATGTACATTTTCTTTTGGATGCTGAATAAATGTGTCCGGTCTTTAGGAACAATGGGATCACTGCAACAACCCAGACGCTCAACCTGGGTTGCGTTGTTACACCCACTGTTTAAAGTCAAGATCAAGGGATTATGGTCACTAAAGGCGGAAACCTTGACTTCCAGGGAGGATACCGCGTCAAGTAGTCCCGCTGAGATAAAGATGTAATGGATGACAGTGTTTGCATCTCTACCTATGAACGTCGGTGCCCTATTCTCCCCATCATGTCCAGCTATTTCAAACAGATTTAGGTCGGCAAGTAGTTCTTCTAACTCCATCCCCTGCGGTGTGTGTTCAAGATGTGGACTGATAGCGCCCGGGGGTGCCAGTTGTTGTTTAGAGAAGTAATCCCATCCACAGGGGTGTATGTTAAAATCTCCCATGAGCAAAATTTCGAATAGAGCTGTTTGATGTGACTTGTAGTGAGAAAGAAAGGAGGATAAGGACCTTAAGTGTGTGTTCCCAGGTGCCTTATCCGGTGCATTGTAAAAATTTACAATTAAAATTATAGGGAGGTTGGGCCTGACCCACTCTACACACAAAATGCTACCCGCTGATGATTCTATTTTCTTCATGGAGCCTGGCAAGTTGATAGAAGTAATTGTATACAGGCCGCCTTTGGGTCTCCCTCCCAGCCCAGGAGTCGCTTTAACTGAGAAGCTACGATAACCATTTAGATAAAAATTCCTATTGATGTCCCACGTTTCCTGGAATTGCAAACACAACAAGTGATGGACCGAATGTGGATCAATGTCACACACTCGCCCCAGTCCAAGGATCTGGGCCTAAATCCATCGTTATTTTGCACTCCACACCACCCTGGGTTAGACAATGGCGATATGCAAATCAGCTCTGACCCTGAGCCTCATGGGAACAGTCCAGTCCGAACTACAAAAGCCATGTCCTTCCCAGAACGGAATCAAGCATCCGAGGACCGGACCGGTTTCGAGGTAAAACCTCTCATCAGCCCGTCTAGCTTGACTCCAGTGGTGTGGAGTGCCTGGGACCCACGTCTGGGCATCCCCAGCGCACTTATGGCGGAAATTGCAAACGCAACAAGTGATGGACCGAATGTGGATCAATGTCACACACTCGCCCCAGTCCAAGGATCTGGGCCTAAATCCATCGTTATTTTGCACTCCACACCACCCTGGGTTAGACAATTGCGATATGCAAATCAGCTCTGACCCTGAGCCTCATGAGAACAGTCCAGTCCGAACTACAAAAGCCATGTCCTTCCCAGAACGGAATCAAGCATCCGAGGACCGGACCGGTTTCGAGGTAACACCTCTCATCAGCCCGGCTAGCTTGACTTCAGTAGTGTGGAGTGCCTGGGACCCACGTCTGGGCATCCCCAGCGCACTTATGGCGGAAATTGCAAACACAACAAGTGATGGACCGAATGTGGATCAATGTCACACACTCGCCCCAGTCCAAGGATCTGGGCCTAAATCCATCGTTATTTTGCACTCCACACCACCCTGGGTTAGACAATGGCGATATGCAAATCAGCTCTGACCCTGAGCCTCATGGGAACAGTCCAGTCCGAACTACAAAAGCCATGTCCTTCCCAGAACGGAATCAAGCATCCGAGGACCGGACCGGTTTGGAGGTAACACCTCTCATCAGCCCGGCTAGCTTGACTCCAGTGGTGTGGAGTGCCTGGGACCCACGTCTGGGCATCCCCAGCGCACTTATGGCGGAAATTGCCGGTCCGGTCCTCGGATGCTTGATTCCGTTCTGGGAAGGACATGGCTTTTGTAGTTCGGACTGGACTGTTCCCATGGGGCAACAGGGTCAGAGCTGAATTGCATATCGCCATTGTCTAACCCAGGGTGGTGTGGAGTGCAAAAAAACGATGGATTTGGGCCCAGATCTTTTGACTGGGGGAATGTGTGACATTGATCCACATTCGGTCCATCACTTGTTGTTTTTGCAATTGCCGCCCTAAGTGCGCTGGGGATGCCCAGACGTGGGTCCCAGGCACTCCACACCACTTGGAGTCAAGCTCGCCGGGCTGATGAGAGGTGTTACCTCGAAACCGGTCCGGTCCTCGGATGCTTGATTCCGTTCTGGGAAGGACATGGCTTTTGTAGTTCCGACTGGACTGTTCCCATGGGGCAACAGGGTCAGAGCTGATTTGCATATCGCCATTGTCTAACCCAGGGTGGTGTGGAGTGCAAAAAAACGATGGATTTGGGCCCAGATCTTTTGACTGGGGGAATGTGTGACATTGATCCACATTCGGTCCATCACTTGTTGTTTTTCCACGTTTCCTGGAAACACATAATATCATGGTGAATTACAAAATGAACCCATCTATCATCCAAGGATTTCCTCCTTAACCCCGCTATGTTCCAGCTAAGTATCATTGGTTTATGGCATTGATTGACTAGAATGGAATTCTCCTGCCTAGTCGGATGGGTGGGTAGTTGTCAGTCCACCAGATCCAGGCTAGAGGGGTTTGCAAGTAGTGAGAACCTATTACTTAACACAACGGGTCCCGCCTGAGCTTCAACTGAGTGATCAGGGACATTGCGTGCGGTGGTGGCAAGCTTATCCCCCGCCCGCAGATGTGCCTGTTGTTCTTGATAGGAATAGTGTCTCACTTACCCTGCCCATCCTGTATGTCCTAATGGTGTCAGAGTGTGCCTGGATCGTGGTTTGGCCTGTCGATGGAATGGGGGTGGATAGAAGTAGACTAATGGCAGGGGTCTAATACCTGCGCCATCTAGCTCAGATCCATCCCAGAGTAGTGTATCAGCCATGTTGGGACTGTTAAAGTTTACAACCACACAGTCACCGGTGATGCATTTCTCCCTTCGCCCCACCCAGTCCACCCTTCTGGCGGCTATGATATTTTTCCCCACATCCAGACTTCCGCTCCTGAACTGTGTACACCATCTTCTGGTTCTGTTCAGTAGATCCTGTTCTGATTCCCTCTGATTTATATTAAGGCGTGGGATCCCAGTTAAGATTACAACTAGGGGTGCTGCATCGGGGGGGAGATCCACTGTGTTGTTATATCTGGCGTGCCACCCACTATTTCTTTGCTCCTTGACCGGTGGTTTCACTCCCCTGTCCTCAGGCACAGCCCCCGACACTAGGATCGTATGTACCTTCCCTTGAGATGTTGTGTTCCCTTTGGGTGGATGTGTGTATGTTGTGTGGCCTTGGCTAATAGCCTGCATTGGTGAGCCCATGAACACCTCCTGACTACCAATCAATTCAGGTTTTTCTTGGGCCTGCCTCCCCTGAGTGTGGGACTTTAAGTCTTTTAGGCAGTTGTCAATACGTTCACATTTATGCAGGATATTTTCTACACATTGTTTCAGAGTGTCCACTATGTCATTTGCAATATTTACCAGTAGTGGTTCCAGACGGGATTCAAACAGTTCTTCCACCACATCTGCCAGGTTTGCGTGGTAACCCTGGGTAGGTGTAATAACTGCTTTGGGTGTCGGCAGTCTGCGGGGTTTATTTCCACGGGGTTTTATGTTTTTTTGCGTGGGAGGTTGCTTTATCTCCAGTGATACAGCCTTACTGTTGTTTTGGGGAGGTAACCGGTTATCCGTACAAGTGCATAGAGGGGTCACCACGATTATGTTGGGTTCAAGTGGGATTGGGCGAACCAGTTCTGGCTGTGACTGTGCTTCAAGTTCAACCGGGAGGTCCCTAGTTGCCGCGTCAGCCTGGACAAGTCCCAGTTCTTTCTCGGCATTAGCAATTTCATTGTTCAAGGCCCCCACCGCTGAGGTAAGATAGGAAATAATTGACTCCGATTTTCATGGGACTTTGGCTTTCTTACCTTCACCGCCCTTTATTACAAGTTTGCGTTTCCCCATTGCGCTGGACAGAGTGACTAGCCCTGCCCTGCCTCTTCCTGCCCCTGACGGCCACAGACGGCCCGCCCTCTTCCCGGGCTCAGCCCGGCGATGCCCGCGCACGTCCCGTGACGCGGGAGGAGCGCCGCCTCTAAATGCGCCTCCGTGCGCAGGAAAGTGGTGCAGCTGTGGGCGTCCCGTCCTCCAGCAAGGAACGCTGGGAAGTGTAGTCCCTTACTCGCTCCCCCCTCCCGGCGGCCGCGATGGCAGCTGCGGCGGCAGGGGAGAGCGGTAGGGTGCTGGCGCGGTGGTCGCGGTTTTGCAGGGCTGCCTGGTGGAATGACAACAGCCTCTGTGTAAGTCCCCCGCTCCTTTGCAGCAACGCCGCCTCTAAATGCGCCTCCGTGCGCGGGAAAGTGGTGCAGCTGTGGGCGTCCCATCCTCCAGCAAGGAACGCTGGGAAGTGTAGTCCCTTACTCGCTCCCCCCTCTCGGCGGCCGCGATGGCAGCTGCGACGGCGGGGGAGAGCGGTAGGGTGCTGGCGCGGTGGTCGCGGTTTTGCAGGGCTGCCTGGTGGAATGACAACAGCCTCTGTGTAAGTCCCCCGCTCCTTTGCAGCAGCGCCGCCTCTAAATGCGCCTCCGTGCGCGGGAAAGTGGTGCAGCTGTGGGCGTCCCGTCCTCCAGCAAGGAACACTGGGAAGTGTAGTCCTTTACTCGCTCCCCCCTCTCGGCGGCCGCGATGTCAGCTGCGGCGGCGGGGGATAGCGGTAGGGTGCTGGCGCGGTGGTCGCGGTTTTGCAGGGCTGCCTGGTGGAATGACAACAGCCTCTGTGTAAGTCCCCCATATTTATTTAACTGATAGGCACGCACTCATACTTTGATGTCCGTCGTATTTTCGCTATTTAAGCTGTTAGATATTACGTAACAATACATCCACTGGTAAATACTAGCATTATACCATAAATGTATGTTGACATATGCTGTTATTTAAATACATTTTATCCTGTTATTTTAATTTACCATGCTGTCCATAGGCTCAGCTGTTGGTCCATAATTTATCCAAGACAGCATGGAGTCACTTTAAAGGAGCACAATTTTCTGTATTTATCCACTTTTAAAAATAAATGTAGACAGAAAACCCATTGTTTTATGTTTGTATTTATATGTAAAAATCCATAAAAACGGAAAACAGGGAGTTTTACTTAAAACTATACGCCGAGACAATGTGCAAGAAAAAGTCCGTAATTCAAACAAACACCTTTCCTCAAGGCCAAATAGTATTCTTGAAATCCTTTATATTGAAATTTTGCAATAGTAATCGTATTATTACATATTCATAAATTCCTCAGAGGCCGAATTATGTTCCTAAAACTTTGGCTTTAAAAATATTAGGTAGGAATTAGGTAATTCGCTTGGCAAACGTTGTTTAAAAACCAACTGATTCAGAAAAGGGGGTGGCGATGAACAGAGTGTCTGAATTAAGCTTGTCTCCTTTCTGGTGAAGAATTGGCTTGGTAGTTTAGTCTGCCCTGTTCCCATGATGCACTGGGCCAGGGACATACTGATTTGCATATAGCCAGGTTCTGAGCTGGGATGGTGCAGTGAGATAAATAACGGTGATGGATCAAGCCCTGATCTTTGGACTGGGTAAGAGTGGTCTGCTTAATTCAGACACTCTGTTCATCACCACCCCCTTTTCTGAATCATAAAAACCAACTGAGCATCATTACAAAGTGTCCAGCCTTTTTCACATTTTAGATAGGCAGTGTAATGTTTAGATGTTGTGGAAGGACCATCATGGAAAATTATTGCTACTGCTACAAAAGTCCTTCCTGATATTGATAGTTGACTTGCTACAAAATGTTTTATTCAAGCTTCCAATTTTCTTCCATCAGGTGTACTACATTGCATCTTTAAAAAAATTATATTGTCTATATCATTGTATAAATAATGTTGATAACATTTCTGATTTGCATTGGCTACACTTCATGTTCTGTTGTGCTTCTTTAACTAGTTTATTGAAAGACACTGATTTACAGTCTGACAATGTCAAATATATAAATCTTTCAGTGTCTATGTTACTGCTATATGTATACATACATTTTTCACAATGATGTTTCCATTTATAACAAAGACCAAAAAGATTTTCAATGTCTATGCCTTCATTTTCCAATATGGTAAGCATATACATTCGAAATTCCTGAGCATTTTGTTGCATATTCTGCATAACTTGTGTAGACCCAGAACATACATCCAAAAGATTATGAATATCACAAACACTTTGTATTTTACTTTTATCAGTTGTCAATTTTTCATAAACGCAATGAAACAATGGCCAAAATCTTTTTTCCCGATTCTCTATAATTTGCTGTTGCAAACCTTCAAGAAAAAAAACAACATTGACCCCTACATTAGCATAGCAGTTGACACCTGAACTATTTTCAAACTGATAACCAACAATCTCTTCAACAGTGTCCTTTTTTGTTTGCTTGCAATCACAACATCATCTTGTTTTTTCCCTTCTCTATACCTTCACTACAGATGTTCGCATATCTTCTTTTTCTTCCTACTACATGCTTTTCAAATACAGGATATTGACCTAAATTGTGAGCATACACTCTTCTTAACCAATTATACACTTTTACGCATTTTGCATCTGCAGTAACCTTTGTGTCATCAAAATCAATCAAAAACAAACCAGATAAAGTTTTGACTCGTGGCAAAGCAACATATGGCATACCCTCTTTAAACACAGTATTTCCAATATTCACCAAAGCACTTTCTACACTTAAAGCTTGAGATTTATGAATAGCCACTACATATGCCAGAGAAACTGGAAACTGCTCTCTACGGACATATACATCTTTAACAAGCAAAAAATGTACTGAACAACGCCCAATTTGTTTTACTTCTTTAATCTGATCAAATTTAATTTGTAAAAATTCAATACAATTTTTATTCAGATAATTAATAAAATCCACAACTTTGCCCATTGCTCCATTTACTAAACCTTTTTCTACATCCAAATTATCCCTTAAAATTACCCGATAGTTTCTACATATATATAAATTCTTTTCTAAACCGTCAGTTTTAGATATCGATTTTTCTAAAGAATCCAATTGTGTTTTCAACTTTTCTGTCAAAATAATAGTGATTCCTTCATGCTCAATTTGATCAATGGCTTCCATTTTTATTATTTCTTCATTTTCCAGCTTCAAACGTTGTTAGTTGAATATAGAACACTCACGCAGTATTGGCATTAAGCAGATTACAGATTTGTTTTCTGCAATTTTCATATATATTTTCTCAGGAACTACATTTTCATTTGGAAACAAATTGGAAAGTAATCGACTCTGCAAAGCTTCTCTGCCATGTGCTGTCAGTACGCCAATTCTTATATCTTGAAGAATAGTTCCATAATCCACATCATTTGCCTATCGCATATTTGTAATGAGTTCCTTGTATTCAAAATATGACCAAACGTTTACATTTCCAACACTACCCAGAGACTTTCTGGTGTCTTCATGCGCAAGTGTTTTAAATACTGGTTGTCCTTTTACCGGAGTAAGTTGCAGTAGATCTCCAAAAACTATTATATGTTTTCCTCCAAATAAGACATCATACACTGTTTTAAGAATTTGCTGCATTATTAAATGCACAAAAGCAAGCATTAAGTTTGAGACCATGCTTACCTCATCAATAATCAGAAGTTTCACTTTCTTCAGCACTCTTGAAACTTCACAACAAGCTTCTCCAGATAGCGTGTGATATTTCAATTTGTTTTTATGCTCCACAGGTAGCATCAGTAAACGATGTAATATAATTCCTTTAACGTTGTGTGCTGCTAACCCAGTTGGAGCAGTTACAACACAAGACAAATGTGACTCAGTTGTTTTCTGTAGATAAGTGCTGATTACTTTAATTAGGAAACTTTTTCCTGTTCCAGCTTGTCCACTCACATACATTCGGATAAGTTGAAAAGATGTGCATGTACTTTCTTTCTTTTCATGAAGAAATCCATGATCAATCTGTTGTCTCACTTGCTGCTAATTTTCTTTCTGTTCAACATTTAGTTGTTCTTCCAAGTTTGCTAAGTCAAGTTGTTTTGCCAAGTTGACAAGTGAGCTTGATGCATTACTGTTTCCACCTCATCCATGGCGATTGCTGCTTCATTTTCAACAATTGGTTGTCCTAGTGGATCTTGACTCAGCACAGCAGAACTTTGACTGTCTTAAGAACTGTCTCTAGGAATCTCAGCTGCAATAGTAGCTTCTTGATCAATTTCATCGTTCAACATTTTCATATAATTTGCAAAAATAATGCATTGTATGGTATCTTTACAAGCATTGAAGGAATCTTCATAGACCTGAAATTTTCCAAGTAATTCCAATTCTAAACGCCACGGTTTGAATAGTAAAATTCCCTTTTATCAGCAGTGTCACAACTCAGCTTCCTGTGATTAATCAAATTTCCTTTTGTTTGTTTCAACAAACATCCTTTGGAACCAATCACTGCATATTTTCCATCATTGATGTTCTCTGTAGCATTCCATTTAAAAGTGTAGTTTTGCAGCACTTCATAAAGACACATGTTCTCAAGATGATGACTTCTGTTTTGGGTAATATGTGTCCAACATATTCGTTTTCGAAATATCTGTACTTTCTAGATCTTTTTCTGCTAAATATTCAATTTCTTGAACAGATTTCAGTACCTGATTTCGCATTGTAGCAAGACCTAGACTCACCCAAATTATTCTTCTAGATTTGGAGTATAGACTTGTAGCTGATAACTGATCTGAGCATTCATATGCTCCAATTTATCAATGGGATAACATCTTCAAACAGAAACTGTATAATTTCTTACTTAGAGTCTTCTCATGAGAAATCTCTTCCCACATTTCTTTCAATTCCGTCTTTCCTGATTTTGTAATGTAGGACGTTACATATCGAGCAACAGCAATGGAATTGTCCGCAATGTACTGAATATCCATGTTAGCATTCCACATGGACAGAATAACCGGATTGTAGTCATTTATGTATTTTGACTCTCCGCTTCTTCTTAAATTGTAGGTATTTTTGGGAGCCTTTCTTGTGATGGTATGTTGCGTAGCTGACATAAAACTGTTCACTCTTCCTTTGGATATTACAGGACATGAAAATGCAAAACAACATTTGGTATAGAACTTATCCTTAGACTTGTACTTTCGTCTGCAGTATTTTCCACATCGATGGCTTTGGAATCATAAGACTTGTTGTCTTAAGTTTTTTTTCTTCTGTACTTTTGGGTACAGCACATGTGGCATATTCTTCAATAAAAGACAAAACAGTATGATTTGAATCTGTTCCGAATTTTGCGGCATCCTTGATACATAATAGCATAAGAGCACCTCTCGCTTGATACTCCTTTCTCCAAAAGAAATCCACAACTTTTCCAAGAGGAGGATTTTTTTATTGCAGATAAAAGACATCATAGCTTCAAATCTCTGATTAACATACCTGCATACATTAACAGGATCCAAAGAGCACAATTCTCCAGGTGTCTTGTATTCAATATTTTTTATATTGGAATTTGCCTCTCGAAGAAATTCAAGTAAATCATCCCAAGCGTACTCGGCACAGCTTAGGGTAAGGAACCATGTAGGAGTTCCTAAGTTCCGTAACATACATTTCAGTTCTCCATGATGACGGTACCAATATTCGTTAGTGCCACGCTGACATGCCATCAGATTAATCAGCTGAGATTCTAAATGATCATCCCTCTGGTGCACTTTATCCATAAAATCCTTTGCAGAAACATTTTGCAGATGTACTCCTGTTTTCAATATGTGATTGACTGCATATGCAAATCTAGACAAGTCACTTTCAAACAAAAGATGAAATATATAAGGGATACATTGTCTAAATCTTGGATCTTCTGCATATAATCTTGTCCGATATTCAGATGCAGGAATTTGCACAGGTCGTTCATCATATCGTCCTCCTTTTCCTGCTGGAAACAACTGCGGAAAACAAAGAGCTTCCAAGCTCTCTTCCCATACACTCATGGGACTTCCTTTTGCTTTTATCATTTAGAATAACTCAATAGTATTCTCCATCACTTCTTTTGAATGAAGTGGATGTATACTGCAATGTTCATAGATTTCTTCACTTCTTGACATATCACTTTTTCAATTTGTCCACTTGACGTTTCAGTATCTTCTGCTAAAAGTATTTCTTCTGCTCCGATATACACATTTTTATAGTGCGCATTGCTTTTTATTAAATACAAAGTCGCCTTCTGCACTTTCCTAACATCCACAAACTCCTGCCAGATTTTCTTACTCTTAGTAGGAACGCCATTAACAAGAATGACTAGTGGTTCATTTTCTACACACTCTACACCAATAGTTTCAACATTTTTCTTTAAATCTAATGGTAAATATACAACTCTTCCTTTTAATCCTCTCTGTAAATCTGAAGGAGGCAATTTACCTGTTTTAGGCTGCATACGAACAATAGCCTGAAACGGGTGCACACATTGAATGAGAATAGACTCATAGCTATTTACATCTATTAGTTCTGGAGGAATAGCAATCAACTCTAGATTATTATGCACAGCTCTAGCGGGCATTTTATTCTCATCTAATATGTTATAACAATATTTACAAATACGCTGATCAGAACCCAAATCCAAACCATTCTCTACCAACAAATAAGTTGCAAATTCCTTCCCCACATCATTATTTTCGCTTTCACTTTTTAAATACAAATCAACACTCCTAGTCTGATTTTTAAAGTGAGTTCGCCTGCAACAAATACAAGAATAATTTGACTTTTAACCTGAAATCACCTTAAACTTTGTAATTTCGCCTTAAGAAAAAATAGTACAACTATGTTCAACATTCACTTCAATATTTTCTTCTATTAATGTCTCAGTTTCTGCACTCTCTTGTTCAGGACCAAAGTAACAAAACTCAATGTCATCACAAATCTTCTTCACATCTGAAACTGACCCACGCAAAAGAGCACTGTTCAACTCATTTAATTTTAGTGCTGGACTTTTTGCATAATACAATATTCTGACTAACTTCCGCATTTGAGTATGATATACTGCCATCCTGAAATGATGAAAAACACTTTGACATACTTTTCTAGAAAGACAAGCCAGAGAATGACGTTGCAAACCAGTATTTTTCCTAACTCTACAAGGGTCTAGTCCTTGCAACATCTTAATCTTTTGTTTAACACTTTTTTTACTATATTCTCGTATGAAATTACATGAAAGATCAATAGATTCTTGTTGTATATTACAAATACTACTGCAATCCCAAGTGTACACTGGGGCTTTAGCACATCTGCCTAGAACTTCATCAGCTATGACTTCTTCTGCATTTATAGCCTCATAAGCTCGACCACTGGTGTCAACTTCATGCAACAAATCATTGGTCTGAAAATAACTCTCTTCATTAAAGAAAGGCTCCGAACTTGAACTGTGTTTCCATTCACCCCAAAAAAATCACAAAAAGGAGTTCTGTTAATTACTCTTTTCATTGAATGGATTGATTTATCTAGTGATCGAATTCTGTTTAAATCTAAAATAAATAGTTTTCTTTTTACTTCAAAAGTCTTTTCAACAATGGATTCAATATGCTTCTTCTTTTTATAAAATACTGATCTCTTTTTATATTTCTTCAAATCTTTCAGCAAATTATGTACTACTCTATTATAAAATATTTTTTCGTATCTCTTTATACTGATTTTCTCTTCTTTTACCATATGTCGAAATTTTTGATTCTGCATGTGCTTTTTTTCCTTTCCTATTATTTCAATTTCTTTTTGTGGTTGAAGCGTTATCACTGGTTTCAACATTCTGAACATTCTTTTTTGGTCTAGAAACATTTTTAATAAACTTCTTAGTAATCTTACCAGAAGATTTTCTCTTTTTGGCCACATTATGTTGCTCATCCAATACGTGTTGTTGAGTTTTCTTCAAGTAACTGTCCTTTAGCTCTCTTTTTATCTTTCTACATTTTTCAGGCATGATAACTTTGTTTTAATGATGATAAACAATATCTGTAAAAAATAAACATAAATATAAGTATATTACTAATCTTATAAATTATACTTTTCTATTACTATGCAAACACATTCTATATAGATACTGAAAGAGGAATTGTATACCTTAAATACAAGTGTGAAAGTGGTTACACTACACCACATGCATAGTGCATTAGGAGTTTGAAGCGCTCTGTGCCCTAAAGCCTGGATCACTATATGAGTACATGCATACTAACTGAATAATTGGAGTAGTACAAGAAAAGACACTGAGTGAATTTATAACTGGTTGAGTTTTACTTTACTGAATGGATTAAAACATAGTACTCAAAGATTCACTATGGCATTGCAAGAGCAGTGACAGGGTGTTTGCTGTAGTGTAGGTATACTGACTACAGTATTGTAGGCCTGAAACACAACTGTAAAGGTGATTAGATCAGCACATGCATAGTGAATAGGAGTTTAAAACAGACCATGTCCTAAAGCATGTTTTTTTTTTTTAACTGAGAAATGTTGGATGAATCCACCGTAAAAAAAAATAAAAACGAAGTACGGGCTCCTGTGCTTGTTTAAAAATTAGCTACCTGGGGAGGGCCAAATCTCGGGTTCTAAAATATTACATTTGATTGGGGTTCAGAGGGACCCTGTAGCCCGGGGATCTCCATTCCTCTGTGCTAAAAAATAAATGGGTGGGGGGATTCAAAGGTACTCCCAGTAAAATACTTGGGTAGGAGGGGCTTTAAGGCCCCGTCCAGATCCGGAAGCTGCTACTCTTCGAGGCTTTGAAAAACAATGGGTCCGAAGGCACAAAGGTTCCTCTAAGCCCCAGTGATCAACACCCTCCGGGGCTTTTTATATTGTAGGAGAGAGGCCGCATGGCCCCCATTCAGGAGCAGTCGAGGGCCTTGGGGAACACCACTCCCCAGGACCGGTTCCTACTGTGTCTCGGGATGCCTACCCCCGAGACACTGCTGTTTGCTATAGCAGGGTAGGAGTCGAGGTTCCAGGTCTGTCATAGCAAACTTGATGGCATATTAACAAGTAGCATTTTGCCGCATTTAAAAAAAATAATAATAAAAATACAGTGAAAATTATATCGCCCTATTTACTAGGTGACGATAAGATGCATTAACGCATGTTACCAGCCGGTTTGGTAACGACTAGCCTCGCTTCTCCAATGAGTTGCAATGTAGGCGTTCCCAGGGGCAAGGTAGGTTTTCCTACGACAATAGAACATAGAAGAGGGGAGTACGACAATAGCGTTGTATTTACAAGGTAACCCTGGACTTGCGGAGCGATAACAAAACTCTTGCTAATTGGGGTTTATGCAGGATTCTAACATTCGCTCTGAAGTAGACTTAAGCATGTTAAATATGGGAGGTGGATTGATACTTGATAACTTAACAACAATAAAAACTGTTAAGCACTTATATGGAAATGCATCAGTGGAAACTTTACCTGTGCTTGTAAATATTCCTCAGCAGGCTGCGCCACCGGTGCATCACGCAAAGTGATACACTGGTGGCGCAAGGGGCTTGTAAATCTCACATTGTAATTGTAGACAAGCATCACTAATACCTGGATTTTACCAGGGAAAACGCATTATTTATATTAAAAAAAAAAAACCCTGTAAAACTCCTCACAAATTACTAATTTTCCTTTCAAATTGATTTGTAGATTAAGAAGAATGTCAGTAGCACGCCAAATTTTCCTATATAGAATCTCTGTACTGCACTACTCAGCAAAACCAAAACAATGGCAAGGTTTCCCTCTCATTCTACACACATATACATGTAAATATCAAATCACATTGCTTCTCACATTAATTCAAAATCTAACACACATTTCTTTTGGTTAATCATTTCAGCCCTTTCCAATTGACATAAGTTTGAACCCTACCCCAATCTGCTTACTGCCTGTTACCAAGGTAACATTACATGGAACACTCAACTCACCACACAGGTCACAAGTTCAGCACACAATGTTGCTAATCCAAACAGCAAGTGTGCTTGACTTTTCAAAATATCACCTTATCTAAAGTAATGTTCCATTCAAACAGTTTTTCTTAACCAATAAGAAATAAGCTTTTAAAAAACAGAAACATGCACCCTACTTTTCAGACTAGAATGTTTTTAAACAGCCAATCATTTCTATTCTTTTTTCGAAACTGCACCTTATCCACCATTTTAGAAAAATCTTACTTTTCAAACTGTCATTTCGCTTACAGAGATCATCTGAGTGCATCCAGACCTCCTTTCAAGATGCTTAGAGTGTGGCTTGTGGGACACAGCTATATTTTCTGAAGCCAACGGTACACAGAAAATAGAGCTATTGACAAAGACCTAGGTATGCCAAATGTAGACATTAAATGGATTGGACAGAGATGGTTAAAGTGGCACCAATTGATGCCATTGGTTAAATCCTTTTTATATCTCCAATATACTGATCTCATAATTGTGCTCTGTGGTGGCAATGACCTAGGCACTTTCACTGGGGTAGGTCTGGAAATGCTTATGAATGACACCTTTGGAGAATTGATGTCACTTTTCCCCCAAACTGCCCTTGTGTATTCTAACATTGTCAAAGGCAAAAATGGAACTGGTCCAAATTTTGTCCACAGATTTAGAAAGCTAGGAAACATGTCAATAAATCTGTTTCTGCTTTTCTCCGAGATAATAGGATGGGGTCAATTTACCACAACATTCTACGTTTCAATATGGATGGCATCTATAGGACAGATGGTGTACATTTTATAGATGAGGATAACAGTCTTCCTCATCAACTTTAGACTCTGCATAGGTACTCACTTGTAAGTACCAAAATCTCTCAATAAACACAAGGGCTCTTTTTAGAGCCACCCAAAATCTAAACACATAAGCTTCATGTATATCTGAAAAATATTACTTTTTTTCCCTTGGAGTCGTGCACCCAACGCATGCACACCAGGGAGCCATAGCAAACAGGAGTGGAAGTCCCCGGGACTGGAGGGGCCTTTGACTCTCCCTCAACCATTTTTGAAAAATCTCAAGGGGGTAGCGAGCCTTTGACCCCCCAACCCATCTATTTTGCTGGTGGACTGGCGATTGAGCCACCCCCGCCACCCATTAATGTTTTAGCCCCAGAGGGTGGCGATCCCCGGAGCTAGGAAGCCCCTCTGGGACCCCATAAAAAACTTTTTGCCCCCGGAATTTGGCCCCCCCGGTAGCAAATTATTAAAGCTGCACTTCATTTTATTTGTTTGTTTACAGCATGATCAGCGCACCCTAAGCGCACTTTGCCATTTTTTGGAGAAAACATTTTTTTGGGCCCTGGGAGTCATTGGGGGACCCTCTAAGCAGGTATAGAGGGTCAAGATATTTCTACCCTGCCCCCTTTATACGTTTTGCACACTTATTCCACAGACTTCTTCAACCTCGCTTCTACTGAGGCACAAAATGGCTGCCAACACTTCCTGGTTTCAAATGTTGGCAACCACTTGACAGCCAATTAGCATTCAGCGCGTGATCGGGACGGCGTGCTTAGAGTGCGTGCAGGATGCGCGGATCAACCGAGGCCATAGATATACATGTACTTTTAATTGTAATTGCCTCAGGAACTACTGAACGGATTTACACCATTTAAGCAAATGGCACAGGTCTGAACCAAGGACTACCACTTTACCAAATTTGGTGTAATTCCGTTGAGTTGGAAAATTGCATGGGAAAAACACGTTTTAGGGCCCCCCTTTTTTCTCAGCCCCCACTTCATGAATCACCCCAAGACTTTCAAGATAGGAGCGGACCGGAGCGCCCCACTAGTTTTTAAACTTTTGCGAAGATTCGTCAACTGGCGCCAAAGTTATTCCAAATACAATGTTGCGGATTTTCAATGGAAAATAGATCCTAACTATAACTACCCACTGGCGACCGCGAGTAGGAAATATATGGGTATATGATGGAAAATAGGAGAACAAAGAATCAGAATAATTCTTTTGGCAGCCTAATGAAAAAACTGCAAGAGGACGATAAAACTGTAATTAGGCAATCAGATAAAGGGGGCAATATTGTCCTCTGGCCAATGCATCTTTATCTGGAGGAAGCGCTTAAACAACTGGGCGACAGATTGTGCTACAGCAGGAGTGATCGACAGGCATTCAAACAAGCATGGGAAAAGTTAAATTCAAAACTTTACTCATGGAGAGGCCAAGGACTCCTAAGTGGAGATGAATTGACATTTTTAAAGACCAATCATCCAACAATCCCGGTGTTCTATCTGATCCCAAAGATCCACAAGGACAGTATCAGGCCACCGGGTAGGCCCATTATTTCGGCACGTGGTGGGACATTTGAAAATGTGTCCCGATATATCGATCATTTCCTTCAGGAGTTTGTAAAATCCCTACCGTCTTATATCAGAGATACTATGGACTTTTTGCAGAAAATTAAATCTATTGTGCGGAAAACTGAATATCTATTGATCACACTAGATGTAACTGCTCTTTATACGAGCATTAACCATGCAGACGGGATTAGGGCAGTTAAATATTTTCTAAGCAAAAGACCAGTATGCATGTTGGAACACAACAGAATGTTGTTAGAGATGTTGGAAATGTGTTTAAATAACAACTATTTTCTTTTCCAAAATCAGATGTTTCAGCAGCTGCGGGGAGCGGCAATGGGGGCCTGCTTCTCCCCCAGTTACTCATGTCTACACATGGGGCTGTGGGAGGAGCAGGTCTTGGGCAATGCCTTTGAGGAGATCATGTCCAACAAAGTGGTATCTTGGTACAGATTCATAGACGATTTGTTTATAATCTGGAAGGGGTCAACAAGTGAAGCAGAACAATTCATTAGTGACATCAACAAGAATGAGCTGAATCTGAATTTCACAGGGACTATAAGTAAGAACAAAGTCAATTTCTTAGACGTAGAGGTTTATGTAGAAGAAGGGAGACTGCAGACCAAATTACATCGCAAGGAGACTGCGGGTAATACAATCCTCCATGCCTCTAGTCAACACCCCAACCATTTAATCCGAAGCATCCCTTATGGGGAAATGCTAAGGATTAGGAGAATCTGTAGTACAGATGCGGCTTGTTTAACAGCACAAGTGGAAAGCAAAACAAGATTTATACAAAGAGGCTATACAGAAAGTTTGGTGCTAAAAGCAATGGAAAGGGCTAACAAAGCAGGATCAGTCCCGCCTATGGAAGAAGCTGGGGGGGCAAAGCATGTAGCGACAAATAATGCTGCTAGCCAGCCCAGACTAATCATGGAATATAGTCGCCAACACAGGCAATTACAAAAAATTGTCAAGAAAAACTGGCATATAATCACAGGGGATCCTGTGATTGGAAAAACGGTGGCTAATTATCCAGCAATTACATACAGTCGCGCCCGTTCCATGAGCGACATGCTGGTCAAGAGCAGTCCAGAAGTACTAACCAGGGACAACTGGTTAGGAAAAAGCAAGGGTTTCCTAAAGTGTGCCATATGTAAGGCGTGTACCATAGGGAAGAACAAAACAACATACAGTTCTCCATTCAGTGGGGCTGAGATTCCTATCACCAAGAAGATAACTTGTAAGCCAGATCACGTTATCTATGTGTTAGAATGCGTTTGTGGACTGTGTTACGTTGGTAGCACTAAGCCAGAAGTTCACAAGCGCATATTGCAACATATGAGGGTAGTAACTAACAACGACGAAGCCTACCCTGTGGCGAGAAATGTAAATTCATGCCACAAGGGGGATGTAAACTGCCTGAAGTATTTTGCAATAGACATGGTACAGCCGCTGCGAAGAGGGGGCAATAGGGAAGCCCGTTTAAGATTACTGGAAACCCGCTATATTCTGGAGCTCGACACCAAGACACCAAATGGCCTTAACGCGACGGAGGATTTATACACTTGTCTGTAAATAGAATAACATCATAAGACAAGAGTTATAAATCACTCAGGAGGTGCACAAGCCCAAAAACAGTGACTCTGGGGTACAAAAATCGACAAACTAGCTAAAAACATCTAGCACTGCCAGGTTTTAAAACTTAATAGTTTAATCACACTTTTTAAGGGGTTAACCACATAATTTCTTTTCATGGTGCAGGAACAACAAAAGGAATTCCCAAACAGTATAGAAGCAGTAATCCGTAAAATGACAATGCCCACTGGGGCAGTATTTCTAATCCCTCTTAAAGTGCCGAGAATCCACATAGAAGAGAGATCAGTTACACAATATGCACTTTAATTTGCTAATTGTGCACAAAACTTATCCTTTTATAAAATTAATTTGGCAACAAAGTTGAAGGGTATGTGTAAATATTTGATGAAATAAGAAATTTAATGTCGAGAATCCTACATGTGTTAAAACTAATATATTGTCAAATATTTGATACAGTATGTTTTGCAAATTTGCACATATTCACATATGCATTTTAGATATTTATTCTATTTATTGTGAATTTTTTGCACATAATTATGGAGTGGCAAACATAGAGGGAATGTCTAACAATGAAAATTGTAATGTAAAACAATTTTGAAAAAGTAATTGCCAAAAAGGTCGGATTAGGCTGAAGTATTTTGTTTATTTCTATAGGCTTGGGAACATGTGACTTTTTCTGCACTACAAATCACAAGGTGAATTTCGACCATGTCATGTGATCAAGGGCTCCAGGGCCCGGAACGCGTCATGGCGGACAAGAGGGTGCACAAAAATAAATAAGCGCTGAAATCTACCTGTTTGGGTCCGTTTCGTTATTCTGGTTCCAGTTTCTTTGGGGCGGACAACGAAGTTCTGGGTATATATATATATTATATTCACAGAAAAAACCATAGGTTATAGACCATATATAGTTAGGAATTTGCATTTACAAAACCTTGAAAATTCACTGAAAAAACCATAGGTTATAGACCATATATAGTTAGGGATTAGCATTTAAAAAACCTTATTTTATTTGCACAAAACCATTGAAATTCCATATATAGTTAGTTGCACTAACTATATATCGCGGACCCGCAATCCACTGCTAATGATGTCACATATTACATCATTCATGACATGGTCAGTGACATCACTGATGACATCACTGATGACATCTCAAATGACATCACTGATGACATCACTGATGACAACACCCAGTGACTGTATGTTTCTGTAAAGTTAAAATATGTCTTACATATTGAAGAATGAGTGGATGTATAAGTGTCTGGATGAAGGATTTAGTAGGTGCATGACTGACTGTATGAGAGAATGATTAAATGTGTCTCACTGAGTGCATGGGTTAGTGATTAAAGTGTCTTAATTTGGCAATCAATATTTATGTTCTTCTGTAAACTGCTGCATGTTTAAATCAGTAGCTATATCAGTAACTATATGGGTTATTGAATGGTTGCCCAAGTATTTGTATGGGAGACTGAGTGTGTGTGTGGGTGGCTGGGAGGTGTATAACTCTGTGCATAGATGTGTGAGCGGTTGATTCCCTAGGTGTATGGGTTCAAAAGTGCATGTAGAAACAGCTGTATGGACAGTTGACTGTGTGCATGAGTATATTGGTGAGTGAATGGATATCTCAGTTCTACATGTCAAAGTAAGTACATATGTAAAACACACTCCATGTGAGAGTTGACATATATAAATAACTGAACATAAGAGTCAGTGAATGTGAGAGTGGCTGTATGAATCATTGTGAACTTGTATCAAGGATTGTATAAGAGAGTAAATATGTGTTAGTATATGTTTGAATAAGTAAGGTGTGTATAACTGTATAGTTAAGGAAATGGAGATGTGATTGATTCTTTGCATGACTGAATAGGTGTGTGAGTAACTCCATGGATGTGTGACAGTCTGTGAGTGCCTGTTTACACTGAGTGTATCAAAGGTTATATTAGAGTCTGAAGATGTATTATCACATAAATGATATCATCAGTGATGTAATCAGTAATGTCAAATGAGATGTCAGTGATGTCATCAGTGATGTCATTTGAGATGTCATCAGTGATGTCATCAGTGATGTCATTTGAGATGTCATCAGTGATGTCATCAGTGATGTCACTGACCATGTCATGAATGATGTAATATGTGACATCATTAGCAGTGGATTGCGGGTCCGCGATATATAGTTAGTGCAACTAACTATATATGGAATTTCAATGGTTTTGTGCAAATAAAATAAGGTTTTTTAAATGCTAATCCCTAACTATATATGGTCTATAACCTATGGTTTTTTCAGTGAATTTTCAAGGTTTTGTAAATGCAAATTCCTAACTATATATGGTCTATAACCTATGGTTTTTTCTGTGAATTTCATTGGTTTTTTAAAAGCTAATATCTATAGCTGTAAAATATATTCTTTATTAAGTGACGTATCACGTAGCCCGTGAGACGCCTCATGATGCATCGCATAACCGTGACGTATCGTCTCTGCAGCGCAAACCAAACCCAAAACGTAAGCGCGCCAGAACACGCTTAAAGATATATATATATTTTTTTAACCTTAATTAGACAAAATCCACACGTGCACATATCACAAACGTTCAAAAAACACAATATGTCGGACTCCCGTTACGCTGCCGGTTAGCTGCCCGGTTAACGTACCAGGAAGCACCTTTACCGCGAAAAATCGCAATTTTTTTTTTTCACCCGCCAGGGAACTTTAATAGCCCCCTCATCAATCCTAGGGGTTCAGGAGGGGTCTGCCTTACCCCTTTCATTCATTTACACCTTTTTTTTTTCCACCTCTTGTCTCTCGATCCCACAGAGAGACAAGATGGCGGCCGCTCCAGACTGTTTACAATGATAACAGCCAATCAGCTTCTCCTCAGACTCCCGTTACACTGCCGATTAGCTTCCCGGTAGCTGCCCGGTTAGCTGCCCAGTTCGCGTACCAAGACGCGTCTCTACGGCGAAAAAATCGGATTTTTTTGTTTGTTTTTTTTTGGCCCCACGTGGCTTTATAATATCCCCCTCATAAATCCTAGGGGGTCAGAAGGGGTCTACCTTGCCCTCTTTCCTTCATTTCCCCCTTTGTTTTGGCCTCCTCTTGTCTCTCGATCCTACCGAGAGACAAGATGGCGGCCGCACCGGACTGTTTAGAATGTTGACAGACACCGGAGAGCCAATCAGCTTCGCTTCGCAAAGTTCCGATACGCGAAAAGTTCGCGAACCGGAGCGCTGCCCGGAGCGCTGTTACAGATATATATCTTGATTTAAACGTTAATTTCTCAAAATCCACTGAAGCACATATATTGAGACCTAGCAAAGGCACATCGGGCTAACAGTCCCTACAATTTTGCCAAGTTTCGTGGAAATCCATTCAGCCGTTCGGGCTAAAAGTGAGTCCAACCGCCCTATGGAAATTAACATGGGAAAAACGCGTTTTGGGACCCCCCTTTTTTCTCGGCCCCCCCTTGACGAACCCCCCCCAAATTTTCAGGAGCTGCTCAGAAACAAAATGCCGATTCCGTCCACAAACGCCAAAGTTATTAGACATAGAATTTTCAAAAGTCCCATAGGAAAAAAATCCTAACTATATATACCTACTGGCTATCGCCAGTAGGTAATCTATATATATATATATATATATATATATATATATATATATATATATATATATATATATATATAGATTACCTACTGGCGGTCGCCAGTAGGTAGTTATAGTTAGGATTTTTTTCAATGTTAAATCTCAAAATTCTATTTGGAATAACTTTTGCGCCGGTTGACGAATCTGCCTGAAAATTTCCTGAAAATGGCCTCGCGGCGTTCCGGTCCTTCCCTGAAAGTTTGGGGGGGATTTGTCAAGCGGGGGCCGAGATAAAAGGGGGTCCCAAAACGCGTTTTCCCCATGTTAATTTCCATAGGGCGGTCGATTTCACTTTTAGCCCGAACGGCTGAATGGATTTCCACCAAACTTGGCAAAATTGTAGGGACTGGTAGCCCGATGTGCCTTTGCTATGTCTCAAGATATGTGCTCCAGTGGATTTTGAGTAATTTAGGTTCAAAAAAATATATATATCTATAGCAGCGCACCGGTGCGCGCACCGGGGAGCGCTCCAGGCGCGCCACGCGAGGTGCGCATGGAAAGCTGATTGGCTCTCGGGTGTCTGTAAACATTCGAAACAGTCCAGAGCGGTCGCCATCTTGTGTCTCGGTAAAATCGAGACATAAGAGGTGGCTAAAACAAAGTGGGAACTGACCATAAGGCGTCAGGGATAGACCCCTTTGACCCCCTAGGTTTGATGTGGGGGCTATAAAAGGGCCCCGCGGGGCATTTAAAATATTTTTTTTTTTCGTTTTGCGCGGGGGAAGCGCACGGTGCGCGCACCGGGGAGCGGCCCTGGGAGCGCACTATGATGAAAAAAGGTGACAGAGTGTTTAAAAAATGAAGTTTTTATTTAGAAATTGGAGGTAGTTCTAAAAAGAACTTTTTTTTTTCTTCTTTTTGTTGTTTTATTTTTTTTTGTGTTTTTTGAACTTTTTGTACTTTTTTTGGCTTTTCAAAACAGTTTTATATATTTTTTTGTATTTTTTTGGGGGAGAAACAAAAAAAGGGAATTGAAACTGGCTCAACTGGAGCAAAAAAACAAAAAACCCAAAAAATTACTTCTTTTTGGGGCACTTGTGATTATCACCTGCAAGGACGATGAGTTTCACACTTTGTTCCCCATAGGAGATAAGTTTGCCACAAGCTTTGCAAGTAATTTTAAAATCAGCAAACCTCGGCTGAATGCAAGGCATCACCTCAGATGTTTCTGGTTGCGAGGAAGTGGGTTGGTTTCTTTGGGAGGGGGTCCTTGATGAATGGGGGAGGTTACTGGCCAGTTCCCGGAACTCTGCACGAGAGTAGTTGTTTGGATGCTTTCTTGTCATGTGCCGAATCATGGTATAGTTACCAAATGAATATTTCTTATTTGGGTTGCCCCATGAAAGTTCATCATTGCAGATGAGGCAAGTGACTTTGGGCGCATTCACCTTTTTTTTCCCCTCTGGAATTGAAAAAAACTCCCAAATGAAGTGTGGTTTGGGTTTATAAGGTGTGTTTTCTTCAGGCAGCCATCTTCTTCTCCCCTCCTCCTCTTCCTCTTCCTCTTCCTCCTCCTGTTCTTGACCACCAACATAATTTGGAGCTGGTCCTCTTGGTGGTTGTGGTGGTGGTGGTGGGGCAGATGCACCAGCTGATGCTACTAATGAAGCCATTTTATAGTACAAAATATTACTCAAAGAGCAAAAAAGTAGACAGAGCAACAAACAGGTCTTCCTCAGTCAAAGGACAAAGTCAGAATAAGGAAAAAAGGTGGGGTCTTTCATCCTTTAGAAAAAAAAACTGTCCTGAACCAATGAGAAGTGTTATTTTCAGGTCACAAGACCAGGGGCTTCATCATTATGAAACCAAAACTGTTATGAACCAATGAAAAGTGTTATTTTCTGCTCCGGGTCGCGCAGCGTAAGCGCGTCGGAAGTTTACGTTGTGCGATCGTATTCGCTCGAGTACTTCCGGGTGCGCTTACGCCGTGCGTATCACGCGGTCGCGGCTACGCGATACGTCACGATTATGTTTTCGTTTACGATATTGGCGCTTACGGGACGCTCCCCGGAGCGCGCCCCGGGGCGCTTTGTAAAAATACGCTTTTCGGGGCGCTCCCCGGGGCGCGCTCCGGGAGCGCTCCCCAAAATAATTTTTTTTAAAAAAATTGGGAAAATTGTAGGGACAGGTAGCTCTATTCTGAAGTGGTTTGTAAAAAACATTAACTTTAGAAAAATATGTATTGTGCTACATTGGGCTTAATATATGTTAGAGCCAAAATGTAGCCCAAATGTAGCCCAAAGTAGCCCAATGTAGCCCAAAGATGGCCACCAGAGATCAAAAATTGAAAATGTAGCCCAAAATTCAACTAGATGTAGCCCAACTGTAGCCCAATGAGAAAATGTACCAGAGTGTTAAAAAGAACAACTAGAGTGCTAACAGTCTTATTTATAAAGTGAAACTTATAGTTAGGAATTAGCATTAAAAAAACCTTTGAAATTCACTGAAAAAACCATAGGTTTCACACCAGTTATAGTTAGGAATTAGCATTTAAAAAACCTATTAAATTCACTGAAAAAACCATAGGTTTCACACCAGTTATAGTTAGCTGGAAATTTTACTGATATAAAACCATTGAAATTCCCACGTTATAGTTAGTCGGACTCACTATAACTTGCGCGTGCAATGCACTGCTGATGACATCACATATTACATCACTCATGACATGGTCAGTGACATCACTCATGACATCACTGATGACACCATCCTTGTGACACAGTCACAGACCTCCTCTCAGTGTAAAGTAACCCTTGAGACACATATTCAAAAATAGAAACTGAAATTTTTAAAAAATGGACATACCTATATCAGTTACAACAAGCAATTCTGTACTTCCACTATCTATATACACATCCACTCATTCACCAACAGTTCTATATAGTCACTCATACATATACTCACTCATCATATGAAGAGATACACCTATACATCCTGTTACACACCGACATTCATCCAAAAGTTACTCACACACATATTCACACGTGCAAATAAACTATTGAACAACCATTTATTTGAATATAGAGTTATACACACACTTCCACCTTACTTTTATTGAAAATTACACATATTTATTCTCTTAAACAATCACTTATAGAAACACATACTTATTTAAACAGGAAATCTTACAATCTCTTACTCTCACATATACTCACTTATATACATCAATATTCATATATACTAGATTAAAACATATGTAGTTACTGATAAAGACACTAGTGAGACAGTCATTCACTCACTAACAAACACATATAGACACTCATCCACCCATACAGTCCTGTACATATGCTGTCTTCAAAACACATACAAACAAAGAGTCAGTCACTCATGCATCTATGTGCTAAGTAATACCCCCACCAAACCATATAGACACTCATACTGATACTAATAAAAATATCAAATAACCCATATACATACGCATGTAGCTACTTATCAACACATGTAGTCACTTATACACAAAGTGAAACACTAATATATGTATTTAAATATTTAAACATAACTCACTAATATTTATTTTTCAGAAAGACACATATTCACTGGATGGTGTCATCAGTGATGTCATGAGTGATGTCACTGACCATGTCATGAGTGATGTAATATGTGATGTCATCAGCAGTGCATTGCACGCGCAAGTTATAGTGAGTCCGACTAACTATAACGTGGGAATTTCAATGGTTTTATATCAGTAAAATTTCCAGCTAACTATAACTGGTGTGAAACCTATGGTTTTTTCAGTGAATATATATATATATATATATATATATATATATATATATATATATATATATAATTTTTTTATATGTGTGTAGATAGATAGATAGATAGATAGATGATAGATAGAGAGATAGAGAGATAGAGAGATAGATAGAGAGATAGAGAGATAGATAGATAGATAGATAGATAGATAGATAGACAGATAGATAGATAGATAGATAGATAGATAGATAGATAGATAGATAGATAGATAGATAGATAGATAGATAGATAGATAGATAGATAGATAGATAGATAGATAGATAGATAGATAGATATACTGTACGCTGCGGTAAGTTGGCTGCATGGACCCTCCTCCCTGACCCTTGTTAGGCCCTGGGTACCTCAACCCTCAAGGCTACTCTTTTAAAGGGAGGGGAGAGGCACACATGCCCCCCTACCCAGGTCGATTTTGGTCTCGGGGAACCCATTCCCAGGACCCAGAGTTTTTTTGACAGGGAGAGGGGCACACAGCCCCCCTTCCTAAGGTCAATTTTGGCCCCAGGGAACCCATCCCCTGGGGCATAGCCTTCTTTTGAAGTGGAGAGGGTGCACACATCTCCAGGGGCCTGGCATTCTTTGAGGGGGGCACACGGCCCACTTCTTTGCACCCATTTTGTCCCCGGGACCCCATAGCCCAGAGCCCTGATACTTAAAGGTAGGTGTCCTGGTGTTCACCCAGGGCACCCACCATACTCTTGCTAGAGACTGCGGTGGGAACCATAAGGTCTCCGCAGCCCCAACCAGCTCCCCACATGCAGCAGGAGCTGGCATTGCTCCCATCCACAGTGGGCAGCACCTAATGCTGACCCTCCGGGTGGGAGCAATATTTTGCTCTGTTTCTCTTTCCTTATCACTGTGGGCAGGGTAACAGATCAAAAGTCCACTCCCAGCAGTTGAGAGCATTTTCAAAGCAGCCACCTGCTGGGAGCAGACTTGGTATTCGCTGCCCCTTGGCGGGAGATTCAAATATGCTCCCAACAAGCGAGAGCAAACACTGGTTTCCATGCCCGTGCAGGCAGGGAAACTTTTATATCCCAGGGTTGGGCTCCCCGGGACATAGCATCTGAGTCTGAGCTGACCCCAGGTGGTGGGGTCCCCGGGGCCATTAATGGCTTAGGGAGAAGGGCGGTGCTGTGTGTGTGTGTGTATATATATATATATATATATTCCAGCAAACAAGTTCGCTTAGGACCCCTGCCGCTTTCAGTGGCGGGCCTCGGACGGGATAGCGAATTTTCACAAATCCAACCATTCACTCCTCTTTTGGAAAAGATTATCCGGGCCACTTGAAGTTTTCAAAGCGTGTTTATTAAGAAAAGCTTCGCTCGACGCGTTTCGCAGGTAAACACCCGCTTTCTCACGACCTCCCGAAGAAGGGAGAGACCCGAAACGCGTCCGGATGTGCAGCCCGATGCTGAATTTACTGGCGAGAGCTATTGTTGACCTAATAAAAGCCTATGGGGAAAAGCTCTTGTGTGCCTGAGTGCCTCTCGTTTGTTGGACATCCCCACGAGCATGAATGTTAAGCGGCCGTCCTGCCGCTGAGGGGCACCACTTCGAAAACTAAAAGGCCACGAAGTCACGAAGTAAGTGGCTCCACTGTGGGGCACATAAGGAGGACTTTACAATGTGCTGTCTCCGGGGCTCATTGGAAGCCAAAAATGCATTGATTATTGGGCACCGTTTTAAGAAGGACTTCATCATCCATGATGCAACGCATAGACTCATAACTGAGCAGCCAATCATGGCGTGCGATCGAGCATAACAGAGAAGGATGGACTGCAATTCCGCTGAAGAAGGGAGAGACCTGAAACGCGTCCGGATGTGCAGCCCGATGCTGAATTTACTGGCGAGAGCTATTGTTGACCTAATAAAAGCCTATGGGGAAAAGCTCTTGTGTGCCTGAGTGCCTCTCGTTTGTTGGACATCCCCACGAGCATGAATATATATATATATATATATATATATATATATATATATATATATATTTATATTTAAAATATCTTAAGAGTTATTTGTTTTATTTTCTTCCTCCTGTGATGCTGTTCTTAATGTGTGGCCTATATAAAGGAAAGAATCCTACCAATGCTACCGTTATTTACTTTTCTGAAGTGATAAAAAACTTTGGCCAGTTTTCACTAACACAACACACTGATAATGCTTGGGCAGGGCCAGTCTAAGTTCCCATTCTACAAAGAGCGACAACGATGGGTTTCTTGTGGCAGCGCTAGTCAAACATACTGTCACTGTACAAGTGTTCCAGCTGTCCTGACTCCTGCCTGCTCTAAATCTACTGAGGTAACCACAGTAGGTTGAACTTTCTAATATATTTAGAGGCAATAGAGGGATCTTAAGACACAGAAGGCCACACTTTGGAGCAACAGTGCCTGTGCAATTATTCTCTCCGAACAACACCAAATTCTCTTTTTTGGTTACATGAGTAAATAGAAATGGATTATAGCGCTGCTGTAACCATTTGGGTTCCCAAGAGATAATATAGTGGGTTAATGCACCTGCTGCTGAGGTAATTTCTACAATCTGTGGCTTCAGAAGTTCAAATCGTGCTACTCAGCATTTCCAGCAGGAGTAGAACATCAAGTGCTGTAAAATTACTTTTATGTCCTGCCATCAAAACAATAGTTTTGAGCTGCTAGGTGTCCACGAACTGGGTAAATAACAAACGTATTTGAGCTTCCAATAAATGAATGAGTTATTTTGGAGCATGCTGAAAGGTAGAGTGCATACCTCATTTAGACCACTAAATTTTATTATCTGTCGATTAACCCGCAGATGTGGATGTGTTGCTGTCCTTTCATCAACATTCTTGAAAAACCCAGGGCCGCAGTTTTCACAGCTGCAGCACTAATGCATACCGAACACGATCAGAAACTCTAGAATCTTGACTAGAGGAAATGGGGCCGGGGTACAGAGATGAGAAATGGAGAATGATTAGAGAAGAACATGAGAATTGGAGTAAAAAAATGAAAAGGAAGGATGAGAAAAGAATGGTAAGGAAAGAGGTGAGTGAAATAAGAATCAAGTAGTGAGTGTAAGAGAACCTAAGAAGCATTACAGATGGTTAATTAGAGAGGAGCGGAGATAGAGTATGCAATGGAGATGGTGTGAGGGGGATGAGAGAAGAGTCTGAGGAAGAAGGTGCCCCTGGCGTAAGTGAATGATGAGCAAAGTAGGTGATAGGAGTAGGACAATGGATCAGCATGTAGTAAGAGGGCGAGGTTGCGAGATGAGTAGAGGGAGAGGAGTAGGGAAAGGTGAATGCTATATCCTATACTTCCCAGTCCTGGCTGCTCAGGCTGTGATGTAATAGAATGTTCATGAGTGCATGGTTTGGATGAGTGGTCAGTTGGAGTGAGTGGGGCTGAGCAGCAGGATGCTGTTCCCGGTGGGGCTTGTACCATCTTACCTGTAACTGAATAAACTACATAATCTACAATATGGGCTACTGGACTAATTACCTACAAGGACCCTACTTTGTTTACAAAAGTGGCAACGATTTTGAAAGAACTAAGCATGCAGAGATAAGAAAATAACCAAGAAACTAAAACGAAGATTGCCAGACTCTGTAAGGAAGCCTGAAACTAAGCCTGAGTAATGTGTGGAAGCCCCACCGGTGTCTTATACAACAGACAGCCTACAAAGGTATGTTTTTGGCATGTGACTTTATAAGGTTTGAAATCTGCCAGATAGCAGTGAGCCTACATGCTTGAAGATCAGAAGATTTTTAGTATCACCTGATGCCGAAACCTGCCTACCGACAGACTATTGAGCTTTGCGTGTTTGACCTGTCTGATAACGATCTGAAGTCCTCCGGAAATATGTGAGGGAGGCACGTTATGGATCGTGTTGTGGACTGCTTTTTACATACAGTAAACTGGCAGTGTTAGTTTGTCAGAATATGGTTTATATCTTGATACTGCACTTCGTGATCAGTTGGTCTTCAACTGTTATAACAAAAAGATTCAGGAACGCATTTTAACTTGCAAGAACCCTACGCTAGATGAAGTTATGGTCATCGCCAAAAGTATTGAATGTTTTGTCTCCTCATCGAAAATTTTGGCAGAATCCTCAACAACAGCTGCTACCAATAATGTCATGTCTTTAACTTCATATGACCCTAATGAATGCAATGTTAATGCAGTCAATACTCGTGTTAAGGATAGGAAATTTGTTGATCGAAAACCTAATATTTTTTGTTACAGGTGCGGTTCAAAATTTCATGTAGGTAATAACGCTAACTGCCCAGCTCAAGGAAAAAGATGTAACAATTGTAAAAAGATTGGTCATTTTTTCACTATTTGTAAAGCACCTAAAGATAAAAGTAAGGTTAAATTAGTTTACACTGAAGATAACATTTGTGAAGCTCTTAATGTAGCTGCTTTATCTATCGAAATCAATTCATTATATAGTAACAATGTGAAAGGACCTAATTGTAGAGTGCTAATTGGTCCCATTGCTATTGATGTTATGGCAGATTCGGGTTCGCCAATTACCATTTTGGATGAGAAAACATTTAATAATTTATGGCCTAACACAAAGGTATTGTCAACAGATGTTAATTCTAAAGCATTTGGAGGGCACGACATCATTATGCTTGGATATTTCAATAATATTATTGATTTCAAGAATAGAATTATTCACACTAAAATTTACGTAGCTGTAAATGGTAGAGACATTTTAGGTTGGTGTGACCAAGCTAGTTTAGGCATAATGCTTAAACCAGGGCACCTTGAACCTGTTGTTCTAGATGATTTTCCTGTTTTAGCAGTTTCTGACAGCATAACAAATGATCCTACTTTAAACATGCTGTTTAACGAGTACAAAAGTGTGTTCAGTGAGGATGTTGGTGTTGTTATAAATTTTGAACACACAATTAAGTTAAAAGATAAAGTAACTCCTGTAGTTCAAAAAGTACGTCCTGTACCTCTTTCAGTTAGAGACGATCTAAAAAAAATCTTGATATTTTGTGTTCTCAAGGTATTATATGTCCTATTGAGTCTTCGGAGTGGGTTTCGGCTGCCGTAGTAGCTCGAAAACATTCAGGCGATATTCGTCTGTGCGCAGACTTAAGAGTTCTAATCGTAACATTGTTGTTGATGCCCATCCACTTCCAAAAATTCATGATATGTTAGCGAAATTAGGCCTTAGTAAATTATTTTCCAAAATTGTTTTACGCTCGGCATATTATCAGATTCCTTTGTCAGCTAAATGTAAATGTGCTTGTACCCAGAGGTCTTGTAGCGCTGTATTCATTCCACTGTGGAACCCTTCCTGGCTTTCATGTGAGATGTCCACACCTGGGCACCCCCAAGGTGAAGCCAGGCATCCAAGCGCTGCTGGGGCCGTTGGGGAGATTAAGCAAACTATTGCCCAGAGTGGGACCCATGATTAGACTAGGCACCGAGGCGAGAATTATCAGGTCCGGGGAGATTGAGTCCAAGAGCCGCCGAGGCGGGA